>NC_089662.1:12987588-13679255 GCF_037042795.1 Molothrus aeneus
TCAAGGTTGTTTACCCAGTAAATGGATCCCTGAGGAGCTCCAAGGCAAAAATCCTCTCCTGGGAGCTGACTGCCTCCTGTTTTCCTTTGAGCTGCCTAAAGAGCATCCCAGGAAAATGGAGGAGCCCTGCACCTAAGAGGCAGCTCTGCTTTCTGGAATGTCAGTGGGAAGGAGGCACCATTCCAGCATGAAATCCAGTGCATACCAGTGAGGACCAAAAGATAAATACATTCTTTCCCAACAGCCTAACAAGATCTTAAAAATGTGGGAATATGGAGGATCCCTTCCCTCGTTTCCATTTGTTTTCTTGATGCTTTCTGAATTTCATGTCTCGTTGCTGTTTTAACTACAATGCCCTCTTTATTTTCAAGCTTTTAAGGGAGATACTGATTTTTTTATTAAAAAAAAAGTATTTTGCACTTCTTCCTAATGAAAACCTCGAGCCTTCTAACCACAGCAACATTCTTCTAATGAAACTACCTTTATAAAAATCTATTTTTCTATGTTTCTGTGTGACGCTAAATACTTCATGATTTTGATAGCTGCAAAATGTAAAATATTTCAATGCAAATTTTGTTTAAAAAAATCATTGAATGAAAGAAGAGAAAATTAATTACCTTTAAAATAAATTTAAAATCTTTAAAAAAATTAACTATTGAGCTCAATAGGAGCTGATGGACCTTCTCCTTGGTGTTTTTCTCTAGAATTTTGTGCTTCAAGGATAAAGACTTCATGTAACTGCTGTGGGATTCAGGACTGCTGCACTCTCATTCTTCTGACTGTTCAACACGGCAAAGGTAAGGAAAAAACCACAATGGAAAAATTCCTGTGCTAATACTGCTGTAAATTGGTTATCTCAGAATGCAATTGCTGGCATTGTGTCCTTATCTCAGGGTATGCACAAATACCAAAAAGAAGAAATGAGTGTTGTCCCCTTGTTCAGTTTTCCAAAGCTCAAATACAAAGATGTCAGAGGAAAAAAAAAAATAAAAATCTCCAAGTCAGAAACATGAGCTGACTTTATAAGGATAAAACCCAGTGTATTTCGTGGATTACGTTTTAGCCTCTTCCTTCTGTTTATTTAATAAATTTTCTGTTGATTTAATTTACTGAATTCTGATCCTCTGGCAGAACTTCAAGTTTCCCAGGCCTTGAGGAAATCTCAGCAGCAGCTGCTCCTGGGCTCTCAAAGCTCACTTCTTCCCTGGGCTCACCTCTGAGCACAGGGATCTCCCACCTGAGGGGCTGAGACCCCCTTGGTCAAGCAGTGAAGAATTCAAAGCCATTTTGGGTCCTTTTGTAGCATTTTGAGATCATTTTGTCCTGCAAGGACAAAATTCCTGCCTCGTGGCTCTGCATTCCCAGGGCTGAGTGCACTCAGTGTGGGCACACACAGTTCCTCCTGGTAGTAATCCCAATATGAATAAATGCAGCACTGATGTGGCATCTATTAAAAAAATAAACAGCTTCTTTCCCTCTGTCTCATTTTTCCTTTCAGATGATCTGAATGTTTAATTGGACTATGATAAGAAGACAGGAGCTGGAAGTAAAAGATGAACCCACTTCATGCAAAGAAATCAAGATTTTTAGTGTGTGTTGCTGGCTGTATGTGCATCTACACCTTCATTTACCTAACAGTTCCACTTTATGACGAGTCTGATGACCAAAAATCCCGGGTCAGAAGAGCAGAGTGTGGTTTTTACCCCGATGAACTTTGCTCAGCTCTTTTTGTGGGGAAACCTGCAGCCTCTAAAATTGGAAACTTCTGTCAGAAGTCCTACCAGCCCAAAGCCCTCAGCTGCATTCAGACTTCCTGCAGCTGCTCCACAGTCCTGAAGACTCTGCATTTTATCACCAGACCACTGTCAGAGGAAGAAGGAAATTTCTCCTTGGCATACATTATTACAATTCACAAGGAGCTGGAAATGTTTGTGAGGCTGCTAAGAGCTATTTATATGCCTCAGAATATTTACTGCATCCACATTGATGAAAAGTCACCCAGAGGTTATAAAACTGCTGTACAGAACATCGTTAACTGCTTTGAAAATATTTTTATTTCCTCCAAAAGAGAACACGTTGTTTATGCAGGGTTTTCAAGATTACAAGCTGACATTAATTGCATGAGAGACCTTGTTAACTCCAAAGTTCAGTGGAATTATGTTATTAATCTGTGTGGTCAAGATTACCCCCTGAAAACAAATAAAGAAATCATAGAATATATAAAAACTAAGTGGAATGGTAAAAACATCACGCCTGGGATAGTGCAGCCCCTGCATGTGAAGCACAGGACAGAGGTCAGCTACAGGGAGTTTGTGCACTCTGGAGTGCCCTACGTGTACCCAGCAAAGGTCAGGAAAGCTCAGCCCCCACATAACCTCACCATCTATTTTGGCAGTGCCTATTACATCCTCAGCAAGGCCTTTGTGGAGTTCACACTGAGTGATGCCCGGGCTAAAGCTCTGCTGGAGTGGTCCAGGGACACCTACAGCCCTGATGAGCACTACTGGGTCACCCTCAATCGTTTACCTGGTAAGCCTTGGGCATTTCTGCCACAAATAAACACAGCAGGGCAGGGAGAGGCTGTGAGCTGGGAGCTGAACAGCTCTGAAATGCAGAAATGAAGTCATTTCTTCAGCTTTGCTGCTGCCCTTTTGAAAAGTTGTATCTGGTGGCTGAGATGCAAAGCTTGATTGCAGGAAATGGCTACTTCAGTGCAGACCAGGAGTTAGAAAAATTCTGGTTAAAAAGTTTTTTGCTGCACGAAAGCTTTTGCTCTAAAGAAATTTTAAAAAGTGATTATACTGAGAATGCTACCTGTTCTTATGACATAAATATCTGCAAATAAATACTTAATGTGACTGCAGTTAAGAAGTGTCCAGCAGTGAAAATTTTCCCTGTAATAAGTAGAAAAGAAGCTTATCAGAGCCTTTTGTTTTGAAAGATGCTCCAGGGGCTACACCCAATGCAGGCTGGCAAGGAGACCTAAGAGCCATTAAATGGAAAGATCAAGAAGGGCTCTCACACAAAGGCTGCAAAGGTAACGTGAATTTTGATCATGAACTTAAATTTCATTCACTGGTGAGCATAAATTGGTGATTACATATTATTTAAAGCAGCTCTTAAATGTACTTCAGTGGTCATATATAATTTATTTTGGAAGTATTAAATAAAACAAGGCACCCTATAAATTATTGCACTATCCATTGATATATCCATTTGATATATATGTTATATTAATATATTAGTTACATATTTTATATATTTTGATATGACTGCAGGATTTATCCACTGACAATCCTTCTTTCAACCCCTAATTACCACTGCACTAATTTCACTGATCACTTCTCAGTGGAGGGGCTTTACCTGACAAGGATGTTTGTTAGGAACTTTCATCAACATTGGCTTGAATCCCTTCAATTTGAACAACAATAAGACAGAATAGTGCTGACCACATGGAAAGCATGCAGAAATAATTAAAATCCCCAAGTGTGCAAGCTGAGCCCGGGTGTGATTGAGCAGGGAATCCCAGTAGGAGCTCAGAACATCTGATGCCCACCTACAAGATTTTATTAAGCAGAACAACATGGCAGGGAGACAGCTGGAGGTAACAAACATCTATTTATGTAAAACATAAACATTCTGAATGTCTTTATGGACATTGGGGCATTATCCTCCAGCTCCATTTCTAATCCAAAGGTGAAAAACTCTTTTTAAAAAACGCTTTCGTTCATCTTCCCGCTGCTGCCACACCTCTCCAATTTCTCTCTGCAGGTCATTACGTCAGAGACATCTGCATTTATGGCCTGGGGGATCTGCAGTGGATTATTGAGTCCCCTCATCTGTTTGCCAACAAGTTTGAGGCTGGCAGGAACCCCCTGGCCCTGGAGTGCCTGGAGCGGCGGCTGCGGCTCAAGGTGCTGCGCCAGGCTCAGGTGCCCATCGAGCAGCACTGGCGCCTGCAGGAGCACAGCCCCTTCAACATGCAGCTGGATGTGTGAGCTCAGCCCCTCACAGCAGATCCTCCTGGGCAGGAAAGAGCAGAAAATGTGGATATTTACAGCCACAGCTTCACTGTGCATCGAGGGTAAAGCACAATCCGTAAATAAACGGGGTTTATTCATTCCGGTAGCAATGGGTTCATTCCCAAAGAATGCCCGAAATCAAAGGGGGAAGTTCATCATCCATTAAGTGACTTCTGTAGCTGGAAAATCAATATTCCTCATGTTCACAGCCAAAGCATGAAAATAATAAAATGGAAGCAGTGACTGAACAAAGATAAAATATGGAGAAATAACAAATTAAAGTCATGGTCACTGAATGTCTCGTGAAATGTTTTGAATAATGAAGTTGATGCTAAAATTTCAGAGCTTGTCCATAAGTGACAACCAGCTTGTGACACAGCCCGTGCCACTGGGGGGTGAGGGGTTGTTTTTGTTTCCCATGGCCAGCCACGTCCCTAATTTCATTTTGTAGCATGGCACACCACTGCTGCCCTTCTCAGGCTTTGCTCCTAATAACAGAAGGATCCTGCAGCAGATGTTTATCTCCAAGTGTCTGTTCTGAGTCTCTGCAGGAGTTCAGGGCAAGGAGACAGGGAAGATTTCAGGCTAGGGATTACAGGAAAACTGAGCAAAAAGCCATTTTTCAAACATTCTTCCATCCCTGACTGAGAAAAGCAAAGAGCCTGCAGCAAGTGCAGTAACACCTGGACAACTCACTTGATTAAAAAACTGCAAATTATTAATAAAAATTCATTAAATAAATAAAAATAAATTGTAAAAGGAGCAATTTCAATGCAATCTTCAATATGCACCCAAAACATCCCTGAGTTTTTACAAGAAAACTGGCTACAGATTGAACCTATTCCCAAAAAAAACCAACCCAACAACAGGACATGAAAGTTCCTTGTTCCAAACTTATTCCCAGGTTGCTGGAACTTTATCCTCATTTTCCCACACAAGTTTATTGGAAACATCATTTCTTGCAAATGAACTTTAACCTAAAGAAAGGCCATCTGGTCCCTATTTATTTACAAACTCAACCCAAAGGCCTGTGCTGGGTTTCATGGATAATCCAGGACTGATCCTGTGGCTAAATATTGCTGGAGATGGTTTTTTTTATGGAGGGAAATAAAGCTAAAAAAGCAAAGGAAAATAGAAGCCAGGCACATGTTCATGCTGAGCTTGTTGAGAGTCTCTCTCCAAACCATTACTGAAGCTAATGGGTGTCTGGCATGTACTAATCCCAGTAATATTCATCATTAATTCCTCTCCAGTGCACTGTAGGGCACTGCCAGCATTTATCCACTCCATGATGTCTTTTAAAATGGGAAAGGAGCGTTCCTTATTGCTGTCATTGCAGCAAATCCAGTCTCCAGCTTTCACCCCTGGCACCACCACATAGAAAAATTGTTGTGCATCACTTCCAAATTGAATTAAAATGAAAAGTTCAATAGCCAGGCACTGTATATCATGGGCTCCTTTTGCAGAAATTGAACCAGGCAAAAAACCTGCACAAAAAGGCCTCTGAAAATACAATTTTGATATCACTTGAATTATCTTTGCAGCATGACATTCTTTGCTTAAAGGATTTTGGATTTGAAACAAAATTTTAGGAAAATCATCAATAAACAATTTTCAAGTAATAAGAAATATTATTCAACTCATTATTGTGATTACCACGACCACATCACCTTGAAACACAAGTGAAAAGCTTTCATGAATTCTGTGTTATTATGTTAAGAGTTGCTCAATCAGACCTCAGTAAATATTTGTTAATTTGGTGCCCTAGGAGCAGAAAGTTCCAAAGTGACCCTGGTTCCAGGAACCACTGCTGCACACCCAGCTCTGGATCTGACAGGCATGGGCATAAATTCTGTTTCAGAAAGCTTCATATCTAAATTAAACCTGGGGTTAAGTGTTTGATATGGCACAGAGCTGAATACTTAGGGCACTAGTTCAAGTCTGTGTTTACTTGACTCTGAAAACAAATCCAAAATAAACTTTGGAGTGATCCAAGAAAGTACATTTTCAATGTAATCTTGGATTACATTTTTGAAAGTTAAATGTAACTTTCAAAGTGACCCCAGAAGGACTTCCAGCAGCAATCCCAGAACCTCTGTCCTGTCCCCACACCACTTGTAGCATATTTTACATCCATAGGAACTTCTTAGAGGGTCAGCTTTCAAATTAAAGCACAATTTCTAATGCTGCTAAGGAGTGCTTTGGACACGAAGAAACTGTGAGATACCACAAAGCACAGCAACGTGTTCAGAAGAGTTCTACTCCCCTCCTTGATTCTGAAGGAGAACAGCATCAGAATACACCCAAAAATCTGCCAAATCTCTCTTAGACCTTACTCAGTGTGCTCTCTCAGCTGGTTGCCATTGTCTTTGTGCATCAAAACCCAGCCATGAGAGGATGAGACACTAAATATTATATCAATTATTTCTAGAAGAATCTTTCTGAATATTGTGAAGAATTTCCAGCTGCATGCTAAATACTCTTGACTGAAAAAATGCTAGGGAAAATATGTGGTATTCATTTGGTTTTTGTAAAATTATCAGACTGGCCAAACAATGGACAAAACATCTCATTCCTGCATTTTATGCTCTGGTTACACCCATCCATCAACAAAAATTTAGATGCAAACAAAAAAACCTCATTAAAAATAAATGAATATCTGCCAAGAGGAAACAAAGCCATTAGGACAGAACAAAATGAGCACTGAAAGCAGCAATGTGAGATTAAACCTTACAATATTCAACAATTTACCAAGACAAAAGTGTTTCCCTCCCAGGTCTTGTTTAATATAAATATACTCCACATTTTATCCAATATCAGAGTGTTCACAGAAATTAAATAACTGCCCAATCTTGCTGATAATGAAAGTAGTGATAGGAAAAAAGGGTATTTGCTCATCATTGTCCTTAGCTACAAAAAAACCTGTACAATGAGATCAGCTATGTGAAATTAGGTCAGGATTTTCTACAATAATTTATAGAACTGCTGAGAATTCTACAAAGTTGGCCCCACCCAAAAATAAAGCAATGCCCAATGTTCTTCAAAAATACAAAACATTACCTGAACATACAACCAGTTTAACCATAGAACAGGTACTGATCAACACAAGCCATGTGCATTCAGGAAGAAAAAATTACCCATCAAACAAAACTCCCAGAACCAAACCAATCACCCTTTTAAAAACTGAAATTAGTACCAAATATTGGGGGAAAAGTACTTACTGCACAATATAACTCTGAGAACAAAAATACTCACTTTTATAATTATTTAGAGTATTTTTTTTAATTAAAAAGGCCATCAAGAAATACTTGAGGCCATCATATAACATAACTTTCACAAGTTCCATTTCAATTTGCATACTGAGATTAAAAACTCCCTTTTTAGAGCAGCAAATGCACTTGTATAAAAACACAGATGGCCCAACTGCTTCCACAGCTGGAAAAACTCACCTTGTGACAAACTTCTGCTTTAATTTCCTTGAGAGCACGCTCAGAGAACACACAGCCACAGTTTCTCAGGAAGCAAAACCTTCCAAGAAAAGATAACACACAATAATTTTTGGAGAACTAAGAGAGATCTGTGCAGTGCTGGCAGGTCACAGCCCACCTTCTTTACAAGTTCTTGCACCTAATCAAACTATCAGCATAGTTAAATGGGCAATTAGTTTATTATTAATTTGCATAGTGTAAAACATGAATGAAAAATATTGGCTACATTAAACCACAATAGATATTTTGGTTTTTTTATCTTGAGTATCTCCTGGCTAATCCCTCTCTGGAGGAAGAAATTCTTTGCAACCATTAAGGTGTGAACTCCTCCTCTTCTCATCCCTCAGGTGATAAAGAAGTTGCTGCTCTGCCCAAACCAGGCTGTGAGGAAATCCCCTGGCCCAGAGCAGTAAAATACAGATTTACTGCAGGGTTGGGACAGAGAATCCATCTCCAGTCCGATCCTAACACAGGGAGACAGAATGTGAGGAAAGGCTGGGAGAGCTGGGATTGTTCACATGGAGAAGCTTTGGGGTGGGCTCAGTGTGGCCTCACAGGGCCTGGAGGAGCTGCAGGAAAGATGGAGAGAGAGTTTGGACAAGGGCTGGAGGGACAGGACCCAGGGAATGGCTTCAAACTGCCAGAGGGCAGGGCTGGATGGGACACTGGGCAGGAATATTCTTGCCCAGAGCAGCTGGGGCTGCCCCTGGATCCCTGGCAGTGCCCAAGGCCAGGCTGGACAGGGCTTGGAGCCACCTGGGCCAGTGTCAGGGGTAGCACTGGAGAACTTTAAGGTCCATCCCAAGCCAAATCAATCCATGACTCCAACTGCTTGATGTGACTCCAAGGGAGGGCACACCCCATCTCCTGTGCTTCAGCCCCCAAATAACCTGTAGGCAATTTTTCCTTGCCAACACTGCCCCTACTCCTCCATTACACATCTTAATTTATTCAAGAAAAGGTTAACTTTTATCTTTCCTCTTAAATATACCATGAAAGAACACCCAGAAGCCACTTGAACTCTGAATGTTCAAGCTTGAAAACTGACAGCCAGACAGATATTTCCCCCCAGCCCTGAGTTAGCTCCTGATTTCCATTTCCCAGGCAGTTTCCCTGCTCTGTGTGCAGTTTGCAGAGCCCTGACCTGTGCCTGCCATTCATCTCCAGCCCCACCACGGGGCAGATGAAGCGTGCAGCCTGCAGGTCGTCGTACTTGTCCCCCTTGATGCTCTCCTTGTCCCCACACCAGGCTGGGTTATCCACCAGCTGCAGCTCTGTCACGTTCTGCAAAGGAAAAAACACAAACCTGGGTCAGGAGCAGGGAGGTCACTGCTGCCCTGTGCTGGGCACTGCTGGAATGCTGGGCCCAGTTCTGGCCCCTCACTTTGGAAGGACATGGAGGGGCTGGGAACACAAAGAACCCCTGAGGGAGCTGGGGGTGCTCAGCCTGGAGAAAAGGAGACTCAGGGCTGCCCCCATCACTCTCTGCAGCTCCTGAAAGGGGCCTGTGCTCAGCTGGGGCTGGGCTCTTTCTCCAGCAGCACTGACACAACCAGAGCACACAGCCTCGAGCTGCACCAAGGGAAATTCAGGTTGGAGATTGGGAAAAGGTTTTTTACAGCAAGGGTGATGAAGCTCTGCAATGGCTGCCTGGGGAGGTGGTGGAGTCCCCATCCCTGGGTGTGTTTAACAAAGCCTGGGTGTGGCACTGGGTGCCAGGGGCTGGCTGAGGTGCTGGGGCTGGGCTGGACTCAATGATCTGCAAAGTCTCTTCCAACCTGGTCATTCTGTGATTTCTGTGAAACTTTAAGCTTTTTTCCCCATGATTTTTGAGGCATGATAACAATCCTTAACATTTTTGCCATTGTGTTTTGTTGTTTAACACTTTAACCTATACTTACAGCATGACTCACAAATTTAACATTTTATTTCAACTTGTCACATTAAACACAAGCTGTTTACCTTAATGCTCTTGATATGGGATGCAGATTCCATGGGGGTTTTATCAGGGGATTTATCCAACAAATATTCAATGATGGCATCTTTGTTGTACAGCCTGTAACAGAAAAATCCCAGCGGTTATATTGGTTTGCCATAATGTTTTGTATTTATAATTTTATATTTATAACTTTAATTGATTTTATATTTTTATATTTAAGTAATTCCAATATATTAATATTATGTTATAATATATAACTAATATTTAATATACTACACTAAATTTGATTTTAACAGATTTAAATTAATTATTTCATATTTATAGTTTTATATTTATAAGTTTAATTGATCATTAATAAATTAAATTAAATTGTTAATCAATTAAACTAAATTATATCATTGATTATATATTTCTCTATTTAACTATTTTAATATACTACTATAATGTTATAATACATCATATAATTAATATTTAATATACTACATAAAAGTTGATCTTGATATATTTTAATCCTATATTATTTAGTTTTGTATCTATAATTTTATACTAATAATTTGAATTTATTTAATATTTTTATATTGAATTATTTTAATATATTTAAATTAATTATATATTATTTAATTCTGCATTTAGAATTTATACTTAAATTTTAATAGATTTTATATTTTCATATAAAATTACTTTAATATATGTTAATTAATTTTTACAACATTATTTAATGTTATATTTAGAATTTATAATTTTTTTTATAACTCCTGAGGAGTCCATGGCAGCATTCCCACCTGCCCAGCTCACAGGCCACGATGGGCCGACGCAGCTTCTCCTGGCTCAGGGCACAGTAGAACCACCTGGCCACCAACTCAGCAACCTTGTCAACCTGGAGGGAGAAAAACACTCATTAATTAAAAAATCTGTGAATTATTTAAGCATAAAATCAGCTCATACTTGAAGCATTCCTCAAACCCCCAGCTTTCTTACCAAACCTGCTTTGTGCACTCCGAGTTAATTCATGAAATAACTTCAGCCAAAGATTTTGGTAAAATTTCTCATCAGTTCTCCAGCACCTCCCTGGGCAGTTCCAATCCCTGACCCCCTTCCCATGGGGAAATTCCTGCTGTGCCCACCCTGAGCTGCCCTGGCCCAGCCTGAGGCCGTTCCCTCTGCTCCTGTCCCTGTTCCCTGGGACCTGTCCCCTCCTGGCAGGGAACTCCAGAGAGGGAAAAGATCCCTGGGGATCCTCCTTTGCTCCAGGCTGAGCCCCTTCCCAGCTCCTTCAGGAATTCTCCATTCCCTTCCCAGCCCCCTCAGGAATTCTCCATTCCCTTCCCAGCCCCCTCAGGAATTCTCCATTCCCTCCCCACCCCGCAGCGCTCCCGGGGCTGGTGTCACCTCAGTGCAGCTCCCGGCCCTTGGCCTTGCTGAATTCACGTCCAACCCCCTCCACAGCACACAGGGCCCCACCGCCCTGAGCGGCCACCAGCGCGACGCTAACACAGGGGCCCGGGGCCGGACTTTCCCCTCCCCGCACCCCTCCAGCCCTCACGGATGTCCCTCCCGGACCTTCTCGACTTTGCGGGGCCCCTTGACCAGCTCGTGCCGCTTGGGGATGGTGCCGCCATCGCATCCCATGGCGCTTCCGGGTTCTCCTTCCTCGCGCACTTCCGGGTACGCCAAACCATTTCCGGCGCACTCCGATGACGCATTGCCTAGCAACAATCACTTAGCAGCGGTCACTGTTGCTTAGCAACGGGTGGCTGGGGGCGTGGCCTTGACGCCTGGGCGGGGCGGGGCGGGCGAGCCCATCGTGCCGGGACCGGGGGCGCGCGGAACGTACCAACTCAGCGCGGGGGGGAGGGGATGTTCCCAGCGCTAGTCCCGCCCCTTTCCCTTAGGTTTATCCTTTATTTTTATGAGGAAATCCCCCGGGACACCCATTTTGGGAGGATTTCCGGCCAAACCAGGCGCTCCCGGGGCGGTGCGGGCTGGCGGGGGCGCTGACGAGGCGCGTCCCGCCCTCAGCGCTGTCATTGCGGTACAGGAGGGAGTTTAATCCACAGGAATTCCCTGTGGGATGCGAGCGCTGCTCTGAGTGGGATGTCGCGATGATAGTGACCCATGTCGGCGATAAATCACCCCGAAAACACGGGGGTGACAAGGAGAACGATGCTGAGGGGGCAGCGGGTCCCCGGGGCTGCTCACACCGTGATTGTCCCTTGTGAGGGTGGACACCCAGCAAAGGCCAGGCCTTGCAGCCATAAAATAAATTAATTAGAACTACAATTAGCGCGGGCGTAGCCGTGAGAGGCCGCAGTGTCTCTGTCACACCCAGAAATGTTCATGTCCAGAAAATTGGGGGATAAAGTAAAAAAGCTGTGCAGGCCGAGGCTCTGAGGGCTGGGCTGGAGCACTGAGAGCTTCCCCAGCAGGGAACAACATCTCCTGTCCAGCTGCCCAAAGCCTCTGCACCTTCAGTGACTATTTATTTAGAAATAAATGGGTTTTTCTCAGCTTGATAAGTGCTCTGAGAGCTCCGGGCTGTGACAGAGGGTGGTGTGCTCCCTGTGGATTTATCAGAGTCAGGACTTCTCCCAAAGTTTCCCTCTGTGCTCAGGTACCAGCCTGGTGCATTTCCTATTCACCAGATTTTGTACCATGTTGCATTTGTTAAAACCAAAAAGTAGCTTTGCAGCTGTTTAAAAAAAAAAAAAAACCAAAACAACCCTGTAATTAAAACCTTTGAGTAAAGTCCTCAGGAAACAATCGATATTGGGATAAGTTACAGAACATTGTGCAGCTACATTTAAAGACAGACTTTACAAGAGTAGAAAAAACAATTAAAAAGGAAAATACATTTATCAGACATACATAGAGAACAAAAAAAAAAAAATCAGTCCAATAATCGAAAACTTTTGCTCCAATACACAGCAAACAGTCCCACCCAGCCACTGTGACAATGACATTTCCAGGCAGGATGTGAAGGGTGGAGAATAAAGTGCAGATTTAATTCTGCATCAGCTGCTGTGGGGACCTTCAACTGCACTGGCACCCAGGGAATTCCTGATGGGAATTCTGAGTGTGGGGATCTTCAACTGCTACCAGGCAATTCCTGGTGGGAATTCTGCATGAGGGGATCTTCACCTGAACCAGCACCCAGGGAATTCCGAGTGGGAGTTCTGAATGGGGAGATCTTCACCTGCATGGGCAACCCAGGGAGCTCCTGGTGGGAATCCTGAGTGTGGGGATCTTCAACTGCTACCAGGCAATTCCTGGTGGGAATTCTGCATGAGGGGATCTTCACCTGCTACCCAGTGCACCCAAGGAGTTTCTGGTGGAAGTTCTGAGTGAGGGGATCTGCACCTGAACCAGGGTATTCCTGGTGGGAATTCTGAGTGGGGGGATGTTCACTTGCTACCAGGGAATTCTTGGAGGGAATTCTTAGTGGGGATATTCACCTGCACTGGCACACAGTGAATTCCTGGTGGGAATTCCGACTGGGGGGATCTTCAACTGCTAGCAGGCAATTCCTTGTGGGAATTCTGCATGAGGGGATCTTCACCTGCTACCAGGGAATTCCTGGTGGGAGTTCAGAGTGGGGATCTGCACCAGAACCAGCACCCAGGGAGTAGCTGGTGGGAATTCTGAGTGAGGGGATCCTCTCCAGAAGCAGCACCCAGGGAGTCCCTGAAGGGTGGAAGCTCAGGGTGTGACCCAGTGCCCAGGAGCTGCCCTGGCCCCTCAGTCCATCATGGCCCGGAACTGCTGGGTGTACTGGGCCAGCTGCTCCGCCTGCTCCCGCAGCTCCCTGCTGGCCTCGGCGTTGGGGAATTTGAGGGCAGCGCTTTTGGTGGCCAGGGCCAGGTTCTTGAGCAGGCTGCAGAAGCGGCTGCTGCTGTGCAGGATGTCGCTCCGGGCCTCCCTCTCCTGGCTCTCCTGGCACAGGGAATCCACCAGCTTCTGGCCCACCATGATGATGAGTTTGCTGTGGGAGATGAAGATTTCGGGGGGCTGCTGGCTGCTGAGGCTGGCGCTGAACACGCCCAGGGCCTTGTGCAGGGCGGCGAAGCACAGCCTGCAGTGCTCAGGGAGGGGGATTTTCCTGGCAGGTTCCTGCCTGCTGGCATTTTCAGTCTTTTTTGCACATGGCAAGACCTGGAGGAAAGGTTAAAACAGAAATAGATTCAGCCTGGTGTCACACGCTGGTTGTTTCTTCGGTTGCTCTACCCTGAATTGTTGTGGTCTCCAAATCGCCACACCCTGGAGCCTTTACAGTAATTTCTCTTTCCATAAAGTGTTGGAAATTCTCCTGATTGCTTTTTAAATGCAGTTTTAATATTGGATAGCAGACAAAGTGCTGCAGCTGAATATCAATCCTTTACACACTCTGTCCTTGAAGCTTTCAAATAATACAAAACATTGATCTTTAATGGACTTAATCGGGATTATGAATGATTAAAATGCACGAAACAAGAGTCAGTTTTGTGCCAGTGCATGATAAGATACTTTGAAATACTGATTCTCACAGCCTTTTCTCAAATGATGCTGAAAGGCAATAAAATAAACTGTATGACTCTAAACTGGAGTTGTTTGATTGAGGAAAATAAGTGTTCTTCACAGGTTTTCAGCAGTAATTCTGGGAAAATGATCTCTGAGAAGCAAATAGGTCTCTATGTATAGAGATGTGTGTCTGAATGCAAATTACTCTGAGTTTTATCAAGCACAGAAATCAGGGACTAAAAGCCCTTATAAATAATATTTTCAAAGTTAGAAATACCTTTGGGTTTGACTCTGTACTCTTCTTTGCTACTTCTTTACATGAAATGACTTTCTGTGCCTGTTACAAATTAAAATGAAAGCAAAGTTGAAACAACTACATAAAGTATTTAAATATAAATGTGGTTTTCTCTGATTTCATGGGGAAACAACTACTTGTTCTGCAGCCTTCATGTTGCAAATAGAAATGGGGGATTTATTAGAAGGAGCTGTAGGTTTTCTCCTCCTAAAAATGATCCTGCAAGATCTGAGACTGAAACCAACATCAACAAAACATTTCAATGTAACATTCCCTAAATTTTAAGGACAATCAGTATTTCAAACTAAGGGAGATATTCTTAGTAGATACTTTAGTGATTCTAAGGAGATTCTTACAATCATCCAGAATTATTCCAACAAATAAATGTGATAATTCACAGAGTTTCATTTCTATGCAAATTGGATTTCTATCCAAGTTAGGAAGGAACATCTCTTGTCGTGCCAAACACAATGTAGTGGCAGGAAGAGAAAAAAGAGAAGTAAGGTTTTGCTAACTTCCAATGAAACCTACTTCCCAAATGAATTCAAGCTGGCAAGAATGATAAAAATGTTTGATTTTCTCTGTTGATTAAAATTACTGCTCATTGTACACGTGCCATCCAGCACTGCCACAAAATCCTGGATCTATGTAAAGTCTGGAAAGTGGGATGTAGTGCAAACTGAGTGTGGCAGTGCAAAGTAAAATAGTGCTGATAGTTAACAGCCTAACATCTGCCAAGGGTGAGGAGTTCAGAGAGGAAACCTCAGTGTCACTGACCTGCAACTGGACATAATCACAATCCTCGCTGCAGCTTTCTTCTGGTTTCTGCACAGGGACCTGGCTTTGGCTGGGTTTCTCAGGAGCATTTCTCTGGAGTGACTCAATTTCTACTCTTCTTGGCACTGGGATTTGTTTTGCCATTTTGCATTCTGGGTTCACTTTTGGTTGCTTCTTTTCTTGCTCCTTCTCGCTCTTCCTGAAGAGCAGTTTCCCGTTGGCGATGATGATGGACACAAACCTCTTGATATCGTCTGGAATTGTCCTGGCCACCATAACGAAGCGATCCAGGTCGTCAGGGTTGTTCTGGGGCTTCCTGAGCACCAAAGCCTCCAGGGACCAACTGCAGCTGTTGAGAGCTTCCCTTGTTTCTGTCAATATTTTGTAGGAGTTCATGAGGATTTCCAGCTGTTTTTTAATTCTGGCCTGCAGGTTGTTATCCGTGAGGTTGGAGGCGTTTCCCTTCAGGGCTTGAGCAAAGGCCAGGAACTCTCCCAGTGACACCTTTATGTGGTCCACTGCTCTGTGGATCTCCTCCAGGCTTTTCTCCAGGTGCTCCTGCAATCTCCACTTGCTGCTCACAAAGATCATTAAACTGGCGATGGAGCTGGACACGCCGTGCTGCAGCCGGGTCAGGGTCTCGATGGCTGCTTCCAGCTCCAGTTTGATTTCTTGGACAGGCTCTGGTGATGGTGACAGCCTAGAAGATGACTCAGCAGAGGAGCTGGAGGATGAGGACAGAGTGCTGCTTCTGCTGTCCGCACTAGAAACACACAAACTGTCATTCTCTGACTTGGCATCCATGGAGAGCTGTGGAGAAGCACCGTGTGCTTGGTCACTGTTGTTTTCCTTCTCTCTCTTGGAGTGCCCAGCACTGGGCAAACCTTTGGGAATATCATAAACATTCTCCTCAGAGATCTGACTCTCAGCCTTGGCAGCCAGGAGCCTCGGGGGCAGCCCAGAGCTGCCGTTCTGTGGCAGGAGGAGCAGGTCCCGCGAGGGCGGAACGTCGTACAGGGGGATTTCTGGAAGCGTTAGTTTCCGCTGTGCCGGTGGGATGTCGTACAGCTGGGGATTCCCAGCCTTGGCTTCAGCTGGAGCCTTGTACCTGGCTGGGGGAATGTCATACAGCACCTGCTTCTCCACAGGCTGCCCAGGAGGGGCGGGTTTGAAGCCGGAGTTTTCAGGCGATACTGGAATGTCGTAAATCCATTCGGACTTCCGAGGGTTTGGCAAGGTGTTGTAATGGCCCCAGCACTTCTTCTGAGGTTTCGTTTCTGAGTCATCGAGCTCTCTTTTGGGAGGGACATCATATAACTGCAACAGAGCACAGAGGGTTCATAAACCATCTTTTTAAACAAGAATGAGAAGGCAGAACCGAATTCTCAGAGCACACAAATGTGTGCAGCTCCACTGATGTCGATGCAATGGCACCACGGAAAGGCTGCCTGTATCTTTTATTTTCTACCATGCACAAGCTGCATGTATAAAAGGTAAAATATTTGGAGCACAGGTGATTAGATCCCACAGCAGAGTCCCTAGCCAGTGAAATCTGTAGACACTTGATTTTTCCCCACTCACATGCACACCCATTCAAACAATGAATCACCAACAGACACCACTGACTCTACTCAAACACCTTCAATAAATTTAATTTTTGTTTGATACAGATATATGTGTGTACAGCTGGAGTCTAAGCCGGGAAAGGGGCGTTCAGGACCATTTGTTGTGTAAGAAACAGTGGGGAAGAGATGGGAGACCTGTCCCTGCTCCAAGCCAGGAGTGACAGATTATTGTGTGCCCACCAAGCCTGACTTACATTGCCTGCTGGTGAGGCCTGGCTGCCAGCTCCTCCTTTTTCTGCCTTGGATGGGATGTTGTAAAGCTGCTTCTGCTCTGCCTGGAAGCTCTCAGTGGATCTGCCCAGCATGGAGACCTTCCTTGTGCTGGGGGGAGTGGCACCACTCTGCTCAAAAGGAAAAAGAAAGGTTTATTTTGATCCTTTTTAGAGCCCATGGGGGCCTTGAGTGGGATCAAAGGCTTTGGGCCATACATGAGTAGGTTGGGTCTGAGCAGGGATCACCCAGGAAATCTGTGGATATTGATGGACTGGGCTCAGGCCTGCCCTGCCAGGAGCAGCAGGGAGTGGGGAGGCCCCTGATGTGCACCAGTGCCACTCACACCTCGGTGTGCGAGGTGACAGGACAGGCTGGGGGCTGGCGCCTGTCCCACCCTCAGAGGTGCAGGAAATGTGACTGCCACTGTAGGACACAACACAACACAGACTTGCTGCTCTTTCCAAGGTAAAAAAGGGGCTTTTTATTTTCTGACTCTAACATTTACAGATCTCCAAAAGTGACAGTGGACTGGAGGGTGACAGTGCCACCTCTCCAATGACACTGGACAAACCAACAGTCTATCAGATTTCTCCTCCTCCATAAAAGAAAGCAAAACAATAAGTTATTTACATAAAGTGTGTGAGGAAGTTTGTTACAAGAATGTAACCATCAGAAGGCTTAGAAAATCTTAAAAAATCAGGGGACATTCAGTGAGCCCAGGGGAGTGGGACAGCACCAGGGACAGGATTGTGTAACAGGACACGTCACAGTGATGTGACCAAATCCAGGGTGTGTTTTTCCCAGGAAGAGGGTGGTGGGGTGACATTTAATTTCTTGTGGACGTGGGCTTGTGACTCTTCTCTAAACACCCCCGAATCACCCCCACCAAATGACACCACCACATTTCCTCATGGATTCCGAGGCAGAGTGGGTGACAGGTCAATTCTACTGTCACCCTATTTGCTTTCTGTCAAATTGGGAAGAAAATCATCTGTTTTTAGCTCAAAACCTCAGTTCTCCTGAGTTTCTTAGAAATTTAGAGCAACGTGTCTTAAATCTGGTGCATTTCTAGTACACTTCCATTTTTTTCTATTTCTTTTTCTATTATAATTCCAAGGCAGAGAGGGTGACACTACTGATGTCTTACTGAATTTTCTGTATCAGTGCCAACCTCTCAGCCTCTGAATCCATGGAGAAATACCTTACTGACAGAAAAAATTGAAGTGTTTCTTAGAAACGCACCAGATTTGGGACACGTTGCTCTAAATGTCTAAGAAACTCAGGAGAACTGAGGTTTTGAGCTAAAAATAGATGATTTTCCACCCAATTTGACAAAAAGCAAACAGGGTGACAGTAGAAGTGACCTGCAGATGTGCTCTGAGGTGCTGCAGGGTGGCAGCTGCGGGGAGGGAGGGACAGGACTCACCTGTGGCAGCGGGGACCCATGGTGCTGCAAGGAGGGGACATCGTACACCTCACCCCTGATGTTGGGGGCTGAAGCCCTGCAGGCTCTGGGCAGGGTAAACAGGTGCTTGGAGGGGAGAAAAAAATAGTAATAGTAATAGTAATAGTAATAGTAATAGTAATAGTAATAGTAATAGTAATAGTAATAATAATAATAATAATAATAATAATAATAATAATAATAACAAAACTGCATCAACAGGAAGCTTTGAAAAGTCATTCGGCTGGAAAATCCACTGTTGGAGTAATCATTCTTAAGCGATAAAAACCTTCAGCTCTTCACTGAAAGTGAGAGACAGGAACTGACCTCACAGGCAACAGCATGTTTATTCTCAAATAATTCTCCTTTACCAGCAGTTCTGGTACATTTTAGATAAGATCTGACCTGGCACAAAGACAATCTGCCTTACTAACCACAGGGCAGAAAAGATTTGGAGAAAATCCAGCTGCAGTTATCACTTAAACCTTTAAACTGCCCAAAAGCAGAACCACTTAAAAAAGGAAGTGGGGAAATTTCGACTTCTCCAAGCCCACAGTCATTGGGTCAAGCCAATTTAATGTCAGAGCAGCAGCAAAGTGCAGGCTGAGCATTATTCTGTAGTTATGAACAAATGACTCATTTGGAAGGATTAAACCTTGATGTCCTGTCCAGCTTAATAAACAGGGAATTGCATCTTTGCAGTCAGATTCTTCTGTTTGATTAAAACATAATTTGAGCAGCCATGACCAGATCTGTGGGACAATTAATGTCACAAAATATGAATGCTGGGTTAGGACTTTTCTTTTTTACAATCAACCACCAAAAGATGGAATTTTGTTCATCCAGCCTGCCTTCAGCCTGGCTGCCCTCAGCTAATTTATAAATGGGCCCTTGCAAAGCACTGACCTCCAGAAACACTGCTGGGGTGAGATATTACAGGAAATTTTAAATTTTAAACTGGTTTTAAACTAGAGGGAGTGATTCCCATCGTGCAAATCCTGCAGCAGCTAAATGTAGGGGAAATATGG
Source organism: Molothrus aeneus (assembly GCF_037042795.1). Taxonomy (NCBI): domain Eukaryota; kingdom Metazoa; phylum Chordata; class Aves; order Passeriformes; family Icteridae; genus Molothrus; species Molothrus aeneus. Next base: position 13,006,914 of record NC_089662.1, read on the forward strand.
TAGAGGAAGAAGAAGAGTGCAGCTTCACTGTGCCTGGTTCAGCTCTCATGTGGGAGCGGGGAATGAGGAGTGAAGAGAAATCCCCTGAGTGCTGTGACAGAGAATCACAGAGCCACAAAATGGTTTGGGTTGGGAGGGATCTAAAAGACCATTTCTGCCACCCTCTGCAGAGGGCAGGAGCATCTTCCACTGTGCCAGGCTGCTCCAAACCCCCTCCAATGTGGCCTGGGACTCCTCCAGGGATGGGGAAACCTGTGCCTGAAGGAAGGCACAGATATGAGCATCCTCCTTGCAAACACAGGCACAGCTTCCCTGAGTGAAAGGGTAAAAGGTAAAAGCCATCCTTAGGCCAGGTCTGCTTCCAGATGGACAAATCTGAGAATCCAGCAGAAAGGAAACTCACTGGGTATCACATGTTGGCGCTTTTGGAAGTGGCAATAGAACCAGAAGGAAGGAGGTTTCTCTGTGGGGTGAAAACACCCCAGCTCTGAGGGATTTATTCTCGTTTCAGTGCTTCAATCAGCTCCCTCAAAGACTCACAGTGGCTTTTCCCAGCTGCTCAGAGGACAGCTGAGTATGGCAGGAGCTTTGCCAGCTGTGCCACAGGATCTCTGTGGGATGGTCTGGATTGTTCTGTGCTCCCTGAGCTCCCCTGCCTTGGGGACAGCTTGTGACCACCAGGGTGCAGCTGGTGTGGGGACAGCTGGGACACTGTGCCACAGGCAGCCCCACTCTCAGCTTCTGGATAACCATCAGAGGCTGGGACAGTCCTTTTTCATTCTTCATTCTTTTTCATTCTCAGACTAGGTGGATAAATTCATGAAATGAGGCAGGGAGAGCCAAGGAGCTGCTCTGCCAGACCATTCATCCACATAATGAATAGATGACACTTTCCACCTGATCTGCTGGCACAACATGGAAAATGCATGCCAGTTTCTGGTACAGTTTGCCAATGTCTCCTTTAGGGTCAGGAATGTGGGGAAATCAATGACAGCAAGTGCAGAAGAGTCTCTTGTAGCTGTACTCAGTTTGAGTTTGAGTTATGGTTGTGCACTGCAGCTGCAGAGCTGAAAAGGAGGTTCTGGTCCCCAGGGATGCCCTGAGTTTGTTGTTTTCTGGCACCCAGCAGGAAGCAGCAAGGAGGTTTCCATGACTGGCCTTCCACACAGCAGGAGGCAAGGTGGCTGAATGAGCCCCATAAATCAAACCACCATTAAATCAGCCTAAATCACTATAGAGCTGAATTTTCTTCCTTTTCCTTGCTCAATTAGAATTTCAAATGTGATTTCCATACACAGAATAACGAGCCACCCAATGCTGGAGAGCTCACAGAACTGAACAAAACCTCACACTTGAACTCTGTCCCCACCTGCTCTATTTCCCTTTCATTATGAAACATTCCCCACTCATTTTTTTCCTGAAGAAAGCACAAGGTCTTGATGTTAAAAACCAGTGAGATGTAATAAAATTGCATGTTCCATGTATGTTTGAAAGTCATACTGGGAGAAAGAAGAGCCAGGCCAGGGAGCTGTAATGAAACCCTGGAAAACCAGTTTGTTCTCCTCTATAACTGGGGGAACTGGTGGCAACTCCCCTCCTGTACACCTTGGTCAATATCTCAGCAGCAGCAAAAACGGGTTGGGAGAGAAATTGGTTGAGGGCACAAAACTTTGTGTCCTTCTGTGTGTCTGGCAGGGGCTGCTGCTTGGTGCAAGCCTAGGGACAGCCCAAGGGACAGGCAGCAGCATTCTGAGCTTGCTGAGCTGCTGGAGACACTAAAACCCAGACCAAACCCAGCAAGCACACACCAAAGGGTGATCTTTTAAAAATTATGAATCATGTTCCTGTGCAGATGGATGCAGACTCCACATGTGCCCAGAGGGCTCTGGATGGCTGCTGGAGAAAGTTCTGTGTCTTGTTATTTTAACTTTGTAAATAATTTATAGATTCTCCCAAACAAATGGTATATTCTTTACTTCCTGCCCTGTTTTACAGCTGTTTTAGACTGTCAGAAAAGTGAGGGAGCACAGAATGTGGAGACTCTCATCTGTCACCCAGAGCAGCAATTCTCACCCCATGCTATAAACTGATGGGAATTTCCTAAACACCATCCATTCTTCTGCTGCAAACTCCACTGAAAATCTCAGGCTTCCTTATTTCCCTGCTCCCAGCCATTGTTTTAACAACAACATCTGGGTTTTTTAGAGCATGTGTGGAGCGCTTGGTCCTCTCGCTGAGCAGCATTTCTCACCCCATGCTATAAATTGATGGGAATTTCCTAAACACCATCATTCTTATGCTGCAAATTGCACGGGCAATCTCAGGCTTCCTTATTTCCCCCCTCCCAGCCACTGTTTTAACACCAACATCTGGGTTTTGGGAGCTCACCTGGTGCATGGAGCGCTTGGTCCTCTCACTGAGCAGCATTTCTCACCCCATGCTATAAACTGATGGGAATTTCCTAAAAACCATCATTCCTCTGTTGCAAATTGCACTGAAAATCCCAGGCTTCCTTATTTCCCCCCTCCCAGCCACTGTTTTAACACCAACATGTGGGTTTTGGGAGCTCACCTGGTGCATGGAGCGCTTGATCCTCTCGCTGAGCAGCATTTCTTACCCCATGCTATGAATTGATGGGAGTTTCCTAAACACCATCATTCCTCTGCTGCAAACTCCACTGAAAATCCCAGCTTCCTTATTTCCCTGCTCCCAGCCACTGTTTTAACACCAACATCTGGGTTTTCAGAGCTCACCTGGTGCGTGGAGCGCTTGGTCCTCTCGCTGAGCAGCTGCGCCGCCAGGGCTGGCACCTGGTACACGAGCTGGGGCTGAACCCAGCCCTCCATCTTCTCGTAGGTGGCCGAGGGCGCCGTGGCCGTGGGCACGGAGGGCACGGGGGGCGCGGAGGGCACCTGGTAGATGCCGTGCGCGGCCGGCAGCTCCGCGGAGGGCGGCAGGAGCTGCAGGCGGTTGGCGGGGGCCAGGCCATGGTGGCCGTGCAGGGAGCAGTGCCACCAGCCCTGGCTGCCCGCCACGTGCTGCTCCAGCACCGTCACGATGTCCCCTCTGCGGAACGCCAGCTCGTCCGAGCACTCCGCCTTGTTGTCGTAGAGAGCCTTGGCCAGGCTGTGCTGGGGACACAAGCACACCCACGGTGTCGCTTTGTCACTTTGTCACTTTTTGTCACGTTGTCACAGCCATGCCAGGCTCCTCACTTCCAGCCTGGTGTTCCCACCCTGCTGGGATCCTTTCCCCACCTGGATCTCTGTTTGATTCACCCACCCCTCTTCTCATTGAACAGCGACTCTCCAGCACTGAACTGGAAAATCATCAGGCAGGGTCAGTGGAGCTCTTAGAAAAAGAGATTAGAAAGGAAATAAAACCCAAAAAAACAAACCCGAAAGGTTCTCCAGCTAAGGCAGGGCTTAATTAAATTCCAGCTTCAGGACAGCCCTCAATACTGTGGAGCTGGAGAGCACATCTTTGCCATCACAGTTAAATGTGGCACTTGGTTGTTGCAGTAAGGCGGGAAAATGGGATCTATTCTGTGATCCCTGTATAAAAAACAGGGATCTATTCCGTGATCTCTATATAAAAAATAGCTGGCTTTCCCATTGTCATTCTGTGAATTCTTCATCTCATAATTACTCATTACAAGATCACAGAGTCATGGCATGCTTGGGGTGGGAGGGGACCTTAAATATCATCTCATCCCACCCCTGCCATGGGCAGGGACACCTTCCTCTGTCCCAGGTTGCTCCAAGCCCTGTCCAGCCTTCCAGGGATGGGGCAGCCAGAGCCAGCAGGTAGCTTTAGTCACCCGAGGCAGTTTTGCAAAGGGTAGAGAAAGCTGTGGGTGCCATTTTTAGTTTTTTTTTCAGTACAAGATAGATTTTGCTTTTAGCTTTAAAATGGACTGTGTGCTCCCCTGTCAGTGGGAACACAGGCTGTGCCTCAGCATGAATTTCTTATCAGAAAGTGCAAGTAATGTCCAGGGAGATAGCACCCAAATAGGAAACGTGATGCCTTGTATTTTTGTGCAGAGCATTTGCTGTGGGGCAGCAGCTGGCCTGAAGCTGCAGCACAAGAACTCAAATTTGTCAGCTCAGCTGGCGACAAGGGCCCGCTGTTGGCTGCAGGCATTTCATGAACAATGGCTTTTTGTGGGACAGGGCAGCTGCCAGGGGGGACAGCAGCCCCCTTGGCCTCCTGGTCCAGCCTGGCCTTTGCCTGGAACATGGGAGCCCACTTTGGACTGGGACAATGCCAAATGTTGGAGTCGGGAATCCCCCCTGGACCAGGCCTGGGCTCCACACTGGCAGAAAAAGGAGAACAGACAACTTTTCTGGTGATCCATCAACACTGCTGGCTCCTTGGGCTGGGTGCTGCACAGACACACTTCTGAGCGACAGAGACCCTCTTCTTCAGCCCCAGGAGGGTGGGCAGAGGAAAACTCTGCCCCTTTTCCACATGAAGAGCCTTATCCAGGCACTCACAGGAAATGGGAGAAGGGATCTGAGCCTGGCTGGGCACACACAGCAAGGCTGCCCTTCCTTTGTGCACCCACACAGCTGAGAGGAAGCTTTGGTTCACACTGTGGTTTTAAAAGGCATCTAAATATTGACATTTCCCTTTTCCTGTGGAAACAGCACCTTTAAGATGCTGCTGAGCCTAATTTTATACCCAGAGACCCAAACCTTTCCATCAGAGGGGTCCCTGCTCGAGGCACAGCACACATTCCTTGAGTTTGACCAATAAAAATGTGCAAATATCCCAGGGCCAGCAGCCCCAGCCCGAGGCCAGGCTGAGGCAGAACACTGTGGCTCAGATTTTGCATTTCTGGAGCTCACATCTGTGATCAACACAAACCCAGGAACCTCTAGAATCATCCCAAATCAAGCCAAGCAGGAGATTATTAATGAATCAATTCAATCAGAGGGCACTCTGGGGGAGCTGACCTAGCTAGAAAACAGATCTGTTCATGGATCATCTCATATCCCATCCAGAGAGATGGGAGGGAAAAATGAAGACTTTGACTTGAGAGGTGATGGAGACAAGCCCAAAACTGCAGTCTGTAGAACATGACTGAACTGAGGGATTGTCAAACCTCACACAAGCAGGGTCAGTGGAGCTCTTAAAAAAATATTAAAAAAAGAAAGAAAGAAAAAACCACAAAAAACAAACCCCAAACGTTTTCCAGCTAAGGCAGGGCTTAATTAAATTCCAAGTTTCAGGAGAAACCCTCAATACTGTGGAGCTGGAGAGTACATCTTTGCCATCCCCTGTCGTATTTCAGTATGTCAGCAAGGTACAGAGCACGTCAGCAAGGTGCAGGGCATGTCAGCAAGGTGCAGGGCATGTCAGGAAGGTGCAGGGCATGTCAGGAAAGTGCAGAGCATGTCAGCAAGGTGCAGAGTATGTCAGGAAGGTGCAGAGCATGTCAGCAAGGTGCAGAGCATGTCAGGAAGGTGCAGGGCATGTCAGGAAAGTGCAGAGCATGTCAGGAAGGTGCAGAGCATGTCAGGAAGGTGCAGAGCATGTCAGCAAGGTGCAGAGTATGTCAGCAAGGTGCAGAGTATGTCAGCAAGGTGCAGAGCATGTCAGCAAGGTGCAGAGTATGTCAGCAAGGTGCAGAGCATGTCAGCAAGGTGCAGAGTATGTCAGCAAGGTGCAGAGTATGTCAGGAAGGTGCAGGGCATGTCAGGAAAGTGCAGAGCATGTCAGGAAGGTGCAGAGCATGTCAGCAAGGTGCAGAGCATGTCAGCAAGGTGCAGAGCATGTCAGGAAGGTGCAGGGCATGTCAGCAAGGTGCAGAGCATGTCAGGAAGGTGCAGAGTATGTCAGCAAAACGCAGACTATTTCAGCAAGGTGCAGGGCATGTCAGCAGCCCAGCAGGAGCCCAGGGGGTGAGTGCTCGCTCCCCCCGTGCCTGCAGGGCCATGCTCGGGGTATCTGCAGGGCCGTGAGGCAGAGCCCAGCCCTGCCTGCTCCCGCAGCTCCCCGAGGTGTGGGGGGCATCGCCCTCCTCTCCTGTGATCCCTGCCCTGCCTCTCAACAGGGGCTGCATTCCCGGCCCCTGAGCCCCGGCGTGCTCAGTGAGCAGGGGCTGAGCTGGGGGCACTGGGGGATTTTCCCTGCATTTTCCCTGATATCCAGCACAGCTCTGGCTGGGCAGTGTTCTCTGGTGCTTTGTGTGTTGTGGCCTTAAATATCCAACATGTAAAAAGCACTAAAGCAACAAAGGTGAGGTCCAAGTGATTTTCCTTCTTTGCTTGCTGCCTCATCCCCATCAGCAGCCTTGTAAAACCTCTCCTAAGACAAAGAACATCCTAAAAGCCCCACAAAAAGCACCTTGTGAGGCAGTGCTGGGGCTCTGCTCTCCCTGAGTGGGTTTAAACAAGCTGCTGACAAAGCACAGACCCGGAAAAGACCAGAAAGTGTCCCCTGCAGCCCCTGCCGAGGCACTGGGACCCCCAGAGCCCACAGCCAGCCCAGGGCAGAGCAGGGGGGTCCCACCCTGGAGGCACTGACAGTGCAGGGTCCCTGGAACAGCCCCACTCCACAAGTTCCCATCTAGCTGCAAGTGCATCTCCTTTATGGGAGCGTGGCTCAGGTGTGGGCAGAGTAATTCCCCTCCAAACTGGACTTGTCACATCTTTGTTGTTTGCAGATCCTTACCCAGCCCTGCTCCCCCTGCAAAGCCCTGGCAGCCCCTGGGAGTCATAGGGATGAAAGCTGCTCCCTCATGTTTATTAATGGAGAAATTGTAATTAAGGGCAGTAAAGCTGATCAGTGCCCAGCTCTATAATGTAAAATTTTATACCCTCAGAGTGACATCTGTGCTCTGTGTACACAATAGATATTTATGCTAAGGATGAAACATCCCACTGTTACTAAAATCTCCTGATGCCTCTCCTATCCCAAGCCTGATCTTCATGCAACAGAAAAAAAACCATCATTATTAAATATATACAAACATTGCTAGAAAAATCCAAGTGGACACAGTGATGTACAGCACGTGATAATTTCAGCATCTTGCCCACAAGCCTCCCAAAATAATTTCTCTATGTCCCCATCCCACTCAGTTTGTATTTGGAAATCTCAATTTGCTGCCCTGCATTATTTCATGTGAATGAGTACTGCACTATTTCACAGCATTTCAGATAAAAAAGATAATTTTTCATTTATTATCTTCAATTTGCTTCCTAAAAACCCCTACTGAGACCATGTAAATAAAGATACAGTTTAATCCTGGGAGGTTTTGTGGACTGAGAGAAATTTTTCTCATGTTGCACATCAATATATGAGTGAGCTCTTTTACTGCAGGAAAGTGGGACTTAAAATATTTGAGGAGGAAGAGATAGAGGGTTGTGTTTGCTAAACAGTTCTGCTCATACATCAGAGACACCTCTGACATGTTTACAGAGCAGCTTCCAGTTAATCTCTTCAGCTCCCAGCAAAGCTGCAGAAATAAACATTGTCCATCATCCCTTAGCTGGGAACAGCCTTCCCTGAGAATTCCCTGTTCAGCCCCAGACCACTCTGAGTCACTTAAACTTTGCTCAGGTAATTGTAGAGATTCCACATCAACATCCACAGAAAAAGAGGAAAATTTACCTTAAAAGCTCAGATCATTCTCCACCTGCATGTGCAGCATTTCCTGTGACCTGCAGAAGGTCCTTCTGCATTTCTTTGTTTTGTTTGTGTATTTTGGAAAATAATTGTTCAGCTCATACAGAAGTTTTGTGTGAGCTTCAAGGAGGAATGAACATCAGGACTTGCTTTTATTGCTTTAATTGATTTTGTGGGGGTGGAAGCAGGTGCTGATCACAGGTTTTGAATTCTAAATTGGATCAAATACAGAAGCACCACTTAAAAAAACCCAAGCTTACAAATCCTGCAGCTTCACACAGGGCACTGCTGCAGAGGTGGGAATTACAAGTTCTGTTAATTTCCCCCAAACTCTCTTTCCTCCACAAATGAAGTCAATCAAATCCTTTGTGCGTTAAAATCCCCACCAGGGGAAAATGCAGCCAGGGTTTCACCCCACTCAGAGCATTTGTACAGAAGTGCTCTCATGCCCAGGCTCAAGGGAAAATAAACTGTTCCTCCCTGTGGGACATTCCTGGGGTGTGGGTCCTCAAACCTGTCTTTTTCCCATATGCACCCAATCACTTTAGGGTTTTTTTTTATTTTTTTTTAACCTTTTAATATCTTAATTTCACCAGACTACATTTATTTCTAAATGTGGCTTTACAGACAGAGGAAGCTGTGCTTGCTGAGTACAAGTTGGGCACTCCCCAGAGCAGGGTCCTCACCCTCCTGTGAATCAGGGAAGAGCACTAGGAATAAATTGACATTTTTCATTGAAAACTGTGCATTTTCAGGAATTCCTGCTGCTGGAGGTGCCAGGGGGCTGTCCCTGCATGCTGTGCCCTTTTCCCCTGCTGTGGCAGCAGTGGAGAGCTGAGGGCAGGGTGGGGGTTTCTGATCCACCAAGAAGCAGCAGCAGCAGCACAACTCCCACAGCTGCGGCTGCCTGGGGCTCTGGCTGCACTGAGCAGCCCCCAAAATCTTGTCCTCATCCCCAAAATCTTGTCCTCACCCTCCAAATCCTGTCCTTATCCCCCAAAATCTTGTCCTCATCCCCCAAATCTTGTCCTCATCTCCTAAATCTTGTCCTCATCCCCAAAATCTTGTCCTCACCCCCCAAAATCTTGTCCTCACCCCCCAAAATCTTGTCCTCACCCCCCAAAATCTTGTCCTCACCCCCCAAAATCTTGTCCTCACCCCCCAAAATCTTGTCCTCACCCCCCAAAATCTTGTCCTCACCCCCAAAATCTTGTCCTCATCCCCAAAATCTTGTCCTCACCCCCCAAAATCTTGTCCTCACCCCCAAATCCTGTCCTTATCCCCCAAAATCTTGTCCTCACCCCCCAAATCTTGTCCTCATCCCCAAATCCTGTCCTTATCCCCCAAATCTTGTTCTCACCCCCCAAAATCTTCAGTCCTGACCCTGCCCCCTGCACAGCCCTGCAAAGCTCCTGTTTCTGAGATGGATGAAATGCATTGAATAAACTGAGGAGTGGATGGTTTCTGAGTGAGTATCACTGAAATTGTCACATTTCTCTGGGCAGAGAGGGGTTTCCAGCTAGGCTAATCCCTGGTGTGAGTCCCCAGGTCCAGGCAGCAGCTGGGCTCTGGACCTGGCTGTCATTAGCAGGGGACACATGGTGACAGCCCAGCCCTGCCCTGCCCAGCTGAGCCACCCCTTGTCACAGCCCCAGCCCTGCTCTGCACAAAGCCCAGCCTGGGCTGGGCAAAACCAGGCACAAACTACTGCAAAATGGGTTTGATCCATCACTCATCCCCCCCACGCCAGGAGAAAAGAGTATTTCCCAAAAATGAGAGCCACAGCAGCTCTGCAGGATGTGGCCAGTCCTTACCCTCGAGTGCAAAGGCTTTCCCAGGCTCACAGAGTTCAGACTGAAATTACTTGGCATTTTCCTCATCACACAGTGACCTCAATTCTTGAGACATTTCCATTACCCATTTTCTAGGAGTCAGTGCAAAACCATCATCTCTTTTGAGGTAATACACTGCTCAACTCTTAACCTCGTTTTTTCTTTCCAAGGGAATGTGGAAGTGACCAGTCTGAGTCACTCATGATCATTTCTAATAAACTTGTCATTACTCAATGTACACAGAACAAACCCTCACCCTCCCCTGCCACACTGGTGCTCTTGAGACACTGTTAATTTGGGTTGTATTTCAAAAAATTCAGACCACATGCTCTGTTGGTGATGTGCAAATCAGCTGAACACACACATTGCAAAGAGACCCCGCCAGATGCAGATTTTACCCTCTGTCCACTACAAATGGAATCAGGAAAGTCACTAAATCAACTGCAGCAGAAAGAAAAGAGCCCAGTACTTACACTGACCTTCATTGTGCTGTGTTTCCCTGTTAGTCCATCACCTGAGCAGCAGCAGGAGGAGGAAGAGGAGGAGGAGGATGTCCCCAGCCCTGCCGGTGGCTCAGGCAGCTCTGGAGGCTCTGGCTGGGAGCCTGGAGAGGGAAAGCTCAGCCTCTGCCGCCTCCTGCTCGCTGGGAGCCCCAGGAAAGCAGCTCTGGGAATGGGGGGAGCTCATTACGTGGCAGAATTGTCCCCAGGGAGCCCCTGGCTGCAGCTGGTGATGTGCAGGACACACAGACTGCCCTGCAGGGAGGGCCTGCCCTGCTCTGAGCACAAAACCCGGGCCAGCAGGGCTGCACCAGGAAAAGGGCTGCATTTGGAAGCATTTTTGCTGCAGCATTTTTTACTTCTGGTTTGTTGTGCTTGGCTTTTTGTTTGTTTAGTTTTTTTTAATTGTTTTTTTTTAATTTTTTTTTTCAAAGTGGTGTGAGTTTTGATACACTTCTAATCAGTCTTTAGAAAACTGAACAGATCCCCTTTGTGGTTATAAATCCCCTGCAAAACCACCTCCCCCTGCAGAGGCAGAAAACCCAAGGAGGAAAGCTAAACATGATCTGCAGCTGAAGGGTTTTGTTTCTTGGATTGTTTAAAAAATCCTTAAATATTATTAAGGTATAATGTTATTTAAAATTATTACTGGTTGCTATTTGCTTGGCAACAGCTGAGTCCTGGTCGTGCTGGTGCACAGGTTTTACCACTTTGGACTCAGGATATCTTGGGTGTTGGCAAATTTTTACTGGTTTTGCCTTTGTACACGTTGGCTTTTCTCTGGTAAAAGCCTCTTCCTTCCTCTTTCCACAGTAGCTTCAAGATTAAATTAGACACTGGCTCCCAAAGCCACAATCCTGTAGCTAGAAAAGACTTTTATGTCTTGAATAGAAAATGCTGAATTGAAAAGCTTCATCAACCAAATCTACACCTCTGGGCTGGGAGCAAACCAGCTGCTGTCCAGAGGAGAAAGAGTTCCTGGCACAAACCAGCCCATTTCAATGCCTTTGTGGTTTTTCTCTTCTTTCTTTTTTATTTTTTAAACATCAGGAGCAGCAGTTTGACCCCTTCAGACACTTCATGCCCTGGAGTTTTTCAGGTGCTCCAGCATTTGAAATGATGGGGTAGTATCAGTTACAAACCCACAGCTTGTGGCCACAGAACTACTTTCAAATAGAATGAAATGTTCCCATGAGTGAGCCCCAGAGGGAATCCCTGCCATGGCAGGGACACCTCCCCCTGTCCCAGGTGCTCCCAGCCCAGTGTCCAGCCTGGCCTTGGGCCCTGCCCAGGATCCAGGGGCAGCCACAACTGCTCTGGGAATTCCTGTGCCAGGGGCTCCATCACAGGGAGGGATTTTTCCCTAATACCCAACCCAAACCTGTTCTGTGTCAGTGTGAAGCCATTCCCTGGGTGCTGTCCCTCCATCCCTTGGGAATCCTCTCTCTCCATCTTTGCTCTTGGCTCCTCCAGGCCGCACTGAGCTCACCCCAGAGCTTCTCCTGTCCAGGTGAACAATCCCAGCTCTGCTCCATCCCTCTGCCCATCCCGGAGCCTCCTCTGGACCCTCTCCAGCAGCTCCAGCTCCTCCCAGGTGCCAGGGCTGGGCAGGGGAGCTCTCTCTCACCTGGGCACAGATTCTCTGTCACCCCCACACCCGTGTTTGTGGGTGAGGAGGGGAGATGTGAACGGGGCATTTTAGGGGAGAAAAACTCCAAATCCACTTGGAGCACATGCAAAGACCCTCCCATTTTCCCTCGGCCAAAGCTGTGGCACTGCAGGAGCTCATAGGGGTTTGAGGTTGCAGCAAGGGCTGCAAGGCTTCCTGTGCTGCCCCTGGATACACAACAACAACAACAAGCAAACAAAACAACAGCCCTGGCTGAACTGACACTGAGCTCCTCTCACAGGGGCTTTCCCCTGCAGGTGCAATAGTTGGGGCACAGGGATCATTGCAGAGCATTTCCTGTCACAGCAAGGCTGCTGAGACTTCAAGGAGTCCAGAGAGTAGAAAAAAAAACCCTTTGTATTTTTATATAATTCAAGTATTACAATAAACAGTACTGCCAGGGTGGCAGGGGACTTATAGAGAGTTAATCGATGATGTTGCAGAAATGATTTTGGTGTTTTATTACTCAGCTGAAGTTGGCTGGGTGGGCTCTGGCCATGTCTAAAATGCTCATGGCAGAACAGGCAGTTTGCTACCATTACACTGATTATTGACAATCCACTCAAGAGAACTGGAAATATATGTAGAAATAGAAAATTCTTCTATATAGAGATTAAAAATACCCTGCCTCAGTTACTGATGACTCAATATGAGAAGCTGCCCCCTAATCTTTACAAGCCTTGATGGAAAATTTGGAGTGTAAAAAAAAATGACTCATTGAGCTCCTACTAAGCTTTTCCCCACCAGTACTTTTTGTATTGAATTTCCAGGAGGCAGTTTGTTTACAGTAAACACTGAGATCATAATCCACCATGAAAATCCCAATTCCAGTACACTTATTGGATTTGCAGACCGCAGGACAGCAAGGCATTGACTTTGAATCAAGATTTCAGCATTCTCCAACCCTTACAGCTGCAGCAGGGCCTCTGATCTATAGAAAATTAATCTAGATGGAATGTGGATACAGAAATAAATGTAACAAACCTTATACACTGGGTCCTGTCTTTCAAAATAGGAACAGAGAGTGTTTCAAAATGTTTTCTGGTCTGCATGTAACATAAAGAAATTATGTCATGCAAGAGGGCACCAGGGCTGGCAGAGAAAGGATCTGTGTCTCTCTAATGTCACTGCAGCACGGCAGTGAGGTGGAACCTTGACATTATATCTTTATAATTTCACAAATGTGCTTATTTCCAGCACAATTCTGCTTTATCCTCACCAAGAAGATGTTTCTCCCAGTCAGTGGTTTTGTCACCATGAAAAGCACAAGGGGACATCAGGTACAGGAGCCTTCTGTCCCCCCAAGATGAGGAACCCAAACACTTCACAGAGCCACAGAAATGAGCTTGGCAGGGACCTCTGAGACCACTGAGTCCCAGCTGTGCCTGATCCCCACCTTGTCCCCAGCCCAGAGCTCCTCTGAGTGCCACCTCCAGGAATTCCTGGGACACCTCCAGGATGGGCACCCCAAACACCTCCTCCCAGGGCAGTTCCAGTTCCTGAGCCCCTTCCCATGGGGAAATTCCTGCTGTGCCCACCCTGAGCTGCCCTGGCCCAGCCTGAGGCCGTTCCCTCTGCTCCTGTCCCTGTTCCCTGGGACCTGTCCCCTCCTGGCAGGAGCTGTGCAGAGCCACAAGGTTCCCCCTGAGCCTCCTTTGCTCCAGGCTCAGCCCCTGCCCAGCTCCTTCAGGAATTCTCCATTCCCTGCCCAGCTCCTTCAGGAATTCTCCATTCCCTTCCCAGCTCCTCAGGAATTCTCCATTCCCTTCCCAGCTCCTTCAGGGACTCTCCATTCCCTTCCCAGCTCCTTCAGGAATTCTCCATTCCCTTCCCAGCTCCTTCAGGAATTCTCCATTCCTTTCCCAGCTCCTTCAGGGATTCTCCATTCCCTTCCCATCTCCTCAGGGATTCTCCATTCCCTTCCAGCTCCATTCCCTGCCCTGGACAGCTCCAGCCCCTCAGTGTCTCTCTGGCCATGAAGAGCCAGAACCGGAGGGATCTCATCACTGCTACTCCAACATCACCAAGAACCCCACTGAATTCCAACACCAAACCCTTCCCTACCCCAAAACCCAGACCTACCTTTGCAGGTGTGCTGCTCCTTGTGTTTTTCTCCGTGGTTGTCATTGTGCACTTGGAGCAGCACAGGGAACCAGGGGGATGGGGACCCTTGAGCCGTGCCCGGGCGCTGCGTGTGGGGAGCTCCCCTCAGCCAAGTCCATCTGACAGCTCTGCCCCTAGCAGAGAGACAAGCTTCCCACGTGAGATAGTATCTGAGACAACACAAGATGAAAGGAGGGCAGAATAAAACCCAAAAAAAGCCCTTTTGGCGACTGAATGTAAGAAAACGCCGCGTCAAGTGGGATTTTCCTTGGTCTTCCTGCACCAACTTGTCGCAGTTCAGCAGTGGGAAGTGTGAGCCCTCTGCCCCTGCTCCTGTTTCCTCTTTTGCAGCAGTGAGAGCGGGGCTGTGGCACAGTGAGGAGCTGCACAGCCCTGATAAGGCAGCCCTGCACAGCCCCAGCAGGGCAGGATTGCACTGCCAGCTCCTCCCGGCTTCCCAGGCAGTCTCAGCTCTCACAGCCTGAGAAGCAGGAGCCCGTCAGGAATTCAAGGCACACAGGGAAAGGTGTTCCCAGGGCCAGGGAATGCTTTGGGTTGGAAAGGACCTTAGGGACCACCTCATTCCATGGGCAGGGACACCTTCCAGCAGAGCAGGTTGTTCCGAGCCCATCCAGCCTGGCCTTGCACACTGAATTTCACCCTGGGCTTCATTTTCTCTCTCAACAGGATTAGTTCAGTTTTTCCCAGCTCTTCTTTCTCCCACAACCTTGTGGCCTAAGGAGGATGTCCAGGACATGGAAAGGCAGCAGGGTGCCAATGGCAGGATGGTTTTGTGTTAAAGAAGTAACTTTTTGCTATTGCACTGTGAGTTCAAGCCCCCAAAACTACGGAAGTTTGAGGTGAGAGCTCCCCCAGTTCACAGCCACAGAGGTGCTTTAACACATAAACCACAAAATGAGGGCTGTAAAAGCAGATTCCAAACACCAGTAACAAGTGCATGAATTACAGACAGGTGCTTTAGCAGAAGAGAAAGGTGGCACTCCAAAACTAAAAAAGCCACTGCTGTCACCCATCCCACATCACGCCTCAGTGACTGTGTCAGGACTTCCCTTTCCCTGCCCCCAGCTCTGCTTCTCCTTGTTTCCCCAGCAAAAAGGCACCAGCACCACCATCCCTCAGCACCACTGCTTCTGAAGGGTCAGAACACCGAGGCAGAGGAGGAGCAAAGAGGATTCAGCCTCAGAAATGTTCTGCATAGAGGGAGCTTTTCAAGAGAAAATTAAATTTCAGTATTTAAATAAGAATCTCCCACATTCTACATCTCGAGTCTGTAATTGTACCTGATTCAGGTGGAACACAACAAATTCATCATTGCCAAGTCCCCAAGCCCCAGCCTCCCATATTTGACCATTCCTCCTTTGTTATACAGAAAACAAATACAATTCCTTCTTTATGTATCAAAGAGCTTTTTAAAAGGCAACCTTTATTTAAATACAGACAAAACCTGTACCCTCACCAGCCCTTGACAATTCCTCAGTGTAATGGAAGTTAATCCAGCAGCAAGAACCACCTCACATTTCAAAACCCTCACAAAGGCAAGTGCTGAGCTCTGACCAAAGGAGCCTCCCAGCTGTGATGCCCAAGAGCTCTGCACGAGGAGGCCTCAAAAAAACAAGTTCAAGGCTCTGCTCAGGCAGATCTCTGGGAGAATAAGTGGTGAATTTTCTAACTTAGAGAAGTTTTAAGCACAGTTTCTCAACAATGGGTGCTGGGTTTGTGACTAATTTAAAAAGAATGTAGTTGAAGTGCTGTGTAAGACATAGATGAAGATTTCTCAGTCAATGAAAACAGTGACATTTCTGAGGTACACATACAAAAATTCAGATGCACAGGTTTCTTTCTTTGAGAGGATATTAAAGGTCTCTAAGGCAAAATTATTTTCACTTGCAGCAGCACTGTCACATTTTAATTGCAATGTGGATAATTCCTTAAAACTATTAGGAATTCATTTTGAGGTCCCACTTGTTAAGATAAATTCAGAAGAGGATGAGATGAAGTCTGACTTTAACATGAGAACTAGAAGACCATTTCTTGAATTCATCTAAACAATTTAAAATCCTGTTTGAATTCTTATGGCACAACTCAGAACTGTAGGCCTACTCGGCCAAGAAACAAAAACCACAAAGAATTCACCAAAACCCCAGACTGAAAGATACAAACCAGAGCTTTACAAATAATGAATTGTGGCTGAAGGCAGCTTAAGGCTTTGTTGAAGTTTCTACACCAAGTTCTGCTGCTCTTTGTGTGATCTCTTCTCTGCCAGAGTTCAGAGGGATTGCACAGACACAACACAGAGCAGAACTGGCTCCTTCTGAGCAGGACACAGTCCCATTATCTTGTGTGTGATTCACAGGCAGGGGAACAAGCTTAGCCCTTCCTGCCAGGACCATTTTCTTCTCCACCCCCTCCCTTCAGTACAATTAGAGATGACTTACAAAAATTAAACCGCGCACACTAATAAAAAAGATTAGCGTGGGGTGAAAAGTCTCAATATTTGCTATTTTCCTGCCACATCTGACAGAATCCCTGCCTGCAGAGCACCCTCAGTCCGTGGTGGATCTCCTGTACCAGAACCTGGCTCGGTAGTCGTCGCTGCAGGTCATGAAGCCGGGGTTGGTGGGGGAGTGCACGATGCAGCGCACGATGCTGTTGTGGCCCAGGGACAGCAGGTTCCGGCGCTCGGCCGTGCGCGAGTCCCAGCAGCACAGGCTGATGGTTCTCTCGTCGGGCAGCAGCACGTAATCCTCCGTGTGGTTGAACACAGCCTGAGTCCTGTGCACCTGGCGCCCGCTCAGACCGGCACCTGAACGCACACAGCACAACGGGGGCGTTACAAGTGTTCATGCCTACGTGTCACAGACAGGGTTTATGAAAAATCCTTTATCCTTTATTCATTCAGAAACAAAGTGTAAACAATGATTATCTGCTGCTGAGGAATGCAACAGGTGCATCTTTGATTGGTCTCATGTGGTTGTTTTTAATTAATGGCCAATCACAGTCCAGCTGTCTCAGAGTCTCTGAGAGCCACAAGATTTTATCATCATTCCTTTCTATTCCTTGCTAGCTTTCTGATGAAATCCTTTCTTCTATTCTTTTAGTATAGTTTCAATATATCATTGTCTTTTAATATATCATAAAATAATAAATCAGCCTTCTGAAACATGGAGTCAAGAGTCTCATCTCTTCCCTCATCCTGGAACCCTTGCAAACACCACCACATCTATGAGTCATTTTCCCTAAGCATCAATTTTCTATCAATTTTCTCTGCTGTTCTACCACTTCCACAAGCAACAGGAGGTGCAATAACAAATATTCTTTTGTAGTTTTATCACAGGACCAGAAAGATTTGAGTCTATCCCCACCCTGTCACTCGAGCACTGAGTGCCACCTCCAGGTGTTCCTTGGACGCCTCCAAACCTCCCTGGGCAGCCCCTGACCACCCTTTCCATGGGGAAATTCCTCCTGCTGTCCATGAATATATGCTAAAATTCCTTAGGGAACAGAAGGAATACCTACACCAACCGTCCCATGTCCAATCCTTTGCCTAAGAGTACTTCTGCCTGATATTTTTGCATGAGGCTTTCAGCTGTGACCAAGGAGAGGAGAACCCGCAGAGTCTGATGATCCTTGAGGACTTCTCAGTGTGTTTCCCACAGACCCTCCCTGGGATCCTGCAGGGTTTCCCGGGAAGGTGCTGCTCCCTGCTGGCTGCTCCCAGCAGAGCTGGCCTGCAAACAGGGACCTGCAAACCCCAAAACCCAACACACACCATTTCCAGCATCTTTTGTGCTCCTATTGCTTAAGCACATCAGTGCTTGACCCCAAAGCCTCTCACACAGCTGTTGCCACATGCAAAGCTTCCACAGCCTTCATTATTCCCTAAATCCTGCTGAGATCCAAGCATGGCACTGTCAGAGGACCTTGCACACAACTGCATCCTTGGGAAAAAAAAATACACAGAAATGGATCAAACCAGCTGCAGGTACACTTCAGAGCATTACCATGGCTATAGAGCCACAAAGTTAATGGTTAAATCGAGTGCCCTGAAGTAGCTTCAGTGTTCTTACTTTTCCCCAGTTCAGTGATAACTTCCCTCCAGAACAATGGAGTGAGTAATGATGTCAGAAAATTCTCCAGAATCTACTCAGACTAAAATATGTTTACACTGACACACAGAAGCTTCAAGCTTCTCTTCTGCAATTGGTCTAATGGAAACGTTTTTTAAAATCCTGGGCAATTTATCCTCAAAGCAGCAGTTTCTCCATTGCCTTTAGGAATTATTATTTTCTGACAGCATTTCCAGCCCTACCACAGCTCAGCACCTGGAAAAGAAGGTGTCTGGAACGTCACCTGCTACATACCTGTGTATTTCACCAGCGTCCGACCAGTGGATATCTCCCAGAGTTTAGCCACAGAGTCTTTCCCACTGGACAAAATATACTTGGAATTTTTGGAAAAAATAGCAGAACAGACTTCAGCTCCATCGTGTGCCTTCTCAAAGGTGGTGATGCAGCGGTTGGAGACCCCATCCCAGAGTTTGATGCAGCCATCCTTGCTGCCTGTCACGTACATGTTGGCGCTGGCGTTGTAGTTGACGGAGCAGATGGCGTCCGTGTGCTGGTCCTGGGGGTTGCAGGACACGAAGCACTGGAAGGTGTTGATGTCGTACAGACGAAGGGTTGGGTGCTGGGTCCCCACCAGGATGAAATCCCCAGAAGGGTGGAAAGAAATGGAGCGTAACATCTCTGCTTCCTGTTGGGTTAAAAACACACAGCGGGGTGAGGAAGGAAAAAAGCTCAGCTGGAAGGGTCAGTGCTGGTGGTGGTGAAGTGCTAAAAACTTACTGGAGTTATCAGCACAAAATGGAAAATGTTTCCTGTAGAATGGAAATGACAGGCTGCCCCTGGCTGCAGTGTAGTTTTTGTCCTAGAGCAGCCTGCAGTGCCCCCTTATTTTAGGATATCACACCCCCCAAACCCACCACCTAATCCCAAATGTTCCTCCAAATCAAAGATAACAGAACTGACTTCCAAGCTAATTCAGATTAGAGTTGGTCTAACGAATAAAAAGCTGACAGGTTCTAGACTTGAATACAAGTGTCCATGATGCACAGAATTGTGACACTGTGTAAGGCCTTAATTCTGTGTAAGGTCTCTGTAAGGTCTGCAATGCTGAGCCTGCAGCCCCTGATCACCTGAGGCACAGCTGAGCCCACACCACCTCGGCACTCAGACATCTGAGCTTTGCCTGCTCTGAGCAGTATCTCACCTGGATGTACTTGAAGGCTCTTTTGGCAGAAGGTTTTGAATAATCAAACAATTTAAGTGTGTAGTCCCTTGAGCCAGAAGCCAGGATCTGTTCTGTTGGGTGGAAAGCCAAACACGTCACCTCATCCACGTGATCGTACAGAGTCCGGATCACCGGGTGGTTCTCCATGTTCTGCTGCGCTGTCTCATTCATCATGACCTACAAACAACATTCAACATGTTGCTGCTCTTGGAAAATAAAGCAGGTTTTTGACAGGAAAAGTAGGTTTTAGGCTTGCCAGAGAGGCTGAACAGCAGCTCCTCTCTGACACGACCAGGCACGCAATCTGCTCCCTTGGTTATCTGAAGGCCCTTTATAGGCCAACAATTAGGATCCCTGTGTCTTTATGAAGGTCAAAACAACTTGGCTCAAGGACAAACTACTTCAGTAGCAGAGAACTGGTGCAAGAAAACATCACCTTCATAAACAGCCCAAAGCAAAACACTGACTCCTGGGAAGAATCAAGAGAAGCTGCACCAAAACTGCAGCTCTCTGCTGAGAATTTGGTGTGTGCTCTGTGCAAAAAAAATCCCACTTTTCATTGCTACCTGATAACTGCCTTGGAGAGAGATAAAGCAAATCAATGTGTGAAACAGTTCTGAAATATCCAGTGAAAACACAGGTGGCCAGGGGGGCTGCAAGGCCACAAGTGGGTTTTACATGAACCGTGCTCAGACATTACAGCCACCATCAGCACCCAGCAGAAGCTCAGTTCTCTCCCTGCTGCCAGTGTCCTTGCCCTGGTTCCTCTTCCTTCAAAGGGACTTTATGAGCAGCTGCTGGAGTAGGGAATATGTTGAGACAGGTATTTAGTCCAACCCACTGAGGCAGCCACAAGGTACAGATATGAAATGGAGAGAATTCCCAGAGTGGTTACAAACCATTATCCCAATGGGCATGGCATGGACAGGATTTCAATTGATTACAATCCATTATCCCAATGAGCATGGCATGGATGGGATTCCAATTCATTATCCCAATGGGCATGGCATGGACAGGGTTTCAATTGATTACAATTCATTATCTCAATGGGCATGGCACAGACACCATTCCCAGTGTGGTACAACCCCTCACCTCAATGGGCATGGCACAGACACCATTCCCAGTGTGGTACAACCCCTCACCTCGATGGGCATGGCACAGATACCATTCCCAGCATGGTACAACCCCTCACCTCGATGGGCATGGCACAGACACCATTCCCAGTGTGGTACAACCCCTCACCTCGATGGGCATGGCACAGACACCATTCCCAGCATGGTACAACCCCTCACCTCGATGGGCATGGCACAGACACCATTCCCAGTGCGGTACAACCCCTCACCTCGATGGGCATGGCACAGACACCATTCCCAGTGTGGTACAACCCCTCACCTCGATGGGCATGGCACAGACACCATTCCCAGTGTGGTACAACCCCTCACCTCGATGGGCATGGCACAGACACCATTCCCAGTGTGGTACAACCCCTCACCTCGATGGGCATGGCACAGACACCATTCCCAGTGCGGTACAACCCCTCACCTCGATGGGCATGGCACAGACACCATTCCCAGCATGGTACAACCCCTCACCTCGATGGGCATGGCACAGACACCATTCCCAGTGCGGTACAACCCCTCACCTCGATGGGCATGGCACAGACACCATTCCCAGTGTGGTACAACCCCTCACCTCGATGGGCATGGCACAGACACCATTCCCAGCATGGTACAACCCCTCACCTCGATGGGCATGGCGCTCTTGGCCAGCATCCTCTCGGTGTCCAGGATTTTGATGGAGGCGTCGGCCGAGCCCGTGGCTATCAGCTGCCCGTCCCTGCTGTAGGTGGCCACGCGGCAGGGTCCCTTGTGGGATGTCACGTAGCAGGTCTCGTACTCGGAGGCCTCGGGGGACATGGTCTGCACGTCAGCATCGAACTCCAGGTCGATGCCGGTGCCCGGTGCCACGGTGTCCGAGCGGCCGATGGCGTACTGCACAGCACTGTCATCGTTCTCCATGCCTGGGGACAGCAGGGTGGCACTCAGCACTGCCAGCCTGCCCCCCAGAGCCTGCCACGCTCCAGGGAACGCCTGGGAAAGGCAGCCCTGCAGGGAGAGCTGAGCTGGCAGAGCAGGTTGGGTCCCACGGCTCTGGGGAGGAGTGAGGGACAGCTGGGCTGGAGCAGGCACAGCTCCTCAGGAGCTCTGGGAGTGCCCCAGTGAGGACTGGGAAGGGCTGATCAATGCACTGACAATCAGTCACTGACCATGCACAGGCCTCTGGTCAGCTTTTCATAGGGGAGCAACAAGCCCCAACACTATTACATGAGTTTTAAAGTATAAAACCCAAAGGATTTACTGATTCTTTTCCTATTTTATTGCTCTGAAGCCAAACTATTCCAGCACTGCAAGGGAAAAAGCTTGCTGGTCTCCAAGCCCACTTCCCAGACTTTTATCTTTATTTCTAAGATGCAGCTACAGACCAGAGAGTTCAACATTGGCAGTGGCAACAGGGCAGACACAAGAGTTTTCAGCCCAGTGGTGATCTTTTTGCTGCTTTCATCTGCTCATTTCAAGTCTAGAATTTGCATTTCAAACAGACACAAAGCTTCACAGATTTATACCCTCAGAACTCAGCTAGTTCAGGCAGGAGAACCAGTTGAGTTACATATGGTGTCATGGTCAGAGCTCTTCTAGGACTTGGCCAGCTTGTTTCAAGAGCAGCTCAGGGGTTTCCCTGTTCTCCCCACACTGTGGCACTTCCAGAGGGAACCACAGGGAGAGAACAGGTGACAGCCCTGCTGAGACCCCAGAGTGTGCAGCTGTTTCCTGGGGACTGATCTATAAAAGCCAGCAAAGATTGCCAATGGAAGGACTTGCTCCCTCTCCAACACTGTCAGGAACAATCAGATTGGAATTATTTCTTCCTGAAGTCAGCAGAGCTCTGAGGGTGAGATTTTCCCTCAGATCTGGGGGCTCAGTGATTCCATTCACTGGGGTGTTTTGAGAAGACACCCAGAATCCTGAGTGTCCTTAGAGGAGTCCAAACAGATTTGGGCACCACTCAGGGATCTGGTTTGTTAGTAATGAAAAAGGAATGCCCTTCAAAACCCTACAGAGACAAAGGCTGTACCCAGATGTACAAGTGCTGTGCTATTACCAGACACCACCTTTGCATCAAAGGTGTCTTTGCAGTGACACCAACCTCTTAATGCACTGGGGAATTAGAAACTAGACTTTTATGTCAGCTTTTGATTCCAGCTTACCTAACTTAATTAGGTGCAGCAGTTGTTCAGAGGGTGCACACACAGACTGTGGTTTGATCTCATTTATCAAGCCATTGGCAATGTTGATGTATCCATCATAGAGCAGCTGGCTAATTATCAGTTTGTAAAGTTGCTGACGATCTTTCAAACTGACTTTTGTCCTATACATTGTGAGCAGGGACTGCCTTGGGGGGGCCTGGAATGAAGAACAGAAATCATATACAAGAGAGTTGCATGAAACCACCAGAAACTTGGAACAAACCTCAGGGCAGGCACTAAATATTGCTGTGGTTTTGGTGAAAAGCAGAGATGGGGAGAGGAAAGTGGGGGGAAAGAGCAGGAAAAAAAGGAGAGAAAGAAGAGGAAAAGGTGAAGAAAAGGTGGGAGAAAGGGAAGGAAGAGACAGGAGAAAGGGAAAAAAAAGGGAGAAGGAGGAGGAACAGGCAGGAGAAAAGGGAGGAAAAGGACAGGAAAAGAAGGGAGAAAGGGGAGGAAGACAGGGGAGAACGGGGAAGAAGAGAGAGAAGAGGAAGAAGAGAGGGGAGAAAAGGGAGGAAAACGAGAGGAAAAGGGGGAGGTAAGACGGAGGAAAAGACGGGGGAAAGGGAAGGAAAAGGGGAGGAAAAACCTGTTGCGTTTGTTTTCTGTGTCAACGCAAACCTGGGCCACACAGCGAAGCGGGCCGTGCCGAGCGGAGCAGAGCCGGCAGCGTGTGCCAGCGGAGCCAGCGGTGCTGCCGGCGGGCCCGGGCTCCGATGGATGGATGCAAGGGGCGCGCAGGACGGCACGGCACAGCACAGCACAGCACGGCACAGCACCGGCCCCGCCGCCCGCCCCGCGCCCTCCCCGCCCTCCCGCTGGCGCGGTGGGGCCGCAGCCCCGCGCGGGCGGTGCCGGAGCCGCGGGCGGGCGGCCCCGGCGGCGCCGGTACGTACCGAGCCTTCCTTCTGCCGCCCGCGCTCTGCCCCTAAGATGGCGGCGGGAGCGCGGAGCGCATCGAGCGGCGGCGGCGGCAGCGGCGGGGGCGGCCGGGCCCGCAGGACGCTCCTCCGCGAAGGCTGCTGCATCGAGCGCCCGCACATCGATGGGAGGCGGCTCTTGGGGGGGGCGACACAACGGGGCGGCGTCACGTGAGCGCCACACCCCCCGCGTCACGTGCGGGAGGCGGGAGCCCCCAGGATGGGGGGGGAGATCGCGGGGACCCCGATCCCGTTTTGGGGGCCCCGGTCCCCGACCCCGCTTTGGGGACCCCCATCCCCGACCCCGCTTTGGGGATCCCGATCCCGTTTTGGGGACCCGCATCCCCGACCCCGCTTTGAGGACCTCGCTTTGGGGGTCCCCATCCCCAACTCCGCTCCGGGGGTCCCGATCCCCGACCCCGCTTTGTAGACCCCGACCCCTATTACACGCCCCCCGCGCTAGGGATCGCGGGGTTCTTCTGGCCGTTCCCCCCTCCAGGGGTCCCTCTCGCTATTTCGCCCCTTCCGGGGGTCCCTTCTCTCCATTCCGGCCCCTCCAGGGGTCCCGCTCCCCATTCTCCCCTCCACCGATCCCGGGGGTCGCTCTCCCCATTCCTCCCCTTCCGGGGATCCCGGGGGTCCATCCCCGTTCCCCTTCCGGGGGCAGCGGGGTGCTGGCGGAGGCCGCAGAGCCGCGCTCGGGGCGGGATCGCGGGCGGGGGAGCGGCGCTGGCCCGGCCCCCAGCGGGCGCGGGGGGAGCCCGGGGCTTCTTTTGTGTCGCAGCCGCAAAGCTCCGGAGCGCCGCTTCCGCCAGACCCCGGATCCCAAACACGGCGACGTGAACGGGCTGGGAATGAAGCGGCTGGCGCTGCTGCCCGGCCCGGCCCCGTCCCCAGCGCAAACCGTCCCCTCCCCGAGTGCTACTCACGTCAGCCTCGAGAAAGGGCAGCCGGAGCGGGCGCGGGTCGAGCAGCGGGGCTGCCATGCTCCCCATGCCCCGGGGCAGCTGTCGTCTATCACACGCTGCAGCGACACGGCGACCCGACATCTTCTTTTTACCTATCCTGAACCACTTGTAAACACCAACACACACAACCAGGCTCTCCTTCGCTCTTGTTTTCAGCACCGCGGAGACACTGAAAAGTTCCCTTGGATCGCAGTTCTTCGCAAGCCCCGAGCGCCGGCTGGAGTTTCCTCGCTCCGCGGCGCCTCGCAGGGACCCGCGGGCTCCGGGCTAGCAGCGCCTCACGCCGCGCTCGCTGCGCTGCTCGCGGGCCGCGTTCGCTGACCGGCCGCGCTCCCGCTGTCCCGGCGTCTCCTCGGGAGCCGCGCGGCTCTGGGCGCTGCCGGGGGCTGCGGCGCGAAGGGTCCGGGCCGGGCGGTGCCTTGGCACTTGGCGCTCACCCCGCAGCGCTGGCGGCACGTGGCACTGCCCGGGGCCGCTCGGCTGGGACGCACTGGGAGGCTCCGGCCCTGCTCGGCCCGTCCGGAGGGGCACCCACACAATGGCCCCGCTCGCGCTCGGCCCCACGCGCGGTGGCAGCAGCGCCGCTCCCCGGCCTGGCCCGGGGGTGGACGGGGGTGTCTCGGGGGGAGTCTGGCGGGAGTGGGACTGACCTGGCGGCGCTCCCGGGCGCGGAGCGGAGCGGAGGCGGCGGCGGCCACAGGTGGGAGCGCGGCGCGTTACGCGATTTGCGTAGCGGAAGCGGCGGCTCGGCCGGCGGGAAGTGCGCGGGCGGCGCGCGCCGGGGGGCGCGGCGCTACGCAAAGTGCGTAACGCGCCGCGCGGCGACAACGCCGGCGGAGAGGCGGGCGTGGCGCGTGCGCCCCTCGCGGCGCGGCGGAGCGCGCCCGGCAGCCAATGGGCGGGCGGGCCGCCCGCGGGAGGAGCCAATCAGCGTGCGCGGGCTGCGGGAGCGCGGCCAATGGCGGGCGGCGGGGGTTTAAAGGGGTATTTAAGGCGCGGCGGTTTGAATTCAAACAGCTCCGGCGGCCCTGAGGCGGATGCGGCTTCCCGGGGAGCGTGGGGCGGGCAGGGTCCATCGATACCGGACCGCTATCGATAACGAGTGCTAATCGATAAGGGACCCCAGATTCCCTCTGCTCCGCTCACCAAGCCCCTCTCGCCCTCAGTCAGAGCCGCACAAGCCTCTCCCGCTCTGGCGCTATGGACAGGAACGTGAAGGAGAACCACGCCGCGTACCCAGGCCGCGCTGCCAAGGTAAGGTGTGAAATACACGGTTTATGCTCCTCTTCCCGAGCAGTTTCCTCTGCTGCATTCTTGGTCTCGATGCCTGGGAGTTTGCCATTAAAATTCTGGTCTGTTCAAGGAGTGGTCTTTAGTTTTTACCTTTTGGATTTGTTTCTCCCCATTGCATGTTAACTACAGGTTTCAAACTAGTAATTTATCTTTCAGTAGAAAAAACAGCCCAAAGCTGATTTAAAAAAAATTACTGTTACTATTAGCATATTATTAAATGGGGAAATCCTCTTTATATTATAAGTATTTAAGAGCCCTTAAAGAGAGAGCAAGTGTTATAATCAAATTACTTTAGATACAAATTTTAAAAGCAAGCACTGAGCAAATGTTACTATTGATACACATGTGCAGCAGTGCTCAAGATCACCCTGATTATTGTATTTTTCCAATTAGAAATACAGGCTCTGTCTCACTATTTTATATAAAACTAAATAGGCCTGGTAAGTTTTTGGAACAAAAAAGCAAAATGAGCAAAATTTCCTTTTAATTAACTACTTAGCACACGATTTTTCGTGTTTCTGTTAAAGTGCTTTTGTGTGGTTTTGCCATCCTGAGAGGGGCTGTGAAGCTTCTGCCGTGCTGCTGCACAATTAACCCATTCTCCTTTCTCTCTGAAGGTTGCCAATCCCATCGGGGATGCCCCCAAGCGTGTCCCTGTGGCGCAGCACTCAGCCCAGAGCCGCTCACTCACCAGTGGAGCTCCAGCCCGAGTTCTGTGTCCCGCAAACTTCGCCCAGAGAGTCCCCGTGCAGCCCCAAAAACCGCCCAGCAACCAAACAGCGCAGCAGCTCCGGCCCAAACCGCCCCAGCAGGCCGCTGTGAGACCTCAGGCTGCGAGCAAGAGCAGTGAAAAACCTCCCCAGGCTGCAGCACCTGGTAATTGTGAGGGTGATTTCCCTGTGATTTTCCAGCTGTGATACTCAGGATGCTCCTAAAGCTGCTGCTGATCGAGGGATGGTCCTGGAGGGAAGTTCTCAGTTGTGCCCCCAAACAGAAGAGCAGCACATGGTTCACCTCGGGTGTTGCTGAACCATCCTTGTGAATTTATCTCTAAATTAACCAATTAGAGACAATATGGTGTTAAAAACTTGAAGGTGCTCAGCAGCCAGCTGGGAGTTAAAGTAATTTGCATTCAGACCTCACAGATTTTCCAAGATTCATGCACAAGGATGCTTTTGTTTGGGGAGGGGGAAAGAATTCATGGGTTTTTATGCTCAGAAAAGCCTTTAAAGTTGTATTTTGCTAGCACTGTTTGTTTCCAAGCAGTCAGCTGTGCTAGGTTGCTTAAAATGTCATGGAATGGATTCTAAAAGCTGCTCCAGACGATGCTCAGGGCTTAGATTTGTTCCTATTTGTGTGTTCAGTGAGTCTGGTTCATCAATTGATTTCCTTCTCTGTACACAGCACAGAACCCTGAAGCAGAAAGCACCTCAAAACAGAAAACTGAGGAGACCAAGAAGAAAAGTGAAGAGACTAAGAAGTAAGTTCTATCCCTAAACTCTAGATAACTGAGCCCTGCTGGAGCTCCTTTGGCTGTGGAGCCTGGTGACCCCCACACTTTGCAGACAACACAAGGAAGGCAGCCTTTGACCTGGTAATTGCCAGGAGCAAGGACTTGCTGTAATCTAAAGAAAACTTTGGGCTAAATGCAGAGTAGCTCTTCCCAGGGGAGAGAGAGCACTGATAGCTGCTGCCCCAGTCACGAGATGTGCTCCTGAAAACAAAGCCTCCTTCATCTGGGCATGAGGCTGGAGTCTAATTTGGGATGAACCTGGATTTGTTTATGACCACTTTAAGTTGTTTTGCCATGCCCTGGTGATGTGTCTGGGTTAGGAGTATCCAAGGAGCCCAGCTTGGTAAACAGTCTTCATTTTGTAGCAGGGTGGTTGGTGTAGTGTCTGCAGAAGCTTCAGGAGGGAAGAAAATAGCTTTCAGAACTTCCTTTTGAAAAATCTCAATGCTTTTATTCTCTTGGTGTTTTCTTAAAGACTAAAATCTAGTTTAGAGTACTAAACATCTATTGAACAAGAATGTTATCAACTGTAAATCTGAGTCAAAGCCAACACAACTCCAGCTTTTGACTTTCCTCTTGCAGAAGGCAGTGGTCTCTTGATGATTTTGAAATTGGTCGTCCTCTGGGGAAAGGAAAATTTGGGAATGTGTACCTGGCACGTGAAAAACAGAGCAAATTCATTCTTGCACTGAAAGTGCTCTTTAAAACACAGCTTGAGGAGGCTGGTGTAGAGCATCAACTGCGAAGAGAAGTGGAAATACAGTCTCACCTTAGGTAAAGCTTAGTGGTATTTTACTCTGCTTTGTTTGCATGCAAATAAATGAAGTAGTCTTGATTATGATGAGGTTTCTGCTTTATGATAAGATTTCTTTGTGTGTTATGAACTGAAGGAACACAGATGAGCTGAAATTCCCATGCTTGCCTTGAAAGTGGGGGGGAGGAGGCGGAAATTAAAGGTTTTGGAGAAACACCAGGTTCAGAAGAACACTGAAATCTCTTTGCAGGCACCCCAACATTCTCAGATTATATGGCTACTTCCATGATGTGACAAGAGTCTACCTGATCCTGGAGCATGCACCTCGTGGGGAGGTCTACAGGGAGCTTCAGAGGCTCACCAAGTTTGATGAGCAAAGAACTGCTACTGTAGGTTGTTCCAGCTTCCTCTCCATTCCTCTGGTATCTGGGATCTCTGCAGGACAGAGCCAGCCCTTCAGAGCAAGTGTTGGGGGGAACTGAGACTCCTTACTGCTAGTTGGCATCTGGGCAGGGAATGATTGGGAAGACTTAGGGCTGTGCAGGAATTTATGTTCAGAATTGTTTAATATTGCAAGGCACAGCCTCTATTACCAGGCTTCAAGGGTTAAGGAGTAATTGCTTTAACTTAAAATTATAATTATGGCTCAAAAAGGCTGTGCTGCAGCCAGATAAACTCAGGTGACAGTATCTTAAAGATTGTGGCTTAAAGGTTGTTCTTTCTGTGCCCAGTACATCACAGAACTGGCAGATGCCCTCTCGTACTGTCACTCCAAGCGTGTGATCCACAGAGACATCAAGCCAGAGAACTTGCTGCTGGGATCAAACGGAGAGTTAAAAATTGCTGACTTTGGGTGGTCTGTGCATGCTCCATCTTCTAGGTGAGAATTCAGTCTCTTGAGCACTGAAATCCTTCTCCAGTGTCAGTTTTTGTCACGCAGTTGTGGAAGGGAGGTACATGGGAGCTTCTTGAAATACTGGGGAAAATGCTGCTAAACAAAGGTGCTAACAGGCAACTGGTGTGACAGAGGAGGGTTGTTGTCCTGGTTTTTAGTTCAAACCTTGCTGACCCTCAAAGGAACCTTGGTGTAGGGTTACATGGTCCCTGAGATGACAAACCTGCTCTTGGGCTCAAACATTATTCTGGCAATTTGGTTATTTCTGAGAGAGTGAGAAATGGCACCTGAGAAGGGAGGAACAGGTTTGTTCTAGCATGTGGGGTGAAGAAAGGAGCTAGGACTGACTGATTGCAGGGACTGAGATACTTTCAGGAGTAGAAAATGCCCTGCTGGCTTTTCTTTCCTAGCTGTTCTGGGTGTTGCTGAGGTACAGATGACTGCCAGCATTAGTTCTTATCTGGCTCTTGAAATATATCCTCTAATTATCTTAATCAATAATTAACTTGGACTTTTCTTCAGGAGAACAACTCTTTGTGGGACACTCGACTATCTACCTCCTGAAATGATTGAGGGAAGAACACATGATGAAAAGGTGGATATTTGGAGCCTGGGAGTTCTGTGCTACGAGTTCCTTGTAGGGAAACCACCTTTTGAAACAAAAACCTATCAAGAAACCTATAGAGCTATTTCAAGGGTAAGTGCCAGTGCTTATGCAGGTTAGCTGGGCCATGCTTTTAGTTCTAGAAAGGTTTCAGCAAACTTAAGTTTGAAGCATAATGAAAACAAACACAAGAATACACAAATGCTTTCACAAGCAGTGAGAAGCTTGTTCAGGGTTATAATGAAATTATTTTACCAATAGGCAGATGGTGCACAGCCTGCAAGGCTGGCACAGCTTTTAAGGGGTAACTTGAGTAGAGCCCTTTGGTTCTATCATGTGGTTATTGCTAAGACCTTTTGCATGATTGTTAATGTCCTTTTTTCCTTAGGTGGAATTCAAGTTTCCTCCATTTGTAACAGAAGGTGCGAGGGATTTAATTTCCAAGCTCCTGAAGCACAACCCCTTCCATCGCCTGCCCCTGAAGGATGTGCTGCTCCATCCCTGGATCACAGCAAACTCGACCAAGACTCCCACCAGCAGGAAGAGTGATGGTGCTGCCCCCTCCAAAACATAGCTCGAGGAGGGAGGGTGACTCGTGGGACGGACAAGAGGAGCCCTGTACTGTGACTACTGTCATGCTTACAATAGGAAAAGCAGGTCTTGGAATCTAGTGGCAATTGGGATGCAAATCCTTGGGTTGGCTGGTGTCTTAAACTCGAATTGCAGCATAAAATTATTTGACTTCTCTCTGGAGCTTGGGAATATTTAATGTACTTGAAATCAGTTCCATGTGGGCCAGTTTGCTGGTGTAAGTATGAAGCTGTTGGAGGCTCTTGTGCTGAAAATGGTTCCTTGTTCCACCACAAGGAAGTTGTTGTTCTGGCTTATGGAACAGTGCAATATCCTGGAGATGCCTGCTCCTCCCTCCCTGGGCTGCTCAGGGTGTCTTACCTGTGGTGTAACCTGAAACTGAGCGAGGTGTGAATGCCTTTTTCAAGTGTTCCAAAAATGATGTGGCAATTGGTTTTGTCTCTAGTTTTAAATGTGAGCACTCAATTTGTAAAATAAAGACTTGTTATACTGCACCCAGCAGCAGGGTGAGCTTCCTTGTGGCACTGCTTGGTTCAGGACCAGCACAGCTGAACTGCTGCTCCCAGAGGTGAATTCCCAAAGTGTAATTCCCACCTCTGTAAGAAGGGAAGCTCAAAGTGCTGGTACCACAGAGTCATTCACCATCCCACAATCCCAGTTTAGGACTGCAAGGTAAGTACCAAATGTGTTGCTACTTCACCTGCTTGGTTTATTGAGAGCTTGGCCTGCTCTTGCCTTTTTCCAGTGAGTTTATTCAAAGATCTCCCATCTGATAACATTTTCCAGCCCTTTCTCTCAGAAATACTTTCAGATTATGTTGGGTAACAGCAAATAGCAAGACCAGATGTTTATAAGACACTCCTTAAAATGGACCAAGGGTCAGGCCCCTTGCCACCAAAATCAATGCCAACTCTTTTCCAGGAAAACACTTAAAGCAAACTAAGAGAAAGCAATTTATTGTCTTTTCAGAATAAGATTTTGCTATTTTACAAACAGTTTTAAAAAATGATCCTTCTACAAGCAAGGAGTCCAGAATTCAAAATATATTCTCAAATTAATTTAAAATATACTTTGCAAAAATCTTCATCTAAACAAACTGCCAGTAGTTTATACAACCACATATGTAATCAGAATTCTGGCCACAATTTATATGAAGCTGCTTCTTTACAGCAAGAAAACTCTAGTGCTGCGTGCCTTCTACTGACTCTTAAATGATTTTATGATTTTAAATGATTCCATATGATTTTGAAAAAAAACTTTGAATATTCCTTCTTTATCACATTTAAGACAAAACATCCTTCTCAGAAATTATTCTACCTAAAGTAAACAAGGCTGCCTCAGAGTTATTTTGGAATTCTTATCCTTGGTCCACATGAAACCTGGGCATTTCTGTGGTGGGGAAGGAGTTAAGGTGCAATTTCATGTTCTAGCTGAGGGGAGGCATGAGGCTGCTCATAACAAGAAGTTATTTGCTCCTCCTTTCTTCCCTCAGCCAGCTCTTATCAAAACTCCACCCTTTCTTCCTCTCTATTCACTAAATTTTAGCAAAACTAGAAAGCTATTTCAGAGTATTTTCCTGCTATTTTACTTAAATCAGAGTTTTGTATAACCAGATCTGTCAGAGCCACCTTGGGGTAAGTGCAAGCACAAAGGGAACTCAGAAAAGAGCAGCCAGCAGGTCCCACACAGCCCCAGCTCTTGCTCAGGCTCTCCCAGCAGCACAGGCCTGAGCCCCAAAGCCAGGCCTAGCCCAGTGTGACACTCATTTATCTGCAGCTTGAGTGGAAGGTGAAGATCCACCCCTGTAACTACATTCTAACATCACAGTGTCCCCATAAGGAAAGGCAGAGCCCCCTCATTGCTACATTCACCAGTCTCAGCCCAAAGCACAGGAATTCTTCCTGGAAGCTGGGAATTGGAATGTTTGCACTTCTGGTGCAGATGATTTGAGTTTCACCCACGGGAGCAGAAAGCAGCTGGGCTTAGTTTAAAGATTTAAAAAAAGTGTTTCCAGTACAAAGCCAGATCTCAAACTATTAAAAAGCCCCAGCTCCTCTCTGCCTTGATGCTGTTTGGAGTATGTTCACATAGGTAATTCTGGTTACACTGATTCCAGTAGGCTCAGGATTTCTTCTGAGTCCATAGACATTTAAAAACAAAGGGACTTTAGTAAGGCTGGCTCCCAGCCAGCACATTTTCAAACAATAAAATCTTGGACTATGGAAGCAATACACATAGTTTCAGAACAGTGCTTCAGCTATTGTGACTAAACCAATTATGACTGCAATAATTCATCATATGGGTACTCTTACTGAAGTCAGGTCAGTGCCTGTGTTGTACTGCAAGAAGTGTACTTACTTCACTATAATGAAAGCCTCTTCTAACAAAAGAAACACCCACCTGCCACTTTAGATTCCAGTACATACCCTTATCAAGAGAGCTACTCATGTAGTGAGATTTTGTTTATTCTGCTGGAAAGAGACTCTCACAGTTCCTCAGCTGCACAGCAATAAATGAAAGCTATGACTGTTTTTAAAAGAAAAAAAAGGCTCAAAAGCTGGCTTATAAAGATCCAGAACTGTGCTCACTGTCAAGCATTTATATTCCCACTTGAAACACAAACCAGATCCCATTTGAACAGGTTTGTCCTAAGAATAAGCGGCGAAAGGGACAGGAGACAAGGACAGCACTTTTCACAGTGACATTTACCTGAAGGAACAAGCGAGAAACGCAAGATGAGATCGACCTGAACCCAGACAAGTCTTTGAAAGAAACGTTTGCCCTGAAGAGCTGGGCGGCTGCACTGGAGAGCAGGGGCAGGAGGCTCAGGGGCTGGAGGCAGGCGGTTTGAAGAAGCCGGCCTTGCGGCAGTAGCGCACCACGAAGGGCACGGACACCACGGTGATGCTGATGCGCACGGGGGCGAAGAGCTTGTGCACAGCGTAGGCCAGCACGAAGGTGCTGGTGCCAGCTGCCATCCGCGACTGCAGAGAGGCCTCGCTGAAACCCAGCTTCAGCAGCACCGCGCTCATGTCCACGCCGCTGCAGAGAGAGGAGAGGCTGCTTTAGGTTAGGGTTGAAAATACAAATACAAACTGCTGGGGGGTTGCTCACAAAGGTTCATGTGTCACGTTCCTACTCAGCCTTCAGAGATGGAGTTTCTCTGCAGTGATTCTTAAAGAGTTACTGCGAAGTAACCTAAGTGAAGTTTGCAGAGAGGAGATGCTACTTTAGGTTAGGATTGAAAATACAAACTGCTGGGGGGTTGCTCACAAAGGTTCATGTGTCACGTTCCTACTCGGCCTTAAGGGATGAAGTTTCTCTTAGTGATTCTAAAAGAGTTACTGTGAAGTTTCTCTTAGTGATTCTTAAAGATTACTGTGAAGTTTCTCTGCAAAGTGATTCTTAAAGAGTTACTGTGAATCAGATTACACTTAGCTGAAATTATGAAAGAAGTGTCTTGCACACAGAGTGATTTGAGAAGATAAACTCACTTCGGCTCCTCCTCATCAGCACAGCAGATGAGCAGAGCCCATGAGCACTGCGCTCATGTCCACGCCACTGAGAGAGAGGAGAGGCTGCTTTAGGTTAGCATTAAAAACACAAAAACTGCTGGGGGGCTGCTCACAAAGGTTCATGTGTCACGGCTCTACTCAGCCTTTAGAGATGAAGTTTATCTGCAAAGTGATTCTTAAGGAGTTACTGTGAATTTGTGTTGGGAGTTTCACCTTCCCAAATTTATATTAAACTATCTTCTGTGTCTTGGGGAAATTTATCACCTAAGCACAAACCAAATGATGTGTCTGCTGTTAGGCTTAGTGTTACAAAATTACAAATAATCTAAAACCTAGCAAGTGAAGGAAGTGTTGAAGAGCTCAAATGGGCATTATCCACCAAATTCATTAATACAGACATAGCAGATTTCATCAGGGATTCAACCATACCTGAAGGGAAAAAATGTTGTCATCCTGTGCCACAATGTAGTAAACAGGAGAAATGAGGCATTCACCTATTCCCACTGGAGTCAGGAATAAGCAGCAGGGAATGTTTGGGGTAATAACATGTTCCCCTGTCTCCTCAGCTGGAATACCTTGTGTAACATGCATTCCAACAAAGCCACACACAATTCCCCACCTGACTCCTGTATTTTTACTCTAATCCTCTTCTAGTGGCTGTTATTTTCTGCAGTTCAACTGCACAAACTGTGTTCAACACCCAGAAAAATACCTTTATCTCTAAGCCCCAGAGCACTTTTGCATGGCTCTATCTCTCCAGACCAAGCAAGAACAAAAGATATCTGCAGAACAAATATATTTTCTGCCTGGTCAGTTATGGTGGTGCTGTGCCTGCTGTTTTCCCTGCTGATGAACCTGTGCAAAATGTCCATGTACAACTCTCTTGTCTCATGCCTGATGGGAGATCAGGTCCATTTAAGGTCCCATCCATACTCAAAATTCAGGAGGGAAGGTCCAACAGGCATAAAGTGCCTGTCTCCTGTCAGAAATAAGCACAATGGTAAATGTATTTTACTTTTACCACTACCTAGAGATGACAGACAGCTGTACAAACCTCACCTTGACACAGCCAGGTAGAAGATTCCCAGAGATACTAAGGAAATTCCAACATGGAAGGAAACCCCTACAGCACCATATTCTTTAAAAACTTGTTTCAGCTGCTGGGATTTGTTGAGTTTCTTGTTTTCAGCACTGGGATCAGTGGCTGCATTTTTGAGGGGTTCAGCTGCATCCTGAAAAGAAAACAATTAGAAGTATTTATTAGTATGAAGCACAAGATCATATTACAGTTAGCTGAAATTACAAAAGAAGTGTCTTGCACACAGAGTGATTTGGGAAGACAGAAACTCACTTCTGCTCCTCCACATCAGCACAGCAGATGCTGTGGCAGAGCCCGGACAAGCTCCCTTCTCCCACCTACTCCTGTCAAAGAAGTGCACTGATCTTGGTGTAAATTCTTACACAATTCAGGTTTCATAATTAAAACCAGATTATTTGATCCCAGCGTGTGCCAAGGCACACCCACACAGCTGCTGGAGCCATGAGACTGGGGTGTGAGAGCTATTGGCTTCCACCCACTGCCCAGCTTTACCCAGTGACTCCTCGAGCACAGCTCTTTGTTCCAGGGGCACTGGAAGCCCACCTGGTACCCCTTAAAAACAGCTCCCTGATGGAAGAGATCCAAAGTTTAAGTTCCTTTAAATCACCCTTCATGGACGAGCTGATCAAAGGAAGAACTGCAAGTGTTGACAGCAACAAGCAACTCTGTTGCTACGGTGCAGACAACAACTGCAGGGACATGCCAGGGCTGGTGTCCAGAGCCCAACTGCACTGAAAATCTTTGTCACAGGAGAAGTCATTGACAGATTTTTATCTGGGTACCTTTCAAGTGCAGAACTTCGTACTAAACCATATCCCAAAGCAATCTGAAAAGAAATCAAAGGAGGACAGCTGTGGTGGCAGCCCTTGGAAACTCCCCATGCTCGCCAGAGAAGAAATACTGACAGGAAGAAAACATTTCCACAAAATCCTCAGGATTTGTCTCTAATTAGTCAGCATTTGTCAGGAAACATTAGAGGAGCCCTTTCTTTCCAGCTGAGCTCAGCAGCAGTTGTGACAATGTGACAGCCACCACAGGACAGGTAGAGCCACCAGGTGCCTGCCACCACTGTCCCACTGTGGTTTCAAGGCATACAAATTCGAAGAAAAATATTCTTGATTAATTATTGCACTTGCTAAGATTGTAAATTAGCATACAAGACAATCTTACAACCCTCAAGGCAAGCACACCACCCGCCCAGACCCTAACCCCACATTTGCTTGCTGTTTTTCTCTTTTGTAATGATTTGTGTTGCTTTGTATTTCATTTTGACAGGAAGTCATACAAATACAGAAACAGGAAACTGTGTAGCTTAGCTTATCCTGATTCTTGTCGTTTTAAAACTTTACATTTTTTCTTTTGTGGCTCATGAGCTCTGGGTCTTAGGGATGGATCATAAGGACTGAAAAATTGCTTGTTCTGATCTTTCAAGTCCATTCCAATTCACCTGTATTCTCAGGCTCCCACACCAGGAATGGTATTGAAGCAAAACATAAAAAAAGAATTTTCAAAAAAGAATTTTCATTTCAAGAGATATTATTTGGAGTACCCAGAGCAGTCACGGAAGGAATAATGTCCAGCTTAGCAAGTAAAGCTGCTGCCTATTTCCATGTCACTCTGCGACAATATTTCAGCTAAAAAGCCGATTTTATTCGCATCATTCAGGAGATTTAAAGCATGAAAACACATCTAAAACACCCCGTGATCCTTCACAACGAGGCAGCAGAAACCACGCTGCAAATTGCGCTGCAGACATTAAAGCTCACACTGCCAACGTGCCCACCAGCAGGTGCGAACCAGCTCCCACAGAAACACGACAAACACGATTTATTGATCCCATGGGGGCTGGGAGAGGGGATAGAGGTGAAAAACACTGAAATACACCCCTAAAAAGCCGAGGAGCAGGGGGAGATCGGGGCGCTCAGTGCCGCTGGGCAGGCGGCCCCTCAGCCCTCACGTACCTTGGCGCGGGCGCGGCGCGGGCCCGGCCCCGGCGGCAGCGCGGCCCAGGCGGGGCAGGGGGAGCGGGGCAGGCGGAGCGGGGACAGCAGCGGCGACAGCCGGCATAGGCGGTACATGGCGGCACCGCCGGCACACGGCAGCGGCCCGGCCCCCCGAGCGGCATGACGGGCCGGGCACACGCCCCGACCGCCTCCTTAAAGCCGCAGCGTTCGCGTTGGTGAGGTGCCGATGTCGTGTGGCACAGCGGGTGCCACGGTTCCTCTCGGCAAGACCTCCCCGCCAAAGATTTCTACCTGATATCCAGTCTAATCCTTCTCTCTTTCATTTTGAAGTCATTTCCCCTCGTCATGTCACTCCAGGCACTTATAAATGGTCACAGAGCTACAGAGTATCCTGAATTGGGCTGGACACACACAGATGATCCAGTCCAGCTCGGCGCTCTGCACAGGACGCCTCAACAATCCCAAATAAACGAGAGGGATTTTTCCTCAGGAACTGCAGTGACAGGGCGAGGGGGAATGGCTTCAAATGTAGAGAGGGGAAATTCACACCATAACAATCCCAACAATCCCACCTGCGCATCCCTGGCAGCTCTGTCTGAATGTGCAGCCTCGGCCGTGCCC
Organism: Molothrus aeneus; assembly: GCF_037042795.1. Lineage (NCBI taxonomy): Eukaryota > Metazoa > Chordata > Aves > Passeriformes > Icteridae > Molothrus > Molothrus aeneus. Next base: position 13,044,001 of record NC_089662.1, read on the forward strand.
ATTCCTTGGGGAGCCTGGGCAGTGCCCAGCACCTCTGGGGGAAGAACCTTTCCCAAAATCCAACCTAACCCTCCCTGGCACAGCTCCAGCCAGTCCCTGGGTCCTGTCACAGCGCCTTGCACGTGGCCTTGCTGAATGAATTTCACCAGGTTTTCACAGTCCCATCTCTGAAGCTTGTCCAGGTCCCTCTGGATGCCATCCATTCCTCCATGACCACCCGACACAGCTGGGAGCTGTCACAAGCTTGCCCTCATAACTGTGGTCACAAGGGTTTCATCCCTGCATTTTTCTGAAATGCAGAAATAAATGCATTTTTCCGTGCCACTGCAGACACGGCTGCTCATGGAAGGGTGAAGGATGAATAACCCTGAAACTGCCTCCCCAGGTGGAGCCCCAGCAATGAGATCCTGCTCTCTCCAGCTGCAAAGCCTTTCCTCTTCAGGCACGCTGTGTTTCTGCAGCCATGTGAGCTCACAGGCCTGAGGACAATGGGAGGACTGTGTCGATAAATAAGAATTTGCCGTTCAGGAGGCTGGAGTGGAGCTGCACAGGCCAGCAGGGCACGGTGCAGCGCTGCTGGGCGGCTGCTGTCGAGTGCAAGGCTCCACAGAACAGATGGGTTTCAGGGAGGATCTCAGGGGAAGAGAGGATGAGAGCTTTGCTTGATTGAAACGATCTGTTCTGTCTCAACAGCACTGCCAGTTCCATGCTTTACACTGCCTGTAGTTCTTGCTTCATAAATCCAGCCCCTCTCTGGATGCTTTGGAGAAGAAAAGTTTCTCAGAACACAATCTCAACGTTTATTACTGCTCCAAAGCAGTTTGCTGTGTGTTTTCTGTGAATGTTTGCACACCAACACCACTGGAGCAGAGAGGTGGTAATGGCATGGCAGTGCTCTGAGCAGAGCACACTACAGCTTTGTCCATTTTCTCTGTGAATAATAAAGAAATCCCAGGAGTTAATTCTGGTCTCAGCAAAGGAGATGTTGGGGGCAGCTCTGGGTTCTGCACAGGGACACTGTGTCTGTCTGGGAAATCCATCAGAGCCTCTCTGGGACAGAGAGCACCGAGCTGCTCTCCTGTGACAAATGTGTTGCTGCTGCTGGACAGCCAAAAATCCTGGGCAAGTTCAGAAAAGAGGAGGAGGTCACTTAATGAGGCATGAAAGCATTAGGGCTGGCAGTTGTATATGCACAGCCTGGCTGTCTGCTGCCCCCAAATCTCAGTGGGAGGTTTTGTTTGGAAGCAGGAAGGAACAATATGATAAACACCCAGTGATATATGCTCAGTGAAAAAGTAGCAAACAGCCAGGCTGGAGACACCTTAATGTGAAGATGGTTTATAAGAAAAGGACATGAGCTCTGTCCTGCTCATTGTAACTAAATCCAAGAGGAGAAGGTATAGCTTTCAGAAACAGCTCAAGGAAAGGCTTCTGCACAGACATACATATTTACAAACACATCTCAAAATATTTTGGTGTCTGCACTAAATATAAGATAAACTGAAAAGAGGCATGCTGCAAAATGCTAAAAAATTGCACAGATCTCAACAGTGTGTTCTGCAGTTCTGAAACACAAGCATGGGGTGTGGAGAGGTGAACCCCAATTCCAGATGGCTCAGGGATATGTTATTTAAAAATAAACCTAAATTACTAACACACTTATCTACTACATTTGTGCTATGTCTGAACCCCTGTTCCATCTCTCAGTCTGTCTCTATGTAGATAAACTCTTATTTTCCATTTGCAATTTTCCTACAGGCAGAGTGCTGCTCTGGTTTTGTGTTATTTGTGTTATTGCAGTCACTGTTTATCATCAGTAAAAGGGAAGCTGGGAATTGAGCTGAGAGCTATTGAAGAGGCAGTAGGTAAAATGTCACCAGGAGATGCATTTGAATTCCTGTGAGGCAAAGACTTCTCCATAATGACCATCCTCTATAATTTGTCAGAAAGGTTTGTCATGTTTTTATCAGAATGTGTATAATGTAATAACATAGGGGGTACTCTTTATCAAGGTATCTATTATAAACCTCTTAGATAACAATTTCCCTTCCATAATTTGACTTTCTGAAGTCAAAATCTCCTTTGGTTTGACAGTGCTGTATGAACAGTGCCAAAACTGAAGCGTGCTCTAATGTACAATTTCTGTAAGCAGAAATCCAGGATGCAGAGCTGCTCAGTCTGTGCTTTGCTGAGAGCCCAAGCTAAATACAACCACTGCTGCCTGTGGGACTCTGCAGTGAGCTGCTTTAGGAGTTAAATCCATTTGCAGGGATAAATGTGATCAGTAATTCATTAACAGCTTGGGAGAATGTCTTAGCCAACCTACAAGGATGTTTTAAAGATGAAGAAATCTTAGAAGTCTGCTAAGTTTTCTAAATTGCATGAGAGCAGATTCATTACGTGTTTTTAGAATTATTTAATCTACAAATAATTCAGGGATTGTGAATGTGCTGGCACCAAAATTTAATGCCTTCTAATGGACACGTAGGAAGTGGTTCCTGTATGAGAGTGGGAGGCAATTTCTTCTTCGTGCTGGAAGCTGTGTCATTTAGCATTATTACAGATGTAGTAATGTCATGCATATAAATGTAATGAGATGAGCTGTGAACTGATCATGAACCTCATTTAGAACAGAAGCTAAGGTAAATTTTTTCGTATTATAGTAAATTAAGGGCATGGCATGTGAACTAGTTTTAAGTAGCCCTGTTCTTTAGTACATTGGCTTTTTCGCATCATGTTCCCAGAGTGTTTGAATCATGAAGACAAGATAATGGGGTAGTTGATAAGTTGAATAAGAATAAAAATGATATCAGGAAAGGAATATCCATATGCAGTTGATAAACATACTCATTAGTGAAGGTCTGGGTTAGGGATCCTTGAGTACATACGATCAGCTTTCAGGGACATCTTTCTTCTCGAGCAAAACCAGTAGAAAGTCATTAACTCCTGGTATCTTCTATTCAAATGGGAGAAGACTGCATGCTAGGATTGCTAAATCCAGTGAAATCCAGCCCAGGATTTTCATCTTTGAGAGAACTTCAGGGTAAGAAAAATTTCCTAACGGGACAGCAAAGAAGGATTTACTTGTTTATTTTACCTGGAAATCCTTGAAGAATGGGGCTGTGTGGGCCTGTCCTGGAGATGTGGGAATCCCTGATTGTCCAAGCAAGGGGAATTGTGGGTTCAACTCAAATCTTCCTTAATCAGGCAATTTATGTGATGACTTTGTAGGATCCTCTGCACAGAGGGGAATTTCCCCTACCCAGCAGGTTTTGTTCTTTAACCACTTAGCCTAGCTGGGCAAAAAAAGGTGTAAAGTCAAAACAGAAGAAAACCAAAGTGGGAATATCCATATTGCTCATGTCAGTGCACACACAGCTGATTCCCTGTGCATGTGTGTGAGGGAGCAGACTGTGCTGCTGAGCAGTGAGGCTCGTTCCCTTTCTGGGGAGGAAGCAGAATTCTTCCAGCATCTTTGTCCCTTTATCACCGAAGCTGCGGGAAAAATAAAAACTCTTCAACAATATTTTTAAAGAATCAAGGCATTACTCTATTTCTACCCAGGATGTATCACAGAAATAATTTCATCTACACACAGCCCGGGTATGCAGAGAAAATCATTCCGTGACACACGGATTTGACTGGATTTTCCACCAATTTTATGCAGTCAAAACCCACAGAGATTGATTGGTTCAATGTTCATTGGTTGCAAGTCACATAGTTCTCAGTATTTGGTTTCCTCTTGGTTACAGATCGCTTCTGATGCTAATTTGATCCTCATTCTTGTCTCTTCTTTCCCAGACCAGGTGCCTCAGACCACCCCAGGGCTGTTGTTTGGAGCTGATGGTTCGTTAATTGCTGTTGATGGATCTTATCCTTTGAGTGTCTTCTGTGCTACTCTCCTGCGTTGAGACAATGCCCATGGAAAGAAACTCTAAATCCCTTCCCCCGGGGCAAAAGCGAACACAGGCTGGACTTGATGATACCCAAAAGTCTTTTCCAACCTAGTTCATTCTGTGATTCTGTGAAAACTGACTAAAGTTATAAAATAAAAAAAAAATTAAACTTGGTATATTTTCCAACACCTTGGTTGACACAAGGCAGCAGCATTAATTCTCCTCTCCACAAGATCCTCACCAGTGATCCTCTGATGAGATGTTTTTCCATTTGGCCGGTGTGATGTGCAGCCTTTTGGGTATGTGTGAGTGCAAATCACATCCTGCTGGGTGTGGGATTGATAGCCCAGCAGAGCAGGGAGGTTATTTCCTCACGGAGCAGCTGAACTACAGGAGTGACAGCAGAAACCTCTTCCTTGGCACCTGCTGTGTGTCACCCTAATGGGGTGGCTCAGCTCCACATCCCAACAGCTCCTTCTGCCCTGGCTCTGGGGTACACAAAACTCCCTTCACAGCAGCACTGCAGCTCTCACCTTGCTGAAACAATTCTGCTGAAACAATTCACCTGGGCTACGTGTGAGGAGCAATGACTGCTGTACCCACTGCTGGTTCCTTGAGATGTGTCTGTCACGGAGCCATTCCCCACTGGAACACAGGCTTTAACATAAACTCATCTTTTTTGGTGTTGTCATCATAGTGCAAAAGTCCTATAACTTCTCAGTGATTTCTCATGGACCAACCAACCAACCAACCAACCAACCAACCAACCAACCAACCAACCAACCAACCAACCAACCAACCAACCAACCAACCAACCAACCAACCAACCAACCAACCAACCAACCAACCAACCAACCAACCAACCAACCAACCAACCAACCAACCAACCAACCAACCAACCAACCAACCAACCAACCAACCAACCACTCCACCTCTCACCTCACCCAGCTAACCCACTCTTTTGTAGCACTCTTCTTCTTATTGGACACAGCTGTGGCCTATTAAGGGCAGGCCTGTTCCTAATCTTTGGTGATTGGTACAGCTGCAACTCCTCAGGTCCTCAGGTGCGAGACCACCTTCTGCACTATATTTTCTTACATTCTATCCCTCCACATTTTGGTACCCAGCAAAGTTTGCATAACTCATGTCTGTGAAGAATTTATCATCTTCTACCCTTAGACTGATATTTATGTTGCACTGAAATGCAAACAGTCACTCCTGTACCTGGGCTTTGGCATTTGGAGAAGATTTTTGATGGTTATTTATTTATCATTCAGTGCAGCCCACTCTGAGGTGAGGTGTCTGCTCCAGACCTGCACCTCTAGAAATGAGCTTTTAAACTTGGAGTAGCCCAGCAAAAGGGCAGTGTCTTGTGCTGATTACTAAACACTGAGAGGCTGGAAATGATGCTGTGTGCTGAGTTCTGTTTAACATCTGCTGCCACTAACACAGGCAAAGGGGTATTTTGTAAAGTGAAAAATGATGGGGCCAAATTTGGAAGCTGAATGTTTAAACTGCTTTGCCTCATCGGGGTGTTTCACACCTCATTTGATTCCCATGGACTTTTAAATTTGCACTGAGATTCTTATGTAAATATAAAAGCTTCTTCTTTAGATCTAATTTTTGATTCCTCACACTACTGATGATAATTTAGCTTCATGAGAACTTAAGAGAAATTAGGCAAGAAATGTTCCAGGCAGTTAGGGAAGAGATTGTCCAAGGCCAGGTTGGACAGGGCTTGGGGCAGCCTGGGACAGTGGGAGGTGTCCCTGCCCATGGTGGACTGGATGATCTTGGAAGTCCCCTCCAATCCAAACCATTCTATGTGGTTTGTATTTGTTTTTCTAAATGTTCAGCAATTTCAAATTGTTTTCCCAGTACGAGAGCCAGTTGTCCTTTCCCCTTCAGGCTGGAAAGCTGTGTAAATAGTTGATAACATCCTCTTGTAGCAGCCCATAACTCGCATTCCCAGGGGCAGATTTTGCTGCCCTTTGCTCCTCACCAATATTGCTGTAAAGCCAATTGTCAGTCCATTTAGATGGAACAAGTAACAGCCAAGGCCACATTCGCTCTTTTCCACCTCTCCCTGCATAATGCCATAATGAAATTCTGGTCAGACGGTTCAGTGCAATGCAATATTCAATCTGCACTCGGAAAGGGCTGCTGTGAATTGCTGGGCACGGTGATTAGCCCCTGTTTGTCCGAGGTTACTGGAAATTGTCACATCTTGCAGGTGCTGTGCTGGGACACGGCCTTGGGGAGGAGTGATGCACTCTGTGCTCCAAGGGACAGCGCCTGGAGCTCTGGGACAGACACCTTTGTACAGCAGGTCCTGGTGGGACTGGCCAGAAGGAGAAACCCACCTGTGAACGGCCCTACAGCAGGAGAAAGGGACCAAGGGCTCCTCAAACCCTGCCAGCCCTAGGCTCAGCAGAAGGACAAACAGCAACTTCTGCACAAGGGGAGGTCCCATGCTTGCACCTTATCTCTGTTCTTGCACCTGGCAGAGGGTTAGATGGGATATTAGAAAAATATTCATGTCTGTGAGGGAGGTGAGGCCCTGGCACAGGTGCCCAGAGCAGCCGTGCCTGCCCCTGGATCCCTGGCACTGTCCCAGGCCAGGCTGGGCAGGTCTTGGAGCAGCCTGGGACAGTGGAAGGTGTTCCTGCCCATGGCAGGGGTGGTCTTTAAGTTCCAACCCAAACCATTCCATGTTTCTCTGATTCTGAGTGTCCTGACACCAGCAGGAGAGGTGCCTTCTTTTGGTGTCTTCTTCTGCTCTCATTTTCAGCCAGAATTTGAGATACACCAAAAATTGTAACTACTTGAATGACCAAACTTTTAATAGTGATAATATTGCATCTGTACAGGCATTTCACAGATGTGAGTAGCTTATAATGAGCCCATGGCTAGGGAACAATGTCAATTGAAGCCACAGCTATAAGCAGCTTTTTGGTCTGCTGGTCTTTCTAACATTTAACAATAGGGAACATTCTGTTAAAGCATCTAACCTATCATTTATAAAAGATTTATGCCATGTTTTCAAGTGTGAATTGGTGAAGTAGAACCACTATAAATAGAGTCATTGTGTCTGAGGTTGTTTGCTTTGAGATCTTACAACATAAGGAACCTTTTCTGGGGCTCTGGGCATGTGGTGTCCTGTTCCCAGCTGTGTTATAGTGCCAGGAGTGCCTGGTTCTGTTCTTGCTTTATGGTGGTGCTGACTGTATGATCTCAGGAGGAGGAGAGAGCCTGTTCTGTGGCTCTGGGAGCATGCCACCCTGTGACTCTGTGCTCTCTGTGACACTGGCACAGGTGCCCATCCCTCACACTGGGTGTGAGCAGAGATGTTCTGTGTGTATCAGTGAAATCCTTTAACATACCTGACAGCTGACACATCCTTTAACACATCTGAACAGGCACTGCAGAAACTTGCTGGAGACCAGGCTCCAGTCAGGAAAACTTTGCCAGGTTCCCTGCAGCAGCAGGGAGGATGAGTGGAGGGATGCTGCCAGCCTGCTGCTGGTATTTTTGCCCTGCTGGGCACATGCCTTACATCCTTCAGTCAATGGATGGCACTGCTGGCTTTCCACAGCTGGGCTGCTTTGGGGAGCTGAATTCTGAAGTGCATTTGTGACTCACTGCTCGCTGTAAAACCAGCTGGTGGGAAGGGGCTCCTTATGCAGCCGTGGTGCAGGCAGCTCCTGGAGCAGGGATGGGATCTGCCAGGGGTGAAAATGGCCCCAGCACAGCACCCTCACTGCCCAGTTCCTGTGGGGAGCCAGGCTTGCTGTGCACAGACAAGAGGGGGCTCCTGCTGGGTGAGAGGGCCTAAAGCACATTTTGCTGATGAGAGCCTCAACCTGCTTGGGCTCAGCCTGGAGCCATTGCCAGGTATGAGCAGATCTGCTGGGGATATCATGGAATCCCATCAGAAATCATGGAATGGTTTGGGTTGGAAGGGATCTTAAAGACCAGCTCATTCCACCCCTGCCATGGACACTTTCCACTGTCCCAGGCTGCTCCAAGCCCTGTCCCCGGGCACTGCCAGGGATCCAGGGGCAGCCACAGCTGCTCTGGGCACCCTGTGCCAGGGCCTCACCTCCCTCACAGCCAGGAATTTCTTCCCAATATCCCATTATTCATTATTTCTTATTAATAATGAGTAACACGCTCTTCATTATTTGTTATCCTATGGGATAGGGCATGATAATTCACTTATTATTCAGGGATTTAGCAAATGTATTGGTTTGTCACAGACTGCTCACTTGAGCTTGCTGAGGCAAATTTTTAATTACACTGTTGTTATCCCAGAGTTGGTAAAATGGGAAAGAAGAGCAAGGACATAGAGTACGGTGAATTTAAAAGGGGAATCAGAAAGGAGAGCTGAAAAATGGAAAGCTATAAGGACCTTGAATGTTGTACAAAGTTATTAAGCATTCAAGGCAAAGAAGAAACAGAAGTGGAAGGGAAGGTTAGAAGAAAAGCTGTCTGTGAACAGATCTTCTTTTTCCAGGAACCTGGATAAGCCCTAAAAATAACCCAATTCCAAAAGATCCTAAAGAAACTCAACCTGAAAACCCACTTGGTTTAGCTGGGTGCAGCTCAGTGACATGAGTAGTATTGCAATTATAAAATGGATGTAAATCAGAGTGATCTGTGCCTTAATTACCAGTCTGACAGAACAGCAGATCCAGTCCTGTGGAAACCCCAAGTGGTTTCTGTGGTGCCTCACCCCACAGACTAATTGGTCACTTGCCTTCTAGATAGGCTTTCAAGATAATTAAGAAGAATAATAAATTGGGAGAATATTTTGCTTCTAATTGGGTGTCAGATATATTAAACCCTTGAGAAACTGAAGAGTTTGCTAATAACCAGAAACCCTCAGCTTTCTCTGGTGCTGCCTGCTTTGTTCTGAGTTGTTTGTGGAATAATCAGGTTTTAATGGATGTGACATTCACCACCACGGCTAACCAAGAGGCTTTGATTTGGGAGAAGTTCTGCTGTTACCAATGCGAGAACAAATTTTGCTGACCTGAAAAGAAAGAATTCCTCATTTTTGGTGTTACAAAACCCAATTTTGCCTGTTATTTAAAAGCTTTCAGCTGCCTCTCACAGTAATGCAGGAAAAGTAATTGTACTGGAGAAAAAGGCCTAAAATACACATTTTTCTGCTTTAAACTTCTCTGGGCTAAGCAGTTCTGTTTTCTGCTGGCCTGTGAAGTAAATAAACATCAGAGTGTCTCAATTGCTGGGAATGGACCTTAGGAATTCAGCTTATTGATGCAGCCTTTGGGGTTTGGAGCTCCTGGATGATGCTTGAACCCACAAACATCAGGCATGTGCTTCTGAGTGGTTTCCATGGAAATAACATTAAAAGCTATTTAAAGAATGGAAGAAAAATGTACACATCTTTTATGGATTTTTACACCAAAATAATTGATTCTAAAAGCTGGGGTGAAGCAGTTCACACTCTGATGCAATGGGGCCCAGAACTGTTTAATTCTGGTTTTGTGAGGGATGGAGTGTTTCTAAATGCTTGTGACAGGAAAATACTGTGCAGACAGAAGTTGCATGAGCATTTATAATTCTGTTTTATCTTCACTTTACTTGCAGAGGAACGCTCCTGATGAACATGGCAGTCTTTTGTAAGCCAGTATTTAATATCAGTATTTAATTCTCAGTGAGCAGAAAGGGTTTGGGCTTAGTTCAGATTATTTCTTTTTTGTTTTCAGAATAAACTCAAGAATTAAAGAGGAAATGATGAACTCTTTGGTCCATTTTGAAGTTGAGGAGATGGCACTGAAGTGACAAACAGAGCATTCAGCACCCACAGAGATCTCAGAATAAGAACCTGGCATGTAAACAGGCAGTGAAAAAGGAGGAAACCAGCCTGGAAAAAGCCTCTGCCTTTGCTGGTAACTGCAGGGGCAGGGAAGGGAAAGAACAGGCTGGGAATGGGGCACAAGAGATTTGAGAAGCAGCAGAGGGTGGGAGTGGGGGCAGAAGTGATCTGAGAAGCAGCTGCCAGGGGATAGTGACTGCAGAAAATGTCCTTTATTCATGCAACAAGACTGGAACTGCCTGGGCAGTGCCATTTTGAGCTGGGTCACTGTTGCTCCAGTGTGACATCACCACCAGGGCTGGAGATGATCAAATTAATAGAAACTGGGCATGTTAATTAAGAGCCACACCAGCTGTCCTCTGCTCTTAGTGACAGTGTCATCCAGCTGTGATAGCTGAGTAGATTTTCTCACCCACCAGTGGCAGGCAGGAATTTTTAGCAGCTGATAGACCTCAGATCAATAACTTACATAAAGCAGCTCCTGAGTCACCCCCAGCAAGTGTACACATGTGAAATTGGGAAGGAATAGTCTGGAGCTTGTGCTGCTCTGATATCACAGAGTGGGGGAGGTTCAGAGGGCCCACAGTGGCTCCTCTGGTGCAGCTCTTTTCTCTTTTCTCTTTTCTCTTTTCTCTTTTCTCTTTTCTCTTTTCTCTTTTCTCCAGCCTCCCACAGTTCCTCTTGGAACAGGATTTCTCCCCAGCTGTCTGCACAGCTGTTTCTCCAGAACCAGATGTTCTCCCCAGATGTCTCCACAGCTGTTTCTCTTGGAACAGGATTTCTCCCCAGCTGTCTGCACAGCTGTTTCTCCTGGTACCAGATGTTCTCCCCAGATGTCTCCACAGCTGTTTCTCTTGGAACAGGATTTCTCCCCAGCTGTCTGCACAGCTGTTTCTCCAGAACCAGATATTGCCCCCAGAAGCAGAGGGGCTCCCCTGTGCCACTCCTGCCTGCTCCTCTGAACTGTTCTGCACTGAGCAGCACCAGCACCAGGATTTGGAATTTCCCTCCTTTCAGAAAGTTTCCCTTTTAGGCTGGAACAGATAGAAAATGTGACCCTGGAGGCACATGGCAACATTTGCCTCTGCCCACGTTGCCAAACACAGCCTGACCTTGCAGCAAACCACGGTCTAAGCAAGAAATGCTCAAAAAACCTTGGGACTGTTCAGATTTTCAGTTGAAGGAATGAGGAGATAATTAGTTCACAGGAAATACTTCAGTGGCCAATGCCAATCCAATTGAAATGTTAAGCTGTATATTCATGCTCAGCAGTAGATTTTTTTTTTTTTTAATGATGTAAAATGCCAGCTAGAAAAGTGTTTTCCATCTAGGTTAACAATAGAGGTTCTTGCATAAGCCACTGGAGCTTTCAAAAAGTGCTTAAAAATAATTTCCTGCAAACTTTAAATGGAGTGAAGATAAAATTTGGAATAATTTCTGTGGGTACCTACATTATATTTAACTGGTTGGTATCAACATCCAAATTGAATTTCTAAGGCAGCAGCCATAGGTGCTCACAAATTAGGGTTTATATGACATGCTTTTATTTTAGTTGTTACAAATGCTCCAAATGAATGAAGGGACCTTTATTTTTAGGGAAAAAAAATCCTAATGTTAACTTAAAAACCTCACCTCATCCAGCTTTTTATTTACTGCTGTAGAATACCAGGGGCCAACTTTACATTTTTCTTCTGTAGCTGAAGCATTTGTGTATTAGAAAGGTCAAGAATGTCCAATATTCAACTTTCTGGACATTTTTTGAAGTTCATGGAACATTACCAACTGTTCTTCTCTTCTAAATATACAATTTTATTCTAAACATGCAGTTGTGCATTTCATAAAGGTTACAGAGTTTGTGACATTCCCATTCTCGTATTTTTTTAATATGAAAGGACCTGAAGGTTGCACATTTGAATGCTCAGAGGTTGGCAACTAGAAAGCAAACCCAGATGAATAACCTGTAATGAATACTGGTTCTACTTTGGGTTTTTTGGGGTTTCTTGGGGTGAGTGAGCACAGGAAAAAATCTGATTAACAGTTTTGTCTCTGATTTGCAAACAATTCAGATTTCTGCTTCACTTTCTTTCTTAAACCACAGTGTAAGACTACTGTGAGCTCTCAGGGTCGGGTTTAATTGTACCTCAGAAGAATTTGGTGGCTTTTTTGAACAATTCTTGAAGCACATAAGATAAAAAGAATTCTGGTGGTGAGCAAGTACTTTAAAGCTGTGTTTGGGGCTCTGTAAAAAGCCCGAACAACTCTTGCCTTCTGTTGCAGAAAAGTTTGAACGTAGCCGCTTCCTCATTCCCATGAAATTTTGTTTTTATCGAAGAATAAATCCTTTTGTAATGTGCTTTTTTTGTAACGTGGGCTGCCGTGGTGCTGACCCGTGTCTCCTGCTGGCTGCACACGGGGGTGTGGGACAGCTCCTTGCTGGCCAGCTGCTCCCCAGCATTAATCCAATATGCAGATCCTGAGCCTTAATGAAGCACTAATTAATGATCTGGCAGAGCCTCAGCAGCCTGGCGCACCTTCAGGCTGCCACTGGGTTATCTCCGGAGCTCCTGGCTCGGCTCAGGCACTCGCTTGGCACAGAAGGTGAAGGAGAAAATCATCCAAGTCCTTTAAATTCCCCTCGGAGCTCAGTGCCAGCTTCAGAAGGTGCGGTTGCTAATGGCCTGGAGGTGATTCATCCATTATCAGGTAATCTGAATTTAGCTGAAGGGATTGAAATTCACCGAGCTGAAGACAAAAACCTCACCGCCTTTAACAGAGAGCTGCCCATAGAAATGAGCAAAGAGTTTGAAGTTAACAGAATGATGAAAAATCAAATTGAAAACTCTGGCTGCTGTGGACTGCCCAGTGGAAGCAAAGCTGAAGGAAATGTGGTTTCCCATGGCTTTAGATGGGCTTTTTGGGATGCTGGGGTTCGAGTAAGGCAGAGAGGAGGCTCACACATGGATTTTCTGTGCATCTGAATGATCCCCAGGGAGGGAACAGGCTGAGTGCCCCATCCTGCAACTGCTGACAGCAAAGCTCATATTAAATCCTGGCTTTCCCATAGTCTGGCAGAGTACTGACCAGTAAATAAGTAATCTCTTGGTTTTACAAAGCTGGCATTACTGCATGAGCAGTTCCATGTCTTATTTTATGTCCCTGGGTGAGAATGGAGCCTGGGAAGTGGTCTTAAACACAGCTTTACTGTCCGATGGAATACTTACAATTTCAATTACTTTTGTATTTATAAAAGAGTACATGGATGACACAAGCTTCTGGAAGAGCCAGGAAATATTTTAAATTTTGTTTCGCTTTTCCATGACTTGACATCTCTCTTTTGTATATCCTGGCTCTGAGTCACCCTCAGTCTGCAGTTAAGCATTGCTGATGAATTCTCCCCTGGATCACTCATAGGTCATTTGTTTCTTTGTCTCTTGTGTTTGATTTTCATCTGGCACTGATGAAACCTTGCACGAGCTCTCCAGGGTGGCCACCCCAGCCTCCAAACTAACACAGGATTTTTCTCCCTTCGCATATTTTTTGCCATTTTTGAATTTAAGCAGTCATATCACACACAGAGCTGGGATTGAACTGCCCGGTGATAACTCCCTGCCTCCTCCACATTTGTTCCCTTCTTCCATTTTCTGTGCTTCTGTGGTTTTGCACCCTGGGGTGACAGAACTGACCTCTGCAAGTTGCCAGCTCTGGAAGAGTCCTTAAAAATCCTTTGTGTGACTAAAGAGAAATTCCTGCCACGGAGCCCTTGATTACTTTTTTGTCTGCACAGAGCAGCAGCCTCTGAGTGCTGGGACAGCCTGAGGTTGAGTGCCCTGGCTGTGCAGGCAGAGTGAGAGGAGGCTTTGAAGAGGGATCCTTCCCATAGAGGGAGAATATTCCGTGTTAGAGTGCAGGAAGGAACTTCACTAGACTTGAGACAATGGCTGTTCCTTTGAATCAAGTTGTGAAGTTATCCTAACAGAGGAGGAGGAAAGAAGGAAGAAACTGTGGATTGCTTCCACCCACCTTGACCCCACAAACAGGGATGGGGTTTTCTTTGTGCTTTAAAAAATATCTGTGATTAAAAAAACCCAAACAACCAAACAAACAGCCCACAATAAAGCAACAGGAAAAACCTCTCAACCAACCCCCTCTAATAAAAAAAGTTCCTTTCTTGCTGTTATGCAAGGGCTGAGATTAACCATGGAGCTGCCAGCCTGGGGTGGCTCCACGTGGCTTTGGGAGTGTGGAGGAATTGCAGAAGAGCTGGGACTGGAATCTGCACTCAGGGAACCCAAAGCACATCCAGGCTGTGCCCGGGCCACAGCAGGGCTGTTTGTCACAGCCAGGGGTTATCCACAGAGGGCTCTGGGGGCGACAACTGGGCAGGAAAACTTTCAAATGTACCCCATTATTTTCTCTTTCACACCCAAGCAAAATCAACATTTCACACCAGTCCAGCTGCATAAATGAAGGATTAAGTGAAAGGTTAAGTGATAACAGAAAGCCACAGCAATCCAGAACAATTTCTTCTTTTGAATTCTTATTAATTCTTTTGAAATCTTGCCTTTTGACATAGGGTGGCTCAAACTTTGAATTCCTGTCTCTGGGAAAGTGGACCTCAACCCTGCTCTGAGACTTTCTGACTGTGTCCTGTAGAAGGACTGAGTCCCCTCAGCATCCAGCAGGATTCCTCCTGCCTCAGCCTTGCCTGCAGTCTCAGCAGCTGAGAACACCCAGTTAGGCCATGATAGCTTCAGGTTGTATTGAGATGAACTCTGTACTTTCAATATAATCTAATGTTTGATCTTTCTGACCCCAAATCAAAGCTATTTTCTGAAGCATTGCCATGGTGATGCACAACACAGAATGTTGTCATTGCCAGGGCTTTTAGAGCTTTATTGAAATGCTTTTGAGCTGCAGAAAAAGATCTATGGGAAATAATGGTACATTATGTCAGAGATTGATTTACAATGGGCTGGTATATAAAATATTTAATAGAATCTCTAAAATTATATCAAGACAAGTTACCAGAAAATTAAAAATACCAAAGTATATAGAGCTGCAAACATGGACATTAGTGTGTGAGTACAACCAGGCCTCTCCTTCCAGAGCTCAGAAGGAAAATATGTTTGCTGGCAAATTGAGTAATTGTTTCTGAAAATTGGCAGCTCCCTCGTTTCTGGGTAAGCCTTCAGCATTACCTATTCCTAAGAAACTTCTTTGTATTCACAGAGTGCTTACTATTGTGAAGCTAATAGATATGTTTTTGATGAACACATTTTTCCATTTGAACTGTGAGAGCAGTAACCTTTAGTTATCCACAGACAAGATCATTTAAATTCTAGGCTCAGTGCAGCAAATTTGCTCAATTCAGAATCTGATATGCACATTGGCTTAATTATTCTTGGTTTTGGCTTTTTTTTTCATTGTGATGAATCTTATGTGACGATCAAATAGTGAAGTTTATTTTATCTGTGTGCCAAATTCATTTGTCGTCTGATGAATTTATTTCTCCCCAATTCAACACTGCTCTTTAAAAATACACGGGATTGCTTTTATTGCTTTTTTAGAGCACCCTTTCTAAACATCAGATTCTAAACATCTAATACCATCTCTCCCAAAAACGAGCAATGGGTGTTGGATGTGAAATCCTGACCCAGCTGAGGATTCAGCAGAATCTTCAACCATTCCCAGGTAGTTCAGGCTCCATCCAGTGGAGATGAGGGCCAAACCCCATCCAACCCCAGGTCAGGCCAGGTCCTGCAGCTGTTCCTGAGATGTGGGAGCTGATGAATCAGTCTGGGATTCAGGCTGCTAAAACAGCAGTCAGGGCTCTGCCTTTCACCTTGCAGAGCATTAATTCAAACATATTCTGTCATTTCCTCTCAAACTTCTCTTTGCCACTAATGGCAATAGAAACATTAAATTTGCATACATCAATTACTAAGCAGTTATGTTAACCAGATTGTTAGGTTCATTAATACTGCTGGAAAGTGAGGCTAATTATATCCTGCTTCCCATTTGGGGTGTTGTTTCTGTCTGAGTTGTAATGTGACTAAATCATTATTTTGATTATGCTGATGAGTTAGTTCATTCTCATTTATCTCCTGATTCTTTTCATTCAGAAACCTTTGAAATCTGCACAGATGCTGCAGTCTGAGAAGTCTCCCACTGAAATTCAAGCAATACAGTTCTGTTCTTCCCAGGACAGAGCTATTGGAAACTGGGAGGAGGAAGAGAATGGGACATTCTCCACCCATAAGGATATATTAGCTCATCATATGGATTTTCTGAGTGAGTTTGGGCAAGTTATTACAAATCAATGCAAATTAGTTCACCTTTGCATCCAAGCAACCCAATAAATGGATTGAAGCAGCAGATTTGAACTTGCTTATGCTAACAGTTATCCTGATCTGCTCCTTTTTCCAGCAGGCCCTTACCAGGTCTGGAAAAATCCTTTCTCAAAGATCTTTGTTTTCCATTCCTTCTGAAAAACCCTTTTCCAAGGATCTTTGTTTTCCATTCCTGTGTCATTTCCCAAGCCTGAAGCTCTGCCGGTCTGTAAGATGCTGTCTCTCCTGAAGGAGGCACCTGACACATTCAGGGGGCCATTTCCTAAATAAAGGCAGAGATTGTACAAGTCCTTTGGTGATCAACAAGAGCTCTCAGTGGTGAGGCTGACACTGCACTCCTGCCTGCTCCTATTCTCTCCCTGCCGTGTCAGTGGAGCTCCAGGGAATCAGGAGGGAGCAGAGAGTGATGCTGAGTGCCAGAAGAGTCTCCAATCCAGCACACACTAAAGCAGTGACACAGCTTTGCCTTTCTTCATCCGTTCACAAGGCTCATTAGCACTTGGTTCACCATGTCAAAATAAAAGAAGATGAAAGCAGAGCAGCTAAAGAACAAATTGAGAATTCCAGAATTGTGTCAGAGCACTGGAACACTTTTGGTCGCTTGAGGGCCATGGCTGTTCGTGTCTGGGGTTGGTGCCACTCTGCTTTCCCAGCCCTGCAGGTGTCCCAGGAACCCCTGGACGTGGCACTCCATGCTCTGGGTTGGTGACAAGGTGGGATCAGGCACAGCTTGGACTCTTGGAGGTTTTTTCCATCTTCAGTGATTCCATGATTCTGTAACAGCAACAAAATTCTCCAGCTATTGCCGAGCTTTGCCAGAGCTCTCTTCTTCCTGGCTGTGACATCCAGAGTGGCCTTGAGCTACAGAAAAGTGACAGAGCCACCACAGCTGTGCCCCCACACCCTGGGCCTGACCTTGGCATTTGTGCCACTGACTTCTCCATTCTCAGTGAGCCATAAGGACAAACCACCAGCCACAATAACTTGTTAATTAAACCAATAAATGGATTAAACACTGCATTTCTTTATAGGAAAAAAAGAAATGCTTCAGATTACCAAAGAGCTTTTTGGGGTTTGGATATCTGGAGCCCAATCCTGCTGCCCGAGTAGCTGTAGCCAGGATCCTGTGGTTGCAGGCTGTGTCCTCTCACAGGAACACCGGGTTCTATTTCCATTCCTATTCCCATTCCCATTTTTATTCCTGTTCCCATTCCCATTCCTGTCTTTGTTTCTGCCTTTCTCTGAGCTCAAATGCAAGCTGTGCACTCTCCCTGTGTCCCTTGCCAGGCTGGATACAATGCAGAGTAACTTAATTAAGTTGCTCAAGGGGGGAAAAGCAGAGTTTGCAGCAGCCAGACGAGAGCACAAAAAAAGCAGAGCATTCTCTGCAGCTAAATGATCAGTTATACTGCAAAAGGAATAACAGATCCAGCTGGAAAAAAGGCACTTTGGATAAGCTCAGGGATCCCATGTTATGTTCAGAATCAGCTCATTATAAAAAAACAGTACAAGTGTGCCTTTGTGCTGCTTGGTCTTTCTAACTGGGCAGTGACATTTAATGAAACTGTGATTTTTTTTTCCCCTCATTAATAATGCAAAGTATTTAAACAGCATGTAGCAGCGCTTTTAGAGGCTGTGCTGATACTTTGCGTTGCTCCAAGCAGGACTGGTCACTCTCAGTGAGAGGAAAAGCTTGGGCTGGTCATGTCACGCACTTCAGAAGCTGCAGGGCTCCTGCAGGAGAATCTCCAGGTGTGTCTTGAGGACCTCATTTCCCCCAGGCTGTACAAATAGCTCTGCTACCCTGCCAGCAGCATCCAGCACCCTGAGTGGAGCCATCCTCAAGGACAGCGGGGCTGGCAGTGCCCAGGGATGTGGGCACGTCTTCCACCTTGGCATGGATTCGCTTCTTTTCTTTTTAAGACTTTTATCTCTGTGTGTGGCACAGGATGGTGGGTCAGAGATTGAACAAGTCTCCATTCTGTTGCTTTACTTGTCTCACAGAACTTCCTGATTCCCCGAGGCTTTTAGAGGGAGAAATAGCTTCTAACTTGTTCTTGGACAGAAAATAAAATGCCCACATGCTCTCCACTCTGCTTGGGGCATCATTAAGGCAGCTATAATTGCACTAATTTTAGTGGAAAGGAGCCTAGTTCAGTCCCCTGAGTGCAGCAGGAGTTTTGAGGTTGTTGTGATGCTGAAATGATTTTAAAAGTTAAGCGCTGCAGCTGTTTCAGAAGCTGGCTTACAAAACTATAAATCCAAACTCCTGTTGATGTTAATTGCACTGAACAATGTACTGAGCTAATTGAAAGCTTTTAGCTGGTTTGGTTATCCATGCACTCCTCACTTCCTTATCCAGGAGTCCCAAATTACATATAATGAAAAAAATGAAAGCATTAAATGGTTGCTGCAAGTGCTTGGAGTGCAGTGTGCCATAACATCCACGTCACCAGCACAGGAAACAGAAAATGTTCTTGTCTGGAACATTTCCATTCATAGAATGATTTGCTTTGAGAGGGAGCTTAAAGGAACCTCCACCCCCTGCCATGGCAGGGACATCTTCCACTGTCCCAGGCTGCTCCAAGCCCTGTCCAGCCTGGCCTTGGGCACTGCCAGGGATCCAGGGGCAGCCCCAGCTGCTCTGGGCACCTGTGCCAGGGCATCACCACCCTCTGAGTTAATAAAGAATTTTTTCTTTGTAATTAGTCCCAGTCTTCCCTCTGTCAGCTTGAAGCCATTCCCCTGTCACTCCTTGTCCTTGTAAGAGTTCCCCTCCAGCTCTCTTGAAGCCCATTTAGATACTGCAGAAAAAGTTCATCTACAAGACACAAGACATGGGGAAGGATGAACACTCAAGTTCTACATGAAAAATTATTTTATCTTTAGATACCACGAAACAAACAAACAAAAAGTTTTCTTACTGTGTATTTGTGATTCTGGAAGGTTTCTGAAAGCTGAAAATTTCCAGTTAAGTATTGTAGACTCGACAGTAAAAAGCAAGATAACAGAGATTCCTCAGTTTTGGTGGCTAATATTGAAGCACCATGTCTCCATAGAGAAAGGGATACAGCACATTGTCACAGCACATTGTCACTGCACATTGTCACAGCACATTGTCACAGCAGTGTCACTGCACATTGTCACTGCACATTGTCACAGCAGTGTCACTGCACATTGTCACTGCACAGTGTCACAGCACATTGTCACAGCACATTGTCACAGCAGTGCCACAGCAGTGTCACAGCACAGTGCCACAGCACAGTGTCACAGCACATTGTCACAGCACAGTGTCACAGCACAGTGTCACAGCACATTGTCACTGCACATTGTCACTGCACATTGTCACAGCACAGTGTCACAGCACATTGTCACAGCAGTGTCACTGCACATTGTCACTGCACAGTGTCACAGCACATTGTCACAGCACAGTGTCACAGCAGTGTCACAGCACAGTGTCACAGCACATTGTCACAGCAGTGTCACTGCACATTGTCACTGCACAGTGTCACAGCACATTGTCACAGCAGTGTCACTGCACATTGTCACAGCACAGTGTCACAGCACAGTGTCACAGCACAGTGTCACTGCACAGTGTCACAGCAGTGTCACAGCACAGTGTCACAGCAGTGTCACTGCACATTGTCACAGCACATTGTCACAGCACAGTGTCACAGCAGTGTCACAGCACAGTGTCACAGCAGTGTCATAGCACATTGTCACAGCACAGTGTCACAGCACATTGTCACAGCAGTGTCACAGCACAGTGTCACAGCACAGTGTCACAGCACATTGTCCCTGCATGTTGGGGGTAGCTGCCACTGTAAGCAGTCAAGGACAAGGACTCTCTGTTCCCTCTCCAAGGAGGGAACTCTTCAGTGGCAAGGCCACCAGGCTGTTCCTGCCTTGAGGCCGGTGCTGGTGAGAGGATCTGGAGGAGTTTCAGGCAGGGACAGGGATCCAGCTCTGGTTCCTGAGGGGTGACTCACAGGCTGCCATGGCCCAGCCTGCACAAAGGCCGGGATGGATCCCAGAGCTCCACCAAAACTGAGCTCCTGCCCAGCTGCTCAGGCTGGAACACATTTTACCCATGCTTGGCACTGCAAGAACCCCCTGGTTTTCTTCCTGTGCAGGTGAATTTCTTATGCTGGGCTGCAGAACTGAACGGCTGCAAAGATTTCCCCAGCTTTAATTTTTCCATGATTATCCAAGTAGTGCTTGGTTTGAAGCTTCCATCAAGAATCTCATTTTCACTATAATGAAAAACAATCTGCAGGAGCTATTTATCTTTGCTTCTGTTTCCTACATGCTGGTCTTGGATTGTGTAACCAACACCAGGTGGACACTGAGAAGTTTTTCTGTGATAAACCAGAAATATTAGCTTGTGATTTATATATTCAAGGATGATAAAAGCAGCCCCAGCACCTGCCAGTGAGCAGAGCACTGCTGGAGGGCTGTGCCTGCCTGGCTGTGTCAGCTCAGCCATGATTAGTGTATTGATGGTGCTTGGCAGGTACCTGAAAACAATTTTCCTTGAAAACAGTGCTGTGTTATGTCCTCCAGTTACCTCCTCGACTGAAACTGCTGTGAAGATGATCTTTGCTATTGATAGTAGAGGTGAGAAGATGAAAAAAACCACACCATCCTTTTGTGCCAATAGGTCCTGGGAAAGAAAAGAACTGAGTGTTCGTGGTTCTTGGAACTTCTGGTGTGTCCTGTTTTACTCTGTAGTTACACCCTTAACCCTGGAGCATAAAAATTCCTCCATAAAACACGAATTCATCTCCTGGAGGAGAAGGGAAATGAAGAGAGGGAAATATTAAGTCTCTAAATTAAATTAGTATTTGTATTACAGCTCTCCCAGGTCCTGACATGGAGCTGCTGGTCTTTGGCATGGCATGGCCCCAACTTTGGCATGAGCTGCACCATGGCATGGCACCAGCTTTGAGACATGAGCTGCACCATGGCATGGCCCCAACTTTGGCATGAGCTGCACCATCAGGGAGGATGGGGAACAGTTGTGCTTTCCAAAGAGGATGTAACCCCTTGGAAGAGCTGTCAGGGGAAGGTTTGTGGAGCCATGGAATTACTGAGGTTGGATCAATAATGGTGAGGGTGCTTTAGAGTCTGCTTGTGAACCCAACACTGCCTCTGAACATCAAAGGCAATCCAAGTCCACCTGCAAACATCAAAAACAATCAAAAGCCTTGGGAAGGGGCAGGAAAATGGTTGATTCTTCGGTTTCTGAAGGGGCTAGAGAAGCCTCTTGCTTTGGGCATCTCCACTTGCCCTACCAAGAGGAATTCTCCTGCAGCCCCTCTTGAGGTGAGTTACCTCAAACCTGTGTGGAAATCTGGCAGCTGGAACAAGGCATTGAGGAAAAGAGGTCTCTGAGATAAATTCAGCATGAAATGTTTACCATGTGTGGCACAAGCCTTCCTCCTTTTTTAACCATTTAACACTCTTCTCAGACCTAGTGCTTGTAGCAGTAATCACAAAATCCTGTCTTGGTCATTTTGAAACGTGTAATGAAATTTGCTAAAAAGAGTGTGAAGTCTGCTTTTGATTACAGATCTAGCAGGATCTTTCCAGTCTTCTTTCCTTTTATATGGAGGAAGAAAAAAAAGTCCCTTTCCAGTGCATTATGGCAAACTTTTAACTGGCAGGATGGCTGAAGTGAAAATGTGATCAGGTTGGCACAGCCAGGGTAAATCAGAGTGAGATTTTGGGATGATCTCTTCCCACTGTTCAGAAACACCACTGTGAGCCTCACAGCTGTTTTTTTGTCTTTGCAGGAGCCCCCCGGAGAGAGAACAATCATCTATTGTCCCAGAAATCCCCCATTTTCTCACAGGACCAGGAGAATGAGAGGCACGGATGTGGAATTGTGGCAGCGCGTCACAAACGAGAGGGGACAACCAAAGCACAAATCTGCTTCCAGAGGGAGCACAGGGAAGGTGCCATTGCCACCACCCAAGGCAATAAAGGCAGCATGAAAAGAATCACTGATGATATAAGAAGTGCTGATGCACTGGAAATGTTTTTCCTCCCATTCATTCTCCGTGGACACTTCCTTCAATGTCCATGGCCAGCAGTGACAGTTGAATTTTACTTGGAGAATGTAAATGGAGAATTTGGAGTTGTAAATATTTGCATTTCAGCAGCCACACCACACAGTGACCAATGGGCCATTGTATGGCTGCTGTGGCTTGTAGCTGCTCCCAGTCCCACTTCTCTGGGGCTCTTTTCCCAGTGAGGCTCCCAGCAGCACCCTGAGCCCTCTGCCAGATTTTGGGAGCAGTTTTTGGACATTCTCAAGCATTTTTGTTACTGAAGTGGGCCAGTGTAACAAGCCAGAGCTTGCAGCATTTTTCAGACTGGAAAATCTCTGCCAGTCTCTCACAGTGTGGCATCAAGAAAGCTTTAATTATCATGTGCTTGACAGCAAGAGGTAATTGATTTGTAATTTGTCTTGGGTTTGTGGTTTGGTTTGGCTTTTAATAAGGAATTGCTCTAATTGCCATTTAATGTGCACTATTCCATCCAATACTTATATTTTTCTACTTGAGTGACTCTTCCCATAGTGGTGTCTGTTTAAAAGGAAGTTTTTTGTCAAAACAAGAATTGTGACGGGCCACAATCTTCCTCCCTCGAAAGAAAGCAATTATTCAGCCAAAATATGTACACTCTGGTGATTATGTCAATGTATCACTTCCTGCTGGGTATTAAACTGTATTATTTCTAGAGTCTGAACTGGGAATATGATTAATAACAGCTTCTGATACAGCAGATAGCAAATGAAGGCTGAGTAATAGTAATTTTTCATTTGAATCTCAGCCAAATTGGCTGTTTTGCAGTACTGGTCTGTGGCAATTATTTGTTGTTCTGCTTCCTAATGCTGATTTCCTTCCAGAGTTGATCAGCATGAATCTCAGGGAAACACTGAGTCCATAAACACTTGTGGCCAGGTGGAGAAGGCAGAACTGCTGATGGGAGCTGCTTGAATCCAGGCCCTCCTGCAGGACAGGGCTTTTGTGGAGAGCCTGGTCCTGCTCCTGGTCCTGCTCCTGGTCCTGGTTCTGGTCCTGGTTCTGCTACTGCTCCTGATCCTGGTCCTGGTTCTGGTCCTGGTTCTGATCCTGCTCCTGGTTCTGGTCCTGGTTCTGCTCCTGCTCCTGATCCTGGTCCCGGCTCTGTTCCTGCTCCTGATCCTGCTCCTGGTCCTGGTTCTGGTCCTGGTTCTGATCCTGGTCCTGGTTCTGTTCCTGCTCCTGATCCTGCTCCTGGTCCTGCTCCTGATCCTGGTTCTGCTCCTGGTTCTGCTCCTGGTCCTGGTCCTGCTCCAGATCCTGATCCTGGTTCTGGTCCTGGTTCTGCTCCTGGTCCTGCTCCTGCTCCTGCTCCTGCTCCAGATCCTGATCCTGAACCTGGTCCTGGTCCTGGTCATGGTCCTGGTCTTGGTTCATCTTCCTAATTATAAATTGCTTTGTGCCAGTTTATCTTCAAATGACCCTTGTAAATGTGTTGGTCTCGTTTGTTTTCCACATTTTAATTGAAACTAGCTGGGTGTAAGGCAGCAGAACTGAGGGTGCTTAAATTCTCATTAAAACAACATGAACAGAAACAACTTTCATATGTGCAAGGCACAACAGATAATTCCAGATTTTCTGTGAATTGTCAGCCACTGACTCCAAGTGTGGCTTCATAAGGAAAATGAAACAAGGCTTGTACATACACAGGTATTAATGCATAGATATATATAAATATGTATAAATCCATCTATAACTCATGATGACTGGAAGGTTCTTCTGCTATTTTTCACTGTGAGCTACCATTTGCAGGATGTGAAAATGCCCATTTTGGCTGCTTAGACCCCATAAATATCCAGCCAGAGTGGGTGTGATTAGCCAGCTTCCAGCACACTGGACAAGGCTCTGTTGGATCCACAAAGAAAACAAAATGATGTTTGAAATCCATTCATTACAGCATTAACATGAGCGTGCCAAGCCATTTTTTTGGGAACAATTACAACTTTTCAATCAGAATAGGCTTTTTTCCCGACTTTTCTCCCTTACAGAAATTACTTTTTGCTTTTAACACATGCTCACTGATTATGCAGATGGCTTAATGACCTTGTTTTCACTGCTGCTTCAATGTGGGAGCTGTATTCTTAGTTAATTCCATCTTTGCCTTTATTGAGAATATCAGATTGCTCCAAGTCCTTTGATGTGGTGGTTTTGATCATGGAGGGCTCTTGCTCACCATTTACAGAGCTGTCCAGATGCACTTATCTCTTCAGAAAAAGTAATATTGGGCCTTGTGTTGCATGTCCTGCTCATTCCAGCTCCCAACAGGGCAAGGAAGGGGCCAGTCCAGCAGTGATTTAATTTTCCAAACAGCAATATTTGTGCATATGCCTCAGAAGTTATTTGCCTTTTCTGCTCAGCAGTTAGACAACAAATTGGTAGTAATTATCACATTAAAAGGAAAGCATTACTTCGGGATAGCTGAATAATTTTTCATTAAGGAGAACGTCCAAAGGGACGGCATTTAAGAAAACAAAGCACAAAACTGTCACACAGCTCCAGCTCTCCCAGGGAATTCTGCTCCCTGAGCTGTCTCTTGAAAATGCAGCTCCCTGGGCTAAATATCCTCCCTGCCAACTTTTCCAGTTCCATTATTTGACTTTGATGGAGGTGTGGGGTCCCCTGCATATCCTCTGATATCTCCCCTTCCAGGCTGAGATCTCCTGAGCAGCAGGTTTTGGTGGCTAATCAGGAATCCTGTTCCTTCTGTCCATGGCGCCACTTAAGTCCCACTTTGGTCTGCAAGGCATCAACCAGAGGAAAGCCAAGCCCTTTCTGCAGCTTTCCTGAAGAAAAGCAAACCTGAGGTGCCCAGTGGGAAGCCCAACACCTCTCCACATATTGCTTTGCACATAATAATTGAGCTGGGCTTGAATATTTCTCCTTCGTTCAGCCTGCCAGTAATTTAACAGCTCTTAGATTCTGGTAAGGAGCTGCATGTAGGTCAGAAAATGATATTTAAAATCCACCCTGCCTGAGAAATAATGAGTTCCATTCTGAAGGAGAGCATTGATTTTCACTGTGCTTGTGCTGTCACACAGAACTGAGATACCTGTTACAATATATTTTTGTTATTTGAACAAAAAAAAAAAATATTTGTTATTGAAATTTGTTATTTGCTCTTGGGTGCTTTAAATGTCTGCATTTTAAGTTTGAAAGGATTATTGGCTTATCTGTCATTTAACCCTTACAAGTACAAGATGTTTTTAGCTAATACAAATTAACAACACCAAAATAGAAAGGCTAAAGCCACAGGGCAAAATTTTGTGGGATCTTTTGGAGGTTTTCCTTTTGGGAATGAGCAGTGGTAGATAAAATAATATAAAAAATCTTCTTGCTGAGGGAACAGAGCGGAGGCAAATGTTCCCTTGCCTCATTTCTGTGTTTGCCTCTGGAAATAGCTGAGCATGGGAAGTGCAGCTGCTGTAGCTTTTTCTGTCAGCCAGCAAAGGAGGTATTTTAATACAAGAGAAAAAACCCTTTACAAGGAGCAGTCACAGTGGTGTGTCAGCTCCTGGCGAAGCTGCCAAATAAACAACCAGAGAAGGTAGAAATCAATTCCAAACCAAGTTAGGTAATATGATATGAGAAAAGAAAGCAATGAAGTGAAACTTGGAGAACATCATGTTTTTTCTGCTTGGTGAATTGGTTTTTAAAAAGAATATTTGGTCACTTATGTATACCCTGTCTGATTCCATGCATGCCTGGCTTAATTTCAATAGATTTTGTACCTGTTTATTACCCACTCACAGAAATTATGAAGAAGAATGAACACTCCTTTATCACTTGATAAAAATGTACTGTTCCATGATATTTTGCTTGTTTCCAATGTCAGTCCCATTTTTCCAGCATTTAAAACTTAGCATTTAGTAGTTATTATCATCTTTGTAACAGAATTTATGATGTGTGGTTCCTATTTTAAAGAGATTTGTGTTAAGAACAAAAGAATCTATTGATTTTGGGCGATAACAATAGGGTAGACTTATCAAATTACACCTCAGATCATTCACAGAAAGGCTAAATTCCATGAATCAGAGATGGAAACCGTGCTTGCACTGTTATTACACCCACAAGTCCACTTGTACTTGTTCTCAGTTGGAAATAATTTCAGTTTCAACTGCTCAGTTAAAAGCAAAACCCCTTTGTGTTTTTATCCAAATGCAGGTAGCCAAAGAGAACAATGGCTCATTAGTAAAAGCTTTTTAACACTGAAATATGCAACTGTCCTTTTGTCTACAAATACACACAGTTCCTGATTTAACAGGAACTGTTAAACTGTGCCTCAGTGCACATTTTTCTGCTGCTTCTCATTTTAATCAAAGGGAGTTTCTTTGATTTCTTGAAGAATCCCCCGTGGGGTGATGCTGGCTGATTGAATTTACCTGAGTGGGTTTTCAATGTTTAATTCTGGCCTCTCCAATGTGGATTTGCCAAGAGGAAGTTGCTCAGAGCTGCTCCTGGGCACACATCTGCATTTTTTTGGGAATAGGAATGACATCCCAGCAAACTGGAGCTGCACAGATGACACAGTTGTAGGTTTATTTATGGCATGGCAGGTTTGTGCCAGGTTACACATGGATTACTGGGGTTTTTTTAGACTTCTTCCAGCATTAAACAGGGAAGCACTGTCAAAGAGTACTGAGGGGATGGGGGGAATTATTTATTTGTTGAGTTTCATTTGAGTGGAGTGCAGAGGAGAAGGGAGAGAGCAGAGATCCTGCCCAGAGCTCTGGGGTGTGCCTGGCAAGGGGCACAGAGCGGCAGCCACAGACCCAAAGCAGCCTCATCCAGCCCTGTTTTGTTGGTGTCCCTGCCAGCTTAAACAAACCTGAGGGGAAAACTGATTTTAGAGAATTGTAGCTGATTCTGCTTTCAAAAAAAAAAAAAAAGAAAAAGGTCTGTTTTAGCACGGCTTTGGTGTTCACTGGTGGGCAGCGTGTCCATTTTTGCTGCTGCCTTCCCCTGGAGCTGAGTGTTCAGCTCACAGCACAATGCAGGGGTTGGTATTCTGTATTCTGCCTTGATTTGTGGTTTTAAATAGCCCCTGTTTCACTGAGCCACACAGCTGTCCTTCTGGAGAAATGCATGGGCTGGTACATAGACATCAAAGACAATGCAGTTCCCTTTGTGAGACAGCAGTCAAGTGTTTGGGTTAAGTTTTGTACACCAAGCTGGATGTTCAAACACATTAATTACTTTCTTAAAAATAAATTTACTGCATGCTCCCTATTTGGTCCTGTCTCCTTTCTGTTTTGTTTTGCCAAAAGTTTTGGATTCCCCAAGTCAGTTCCTTTCATGCAGAGAAATTTGGAAATGAAAGATGACATTTATTTACTGTCCCTGTACCATTTCAAACCCTGAAATTACGAGTCCTTGATTTAGATTTAGACCTTTCCAAGTACACGCTGTACAGTTTTAAGATTACTAAAGGCAAACTTCACAAGTAGCACATAATTGACTGTAAGTAGAGGCAATAAAAGGCTGCAAGTGCAAGGTCTGGTGTTTTGCCCAAGTGAAGAATAAGCTCAGACTCACTTGGAGAGACAAGGGCTTTGGGAAGAGGTGCTTTGGTCTTGGAGGCTGAAGACAGGAGTAACGTGCAGGCTTTGGGAGATCAGACAGGAACAAGGATGAAGTCTGGCTTAATCAGCTGCAGACTCCTGATTTCACACTTCTTGTGTCCTGACTGGCACCAAAGATATTCACCCTCAGGCCTGGCCCTCTCCCACATCTCAAACATCCCCACGTGCACCCAGGGCTGTTTTCCACGCCTGCTCACACTGTGTCCCCACCCAGCCTTCTCTTGCCTCTCTTTTTTACCTGATCTTCCCTTTGAGGTGTTCACCCTGGGCTGAGGAAAATCTGCATGGCACTGCCAGGAGGAGCTTGTGGTGTGCTCACATTCCTGGCTGCAGGCAGGGCTGTGGGATCATGGAATGCCCTGGCTTGGGAGGGACCTCAAATCCCACCCAGTGCCCCCCCTGCCATGGCAGGGACACCTCCCACTGTCCCAGGTGCTCCCAGCCCCAGTGTCCTCGGGCACTGCCAGGGATCCAGGGGCAGCCACAGCCGCTCTGGGCACCCTCCCAGGGCAGAATTCCTCCCCAGTATCCCATTTAACCCCCTCTATTTCACTTTGAAGACTTGAATCATCCCATAAGAGTGGATTTTCCCCTTGGATGTGGGGCAGGGAGCTGTGGAACAGTTGCTGTGCCCCTGCTGGTCCCCTGGTGTCCCTTGTGCTGTCCCAGGGCTCTGGGGCTGAGACTGGGCTGCAAACAGCAAAGGGGCTCCCAGTGTCTCTGGTGACACCCCATCTGTTGGCTCCTCCCAAATCACCTCAGTGGTTTAGGTGAAGCCACCAAACAGCAAACCCTGCTCCCCACCCAGGCCTCAGCAAATAGAAACCTTTTATTTCAGTGGCAATGCAATGTTTGTACCAATGGTCTGAACAATGGCCTTGTTTGACTGCAGAGCTCTGTGCCTGACTTGGTTATTTGCCCATTAATACAAATGCTGTCAATTATAGAATATTTAGGCACTAATTGATGGAGAAATTGCCTGCACAGTGCTGAATTTCATGTGAAAGAAACAAATCTGTCTGTAATTGGCAGAATATGCTGTGTGGAGTTGACTTAGCAGGATAACTCATGTTGTTGGGAATTCAAATATTTGTCTTAAATATATGAGGATTTCCTAGCACGTCTTTGAGCAAATGGCAATCCTACAGTGTCTGTGAACTTCTTGATTTTCCTGCAGAAAAACTGACTCAATAAATCCATAATAATGATACCTTTAGATGCAAAATATATAATTTAGCCTGCCATTTCTTAGACCATCTGGGGGGAAACTGCACATATCTTGTTCAACCCAGCACTCTCCTCAAGGAAGAAACATTTCTTATTAGGAGCAGATTATATGTTGGTACACAAGTGGTGATTATGTGCTGGTGTACAAGTGGTGGCATTTCACTGCAGCCCTGCCCAGGGGCAGATTCCCAGCTGGAAATGTTGCTCTGCTTGCACAGGTGAGAGGGGCCCTGCCCTGGGTTTGGATGCTGTGAGCACAGCCCGAGGGTGCAGGGCTGGGCACTGCCCCTGGCTCTGTCTCCTGGATGGCTCCTGCTGGGTTTCTGTCCCTGGGGTGGCTGAGCACCAGTTCCAGGCTCCCCTCTCATCACCATGGTTATGTCTGTCCTACTGGTTGCAGTGCAGCCCTGTTCTTCCCTTCCATTCCTCTTCCATTTCCCTTCCTTTTCCTTTCTTTTCCTTCCCTCTTCCTTTCCCCTTCCTTTTCCCTTCCCTTTCCCCTTTCCCCTTTCCTTTCCCCTTCCTTTCCCCTTTCCTTCCCTCTTCCTTTCCCTTCCTTTTCTGTTTCCTTTCCCCTTTCCTTTCCTCTTCCTTTCCCCTTCCTTTTCCCTTTCCCTTTCCCCTTTCCCCTTTCCCCTTTCCCCTTTCCCCTTTCCCCTTTCCCCTTTCCCCTTTCCCCTTTCCCCTTTCCCTTTTCCCTTTTCCCCTTTCCCTTTTCCCTTTCCCTTTCCCCTTTCCCCTTTCCCCTTTCCCCTTTCCCTTTTCCCTTTTCCCCTTTCCCTTTCCCTTTTCCCTTTTCCCTTTTCCCTTTTCCCCTTTCCCTTTTCCCTTTTCCCTTTTCCCTTTTCCCTTTTCCCTTTCCCTTTTCCCTTTTCCCTTCCATTTCCCTTTCTTTCCCCTCCAATTTCCCCTTTCCCTTTTCCCTTTTCCTTTTCCCTTTTCCCTTTCCCTTTTCCCTTTCCCTTTTCCCTTTCCCTTTTCCCTTTCCCTTTCCCTTTCCCTTTCCCTTTTCCTTTTCCCTTTTCCCTTTTCCCTTCCATTTCCCTTTCTTTCCCCTCCAATTTCCCCTTTCCCCTTTCCCTTTTCCCTTTTCCCTTTTCCCTTTCCCCTTTTCCCTTTTCCCTTTCCCTTTTCCCTTTCCTCCCCCCCTGGCTCTGTAGCTGTGAGTATTCCCTCTCTCACTGCTGTTTTGGGGTTCAGCCCCATGGTCCTTCCCTGTTTCCCCTCCCACCAGGGAAGCCCTGGATCCATCAGTGCCCCACAGAATTCCAGAGCAGGGCTCAGGGTGTGCACAAACCCTGGGGCTGAGCAATCCCACCCTCCCTCCTGGGTGACCTGGTGCCACAAGGGGTCAGGGATCTTTGGGGGGTTTTATGAACTCTCTTCCTGCACATGGCACTGAAAATTTGGCTTTTCCCTCTCATTTTTGTGAAGAGTTCCAGGCCAGGAGCAGCCTGGGACAGTGGGAGGTGTCCCTGCCCACGGCAGGGGTGGCACTGGCTGACCAAGGTCCCTTCCAACCCAAACCATTCCATGATTCTCTGAATTAAGAGGCTTTTCCCCAGTGTTAGACTCTGTTTTCAGTTTTGTGAGCCCCCAGACCGGTTTGCTGCGTGTGTTGCTGTGACAGAAGCAAACAAGATTCCCAGTGATCTCTCCAGATTTTATTCAGCAGAGGATGTTTTGCTCAGAGGCGAAGCACTGAATCAGTCCTGCTAAAATTGCTTTTAAAAGAGAAAAAAGTAGGACATCAGAGAAATAAGTAGGACATCAGGTGCAGCAAGAGCTAAATACACAATAACCTGAGGCAGAACATTGTGGCAAACCATGCTCCAGAGTGTGGGGATACAGAGCACTGAGGAAAAGCAGAGATTTTTTACAACAGGTAGGCACAGTCTGTGCACACCACAGAAGTTTTGTGGTTTCCCATGCTGATTTCACCTGCATGTGCCACATCAGCTGCTGCAAGGTGTGACAGGCTGGGCTAGCAGGACACAGCTGGGCGCTGCTGAGCTGGGCTTCGTGACACACACATAAAGCTGAAAGCTTTTGGCTTTGCCAGTCAGTGGGATTTTCTTTGGTCTCTTCTTGAAACAGGGAGAATTTCCATTTGTGCCTGCTCTGCTCCACAGTGAGGTTTTGCTTTTTTTAAAAATTATTTTAATTTGGCCTTTCTAAAATGAAGGGTTATAGGATTGGGTAAGTGCTGGAACAGAGAGAGTGCTGGAAAGGGGGAAGTCTGGAGGGTGTGATTATGAGAGGAGGTGAGAACTCAATTAGGGAATTTTGGGTGTGATCAGAGGGCAGGAGGAACAGGGAATGTGAGGTTGGTTTGAGGTGGGACAGAGTGTGGCTGGAGCATGGGGAGAGCTGGTTCTTGGCCCCAGGAGGATTATCCAGCCCATGAGATTGGGACATGGGGCTGTTCCTGTGGGATGCTGAGGATCAAACACTGGCCAGGAGGTGCAGAGTGGGAAATGTGACTCCCCACAGGCAGCAGGGCTGGGTCTGGAGACACTGGAACAGCAGCACCAGCGTGGGGCAGAACTGGGGGCACAGGAGCTGGGGAAGCTCTGGGTGCATGAACAGATCCTCATGAACTGATTCTCACCTGGCAGAGGGCAGTCCCAGGAAAAAAACCAATAATAATAATAATAATAATAATAATAATAATAATAATAATAATAATAATAATAATAATAATAATAATAATATCAACCCAGCAACTCCACCCAAAATAAGAAGAAATAAAACAGAGAGTTTTAAGTCAAATGAGATTTTTGAGATGTTTGAAAGCATCAGACACCTCTGAGGGTTTGGGGATCCCCTCCTGCTGAAAGCAAGGCACCAGAAAGGTGCCAAGCAGCCCTTAGGAGGCTCGGGATGTTCTCAGCCTGTCCCCAGGGTGGTGCCACTGCCTGTGCCCATGCCTGCAGCAGCCCCTGCTTGGTGACAGTGAGCTGCTTGAAGGCACCTGCAGGGTTTGTGGGTTTGCTCCTGCAGAGAGCAGAGGCAAAGGCTGAGCTGGTGTAGCTGCAGGAGCTGGCTGTGCATGGCACTGACACCCAGGGGGCTGGAGAGGGTGGCAAACAGCCCCGGTGCCCTCCTGTGCCCAGGGCAGGAGCACCCAGCCCCTGAGTGCAGCCTAGAGCTGCAGGAAGGACATTTACATTGTCCTGCCCCAGGAGATTTATTTCTCAATGGGTAAAGTCCTCTCTGCCACACTCATCTGATTCCTCCCAGCTGCTGAACTTAGAGGTGGATATTTCTAAGGACTCCCTGCAGCTTTTACACAAAGCTGCATTCAAAGTGTTTTGCATTTTAGCTCTTTCTGCTGCTCGGATCCGTGGATCTCATTAGTGAGGATTTATCAAAAGGAGGCTGCTATGAGTTTTTACAAACGTAGCAATTACTACATTGATCAGGGCATTCCAGCTTTAAAAAAATAATAAAAAATTCAAGGGTATAATACTCTTATATCACAATAAATAATGCAAAAGCCTTCACATGAGTCAATCCTATCAGGCAGCTGTTGAAGCCGCGCTGTCACTGACACTGTGGTGATAACTGACTTCAGAGCAAGAGAAGTGTTTGCTTTCACCCTTTGAAAACTGTACTCAGGCTGCAAGCAGCAAAAATGTCAGTCTATTCTTTCATTAAAAGGCGGGCGTAGAACAATGCTGTTACCTGTTGGTGTATGGGAAAATAGCTTTTCACAGAGGTTACTAATGGAATCTTTTAGAAAGCACTGACTTGTTGGCAGTGGCACTGAGATAAAGCAACAGGCACAAACGAATGCTAGAGGGAATGTTATCTCAGTCTCTAGAAAGTGGCATTCCCTTTCAGGATTCCTTTCTCCCAGTAAGTTTTTGAAGCTGTTTTGTAAGCCACTCTGGATTTCCTTCCATTATAACCATTTAAAAAACTTCAAATAATTCAGTTGAAACCGGTTTTCACTCTAAAAAGTAGGAAACAAGACATCATGTAGGAAGCTTTTGTCTTTCCTGCACCCTTCCTTCAGGCACTGCGTTTAAAGTGAGCTGCTCTGCATCTCAACATATACATAAATATATTTATATTTATATACACCTATGGCGTGTTTTTTCCACCCAAAACCAGGTGTTTTACAGCATGCACTGTCCCACACTCATGCCATAGCAGCAGCACACAATTTCTTTGAAAGTCTTCCTCATCTCCAGGCTCCTGAAGGCATAAATGAGCGGGTCAATGACCGAGTTGCACATGATCAGCACCAGGTAGGTGTTGAAGTGCGCCGTGTAGCAGATGCAGTAGGGGTTCATGGGGCAGGAGATGATGAGGATGAGGTGGAGGAAGAAAGGCGCCCAGCAGACGATGAAGACCCCCAGGAGGATGGTGATGGTGACGGCGCCCTTCATGCAGGTGCGCTGGGGCGGCACGCCCTCGACGGGCAGCGCCGCGATGCGCTTGACGTGCAGGCGGGCAAACAGGAACATGTGCACGTACAGAGAGGCCATCAGCAGCAGCATGGTGAAGAACATGGTGATGAGACACACAATGACAGTTTTGCTCTCCGAGTAGGCAATGAAAATGATGCCACAGATGATGCACGCCACCCAAATGAGCACAATGAGGGTCAGGGCTTTCTTCACCGTCATGATGCTGTGGTAACGGAGGGCATAGAAAATAGTGATGTACCTGTCGATGGCTATGACCAAGAGGTTGCAAATGGAGGCTACCAGAGAAATACAAATCATGGAGTCAAACACATTGTCCATGTGCTGGATGAAGTGGTCGTCGATGATCAGGTAGCCGTTGCTGAGGATGGCGATCATGACGGTCTCCAGGGCGTTGGACATGCTCACCAGCATATCTGCCACGGCCAGGCTGCAGAGGAAGAAATACATGGGAGAGTGCAGGTTCCCGTTCTTCAGCACTGCCAGGATGACAAGGATGTTCTCCAGCAGGCTGATGATCCCCAAAGTCAAGAAGACCTCGGCTTTGATGAAGACCTGCTCGCAGAACCCGTCGCCGCTGCGGTTGGTGGGGACGGAGTCGTTGAAGTCCTCGGTGGTGTTCAGCAGCAGGGGCTGGAAGGAGAATGCAAAGCGTGTGGTGTTCATTGTCAGCACAGCAGCTGGGCTCACCCCTGCCTGGGCACCTGAGGCAGCACAGGTTAAAAAAAGCAAACAAAATAGAAAAGGGAAAACGAGTCCTTCCAAGCTGCTGCTGTGCATATGGGGTGCAATCAAGCAGGACTTTAGTCACTTTTACAAGGGCAAACATCAAACAATCTGCATTTACAGTGAGTTTTATGCCAGGCTGCTCTTTCCTTTAGAAGAAAGTGAGCTCCCAAGCCTGTGGACAGCGAACAGTTGTGTCTGCAGGGAGGAATCGGCAGCCGGACATTGCGGGGCTCAGCTCTCCTGGTGGTGAAAAGCAGGGAGTTTCCCCGTCTGCCGGGGCAGCGTGCTGCAGCTCAGCCCAGCATCTGCTGCTATTTCCGTGGGAGGAAAGGAGCCGAGAACTAAGGGATTTATACATGCAAGAAAGAAAAACCAACTCCTACTCCAGCCTGCGAGCGGAGCGTTGGCCATTGGAGAGCGAGCACCTTGGTGAGTGACAGCTGGAGCACCTGGAGCAGCATCCCGCGCATCCCAAACTGTCTGGCGCCCTCTGCAGAGACCGAGCAGCCTGGATCTGCCGGAAAAGCCGTCTGGAAAACGTAAAACCCACCCAGAAAAACTTCCTGCCTGCTCCGTGGGAGGGTTCGGGGCGGGCAGGGTGCTCCGTGCACCTTTGGGTGGCCACTAGGACTGGTCTTAAACGGGATTGTTCCCATTTAAACCTCTGCAGGACTGAGGAGATTTTCATTTATCACGCGTGAGCAGGCAAGCATAAGGTAGATTTTCCTTGCACTTCATTCCTTGTATATTTCTGTGCTGCAATTTTCTTAGTTTGATTGCTTTAAAAGCATTTGCTGATGTCTAAACGCTTCCCACCTCATGTTTTTGCAGAAATACTTTGGAATCAAGTGCAATGTCACTTATAGTAATGTTTGGGGCTTCTGCTGCAGGTTTGTTAGCTTTAAAAAAGTCACAAATCTCTCCCAGTTTCATTGTGAGCTCCCAGAATTACTGCCTTGCACCCATAATTCAATACCAAGAGGCAACACTTCTCAAATTTAACCTCCAGGTGACAGATTTACAAGGACAGTGCCCAGTGCAGTAGTTTTAAGTGAAAAAATAGCTGGGGATTTGATCCCCAAATTGCACAGGTAATATGCTGGGACAGGAAGTCATTAAATGTGTTGCATCATGAATTTCTGAATGTATGTGACAGCAGGACAAGCTACCACTTGCACTGAGGTGCAATTTGAGGTGGAAATGGAATGTTGTACACCCAAGTGGATTAATGGCACCATCAGCTTTGCCATTAAGCACTAAAAATAGTGGGATGGAGCCTCCTGTGTGACAGCAAACCCGCACTGGCTCTGAGGCCAGTGCTGAGGGGGGAGAAGCTGTGTCTGCACCGAAGACAGCAACGTGTCAGCCCTTATTTTCCAAAGGATTTCTCTGCTCAGCACTGGAAAACCTCAGTGATCTGAAATGCCATTAAATATTTTGTATTCTCCTTATTTTCCAAAGGATTTCCCTGCTCAGCACTGGAAAACCCTCCTGAGCATTTCTTACAGGTTTTCAGACCCCCAGAGGTTTATAGAGACAAGGGGGGATTTTCATGCTTGTTTTGCTTGACCCCTAGGCTGATTCTGGTTGCAGAGGAGCTTTTCAGCCTCCAGAGTGATTTACTGAGGTGGCTTCTGGAGATGGGCTTCAGAAATAGAAACATTTTGGGATGCACCTCAACTTCAAAACTTTTCTGTGTGCAAACTCCAGCACTTGGGGAAGCTGCTGCAGTTAAAACCTGTTCTCTAACTGGAACAGTTACTGAGGAAAACACCCCTGTGCTTCTATAATGATTGTTTAAAAGCCCATAAAAATGATGTTAAAACAGGTCCAGATTTGACAATATTTATCAGCAGCCTCATCCTTTTAGAGTGTATTCAGGGGAAAATGCCTCTGTGCTGCTCTGGATTCAGGGCTACTGACCTGTGCCCCTGCCAGGGATGTGCAGGACCCAATTCCCATTCCTTTCTTGGCCAGAAAAATGAGATTTCCCCAGCACAAAGCTGGATTTGTCAGTTCTGCACTGCCAGACCTTTCCTTCAGCAGCAGCCCCTGATGCAGCCCTGCCACCATCTCTGCTTCTCTGCCCACGCCAGGGCTGCCCTTCACTCTCTGAGTCTTCCAAACTTGAAATTATTACCTAGCCCAAGAATCTGTGATGAGAGTTTTGTGTGCTTCAATCATAGCAGATGGATCCCTGAAAGAATCCTGAGCAGCCCTGAAGTAAAGGTCAGGACAGCCTGCCCTGAGCCCACAGAGATGCAGTGGGTTAAATGTGGAAATTAGATTTATTGTGATGTCTCTTACATTACTCTCATTCGTGTTCTGTCCTAAAATAACTCCTTTTCTAATAAAGAATAAGCTGTAAATAAGAGGATGTCAGCAGAGTTAATGAAATATTGGCTGTGATGAAGGCAGAGCAAAGGTTTGGCTGTTTTATCCACCAGCAGAAATGAACAATTTTCCCAGGTAGAAACCTCTGCCATGTTTTACAAAGCAGTTAAAAGCAAGGCTGGTTTGGTTTTTTTAAATGCTGTTATTGCTCAGTTGTTTCTTCACTAGTGAAACTATTTAATCCTCAGGGAAAGGTAAAGTAGCATTTACTGCTACATGTGGATCCTGGAATTTCCTAAGAGAATTCCCCTGTGCTGTTGTTGAATGAAAAATCTTGTTTAACACTTGACATGAGACTGGGCTGATAATGGCTGATAAATGTGTATCACTTTCCTTTATTTTCACTCTTTTTAACAGTGGTTTCTGCCAGACAAAAATGGAAATTTTAAAGGAAATTAGAGGGAAATAAGCAGATATTTTCTCCCATGCAGCAGGGAATTATTGTTGTCCTGATGTTTCAAGTAGCCAAACCAGTGAGTGGAAAACTCTTGAAGACCTTTTCTCTGTGTCGTTCCTTATGGAAAAGGACTTAAAAGATGAAATATTTTCTCTCAGCAAAGCCAACGATGCTGATTTTGAATTCTGTGCACATTTTTAGGAGGGTGCACTCGGGATTGATGGGGAATATCTGTGAGCCCAGGCTGGAATTCATCACCTGGGCACTGCACAGGGGCTGCCCAGGGCTCTGCTGACCTGCAGAGCTGCTCAGGGCTCAAGGGCTGCCTCTGCAGAGTTCGAGTCCTTGATAATGGAATACTTGACAAAACAAAGGAAACTTCAGATCTGATTCAGCACTGGTACAACATGAACTGCTTGACTACTGACTTAACTCAAGGAAAAAAAATCTCTTTAATAATTTTCACTGGAACATGGAGAGATCACTCATTATGATAAAGAGCAGAAACACACTTTGGGACATTTTCTATGATTGCATAAAATGATTATAAAATATATAAAATGATATAAAATGATTTCTAATTCATGATTATAAAACTAAAAAAAAAATTCTGGACTTAGGAGCCTCACAAGAACCTGGCAGGTGAGGAAAGCAAAGACACAGTGATTTACTGAACTACTGTGTTTTTCTTTAATGTCTTGAGGTAGCAGCTTTCCAAGAGCAATTCTTGTCCTGTCAGAGTCACAGGCTTCAGGATCACTTGCCATACCAGGTATTGGATGTAATAATGGAAAGATTTCCATGTCTTCCTCCAAGAAGTTGTAGTTCCTGCAGCTCCCAGCCATGCCCATAGCTAATAATGTTATTTTCCAGTCTGAGGCAAGGATGAATCTGACATCAGCTGAGGTCAGAGAAAGTTCAATCTGTCTGCACCACATTGCTGGCAGAGGTTTTCACACTGGGAGAGTAAATCCTCACCTCACCCAGGAGCTGAATCCCTGCTGAAGCCGAGCACCAGGGGTTTGCATCCTTTGGGATGTTATCCACTGCATTTCCCTTCAGCCCTGCCAAGCTGTCATTAGTGAGGAGAAGGAGCACGAAATCCTGATTGCAATGAGGGGGCTTTCAGATGAAGATTTCTATAATTTCAGCCAGTTAAAAAGGTTAATTTAAACAGACTCAACTTTGGGACATTTTGGACAATTTTCCTTGTCATCCCTGCCTACAAGGAGACAAAGCAGACCTGATTGCAAAACACTCACCAGCACCTGCAGGTGCTTCTCATGTGAAAGGGAAGTGAAGTGTTTCAGACTAATAATGCTCAGTGTCAGTTTTGTTCTCTCATTTGCAGAGTGAGGGACAAGCAGATGTGATTGATCCAGCTGCATTCTGCTCTTCAGCTTCATCAGGGACAAATATCCCTGGAGCATCTTCCCCATCTCCCTGGAAGCTTCAGAAACCTCCTTGCCCTGTGCTGCTGGGGCTGAGGGATGGGTGAATTTGGCATTTTCAAACCCCACTGCTGCTGCTGACTGACCTCATTCCTGGACCAGAGAGAGCTGAAGGATTTTGGAGGCTGGCAAGCTTTAAAGATGATTTTACTGAGCTGTGGGTGGATGGATATTGGGACAAATTGCTCTGCTAATGCTCAAAACTCCTCAATTTCTTGCAGCACTTGCAGTCCAGTGTTGCTGCTTTCCAGACAAAAAGGACAGAAAAAAGCCCCACAGCCAGACCCAATCCTTTAATTTTATTCACCAGTTGAGTCTAACTTCTGCCTTTCTAATTTTGTCCAAGGGTTTCCTGCTCTATTCTTTTTGTGTGTCCTATGGTTATAAAAATTCCAACTTCAGTGCTTTTATCTGTGTTGCTTTTGCCAGTGACTTCCAGGACAGAGAGAGTCTGGTTATTTGTTATGGTTTGGGGAAAACAAGGAATCTGCTGCCCTCCAAAATGTTGCTCCTCAACAATAAAATGGGATTTCAATGCTCTTCAGGTTTAGAGAAGTTGTTTTTTCTTCAGATTCTGCAGTTTGCAAAGTGAGCCAGCTGTTTTGAGTAATGTCAGACTACAGGGTGTCAATACAGAATATTTTCTGTCAGAAACAGAAGCCCCTTGATTCAGAAAGCAAAGCAGATTTGGAAAGCCAACATGATTCATGTAACCTCTCATGAATTTATAATGGAAAACAGAAGTGACAACTAGTTATTCTGCCATTTCTTTCCTTCTTTTTATTTTCAGCTGAAATCTCCAAGGTTATTTACACATCTTTGAGTTTAATAATAATCTATAGTTAGGTGTTTCTGAATAGCACATTTTCCTGTTTGGCACAAAAAGAGAAGCTGAGGTTAAAGTTTTATTTGCTCTGAAAATTGTCTTGAAAAGAGAAGGGGTTGTCATGAAAAGGTTACATCATGAAAAGGTTATCACTCGTCCTGCACTACTTCTGATGGCAGAAATAACAGAATTGCAGCCGATTCCACACTTTTGTGGCTGCTTGGAAAGTTCCCAAAGTGTTTTGCAGCCTTGCTCTTCCAGGCAGTGCCTTGGAGGACGCAGGTGCCAGAACTTCCAGGCAATCAAGCCTGACCTGAGGAGCTCCCTGCTTCACAGGAGGGTTTTGTGTCACAAAAGGTTTTGTGCTCCTATTGCAGAGGGGCAGAGTGACCCTTCAATCCCCTCCTACTCCCCTCATCCCTCTCCTTGAATCTGGGTTCTATTATTGTCTTCTGGTAGTCATTAATTATTTTTGTGTATCAATCTGTCTTGGTTTGAAAAGGCACATTTATATACAAAAGGCAGGAGCCTCCCTTGAAATTGAAAATTTAAACCCCCTCTCTCCAAATCGTTATAATTTTGAAATTAAGGGGCTCTCAGAGGAAAGATATGGGAAGAGAATGCACATCTTGTAACCTAAGACAATGTGCATTATGGATGTGTCTAGATACAATATCTAGACTTATTATCACTTAGGATTTTCTTGATTTGAGCCATGGCAGCTTGAAAGGCTTGTGTAGCAGGAGAGCCTCTGTGCTAAAGGTGTCCAGAGATCTGTCCCTGCTGTAAATTCCTGCCCTGCCTCGTGGGTTATTGTTCCTTCCCTGGCTGATGAAGTGTCAGAGCACAAAATACTGCTTTTAGCCCTGAGATCCAAAGCCAGGTACACCATTCCTGTACTTTAACTAGAAGACAGGTTTTTTTTTTTCTCCTTGTGTAGTTCTCCTTTCCCTCTCCCTCCATGAAAAGCAGAGCAGGAAGCATGTTCAGCCTGGGATCTGAGCTTCACGTTTTCTCCTCTGTAGCAGGACAGGGATTTTTCTGGGAATTTCCTTAATTTCCCTGTGAAGAGGGAAGTGAGGAGTGAACACAGCCAAGCTGTGCAGGCTCCCCCTGCTCTTCCCATTCCTTAGCAAAGAGCCTGGAGATAAAAAAGAGCAAAAAGAGCCTGAATAACTCCCTGGAACTGAGGCTGGAATTTCCAAAAGCTCTCAGTGACAACCTGTGGCTGGCACACATTGGTGGCCAAGGTTTCCTAAGAGCAAAAACACAGGAGAGGGCAGAGCTGAGTGCTCCCTACACTGTAAAACAGAGGATAAGGCTGAATTCCTGCTGGGCCTGGGCTCAGTTCAGCCCTTTCCAGTTCTGTGGCTGCTGCTGCCCAGGCCTGTGCCCTGGGGATGCTGCCCCAGCCCCTGTGCCAAAGTGCTGCCCAAAGGCGAGGCTGATTCCATGGATTTCCCCCTTTGAACGGTGCCAGCATTCCCGGAGCCATTCCCTGGCCACAGCCACTGAGAGCCCCTGGGTTTCTCACTCTCATTTAAACTCACAAACCCTTGGAAGCTGTTGCTTTCTGATCCACTTTTGAACAGCCTGGAATTCAGGCAGTTTCTGGTGCCACCTTGTGTCGCAGGGGAGCAGATCTGTGGAGCTGCCACTTCCCCTGGGCACTGGGACACTGTGGGTTTGACTTCTTGACTTTGGGGTGCAGCATCAGAGTGAACAAGGTGACACCACCAGGGAGGTTCAGAGGGTGAGACTTCTGCATGAAACGAGTTTGAAGCAGTTGGAAATTAATTAAATGATGAATTGGTGCTTTGGCTTTTCCTGGAATCGTTCAAGGCCGGACTGGACAGGGCTTGGAGCAACCTGGGATAGTGGAAGGTGTCCCATGGCAGGAGATGGAATGAGATGAGCTTTAAATTTCTTTTTCAACCCAGAGATTCTGTGATCCCACGATTTCCTTTATTGCTGTTTGTTGCTCACAGTGAGGAGCCCAAAGGGAATTGCTCAGGTAGATGAAGAATTGTTATTTTTGGCAATGTGTGGGCTGTCCTTTCCCTTGATGCTGACCGTGAACCACTGTCAAAGGCAGAAAGCTGCTGAGAACATTTTTGTTGTTCCAAATTCAGCAGCTGAGTCGTTTGTGTATTATCAGTCAAGGGAATTGCTAAATGCTCCATTGCTAATTACTGATTTGCTTAATTTATGTGTCAAGCTGCCACTGTGCTTTGCAGATGTATTTTACAAATAAGTGAAAAATAAGAAAGGAAGCCAAAAAATGACATTCCAATCCATCAGACCTCGTGTACCAATTTCTTCATTGTAATGAGCAGATTAATTTTCTCTACTTCCAAGTTCCTACTTTTATTTCTTTTCCTTTTATGGATGCTCCCATTATGCATTCATAATACAGAATTAATTAAAAAATTAACTCATATTACCCAAAAAAATTAAAACTCACATTTTATGGGAAAATATTTCTTTTATGGTGTATCTGGTGAAACATATAAAAAGTTTAAATTTTCTTCATGAGTGAGGGTGCTGCAAAAATGGGCAGAATTTTGCTGAGCATCACTAGATGTCACCCTCCACCTGAATTTAGTTTCACAGAAGTTTTATTTTAAATTACTCATCTTCTGTTCTCATACTCCCCCCTCTTTTCCCCCCTTGCATTTAATGCATCTCCCAGTTCAGTGCAGCACAAACTGTTGTGCATCAATATTTTCCTTGCTTAAAACCAGAATCAAAATTAGGCCAAATGGAAATTGCTGGAATTTGCAACACCATCAATTTCTGTGCTAGATCAGCACTGAGGGAACAGAAAAAGCAAAACCTCCTGGGCCAG
Organism: Molothrus aeneus; assembly: GCF_037042795.1. Taxonomy (NCBI): domain Eukaryota; kingdom Metazoa; phylum Chordata; class Aves; order Passeriformes; family Icteridae; genus Molothrus; species Molothrus aeneus. The sequence goes on from NC_089662.1 coordinate 13,086,068, forward strand.
GGTTTCTGTCTAAGGGGTCTGGCTGGATTTTGTTCAGATCTTGCTGGAATCTCCATTGTGGGAAATGAAGAGGAATGCTGAGGTCAAACCCCCATAAAGTCACAAGGAGCTCTCACTTCTCTGTTTCAGCACCATTTCCATAGGGAAAAAAAAAAAAAAAAGAAAGGGCCCTTTTATAAAACAGGTGTAGGCAGCAATTTTCAGGTGAAGCGAGTTTGCAGGGAAAGGCTTTGTTTTTCAACTCTGAAATTCCTTGTGAGAGCATTCCAGCCCTGCTGGAACATTCATGCTTGAATGAGAGGCAAAAATGTGTTTATGAAGGTCATGCTGTATTTGTGTATTTATTTAAAGAATAATTTAATTCAGCTCTCATTTTTTTAACCTGAAATAACTTATTTCATGGTGTTCTTTTCTTAGGTGTTAAAAGGTTTAGGAAAATTCTTTAATGAAATGAAAAAGAGAGTTTTGTCTATTAGAATAATTAAATAATAATAATAATAATAATTAAAATGAATAATTTTAATTTAATAATTAATAATTTTAATTTTAAATTAATTTAAAATAATTAAAATAAATATTACATATTTCGGTTGACTGAACACATACTGGTCATAGATTTAGGAGGTTTTTTTCTTTAACTTCTACAAAGAGCACAAAACAATGAGTCCACAAGGGGTTATCTGATATTGGAAAACCCTTTGGGGTTTAGAGTTTCAGGGAGCAGGCAGGGAATTTGGTTTCTGGCCTGTGAAGTCACTGTGAGGTAACAGAGACCAGGAGGTTGGAGTGGGTGCTCACAGCTTGTGGCTGGAAGGAAATTTGGGAAAAGGTGTTCAGAAGCTCTGGGAGTAAATCTGAGAGAATCCAGTCTTTTTCACCTAAAAACCATGAGGTTTAAGGAGAGAATTGGGATTCTTCAGCCTGGAGAAGCTCTGGGGTGGCCCCAGTGCGGCCTTGCAGGGCCTGGAGGAGCTGCAGGAAAGATGGAGAGAGAGGATTTCCAAGGGATGGAGGGACAGCACCCAGGGAATGGCTTCAAATGGACACAGAACAGGTTTAGGTTGGGTATCAGGAAAAAATCCCTCCCTGTGAGGGTGGTGATGCCCTGGCACAGGAATTCCCAGAGCAGCTGGGGGAAGTGTCCCAGGCCAGGCTGAACAGGGTTGATGTTTTTCTACAGCAAAACTTGCTCTTCTGGTGGAAAACATTCACCTGGTGCATTGTTCAGACCATGCACAAAGAGTTCTTGCTCTTGTTCTTGGTTCCCAGCCTTTCCCCCATCATTTCCATCCCCTCTGCAGGGTGGTTTGTTCCTGCAGGGAATTTTCCTGTGTTTGCTGCAGCTCCTGATTCTGGCAATTGCTGGAATCCATTCACTGAGAGCAGAGAAAGGGAAATTACACCAGAGCCTTTATTCAAGGAAGGTGTAATTAAGGGCTTCAGATTAATTGAAGATGTTTGCTCCAAGAGTGGCAATTGAGCTGTTCTGATTAAGTGCTTGCTCCCAGCCTCTCACATCCCTGCAGAGCCTTTGGTGAGAGAATCCTGTCATTTCCCCACCCTGAAATGTTCTGTGCTGCTGCAATCATGTTAGAACGAGAAGTTCCTTGGGATTCTTTAATTTCAAAAGAAAATCATCGTTCCTCAAGGGCTGAGGATTCTAAGGGGGAGCAGGCCAGTGCTAGAAATGTGATTCTGAGTGAATTAGTTGCTATTTAATTTTAACCAAATGGCTTCAGATAGCTGTCAAAGAAATGTGTTTCCCATGAATCCTTTTTCTAGTTTAGTGAAAAATTTCCATCTGCCACTCTGGACACAGAGCACTCAGAATTGAGGGCGTTGAAAGACAATCTTCTATTAAATATTTCCTTAGAAGACCTGGATTTAGTCAGGCCCTGTTACATTATTGGCTGTGTTAGGCTAACACTCCATCAAAGACTTACTTTAAATCAGTTCAAACGATTAAACCCTGCTTCTATCAGCATGTATTGACCTTCCATTTAATTTCCAGTGCCTCAAGTGATCTGGGAGAGTTCATTCCTAATCCTTTCCCATTTCTTGCTGCAGAGCTCAGGCACTGATGGATGGGGTTTGTACTGTGAGCCAGAGCCCACCCTGGGCTCAGAGTGATCAGAGGCACCTGCTCTGCCCTGGCCCCTCAGCTTCCTCTCTTGTTTCTGTTATAAAGCTGCTTTTAGAGCAGCAGAGGAAGGACACCCGGTCACCAACCCCTAACGTTTTCAATTCCTGTTGCTTCTTAAAAACTCTGCTTTGCATTGACACTTCAGAGCTTCTGATTTTCTCCTCTGCCTCTGCTTGGGGGAGAAGAACTTTCAAAAGGTGAAAAGTTCCACCTTCCAGCTGTGTCTCCTCAGAACTTTCAGTGTCCCCATTGGTTCTGACACAGGTTTGTGATGTTGCAGGAGCCACCACAGGAAGGTGGGCAAACCAAGGTGTGTTTCCCCTGCAGGTGCTGAAGTGTTTTTGTCAGGGCTGGGGTTTGATTTCAGGAATGCTTCGCTGGCAATTCCCTCTCCTAATCACGATTCTCTCCACCAGTACAGACAGCAAAGAGCATTCAAATGCACAAGATTCCTCTAAAGATGCACAAGATTCCTCTTAATGCACAAAGATGCACAAGATTCCTCTTAATGCACAAGATTCTTCTAAAGATAAACCGAATTTAAAATGCTGTTTATCTTTGGAGGAATCTTGTGCATTAATCTGCAGGTGCTTCCCCCCAGTATGCAGCTCCCCATGCTGGGGTTTGGAGATGTGTTAAAATTGCTGCTGTGCATAAAAACACTGCTGGGAACGTTCAGCATTGTGTTTGGAGCTCCTCAGGCAAACTTCCTTACATTTACATGGAATTTATGTGGGAACTGACATGTGTTGTGTGTTCAGACAGATGCAGTGTAATCAATCATAATAAATAGTAATAAATCATCATTTCAGTATTTAGGGCTCAGTGATTTCAGGAAGGCACTGGAACATAAACATCAGTTCAGGAAAAGCAAACAAACAACTTCTACGTTTTTTTGGTCTTTCCACAGAGCTGCCATGAGGAAGCCAAGCATCATTATTGTTTCTTTCAGTTCTCAGCATAAAAGGAAGTAACACTTAATAAAAGCCATTGGCTGCAAGATTTCCTAAGAGAGAGAGGCAGAGAGAGAGAGGAGCAGCATGCTGTGCAGAAGCAGGTGTGATTCATGAATAAGCTGCTCTTTGGCACCCTGTAGGATACTGATGAAACAAATAGACTTTCCCCAGACATGGATAATACAAGAACAGCAGACACTTTTTCACAGGTAAAGCACAAAGTGTTATGGCTGGTGTGGAAGTGCTGCTTGTTGTGTGTAGCTGAGATGCTTTATCAGAAACTGGGGAGGACTTGGTGCTTTATTGGCAGGGGATTTGCAGCAGGTTTTGGTGTAATGGGCTATTATGTGATCTGAGCTCAGCCTGCTCTAATCTATCATGGAGTGTTTGCAGAAGGTGTGCAGGAGACAACATTTTTCTGTGCTTTATTCTTGAGAAAGTTGAAATGTGCAAAGTTTTCCTGATACAAGGAGAGGAAATCAGTCTTTCTCCTGCCATGCTAGAGAGGATTTATTAACACTTTATATTATCTGTGCTAAAAATTTCCATAAGGTAATTGGAGGGGAGAAAAAAGTGCGTTATATTACAGGCAAAAGCAGTCTTTTGATAATCCCACTGGAATCTGAGGTGATTGATATGCCAGGATTGAATATACATCAGCTTGCAGCACTGTGGGTTTGTCTGAGTGCCTGCCACACACTGAGACTTGGAGCATTCTGCTTGTTTCAAAATTTGGGAGTACCTGGAGAATTGAGGGAAGATCCTCTGTGCCTGGGAGAGATGATGGGATTGGCAGAGGGAAAAGAGGAATCCGGGAAAAGGGGAATCAGGGAAAAGAAAAATCAGGGAAAAGAGTAGTCAGGGAAAAGAGGAATCGGGGAAAGGAGGAATCAGGGAAAAGAGGAATTGGGGAAAAGAAAAATCAGGGAAAAGAGTAGTCAGGAAAAAGAGGAATCGGGGAAAGGAGGAATCAGGGAAAAGAGGAATCAGGGAAAAGAAAAATCAGGGAAAAGAGTAGTCAGGGAAAAGAGGAATCGGGGAAAGGAGGAATTGGGGAAAAGAACAGTCAGGGAAAAGAGGAATCAAGGAAAAAGAGCAATCAGGGAAAAGAGCAATTAAGGAAAAGAGCAGTCAGGAAAAAGAGAAATCAGGGAAAAGAGTAGTCAGGAAAAAGAGGAATCAGGGAAAAGAGGAATGAGGGAAAAGAGCAGTCAGAGAAAAGAAGGGTTGTGCTGTGTGCAGGCTCTGAGCTCTCCTGGCTGGCCAGGGGTGAGGGCTGGGGAGGATCCAGCCTTCCTTGCTTGGCTCACCTCCTTCCCCAAGTGTGAGAGATTTGCCAGGCCAGGCTCCGGCAAACCCCAGAGCAATCCCACAAACGAGGAGGAAAACAAAACCTATCTCTGGCTTTTTGGTTTGTCACAGGGGAAAAGGGCAGGGGCTGCCCTTGCACATTTTCAAAGTTCTTCTCCTCCAAGCAGAGGCAGAGGAGAGAGATCAGAAGGGCAGGGGCAGGGATGGGTGATCCAAACACTGAATTCTTGAACTGGGGTCACTTCAGTGATCCAAACACTGAATTCTTGACCTTTCCACACATTCATTGCTGCACCTGAAGCGCCATGGAATTGCAGCAGGTTTTGGTGTGATGGGCTGCTCTGGGGGCTGTACCAGCCTCTCCTCCAGCTCCCACCTGGCCCTGTGCAGGAGATGCTGAGGTGCTTTGGTGCCAGAGGGGCTGGGAGGGCACAGTCCCAGCCCTGGCAGGGTTTCCCCTCTCCCTGCTGGCCCTGGCCCGGCTGTTTCTGCCTTGGCACAGCTCAGCAATCTCTCACCTTCCCTCTTGCACCGCTGGGGGGTTCGGGGGCTGTGGAAATAATCAAATGTTTGCTGCCAGAGAGGGCTCGGCTGAGCGAGAGCAAACAGGAAACCACGGCCAGGTGGTGCCACTTGTCACCCACTGTCACCCCCAGGAAAGCACATGCACAGAGCTCAGCTTGTAGGAGCACCAAAATACCCACAAAGACAAACGGTGCCTGAGAAAAGCGAGATTTAAACTTCTTGTGAGCTCCTTTGAGAAGCAGACTTCATGTCTTCCTGAGGCTTCTCATCTGAGAGCTGCTCAGATCATGGTGCAAGGTCAGACCCTCTTGCTTTTCCACCCTGCTTCACTTTAATCAACTGCTCTAAAGTACTTTATCCCCGTGGATTTCCCCTACAATTTTCATTAGGCTTTTTCTTAAAGGCCACCTCTCTTAGATGATTGATTTTTTCCCTATATATATTTTTTTTTTCCCCTGGTCTTTTCTAAGGTAGCTGGAAGTGGATTTTCACTCTGTACTTACCAAGGGATCAAGTCTATTTAAATATTTTCCATATTTTCTGATCTGTGTATTCATGAATGTGCACCCAGCAGCTCTGGTAGCCTGAGGGACAGGGCTGAAGCCCATCCTGAGGTGTCTCCCCCTCAGTATCCAAAAAAAGTTAAATTTCCTGCTCCTGAGCCTTTTGGAGCTCCTTGTTCCATTCTCAATATTGCCAAAATTCCTTTGAGGTTTTGGTGTTGTTACCATCAATCTCTCCACACCTTTATACCAGTAAGAAATAAATTACAATAAAATATATTTTCATATACCAGTAAGAAATAAAATACAATAAAATATTGTTCTTCAGGATCTTTTATTGTATTTTATTATTTTAATATTATTTATATATTTATTTGATTTTTTTCCTCCAGCTCCTCCAGGAAATGGCAGAATGAATATTCCCAATATTCATACTTCCAGGAGCACAATGAATATCCCCAAGCCTTTTTTTGAACAGAAATTATTTTCTGACTTTAGGACCCAGCTTAAATAGATGTCCAGGTAGCTGATCCTGAGGAATCTGCCCATTTGAAAAAATAGTGTATTTCTAAATTATTAATGTGTATTTTTAAAGTATTGAGAACAGAACAAAACCATTTCTAGAGACAAGGATCACATCCTGCTGAATCTGTCAGACTTCAGGAGGAGATGGACGAGGAGAAATTCACCTCAATATTTTGCTAGGATGATTTATCAACACCCCAGGAAAAGCCAGGTCAGAAATTATACATCAGCAGATGGATGCTCGTTGGGTTTTTTTGGTTTTGTTTTTGCTTTTTGGTTTCTTTGCAAACTCTTAGTCCGTGTTTTGATTAGAACATAATGAAGGGTCTGTTCATTAAATGTTCCAGCTAATTACCAGGGAACTCGTGGCGCCCCTGGATCCTCAGTGAAACGTGCATGAAACCAGTGCTGCTTTCTCTCTGTCACCCTCACTCCTCTTGCTTAGCAGGTGTTAATGTGATTTAATAAACCTCCAGCAGGGTGAAATCTCGTGTTCAGCATTTAGCAATTTCAGCAGCCCAGAATGAATCTTTCTTTTACGAGCCATGAGGGGCACAAGGTGAGATTGTGAGCAGAAGGATGCACGTTTTTCTCCAAAAAAATTAGATGTGGCTGTTAAGTAGCCCAGCAATCTTTGTTTCGTCACAAAATTAATCTGACCCTCACGTTAAAAAGCAAATATGATAATCCTTGGTACTTCTTATCACTGTGGATTATTTTAATTACAATCACTAAAGGCACAGAATGTTATTATTTTAGTAGCAAACTGAAATGCTCCCGTATGAGCCACCTCCTTTATTCTATTTCAGTCCAGTTTGTAGCAGAGCATTTAAACTGTCCCTCAGTACACCAAGAAACTGCTGGGTAAGTTCACACTGAAGGATTGCTTTGAAATCGAGTCTAATTTAAAATATTCAGGCCACAGAGTGTGGTGGTGCTGAGGCTGGTTCTGATAAAGCAGCAATGGTGCCTGAAGGAGATTCCCAGGAAATATCTCTGCCTTGGAAATGGAAGCTCACAGGCTGGATGGAGTCCTTCAACATTTTTAAATCTGTGCCTGCCCCTTCCCCCTGGGAAAGCAGAGGTGGAACCTTCAGTCCTTTGCAGGCTTGCACTGAATTAAAGTGCAAAACCAGGTTAGACGTGGGCCAAAGTTTAATCCTTCTTAAGAAGAATTTTTTTAATTGTTTCATTTGTTTAATTCTTCTTAAGGATGTGTAGTGGTGGGAGATTCCATCATTTTCCTTGGATGGCTCAGTGTTATCCTTATATTTTCCAAACATCTCAGCAGAACCTCTTTTGCTGTAATTACCCTCTTTTGCTGTAATTTCTCTCTTTTGCTGTAATGTAATTTCTCTCTTTTGCTGTAATTTCTCTCTTTTGCTGTAATTTCTCTCTTTTGCTGTAATGTAATTTCTCTCTTTTGCTGTAGTTTCTCTCTTTTGCTCTAATTTCTCTCTTTTGCTGTAATTTTCTCTCCTATTTCTCCTTACCCCACCACAGAGGGAGCCTCCTGCTCCTTCCCTTTTGGCAGCATCTCTTTGTGACCCTGTGCCTGCCCCAGGCTGTGAAACCCCAACCCTTCCCTTGGAAATCCCATTTTTCCAGAGCTCTGCTTACTCTCCTTTTCCTGAGCTGGACTCCTCCAGCTCTGTTCTGGAGGCATGGAAATGTGCCCCCCTATTCCAGCAGGATCCCCTGTCAGTGCTCAGCACTCTTATTTCAGTGTTTTGCTGCTGTCTGGAACCTCCCCGAGGGAAATTCCCTTTTATTGCAGCAGCACCATGCTGGGAGCTGCTGTCACTTTGCAAGCTGCTCAAACTTCTGGGCTTTTTCTGCCAAAAATGTGTTCTTCAGCCAGTGCTTGTGAAGCTGGCAGCTCCTGCTGAACATCCAGATTTTATTTTTTTTTTCCCTTCCCTCTGCTTGCTGAATTATAGATTATTGCTGCTCTCATTTGTCAAGGCTGTTTGGAATTCCAATCCCCCTCGCAGTTCTTTCCGGCTGCCCATCAAAATCTGCAAATTTAATAAAAATAATCTCCAGTCCTTCAGCAGATCACCGATGAAATAGCGATCAAATAGCACAAAACTACACCAGTCTCCTGTGCAAGCACTCAATTTATCCTGAATTTTCGCAGTGAAATTTCTTCACAAGTGTCATTTCCTGGTGAGTTCTCAGGGCTGATGGAGCAGGAGGCTCCATGTTGGTGATTGGGGGAAAATCTGAAGGGTGAGACCTAGAAAGTGTCATTTTTTTCAGAGGGAGTTTTAAGAAATGTCAAGGCTTTGAGATTCCTCAATATGGTGATATTTTCAATATTGAAAATTGTTAAAATTGTTGGTATTGCGCTATGGACACATCACTGGGCACCAGTTTTTTTCTTCATGGTTTTGAGAACTGTTCTTGGAGAATTTGATGTTGTTGCAATCAATCACTCCATACCTTTATACCAGTGAGGAATAAATTACAATAAAATATCTTTGGGCTCCTCCAGCTCCTCCTGGAAGTGGCAGAATTTCCAATGTTTTCAAGGAAATCAAGCTCCTGCTTGATGAATCCCTTCTTCTTTGAATAAATGTTGACAGATACTATTCAGCCAGATGTGGATCTGCAAAAAATAGTGCAAAACATTATTACAGATGGATAAGTTATTTGATGAATAGCAGCTCTGTTTGACAAATAATATCAGTCTGTCTCTAGGCTACAGGAGGTGGTATTGCCACATAAAAATGCCACATCAGTCACCTGGTTTGAGATTTCATGGAAATTGAAACTGGAGATACCCCAGTCCTAGGAGAAAACCACTGCCCTGGAAATGCTTGGCAGCACTCAGAACATTTTGGGCCGAGTTCAAACCTGGTGAAAGTGAGTAAATTAGGAGAGGGAAGTTGATAACACCAAGCTGGAACTTTAAGGCAATCCAGATTGTGTCTGTTGTCTTGAAAATCACTTAAATGGCACATTCAGCGTGCAGGCAGGGTGAAATTCAGTCAGATTTATGCCTCAAAATTAATGAATTCTCTGTAAAGCAGCAATCAGCCCTGCTCCTTTTCCTTGGAGGGGAAAGTGCCAGAAGCTGCTGTGGAGGGCAGAGGATTTGGAACAAGCCCTGCCAGCCCCTTCCCTGCATCCTGCACAGCCAGGGAGCAGCTGAGGATGTTCAATGTTTCATCAGGACGAGAGTGAGGAATGCTCAACAATGAAAAGCTTGACTGGAGCTGAATGGAAACCTCTCCTGTCTGGTGCAGGGAGCAGGATTTCTGCATGGCTGGGCTTTGTTGTCTCAGGAGGTGGCAGAGCTGGGCTGGGTGAGCTGTGAGCTGCCCCTGGGATGGCGTGTGACCCTGTCACACCACAGTGAGTGACACTCCTGGCGGGCTGGGGCCACATTTCCAGGGCACACATCCCAGGAGCATTTCTGCAGTGGGATCCAGGCAGGGTGGAATAAGAGGAATAAGAACAAAAAGCCACAAGTGGCTCCCATCGCTCTGCAGACGGGGCAGGGAAGGGCTCTCAAGGGGCAGGGCAGGTCTGCAGGGTGGGATTGTCCCCAGGAGAAGCCCAGAGAGCTCAGGGGGTGCACAGGAGCCAGAGCCATCCTGGGTCCCTCTGGGCAGTGAATTGCAGGGTGAGGGTCAGAGAGAGCAGCCAGAGGGGCACATTTGGTGTTTTACCCCTGAGCAGTGCCCCACGTGCTGGGTGCTTCCCTCCTCTGCCCTGATCAAGAACCACTTGGATGATGTGGCTTTAACCCCATCCTTTTCCTTCACGGGGTCTTGGCAGATCTGGGATTATCCCAGTGATATTTCTGCATGCAAACCCTCTAGTGGGTCCTTTTGGGTAAATGGGAGAGGCAGAAAGGCCTGGGAGGGGCCATGGCAGGGCGGCGCTGGCAGCTGCCCCAGAGCAGGGCAGAAATCTCCTCTCTCCCCGCCAAACACATTTTATACCAGGCCAAAAAGATAAAAACCTCACCTCCCCTTCCAGAGAATGTCTGGAGCCCCACGCTCTTCCTTCAATTGTGAATTCTTTCAAAGCACTTGTGTGGCTCTGCTGAATTTGGGGAGGGTGATGACAATTTAATCTGTTTTAAACAGGCTGCTGTAGCCTGGCAGGTAAGTGAGGGCATTATTAACATAATCTCATGTATTTCCTTAATGTGCCTGCTTTGTAATAGAGGAATTTTACCTCCCTCCCAACCTTCGTGACCCCTTCCCAACCCTCCTGCCTCCTTCCCTGTCCCTCCCTAACCCTCCTGGCCCCTTCCTTTGCTCCTGCACAGCCTGTGCTGGGCTCTGCACCTGGGTGTCCACCTGGAGAGCTTGGGAAGAACCTTTGGAAACCCCTGGAATCTCTCCAGGTGGTGAAGCCATTCTCAGGGCACCACTCGGATCTTGAAGTCTGGATAAAAAATGTCCAAGTTCCTGAGCTGTGCTGGTAAAACCTCCAGGCTCCTCCAAGCTCCCATCTCTGCTGAGGAGTGGCTGCCACATAGGGTCTGGCTCAAAGCAGGGTTGGTTTTTCCCCCCAAACCCCTGGCACTGCCTTGCTGCACTCAGGAGTGACACAAATTCCTGTGTGGGTTCATTGGCAGCTCAAGCTCCTGTTTTGGGGAGAGAAAAAAGGGGAAGTGGAACTCTGGCTTTTCACGTGCTTCACTGGGTCCCCGTGGCAGCTGCACCTCCCTGTACCAACAGCAGTTTGCCCCCTCTTCACCCTGAGCATTTCAAATGCTCCTGGTTTTTCTTTCATGTTGTCCTGTGTGCAGGGCTTTGCACTCAGGATGAGACAGACTGCCATGCAAAATTGATGTTTTCACTTCTTGCCAGGGTTTCTAACTCAAAAGGGTTTCCCCCTGGCAGTTCTATCTCCAGATATTACCACCACATCTCCTAAAGTTGTAAAAGCCCCTGTATATTTGATATCTTGTGGACTTTGACCAGGTTTCAAAGGGAGATTATATTTGCTGGTCAGCTTGTCAGTAGAATATAAAATATGAGGGAAATTGTAATTTTATGGCAGCTACTGTGACCGTGTCATGAGCACTCTGTATCCTCCACAGCCTGATGAAAAACCAGTCTCTAAAAACATTTGATTGACTTTATTTTTTTTTTTCTAGTTAAGCCAGGAAAAAATCCTCAAAATCATGAACATGGTGAAAAATAAAGAAGTGAGCATTGAAGGAGCTCTGCATTTGGCACAGAAGGAGGTGTATGCTGAAAAGGTAAGGCTGCTCCTTTGATGTGCTTGGTGATATGTTCAGGTGTTCTGGAGAGCCCTCCTGAGTGAGGAGGGTGTCTGGGTTGCTCTCAAGGATACACTCCTGGTTTGGGAGCCACAAAGAGCCCAGTTCCCAACCCAGCAGGGCAGGTACAGCTGGCTGTGCTGCCTGTGCCCTGTGTGATGGCTGCTCCATGGAAATGCTGGCATTGCCTGCATTGGGGCACACAAACCCATACAAGGGTTGTTATTCCAAGGGTAGCAGTGAGTCCTGCATTAATAAATACGGGGCAGAGTCCTGGAACTGCAGAATCTCAGACGGGGTTGGGTTGGAAGGGACCTTAAAGCTCGTCCTGTTCCACCTCCCTGCACCTCCCACTGTCCCAGGTGCTCCAAGCCCTGGCCAGCCTGACCTGGAACATTTCCAGGGATCCAGGGCTGCTCTGGGCAACCTGTGCCCGCCCTCCCAGGGAGGAATCCCTCCCCAGTATCCCATCTAACCCTCCTCAATTTCAGTGTGAAGCCATTCCCTGTGTGCTGTCCCTCCATCCCCTGTAAATCCTCTCTCTCCATCTTTCCTGCAGCTCCCCCAGGCACTGCAAGGCTTCTCTCCTCCGGGGCCTCATCACCCTCACAGTAAAGAATTCCTCCCTCAAATTCAATCCAAACTCACTCTCTGTCAGTGTGAAGACATTCCCCCTTGTCCTGTCCCTGCCCTTGGGAATAATGTCCCTCTCCACCTTCATTAAGGTGATTAACAAAAGTCAGGAGGGTTTTTCCATCTGCCTCCACATGGAATTCTCCAGGGTTGTTTCTGCTCACAGAGAGAGATTTCACCTGAGCACAGCAGGATTTGGGTGTCCCAAGGTTATCCCAGCATGGGATGTGTTGCTGATTTCTGTTCTGTTTTCCAGGATCCCCAGGATTTGTTAACTGGGTCCCAATTTAACTTCATTATCTACAAATACAAACACTACCGGTGGCAGAAACGGATTCTGCAGGTAACCCTAACAATTCTCACCTTTGGTGCAGTGTCTAAAAATCGAACAAAGCCAGCTTCTGGCAACAACACCTGATGGTGATTTCCTGCTTTCATGAAGTCAGGGACTAAGGTTTCATGGTTTTTTTCCTGGATTTCACTAAAACTTCTTGTAGTTTGGACAGCATTTGATAATGAACAAGTCCAAATCATGCATGCTACAGGGTGGTTTTTATTTACTACATCTTAATTGTACAAAATGTAATTTTTCCAGCATTATCCACCCTTTTTTTTGTAATGAAAAAATTATTTTTTTAGACATAAAGTGGAAAAATGGAGAGACATGTTGTAGATGTGGAAGTTATCAGTCTGGGAATCTGGATTAGCTTAATTTCAGTTCTCGAATTACCAGCAGCCTTGAAAAGTCAGAGATAATCTTGAGAAAAGTTCTGCTTTGGAGGTTTCCTGCTATAAACAGGACAGAGGGAAAGGCCACAGTGTGGGCATTTGGTGGTGTGGTCTGTACAAGTTTTAACTTTTAACTTAGAACTGCTTTTCAGAGCCTGAAGGAGTGAGGAACTGGGTGAGTGGTTTTGCTGTTAGTTTGTGCTGAAGGGGAAGTTTGTGCACTGGCTTTTGAGATATGGAGAATTTAAAAAGAAGTAATATTCCAGAGTGATAAATTGATGCATATTCATCAAAAGAGACGTGTGGAAACACAGCTTACAAGGAATATCTGGGGGTTTTTGTCACGAAAACAAATATTGGGCATTTTGTCACTAAAACAAATATTACATTCTCGGTGGTGGGATGTAATTTTTCAATTCTATTTATTCTGCTCTTTTATCTAAACATCATAACGTGGCAATACTGCATTCCGCCTTTGCCTTTCAACAAAGACGTCCTCGAGTGATGCAGAATCTCCTCTTGCAGCTTGATTTCAGCAGCAGGACCATTTTTAACATCGAGAAAGGCACTATCAGGAAGCAGTTCCCTTTCTCCCAAGTCAGAGGCTGCGAGGACTCTGAGAGGAGGCGTTTCAGCATCCTGTTCCACGGCAGGCAGCACTACGAGCTGGAGGCTGTGTCCCTGGAGGACAAGAGGAAGGTGGGTTTGGGACAGCCCTGCTGCAATCCCAGCTGGGGCAGGGGCACCCAGCAGGTGCCAGGCACTGTGCAGGCAGCTGGGGCTGCAATTCCCTTCACAGAGAAAAGCAAGGCACCACTTCCCATGGATGTTTGCTGGGAATCGCAGCGAGAAAGCTCAGAGAAAGAAAAAACAATTCTTATCTCATATTTGGTAATATATATATAGATAGATATAATAATATAAATATATAATATAATACATATTGTAATAATATATAAAAATAAAATAGAATCTATTATAATAATATATAATACATATAATAATATTATTATAATATATAAAAATATTATAATATGTATATTATATATTTCTTTTCTAGAAAGAAAAAACAATTCTTATCTCATATTCTGAAATATATATAATATTATATATTATATATTATATATTATATATTATATACATTATATACATTATAATAATATAAGATAATATATATTATATATTATAATAATACGTATATTATATATATTATATTTCTTTTCTAGAAAGAAAAAATAATTCTTATCTCATATTTGGTAATATATATATAGATAGATACAATAATATAAATATATAATATAATACATATTGTAATAATATATAAAAATAAAATAGAATCTATTATAATAATATATAATACATATAATAATATTATTATAATATATAAAAATATTATAATATGTATATTATATATTTCTTTTCTAGAAAGAAAAAACAATTCTTATCTCATATTCTGAAATATATATAATATTATATATTATATATTATATATTATATATTATATATTAAATATTATATATTATATATTATATAATCTATTATATATTATATATTATATACATTATATACATTATAATAATATAAGATAATATATATTATATATTATAATAATACGTATATTATATATATTATATTTCTTTTCTAGAAAGAAAAAATAATTCTTATCTCATATTTGGTAATATATATATAGATAGATATAATAATATAAAATATATAATATAATACATATTGTAATAATATATAAAAATAAAATAGAATCTATAATAATAATATATAATACATATAATAATATTATTATAATATATAAAAATATTATAATATGTATATTATATATTTCTTTTCTAGAAAGAAAAAACAATTCTTATCTCATATTCTGAAATATATATAATATTATATATTATATATTTTATATTATATATTATATGATATATTATATATAAGATATTATATATTATATATTATATATTATATACATTATATACATTATAATAATATAAGATAATATATATTATATATTATAATAATACGTATATTATTTATATTATATTTCTTTTCTAGAAAGAAAAAATAATTCTTATCTCATATTTGGTTATATATATGTATGTAATAATATAAATATATAATATAATACATATTGTAATAATATATAAAAATAAAATAGAATCTATTATAATATTATATAATACATATAATAATATTATTATAATATATAAAAATATTATAATATGTATATTATATATTTCTTTTCTAGAAAGAAAAAATAATTCTTATCTCATATTTGGTTATATATATATATATATATATATATATATATATATATATATATATATATATATAATATATATATATATAATATTTGGTATATATTGCTGCACCTGTGTTTGTGCCAAAGTAGAATGCAATATGGAGATTGTTTACCCAAAGTGATGGGGTTTTGTTTCCTTGGTCTGTCAGGGCCAAGCATGTGTGCAGACTGTGGGTCAGCAGACAGGCACAAGATTCTGTTCGGAGGAGTTGAGTGCTTGTTCAGATTCAATTTGGATGTGGTGTAATAAAATAGAGAATACTATAGTATAATGAAGTAATTAATCAGCCTTCTGCCACCAGTTGAGTCCTCCTCACCGTTCCTCCCTGCCCTGGGGGTCGCTAGCGCTCCAGGCAGGGCAGGAGGGGTGGGTTTGTTCTGCAGGGACAGGGGGCAGAGGCAGGGTGGGCTCAGGGGGCAGCCTGGCCCCGGGGCGCTGGCTCAGGTCGGAGGAGCTGCAGAGCCAGCCCCAGGTGAGGTGGGACACCGGGGGCAGCTCTGCAGCCACAGCATGGGTGGAACTGCTCTGGAGTGTTAAAACAGGCAAACAGAGCTGGTGATGTGCTCAGCCCAGTCCTCATTGGAGCTTTCCAAGCACTTTTTGTTCTCAGTATAAGGTATTTCATAAAATGCCCCATTTTGAGGATGAATGAGGATTGTCCTTATGCTGAGAAAAGACCCAGTGGTTCATCTTTGAGCATTGTCTGAGATTTTCAGCTGAATCAGTCGAGTGCTGCTTGGGCTTGAACTGAGCTGAACAGAAACTTTGTCCTGGACTGCTTTGTATATGAATTAAAAAGTTCTGGTTTACAGTAACCCCTTCAGAGTAAAATTATATTCTCCTTAGACTGACAGGTTTAGATCTGTGGGCATAAAACCAAATTGCAGTTAAGGAGTTTTGCATCATAGAAAGACCTGGGTTATTTTATGTTGATTTATTTGACCCATTTGACTGTGGCTTTGTACTTGTAAAATCCAACTATTGGTGTCTTATTCAGGGGAATTAGTGTGGAAAATATTTGTTTCTCTGCTGCCACTTATTATCTAGATAATCTACCTGCTGAGCAGAGTTACACAGAGCAATTCTTACAAGAGACCAGTGGAGTCCTGGCCTGGGAGAGCTGCAGAATGTGATGTGATCCACGAGGGGCTGCTGGATTTGCAGCAGAACACCTTAACCTCCACTGAATGGGTGAAGTATGAACTCTGGATTTCCTTAAAACTTCTGATAGATGCATTTAGATTTGAATGTGCTGATAATAACTCTATTATTTAGTTGTTTGGGTTTTTTGAAGTGTAAAGGTAGATGCCCATTCTGCATGAGATGGAAGCACTGCAATGAGCTGTCAGGGCAGGAGTGGTACCCAAAATCCCAAAGTTGTGATCTGGAGCCTGCTGGGAGCATCGGCAGCACAAATCTCCAATGGTGATGGTGCTCAGAACAAATTTGATGCTGGGACTTTGTATCTCTCATGACTTTTCCCTCCACTCTCAGTAACCCAGTGGTTTTCCATGGTTTGCTCCCCATTCTGCCAACAAACCTCACACAGCTCCTAAAACACCTGGAAATTTCTTAAACCATCAAAGGAGAGAGAGGAAAAAAAATTCTGTCTAGCTAACGAAAAAAAAATTCACATTGTAATTATCTGCACAGGGTAATTATCTCAAAAGATATCACACTTCACAGAAAATTATTTAAATTGCTTTAAAAGGCTGCCACTGTGTGTGTTGTAAACACTATCCTCCAGTGTGTCCAGGATTTGTTACCTTGCAACACTGAACAGGTTTGTTAACAAACAAAAATTGATTTCTATTTATCTTCAAACCCCTTGCTGTTTTCTTCTTGATATTAATCCTCTCTCTTCCTCCTTTATTTTTCTTTTCTGGCAAAGTGATGGTGGGAGCACCTGGGGGTCCGATTAAACCATAAGTCCCTGCTGGAAGAAAGGAGAGATCAATAGCACTGCCAGCTCCATTAAACAATTCTTATCACTTTGACTGCTTGTATGGGAATTGATGCAATTTTTATTTTATGTTTAATTTGTTCTGGAGCAGCTAAACTTACTTAAATTCTTCACAGAACACCTTACTCAACCAGCCACACCTTGAAGAGAGAGTGGAGGCAGAGTTTTGTAGAACTGCCAGAATGATAAAGAAAAGCAGAAACCCTCCAGAAAAAGGAGAAGGCAAAATGTTAAATAAGAATAAACCCACAGTAAAGCCCAAGCTCTTTGTTAAAAAGAGCAGGGCAGAATTCCAGAGGAGAGGCCAAAGCACAGGACTGCTGGAATGGAAGCTCTGCATGCTCAGGCCATTTCTTCCAGGATCAATTATAATTTAAAGAGCTTTTCCCCAAATTTTGGCAGAGTCACTTTGCTGGAAGCCCTCAAGAGCAGAATATTTTAACCCATTCCTTCCTGGGAATGAGAAGTTCCAGGATGAGCTGCCATGCAGTAACAGGATTTCCAAGAGAGGGGTATTGGGCTGGATGATGGGGAACTAAACTTGGTGATTTGTTTATAACCTGGTGGAGTGAAACCTGGAAGAAACAGAAACTCTGGAGCCTTATGCACTGCTCAGCCCCTGGAGGATGCCTTTGAAAGCTCAGAGTCCCAAAGATCCACTACCCCAAATAAACAAGAGGAGTAAATGGAGAGGGAGGGACAGAGCATGGCTGAAAAATTAACTGAAAAATTAACAGGACTTGGGTCATTCTGAACTGATGGTCAGATTTAATTCTAGCTCTCACTGGGCATGGCAGGCTGTTCAGATTTCATGTCACACTTTATTTAGGTGTCAGATGACAAGAAACTCTCAGATAAGAACATCTCAAAGATTTTATGCTCCGCTATTGATATTTTTGACTGTAAAGACGTGGAGATTTGTTGGCATTGGAAGGTGCTTTAACAAGGGCCAGGCTGTGTAAAGAAGACACCAATGAGCTGTGTGTCCATCCCTTGTCCCCCAGGTGCCTGGCAGAGCTGCGGGAAGGAGAGCTGACCCTGTACAGCCTGGGGCACAGGAGCCCTGCAGCCACCATTGCCCTGGCAGCTGGGAGCCTGGGGCTCAGCAGGGACAGCGCCTGCAGCTCCTTCTCCCTGCACACCAGGGACCAGCACTACCTGTGAGTACAGCTGATAACCTGGTGAAGCACAGCTGGGGCTGCATTTCTCTCCACAGAGAAAAAGCAGGGCACAGCTTCCCAAGGATGTTTGATGGGGATCGCAACGAGGAACCTCAGAGAGAGAAAAAAACAATTTTTATTTCATTTGCTGTGCCTGTGTTTGTGCCAAAGTAGAAGGCAAGGTGGAGATTGTTCACCCAGAGTGATGGGGTTTTGTTTCTTTGAGCAATCTCTGCCAGCTGTGTCCCATGGGTCAGGAGACTGTCACAAGACCTGGTTGGGTTGAGTGCTTGTGCAGATTCAGTTTAGATGTAGTGTAATATATTGTAATATAATATAGAATAAAATAGTATAATTCTTATCTCATATTTGGTAATACATATATATTATTATATATAATATAATATAATATAATATAATATAATATAATATAATATAATATAATATAATATAATATAATATAATATAATATAATATAATATAATATAATACAATACAATATAATATAATATAATATAATGTTATATTATATAATATTGTATAATCTAATATTGGTTATATATTGCTGCTGCTGTGTTTGTGCCAAAGTAGAATGGAATGTGGAGATTTTTTCCCCCAAACTGATGGGGTTTTGTTTCTTTGAGCAATCTCTGCCAGCTGTGTCCTGTTGGTCAGGAGACAGACATGAGATCTGGTTGAGTGCTTGTGCAGATTCAGTTTAGATGTAGTGTAATATAATATAGAATAATATAGTATAATACAGTATATATATATATCTATATATATATACTATATAATAATAGTATAATATAGTATAATAAAGTCGATAATTAGTTTTCTGATATCCATGGAGTCCTCCTCATCATTTCTCGCTGCCATGGGGGTTGCCTTGGCAATCCCACACAGAGATGCTGCACACAAACTCAGGCAGCAGAGGATGGCCCAGAGGAAAAGAGCAGCCCTGGAGCAATGAGGCCCCCAGAATCACCCGGGTTACCCTGTGCCGGGCAGGGTGCTGTTCACTCTCGCTGCTGTTTCTGGATGACTTTTTTCCCTTCCAGGCTGCGGGTGCCCCTGAGCGTGCAGAGCAGCAGCCCCGAGGCGGCCGGGAGGCTGCAGCGGGAGTGGCTGTCCCTGCTGGAGCCGCACTGCCGGCCCGGCCGCGCTGCCGCCCTGCCATCCTCTGCGGGACGCAGCTCCCCCGAAGCTGACTATGAGGAATTTGTGCTGCCTCTGCCCGAGCAGAGAGAGGAGAGTGCCCCCTTTGGAGGGGGATCTGCGGGGAGCAGCCTGAGCGAGCCCGCAGAGCCCGCAGAGGGACAGGCGGCCCCCGCAGCAGCTCTGCCACCTGCCCTGGGCAGGGCTCAGGTGCCACCCGCCCCACCTGCCCCGCCACAGCCCTGCAGTGTCCCTCCAGCAGCCAAGAGAACCAAGGCCTTTCACTGGGATCTCGTTCCTTTTGACAAGGTGGGGATGAAACTGAGGGCAGCTGTCACCCTGGTTTTCTAAGATTTTCTAAGCCTTCTGATGTTGGCATTCTTGCAGCCAACTTCCTCACACACTTTCTGTAAATAACTCATTGTTTTGCATTCCTTTATGGAGAAAGAGAAATTTGTTGGTTTGTCCAGTGTAATTGGAGAGGTGGCACTGTCACTCTCCAATCCACTGTCACTTTTGGAAAACTGTAAATGTTGGAGTCAGAAAATAAACTCCCCTTTTTTCTTCTTCACCCCGAGAGCAGCGGTGTGAGCTTGTGGTCTTTCATGTCCTATAGCGACAGGCAGCTGTTAAAGAGAAAAAACCTAAATATTGTAGGCATGTGATATGGGAATGCAGCTGGGCCACAAAATGACCTGGATGCCCCTCTCTGTGCTTGCATGGAACAAAGGGCCTCTGTTCTCCTGCCTTTCTGTTTACCCTGTGTCCCTCCTGTATTTTTAGATTCAAAAATCTGTCTGGGGATCGTGTGACCCGTGCAAGAGGAAAATAGATGTGTGCAGGCTGTGTGAGCAGTTCCAGATCCAGGACACAGCAGTGCTGCTGGGCAGCGAGCCTCCAGTGAATCAGCACATCCTGCTGGACAGAAAAGTTGCACACAACTTCAGTGAGTGGATCAGCAGGGGCTGTGAGCTCCTCTCTGGGAGCCTGGGCTGAGCCCTGCCTGCACTTGCTGTTTGTGCTTTCTGCCACTCACAGGCAGTGAGCCAGGCTGGGTGGAAATCCTCTGTTAATTCAGTGCTTCTCTCTTTGTAAAACAAGACTCCAGGGCCCAGCTGCTCCCAAATGGCCCTTTGCTGTAGAGATAAACACCCAAGCTGATTTTTTTGTCCAAACCTGTCTGTGCCACAGAGCTGCGATGCTGCTGTCTTGGGGCAGATTTGTAAAGTCATCCTCAACACCTGTGAAGTCAATTTAAGCCTCTGACTACAAAGGCTTTTCCGATTTAATGGGCTGCAAAGTCCCCCGGAGCAGGCTGGGAGGCAGGACCTGCAGTGCTGAGCTGCACTGGGGTGAGGGATCCTGTGCAGGGGCCTGGGTTGGGGTCAGGAGCCTTTGGGGCAGCTCCAGGCAGGAATTCTTGGCCTCTCCCAGGCTGAGGGCTCAGCATCCTGTTCCTGAGCACAACCCTTTGCTCTCCTGCTTCAGGTGGGATTCCACCCAAAGCCTGACCTGGAACAGCCTTTCAGAGCTAATGAAGCAGCTCAACACCCAGGCCTGCTCTTCCTAACAAAATATTGTAAAGCTCTCTCATTCCCTTGATGAGAAGTGGTAGATGTTAAAGGAGCAGCAGTAATTGTTCTTCAAAGAGCACTCTGATTTCTGCTACAAAGATGCCTCTCCAAAAAATTTCTATAACCTAGAGATGCTTTAAGATGGTTACATGTGTAAAGAATTTGGGGCAGTCAATTCTGAAGTTTTAATGATTTCATCTTGATGAATATGAATAAGAAAAAATGTATTTTGGAGAGCGTGTAAAGTTTTAATTGGGACATGTAAATGAAGATAACTCGGAATTATTGCATCCCTTGACTAACAATTTGAAGGGTTAAAAGGAAGAGTGATGGCAAAGTGCTGTTGCAGATAAAAGGATCTTGTAATAGCATTTTATCTACTAAATTATTGCAGTTTCTTTGAGGAAATGTCTTTCTTTTGCTTTGCAAATAGCACAATTCCTCCTTTTGATCCTGTTCCTCTCACAGCGTTTTTCACAGAGATGTTCTACATCCCTTGCTTAATCTTATCCTCATCAGTGAGAGTTTTGGCATATCCTTATTATAATGGACAGTACTCAGATCAAAAGTTAATTTGATCCTGAGAATTCTGATTAATCTTCCTGCAAGTGCTGCAAACCACAGTCCTTGGATTAATGAATAAAAAGATGAAGCTCCAAAATGCCAGTAGGTTCAAAATTCTGGAGATTTTGAGTGGAACACCAGAGGAAAATGAGAGTTCTGAGAGATCTCCACACTAAATTCAAGGCCAGTGTAGGAGAAAATATAAATTAAAATTAAGTTCTCTAATGGATTATTGTTGAAAAAAAAGAAATTCCTGCCACACAGGGAGCAGGTATCGGTAAGAGACAAGAAAATCATCCTCAGATTTGTTTTTCCTTGATGACCGCTCTGTAAATTTAAAGAAAATATGAAGACTGAGATTTTGCCTTATGATAGCAGCTGCTAAATATTTTATATTCTGGTTATTTGGGGTTTTCTTTCTTTCTTTTTTAATTCTGCTAAGTATAGGTAAGATACTTCAGTGATTTCCCTTCCCTTGAGCACTTCCTTCCAAGTAACCCCAGAATCCTTTTTCTCCAGATATTTTTCTTAAAAGTTTCCGTGTAAAACCAAGTGAGCTGAAGGACAAACTCTTCATCATCCACGAGGAGAGTGGTGGGCTCACAGATGAGCAGATCACAGCACTGAGAAGGTAATTTTGGGGGGAATTGTTTGGGTTTGGGACCTTGTGGAGAAGGCAGAATCTTCTGCAAATGATGTGAAGTTTGGAAAGTTGGTTGGGAGAGGGGGAAGGCAGAAAAGAGTTAAAGGAGATTTGTGGGGTGATGGGATATTGGGAATATTTGTGTGTCTGAGTGGCAGGGATTTGGGGTTTGGAGCAGAGTGGAGATTTCTGGAGCTGGGCAGATTTCAGTGTGAGCAAACTATTGGTGTGTGAAATTCACAGGAATTTCTCTTTTTGGGTAGTTTGAGATGTAGAAAGAAAGGAAAGAAGTGGGATCCTGGTGTGGGATCTGTTCCATCCCAGTCCCCATGTGGTACTTGGGCCATTTTAATAAACATTTTTACATGCAGAAGCTTGGTGTGAAACTGATTCTTGCTTCAAAATGAGACAAAAAGTGAGTGTTTGCTCAAGAAAACTGGGAAGAAGAGGACACTGACAGAGAAAGTGAGGAAGTAAATAATTGATGTTTCTGCTTCTTGTGGAATCAGTTTAATTTTGGCCTCAAAATCCTGACCTGAGATAGTAATTTAGAGGTCTGCAGAATCCTATCTGTGCTTGGGAAGTGATGTGAAGGACATGAAACATGGAATTAATGTCATTCTGTGTGATGCTTTTTGAGCTGTGAAGGGACATGGGTGGGACACTGGCTGTTTAAATGGTGTTTGAATTTTGGAAGGCATTTCCTTGCTGTCCCAGAGCTCTCCCAGTCAAACCCACAGCGGTGCACACAAATTAGGATCTGGTGGAAGGTGCATTCCCCACTGAGGGGACTGCTGAAAATTGACCCTAAAGGTTCAACAAAACAGAAATATTTTATTGCAGTGCTGGAACTGGGCAGGAAATAACTGCAGGGAAGTGCCTTGGACATTGAGGAGCCCTCCAGAGCCACAGGGGCTGTTCCTGGAAAGGCAAAGGGAAAGGACATTTCTGGAAGGGAAAAAGGGAAAGGAGATTTCTCCAGCCCCTTTTCCCAGCTGTTCCCACCTCAATTCAAAGGGAAGCACTGAGCCCACTTTGCTGCTCAGGTGTTGGAATCTGAAATGCAGAGAACCCTCAGAACTTGGGGTTTGTGAGCCAAAGCTTAGAATTAAACACAGGATTTATTCTGAGACCATGGAAAAGGCTCCCAAACTTAAGTGTTAGAAGTGAGAATGTGGATTTAGAGTTTAAAGCAGAGACACATGAAGCTAAGGAAAGTTTAGAGTTTAAGATATTAAAAAATAAAGTAGTTACAAAGGTAAACAAGGAGTTTAGAATGCAGTACCTAAGTTTGTGTGTTATCACATAATTAGCTAAGAAAGCTTACACTGTAACATAGTCCATCATACAAAATAAAGATTGAGTTAAAACCATAAATATCCTTGGTATCAGTATTTTATTAGTCAATAACTCCTTAAAAAGTCTTGTGACTAAGGGTGTTGTGACCTTCTGAGCCATGCCTTAACGATGTGAGCTGAACTAACCCTTCCTACTTGTGCAGAAAATCAGAAAAATAAACAGCATCATCAAAAATCAACTCAAAAGTCCCATCTCAAATTCCTTCCAAAATTCCCCACAAGTGAATTATCACACTCAGGATTCAGTCCAGGATCTCCAGGCTGCTGAAATTGCTGTGGCATCACTGATTTATGGCCTCTGGGCTCTTTGCCATCAGACAATAATAATAATAATGATGGCAATGAAGCTTGAAATATCATATTTTTTTTTCCTTGAAGTCTTTCTTTGATGGCAATAATGCTGAGGGAGTATTCCCAGCAGTGGAATGTGTAAGGGATATCGATTGTTGTGTTGCTCTGTGCTGTATAATTTCAAGGATTCAAACCACGCTATCTGGCTTCAAGGGTTCTGTCCCTGGGATTGTTATTTACTGCCAAAATCGATGAACCCATGTGCAAATCTTGCATTGAAAGGAAACTGAATTTTTTTCCACCCCAAGAGTTTTGAGTGTAAAAGTTGAGACTCATCTCAAAATGAGACCTTGGATTATTCCCAAGGCCCTGG
This sequence comes from Molothrus aeneus, assembly GCF_037042795.1. Taxonomy (NCBI): domain Eukaryota; kingdom Metazoa; phylum Chordata; class Aves; order Passeriformes; family Icteridae; genus Molothrus; species Molothrus aeneus. The sequence goes on from NC_089662.1 coordinate 13,110,031, forward strand.
GGAATGGCAGGAGCAGGCAGGAATTCTCCTGGAGCATCACCCCTCCAGGTTCCCCTGGCACCAGGCTCTGTGGTGGGCTGGCAGTGCACGAGGAGGGCACTCAGCACTTCTGGAGAGCTCCCACTCAATTCTGGTGTCCCAGGGCAAATTCCAGCTCTGCAACTGTGGCCTCCAGTTCATTGGAACCCATGGGCAGGACAGGAGTCCAAACAGGACAGGACAGGGCTGGAAAATTCTTCTCAGTGCAAATTGTACCTGTCAGGGGGTCTGAGCCAGGCCACGGTGTCTAAATCCTACCACTGGAGAGTGAAAAATATTTAAATATGTCAAAATGCTTTTATTGGCGTGATGCCTTGAGAGGCTGAGCTGGAGCAGAGACTGGATGGAGCTACAGAATAAAGCAGGGATTTATTCAAAGCATCTCCTCCATGGATCCACCTTGGGCAGCACCAGAGCCCAGCCAGGGCTGCACCCAAGATGAACCAAAATGGCCCCAAAATGCACGGCCGGGCACGGGCTCTGTCCCTGGGATCAGTTCTGCTCCATTTGCATCTTGCAGTTCATTGTCCCATCCCAGCTTTAGCCCCTGCAGTCCCACCCTGCTTGTTTTTCTCTCTCCAGCCCACGGGGTTTGTGCTCCTGGGCTGAGATTTGGATCATTTGTCCTTGGTGCCCAGCTGGAGCAGGAATTGTTTTGTCTCCCTGCTCTGTGCACAGAGCTCAGCGACACTGAATGTGAACTCAGACCCACACACTAAAGCAGCACAGAACCTGAAAATAGAAAAGCTAAACCTGAGGCATCAGGAGAGGGAAAATACTTAAAGCTGCCAAAATCCTACTGCTGGAGAGTGAAAAATACTTAAAATCAAAGCCAAAATTCCATTTTCAAGGCAGAGTGTCCTGTTCATGCATCCAGTATAAGTGGTGGGATATCTTTGGCCACTTCACGAATGAATTTGATACAGAAACCTCTCCATCTCTGGATGATTCTTTATCCTCAGGTCTTACCAGCAAAGCACTCCATGTCTCTCTAAACTTAATTTTTTTTTCCAAAGAAATGGGAATCTTTTTCATTGTGCAAATTCCTTTAGAGCTGCATTCATGTACAAAGATATTTATGGAATGCATTCACGTGGTTTTGTGCCTCCTTTCTCATGGCTCCTTTTGTTTAATGCTTTAAGCTTTAAAACTTCCAGATAATCTGTTATTTCCATTTTCTATGCATAATGCAGCTAAAGAATTTTATGGGGTATCAGACTTCTGATTAAATGAACGTTTGCTGTCACCTTTTAAAATACATTCTATGAATTTGCTTAAAAGCTCAAACTATTTTTAATGATGAGTAAACACCCTTTCATTTGCCAACAGCTAACTAATTTTTAAATGAAAATTCATTTTTTTCCTTGATGGTAAAGTGGGCTGAAAGGTTTACATTTTCATCTGCTACAAAGTAGAGTTCATTCAAACCCCAGCAATTTTACAATTGAAATGTCATATCAATTATTGACAACAGTAAAATAAATCTTGGTGTTTGTCCTGCACTTAAGGTGCTAAAATATTTGCTTTTTTCCATCTTTGAGTAAATTCCCTGACTTTTACTGGAAATGTATAGCTCTACCCATGAATGTTTAATCACTCCTGCTGCAAATTTAGAAGTTTGTTTTAAGAGAAAGAGAAGAGAGGAGACCTGAATGCTTATTTCAGCCTCTTTGCACTGCTCGCATGTGAGCTGTGACATGGGTTTGGTTTTTCTGAACAAATGCTGTGAATTCCCCCAGTGGTGGCTCAGACAGGCAGGCAGAGCTCCAAAGGAAGGCAGCTGTGCTGCTGTGTTTGTTTTTCCAAGTTGAGGCATATCTGAAAACATCAATATTCTCAAAATCTGTGGCCCTGGAGGATATTCTGTGACCTTGTGAGGAGGAAGCTGTGGGTCTGTGGTTTGTGCTGTCACTGCTTCAGCAAGTAAAAAACCCTGTAAAAATCAAGGTAAAGAAGAGAAACCCCCTAGGCTGGGATTGTTGGGGTGGCTGTGCAGGGCCAGGAGGGACAGGGTGATCCTTGTGGCTCCTTCCAGCCCAGGACATTCTGTGATAACAGAGATGATCCTTGTGGGTCCTTCCAGCCCAGGATATTCTGTGATAACAGAGATGATCCTTGTGGGTCCTTCCAGCCCAGGATATTCTGTGATAACAGAGATGATCCTTGTGGGTCCTTTCAGCCCAGTAATAATTCTGTGATTTTGAGATAACAGAGATGATCCTTGTGGGTCCTTCCAGCCCAGGATATTCTGTGATTATGAATTAACAGAGATGATCCTTGTGGGTCCTTTCAGCCCAGAATATTCTGTGATAACAGAGATGATCCTTGTGGGTCCTTTTAGCCCAGAATATTCATGATTTTGAGATAACAGAGATGATCCTTGTGGGTCCCTTTTAGCCCAGAATATTCTGTGATAACAGAGATGATCCTTGTGGGTCCTTTCAGCCCAGAATATTCATGATTTTGAGATAACAGGGATGATCCTTGTGGGTCCTTCCAGCCCAGGATATTCTGTGATTCTTTGATAACAGAGATGATCCTTGTGGGTCCTTCCAGCCCAGGATATTCTTTGATTCTGTGATAACAGAGATAAGAAAGGGTCCAACCTCTTTGGAAATCAGGGCCTGAACTCCTCTGTCTCGTGGTTTCACCTTTTCTAAACTCTTCTGTCATTCTAAATTCTCTGAATATCTGCAGGTGGACATTCTGGCTGTTTTCAAGCCTTATCTACATGGAGTCATTTCCAGATATCCAGAGGTGTCTGCAGATCACTTTTGCTTCCCATCTCCCAGGTGGTTCCAATGCCTCCAAAGGATAAGCAGTAAATAGGAGCACATAAACCGCACAAAATGCAGGAAATTCCAGGGCAACGGATGGCAGAATTATTTTATCAGAATACAGAATGAAGAGGACCCCTAATTTTAATTTTCTCTCTACAGATATTTGCCCACAGCCAAAGATGCAGAAAGGTACCTGTCCTTCAAGGGGCCTTGCTCAGAGCTGCACGTGGTTGACCAGTTCATGTTAGAGGTGAGGAGCTGCAATATTAAAAACACCACATCCTATTTTTAGGACACTCTCCAAGCTAAAACCACTGCAAGAAGCTGTTGTTTAGAACTTAAATTTATAATCTCACCCAGAATCAGTATAAAAGGATTATTCTGCTGAAGACTTAGGACAGGTAGATTACAAAAAGAGAACTATGGATCCCTTTGTGTCTCCAAGTCTCCTCTTCCTACAGAGTATTTATCCTGGCCTAGATCTAGATTCCCAAAATCTAGAAGCCATAATCTATAAAATTATAGGTATTTAACCATTTTTGATCACAAGGATTGCAATTGATTTTAATCATGTCTGCCCAGGAGCATACAGTGAATTTGCAGGTTTGTGCCAGAGTGTATCCACAGGATCAAGGCCCAGAATAAAATGAATAATTGAGCACAGAAATCAGGCAAACAATGGCACAGCTGAAGTGCTGAGTAAATAATGAAAGGAATTTGCATGTTTTGGCATGAATGTGAGTTTTTATTCTGGTTCTGCTCCATTCTGTGCAGATGTGTAAAATCCCCCAGCTGGGCCAGAGGCTGGATCTGCTGCTCAGCGTCCGTGAGCTCCCCGAGAGCATCAGAGACCTGGAGCCTGTGAGTACAGGAGCCCTCCAGGAGTGTTTGGGATCCTGGCAGCTTAAAAAGAGAGGCCCAAATCACCTCAGTGCAGATTTCAAGGCTCTGTAGTCTGGGAGGATTATTTTTGGGTTTTTTCTCCACTTGTGTGTTTAATACCATCCTTATTCCACCAAGGTTCAGGATAATGGGTGTGGCAGTGGAACAGACTTCCACAAAGAGAGAGAAAAGAACAGGGAAAAATCTTCAACATTTTATTTGGAGTTATTAAACTTTCCTCCTTCTCTGGATAAGCCAGAAGTGAATTTCACCATTAAAATTCAATTCCCTTCATGGGGAGGCTCTGGCCCCACGAGCTGAAAGAACCAGTCTAAGGCAAGGAGGAAGTTCATTTGACAAATCTCCACGAGATTTATTATTTCCTGAAGACTGGAGGAGCTGTTCCCCCTAAGGATCACAGCTCTGGACTGGAATTTTTGGGAGCCAGAGCTCAAGTCCCTCTCTGCCTTTTCCCAGGATGACCCAGGGGTGGGGGGATGCAAACAAACAAGTGCCAGTCTCATGACTGGATCCTGCTGCTCCAAACCCTGCCTTACCTGCCAGGTTTTGTCCATGCTTTGATTCACAGCAAGCATTTCCACACCACCAAAATGTTTCAGAGGTTTTGCCCTCGTTCTGCACGGGAATGAAAACAAAATGTGGAAGTTCTGTGAGACCAAGTGGTTTTATCCTTTGTCTGGCTGTGATTAAAAGCACAGTAACAGTGAGGGGAGCTCAGGAGAGGAGCAGATGGAAAGCACAGGGGAGGTGCAGACATTCCTGACCCTGCCTGCTGCAGCTGCACCTTTGCTGTCCCCCACTGAAGCCCAATATTGAATATTTGGAAGTTATTCCACGCACTGTTTGCTTTGATGGATATTTAATGTTCACTGAAGAGCTAATTAGTGTCTAAGTGTGTTCTTATTCTTGCTAGCACGTATTTTTAAATCACAGAATATACACCTGAAATCCTAAGGGACAATGTGAATTTTGGCTTTCAGCACCCTCTGGCCCTGAGCTGGGCTATAAATGCTTCAACAACAGCTTTCAGTGCACCCAAATGCTTCATCCTCTCCCTCTTTTTAAATTTCTGTATTGGTGGCTGATGAAAAGAGGTGTGGTGCTAAAAACATACAGATTTTTTAACTCAAACCAAAATCCCCTTCTGTGCTTAAATCCCTAGAAGGGAGGTGGCTTTTCCTTGGGAAAACTGAATTATACTGAGTTTGAGTACAGGAAATTATTATTCTTCCTTGTGGGGAAACTGTGCTAAGAATTCTGATAAGAGCATTGAGCTGGTGCAAATGGAAAGGAGGGAGGCGAAGGATGGAGCTCCAGACCCTGCTTCCCCTGACCCCTGAAATTTGGGCAAAACCCTTTTTGTGCACAGGAGGCTGCAGTAGTTCTGGCAGGGCTGGTTTGGCAGCCAGAAAGGATGTGACTCCTTTTGGGGTGGCTGTGCCAGCACAGCTTTGTCCTGGGGAGTTTGGCCCTGCTGAAAGTCCCCGGGGGATTGGCACGGGGAGGGTGGCACAGGGAGGCACAGACCCCACGGGTTTATCCCCATTTTCAGCCTGTCTGAGCCAGCTCTGTGTGTTCCAGCTGATCACCCAGAACATCCAAGCAAGCAAGCAGCTGCAGTCCAGCCCAAAGTTTGTGGCTGTCTTGGAGTACATTTTAGCCATGGGGAACCACCTGAATGAAAAAGCTGGGAAAGAGGTGGCCAAGGGATTCCGACTGTCCTCTCTGGCCAAGGTGAGTAAACATCTCCTTGTAATTAAAGCCATCCTGTCCTAAGGTTTGTTAGCATTAATATGCTAATATTTGTTAGCATATTAATGCTATAAAATAATAAATGTAATTATTTTCAGTGTGGAGAGAGGCAATAATTCCTAATGAGGAGCTCACATTTTATCACCTGGCTTTGGTTACAAACTGCTGCTAAAATCACCCTGTTCTAAGGTTTTCTAGCATTAATATGCTAACAAATACTAGCATATTAATGCTATAAAATAATAAATATAATTATTTTCAGTGTGGAGAGAGGCAATAATTCCTAATGAGGAGCTCACATTTTACCACCTGCCCTTGGTTCCAAGCTGCTGCTGAACCCTGAATTTCTCGTGCCTGTGATCACAAGCTGTGTCCCACTGCAGGCAGCAGCTCTGCCTTTGTGCTGCTGAATACACTGTGCCTCTAATGAGGCAGAGCATCAAAATGCTGCCTGCCCTGATATTAAAATCCCTTGGCATGAGGAATTGTGTGTGACGGTGTTCACAGGGGTCCCAGGATGAGGGAAGAGATGAGGATCTGACTCCATGTTTCAGAAGGCTTGATTTATTATTTTATGATATATATTATATTAAAACTATACTAAAAGAATAGAAGAAAGGATTTCATCAGAAGGCTGGCTAAAAATAGAAAAAAGAAAGAATGAATAACAAAGGCTTCTTTGAAGAAGAAGAGTCTGAGCCAGCTGGGCTGTGATTGGCCATTGATTAGAAACAACCACATGAGCCCAATCCCAGATGCACCTGTTGCATTCCACAGCAGCAGATAACCATTGTTCACATTTTGTTCCTGAGGCCTCTCAGCTTCTCAGGAGGAAAAATCCTAAGGAAAGGATTTTCCATAAAAGATGTCTGTGACAATTGTGTGAGCTGCAGGCCCTGGTTAGACACCAGGTACGAGCCAGGAGAGTGTGTGTGAAACAGCAACATGAAAAGGACAGGTTTAATTCATTGTTTCCTATTCTTGCCAAGTGTACCTGGGATCTATCAGCATCTCTGCTGTTCCTTTTCCATGTTTTCTTTATCTTTTGAGGGCTGGTGGCTCAGGCTGTGCTGTTGCTGTGCTCTGTTGCAGCTCTCCCTGCTGAGGGGCAGGGACAGGACCTTCACCCTGCTGCACGCCCTGGTGGAACAGATCCTCTCCCACCAGCCCGAGCTGGCCACCTTCCCCCAGGAGCTGACAGAGTTTGAAGCTGTTCCTGATGGTGAGAGGAGGGGAGGGGGGAAAATAATCAACAAATAAAAAATGAAGTGCTTCAGCTTCTGTGCTTCTCACTGTATAAATGATATTATCATTATAAATGGCATTATCATGTTTTCCCCCCCCTCTCTCTTCCTTTCCAGCATCCATGAAGGGCCTCAGTGCTGAAGTTGATGGTATGTAAATGGGGTTTCTACATTCAGAGGCAGATTTTCATGCGCTGTGCAGTCATTTGGAACAGGTTTTCACTGCACCTCTGTAGTTTGTAAAGGGAGTTAAAGGTTCAAAACATTGAGGTGAAAGTGTTGCCATGGAGATGCTTAACCTGCCATATTACTGTGAGGAATTAAAAAAAGAAAAGAAATATTGAAGTGTGTCCAGGTGGTTTAGAAATGTAAAAAAATGTATTGGCCACGGTTAATGGAGTTTATATAAAATACAAAAGTTCAGTGGTACAAGTGCTCCATCACAGGGACAGCTGGGAGTAGATGGGAGTGGGAATGCAGCAGAAGAAACTTCCTGGAGTTCAAGAACTTTCTGGAAACAAACTGGATTCCTTCTCTGAAAAGCACTCCAGCACCAGTGAAGTCAACAGGAGGGGTAGAACAAGGCTGCTCAAATGGAAGATGGATTTTGTGGGATGGATTTTGTAGGATGGATCTTGTAAAATGGATTTTGTGAGGTGAATTTTGTAGGATGGATTTTTGTGAGGTGGATTTTGTAGGATGGATTTTGTGGGATCGATTTTGTGAGGTGGATTTTGTAGGATGGATTTTGTAGGATGGATTTTGTGGGATGAATTTTGTGAGGTGAATTTTGTGGGATGGATTTTGGGAGATGGATTTTGTGGGATGGATTTTGTGAGGTGGATTTTGTAGGATGGCTTTTGTAGGAGGGATTTTGCGAGGTGGATTTTGTGGGATGGAATTTTGTGAGGTGGATTTTGTGGGATGGATTTTGGGAGATGGATTTTGTGAGGTGGATTTTGTGAGGTGGATTTTGTGGGATGGATTTTGGGAGATGGATTTCCATCTCCCCATGGAACAGTCCCATGAGCTGTGAGCTCAGTGGGTTTTACACTGAACCCTTTGAGAGCTGATGGCAGAGTGTCAGTGGCTGGAAATGGTGTTCATTATGTTGAAATCTATCAAAATCTGTATTTTGAAGGTGTGACGTGGCTGTTGGCCATAACTGCAGACCAATATGGCCAATTTCAGCCTGTGGTAGCAGATCTGAGCCATGCTCGCTCTCACCTTTGGTTTGGCCAACCTTGAGCCCCTTCTGGGCCCTGGCTCAGCTCTGGGAGCAGCTCAGGGTTCCTGCAGTGTGTTTTATCCTGCTCCAAGCATTCCAATCCACCTTCCAATCCAGGATGTTTTTGCCATGGCTGATCCCAGTGCTCACGGCTGGGATTCATGGCTGCTGCATTACCACGCTCTCCGCCTCTTCCTCATCCTGCATTTGCAGGGGTGTGATCGCATTTTTCCCCTGGAGAATGCCTCTTTCAGGAGCTCTACCTCCCACCAGGAACTTCATACTCCTAGATAAATGTGTTGTAGACCCACCGTCTCTTTTATTTTCCTAAATTAGACAATTGCAGCCTTTTGGACACCTCCTCACGCTGGTGGAATTCCTCATTTTCTGTTCTTTTTGTTAGTTTTAAAAAAAGAACTGGAGAACCTTATCCAGTGCAGGAGGCTCCTCAAACCCAAAGCAAGCAAGGCAACAACCCAGGAGTCCCAGTTCTGCAAGGAACTGAAGGTAAAACCACCACAACCTCCTTGTGGGCTGGAGTAAGGGAGGAGTAACCTGGGAGTCAGTGCAGACACCTGGGAATGAGGAGAATTTGAGGGAAAGTGGCTTTGTATTCCCTTCTGAGGGTGTCTCAGGCTGTGATCTGCAGTGTGGGAAGGGTTTTCAGGGCTTCTGCACCTCCTGTTTTCCCTTCCCAGGCACTCTGGGAAGTTTAACCCAATACTTTATCATAATTTTAAATGCTTTTCAGAATTTAAAAAAAAAATCTAAAATGTGAGTGCTACAAACAAGGCAAAATGAAGAACTTTTCTTTCCAGGCTTGTTTCTAAAGCCCTCTTTCTGCCCCTTAAGCACCTGGAACTGGCACTGTTTGCTGCACAGGCAAAAAACCAAAATATTCTGGAAATCAGGACCTTGTGATGCCTCTCTGGCTCTGCCACTTTAAATGGATTTAGGTTTTGTCATTTTATAATACACTTAAAATTCTCTAATGTTAATGTTTCTTTTTTTTTTTTTTTTTGTCTTTGATGTCTTAAATCTTGAAAGGGAATGTGTGTGCTTCCCTTTTGTGAAATGTGAAATTTTTATGACATGAAAATTTCGCCCTGAATGATTTTGTTTTCACTGCTGTTTAATTCCTGCTTTAATCCTATGCTCCTACAGCAAATTAAGAAGTTTTATTTTATTACAGGATTTAATTCAGAAATATGAAGGGGATCTCTCCCAGCTGTCAAAAAGATGTGAGGAAATGAAGAAGCTTTATAGCAACGTACTGGTACATATCATATTGAAATGCAATGAAAATAAAGCTACATTTCTTTTTTAAAAGGGAAGGAAGGAGGGGAAAGGAGTGCAAGAAATTCCCACCTGCCTTATATTTACACTGGCTGTAGGAAAGGAAAGAAAATCCCATATTTAACAGTGGTCAGAGATCTTAAGGAAAGGGACAGAAATGCAGTGATAACCTCTGGAACTGGAACAATATCCTGGTCCTGGAATTAGGATATTTTTGTACACGTTTTCTTTAATGAATAGATTCATCTATTCATTATTAATAGATTCATCTATTCAGAGCCAGAAAACTTCAGGATTTGCTGAATTTTCTCCTCTTCAGCTGGAGATTTGTGATACAGCCAGAGAGATTAACCCAGGTTACTGAGGTAATTCAGTGACAGCTCCTTAGATCACTTTTATTTGGGATATTTTGGGTCTCAGTTCCCTGGAGATTTCGGACAGCTCAAAATTTGCTTCTTCCTCCTCTTCCCCTTCTTCTTTTACCTCTTATTCCTCTTTATATATCTTTTATAGATCTCATTCCTCTTCTTTACATCAATATGAACAATAATGGAGGTGTTTCACTTTCCTCTGCCCTTTAAGCTTTGCTAAGCTCCTGGCTTGGGTCACTCAGAAGTTCCTTTATAAATAAATTCCTTTATTTCCATTTGCAGGTGAGGTTTGGGGAGCCTGCAGACCTGGACTCCCAGGAGCTCTTTGGGTGGATCTCCTCCTTCATCTGTGAGTTCAGGAAGGCCTGTGCTGAGGTCACACCATGAGGACACACATTTCATGGCTGGGTGAGGGAAGGAGGAGCCCAGGAAACAATTTTTTAATTGTTTTTTTCTTTACTGATAAGCAGCACCTTGCCAAGCTCACCTGTGCAGCAGAACACCTTGATTCTGAGAGACATTTCAGTTTCAAATGTGGAATTTTATGTGGTATTAACCTGTAATATCCCAGATCACTGATGGGCCTCTCAGTTTTGTGCTTTTGTACCTTGAGATTCCCATATATTGAAAAAAACCCACTTTTGACCTTTTATAATTTCTCTTTTCATTCATTTCCTTTGAATACCCCGACTTCTGACCCAGTTTTAATTATTATTTTCATTATTCTGTATGGTGACCTAATATCTAAAGAATACTTCACACATTTTATAATGAAATGGGGAGCTGTTACCCACAGAGGAGAATATTTAAACAAAGTCTTGTTTATTTTGCTATTAAAACATTGCAAACTTGCTATGTAATGAAGAAAGTGTCTGGCTGAGTGTTTTATTTTGCCTTGTCCCCACTAAGCAGGACAATAAAATAGCACTTTTTATGGCAAATGTCATGTATTTGCCACAAATGCTGCAGAAATTAATCAATATATAAGATTTGCATTGCAGGAAGAGAAGAATGTCAGAGCAGCAAAATAAAAAATTGTCATGAAGCATCTAAGGAATGGACATGGGAGGGAATTATCCATGGTTTTCAAAAGAGGAAATGTTTCCTGTTGTGTTTGTTGGCTTTTACACGTTTTTAATTAGAATAATTACCTGGAGCTCAATGAGTGGGAGGAGAAGGAGGCCTAGAGATGCCTAAAATGACAAAATTGTGTGTTTAACATTAAAAGCAGAAAACAGTTGTAAAAGGGCATTGATAAAATCTGGCATTTTCCCTCCCAGCTTTGCAAGCAGCGTGGGCTGAGAGAAAAGTGAAAATGGTTTATTTTAGGAGAGTTGTATGATTTGTTTTGGGTCTTTCTGCCCAGTGTTTGGGCTCTGGTGGGAATGCTGAACACTGCCCCTGCCCTGAGCACTGAGAGGAGCTGGGGCTGAACCCCTGGAAGGGTCAGGTGCCCTCAGCCCTCAGAACCCCAGAATCAGAGACCCCTCTGAGCTGGGATTTAACCCTTCTGAGCTGGGATTTAACCCTTCTGAGCTGGGATTGAGCCCCCTCTGAGCTGGAATTTAACCCCTCTCTGAGCTGGAACTGAACCCTTCTGAGCTGGAATTTAACCCTTCTGAGCTGGAATTTAACCCCTCTCTGAGTTGCGATTGAGCCCTTTTCTGAGCTGGCATTTAACCCTTTTCTGAGCTGGAATTTAACCCCTCTCTGAGCTGGGATTGAACCCCTCTCTGAGCTGGGATTTAACCCTTTTCTGACCTGGAATTGAGCCCTTTTCTGAGCTGGGATTTAACCCCTCTCTGAGCTGGAATTTAACCCTTCTGAGCTGGGATTTAACCCTTTTCTGAGCTGGGATTGAACCCCTCTCTGAGCTGGGATTGAACCCCTCTCTGAGCTGGGATTGAACCCCTCTCTGAGCTGGAATTTAACCCTTCTGAGCTGGAATTTAGCCCCCTCTGAGCTGGGATTTCACTCTCCTCCACCTCCAGCATCTCCTCTCCAGGTGGGACCCCAGGAGCTCAGGGACAGAGCCTGGCTGCCCCTGCACAGAGAATTTCAGGGCTAAGGGTGAGGGACACTTGGGCACTGCTGGAAGGTAGAGATGGAAGATTTTTTTCCATGAAAAATGTCACATTTGGGCTTCCCAACAGCCCTGTTGGGGCTGTGCTCCCGGTCACCCTCCTCAGAGGCAAAAGGAATGAAACAGAACCAAAATTAGCACTCCTGAGACTTATTTTACATCAAAATATTTGCAGAAGCAATTCAGGTGTTTAATTTTACACAAAGCTGGCTGTGTCTGCCTCGGGTCAGCATCACCCGCAGGATCTGCAGCTTCCACCCCTCATTTCTGCCTGGGAGAGGAAAATTCAGTTCCCTTTGAATGCCTTGCAGCCCTGCCCAGTGCATGTGCTGCCCTATGAGCACCACTGGCAGATTTTGATGTGTGTGATTACAGCTCCAAAACCTGAATTCCCTTCATTTACATGGGACTCATGTCAGATAATCCTGGATCCCAGTGCCATTTCCATGGCATCAGGATCCCTGCATCCCTGAGCAGCAGTCGTGATGCTCATGATAAATTTCATGGTTTTTCTGCTCCAAAATCCTGCTAAGTCTCTTTTAACTAAAGATTTTTCCCTTTTTTAAATTTTTTTTCTCATTACATTTTTCCCCGAAGTCTTTCTTCTCCATTATTCTATTTAACAGCTTGTTCTTGTTTTATAGCTCAGCTGGCAAGGCCTCTGCCATTTAAAAATATATCCTGCCCAGTGGTTGATATCTGTGCCTTTGTGTGAACATCCTGGAGCATTAATTAAAAAAAAAATTAATTAAAATTTTTAAAAGTACCTTCTTGGCATGAAGTTCTATCCTCTTCAGAGAGCACAAAGCTTTCCTATGGAGTGGGAGCTGATTCCATTTTCCTAAATAAGCTGCTCCTTCAGTGCTGGGAGCTTGAGACATCCTGATTTATATGTAAAAACTAACTAGACCTTGCTCCCTACCTCATTCTTTAGTTCTTAACTTATTTAGCATAAGGCTGGGGCTTTTCAGCTCTCTTAAATTGTATTATTGTGTTCTGGTGGCATAGGGAATAATGCTTTTTACACCTGAACTTTTATTTGGGATGATATAGACGAGCTCCAAGTCTCCCTGTGGATAATGATGTCCTTGGATTCCCTCCTCAGCAGGTGATGGTTTTATCCTACAAAAGTCACAAAAGCTTTGGGTGATGCTTCTCTTTTGGAAAACATTACTTTAGGAGCAATCTGACCGGCCAGAACTGCAGTATTTTTACATCTTTACATGCTTTTTTACATTTTACATATTTTTTTTTCCACTGGGCTGATTTTTGGCACATTCTGGAATATGAAATCTTAGCGAAGGTGTTATGAGAAATTTTGGTCACTGAAATTAGTCTCAGTATTTGCCTGTGTGGGGTCAAACCTGCACTGAGTTTCCTCTGCTGGCAGCTCAGCAGTGTCACAGCCGCTGGCTCCAGGAGCAAAAGGAGATTTCTTTCCATGGTTTCTTTCCTTCAAGTGCACATTTCTGGCAGGGTGGCAGGAGCAGGGAGGATAATTTCTGTCTCTCATGTTAGAATCAATGGCCTTCAGCAGAGCCACAGCTCAGAACAGCCCCACACCCGGGCCTGGGGCTCCCAGGAGAAATCCCTGACTTTATCCAAGGTCTCAGGGAGCTGGAACCTGCCCCGGGAAATGCTGAAGGAATGGAGCTGCTTTAGGCACAGCTCACTGAAGGGATCTGAGCTCCCACAGGGGCACCCCTCACCAGGGCTTTTCAGGAATTCACAGCTTTAAATACAAATATCTTCCCCAGGGGCAGAATTCTCCCAGGCTTTCAAACCAACGATGCAAAGAGCAGAGATTATCCAGCACTAGAGTCAGTGGAAAAAATTTCACTTCCACAAATGGACAATTGTATCCCAGGGCAGTGGCTGAACTTGGCTTCCCAGTTTTCCTCTTTTCTTTTTCTTTCCTCCTTTCCTACTTGAACTGCAGGCACCAGGCAGAGTGTTCCTGCTAATTTGTAGAAATGAGCAATAAAATTAAAATTGTGGTCACCTGGAAGGTGTTCTGTGCAGAAAGGCTTTGACATCACTTGTGAATGCTGGTTTCTGCTTTCAATTAATGCCTTTCTAATCCAAACCAGTTTTAGGAGGAGGGGAAATGCTGTTAGAGAAAGAGAATAAAAGTGGGGTTTTTGAAAGGGTTTTTGGGTGCTCGCTGTACAACAACCAAAGCTGGAAGAGTTCTCAGAAAATCCTCCTGGGCTAAAGCAGTTGATGGCTCAGAAAAACCACAACCAAGCTTGAGACTGCTCATCTTAAAGAAGAAAAAGTGGAAAACTCCAAACCCAGGGGCTGCTCTCTGGGCAGAGCCTGCCCTGCCTCACTCCCAGAATTTGGGGTGAATATTCACAGGTACAAGGCTCCAGTCAGTCCCTGCATGGATGGGCTGCCAAGATGCTCACCTGGTAAGTTTTCTCCCCACATTCAATGTAAATATGAATTTTTTCACTGTTTAGAATGTACTGAAAGCTGAACCAGCTGTTTCATTCCCAGAGCAGCAAAGAGCAGGAGAGACTTTGAAAGCTCCAGCTAATTCAGGGGTGAACACTTGGTGAAAATAAGGTTTTCTTTGGCACTACCTTGAGTCCTTCACCTCCCAGCATGGTGTGATGTGTCTGAGCAGCACAGAGGGGTTTTGGGAGTGCACAGAAATGATTGCAGGCATTGCTAAATGAGCTTTAAGCCTTCCCACTTGCTGCCTGTTTACCCAGGGATGAATTTTGCCCGCTGGGGACATTTTATACAATGGCAGTCAGCAGTAATTAAATGAGAGAAAGCCACAAAGTAGCTAAATATTGCTTTAAGCTCATTTAACAAATGAGACATTTGAAACAAAAGGTTTCAGATGCAGATTTGAAGTCCCTGGATGCAGTTTAGAAATGCTGCAATGTGTTTAGAAACAGAAATCACTGACACTTTCCATAAGGGTAAATAACTGATGAGCTCTGCTATGGTGATGTCATTTGCTCATAAGCACTGACCTAAAAACCCCAAAGGTTATTGTCCAGAAGGATCAACTACTAATGAGCAGATTCATACCAAAATTCTTCTTGTAGCTCCTAGAAATTTTCCTGAACAAGCTCTGTAGGACTTGGCTTGAAATGATGCAATTATAAATAGAAATTTGCTCAATTCCAGCCCAGGAACTTTTCTCAGTCAGTAATTATCTCCCAGATAATATCCCAAGTTGCTGTCATCCATGCTCACACTGAATCCTGCCATGCAGAGCAATCTGATCTCTCCCTCTGCTGTCAGGAATGAAGCTGATCAGGAAAATCAAACCCCATCCAAACCCTTCATTTGATGGAATTACTGAACTTGCCCTGTGGAAGGACGGCCCTGCTGTGGTGCCCCTGCTCTCCAAGCTGCAGGGGACGAAGCCTTCAGCTCAAAATGTACAAAACTTTGTGGTTCAGGTGTGTAAATCCTTTTTCTGCGTTTGTCTCTCCCTTTCTGCAGGCAGGAAAGCTGTGCTGACACCCTCCCCAAAGGCTGGAATTCATGGAAAAACTTAACAGAAACACAGTAGTAAACAAGAATTAAATTTTGCTTTATGGCAAGTTTTACATGCAAACACCTGCTTTAAAAGCAGTTAATGTGTGTACTTGATTTTTTGCCTTAATCCACCTGACCTCAGTTTTTACAGGAGGGTTAAACATGTAAATATTTCCTGGAAATATTTTGAATAAACATAAATACGAGAAATATCAAGCTATTTGTGGATAGTTTAGTGAAGACTGATGATGACATTTGCAAACAACTGACTCCTACCTGGGGCCTCAGGGGGAGCAAGAGGAACTTCCAGGGTCACATTTTGCTCTCACTTTTAAATTGAAGTAAACCCAGAGAAACAGAAAAACTGGAATATTCCCAGGCATCCATCAAGGAGTAGCTCCCAGCATCTGCCTGGGAGGATTTCAAAGCCCAGTTTCCACCTGCTGCTGGATTGTGCTCAGCTTTGGTCAGAGGGAAGGTCTGGCTGCTCAAAAATGCTGAATAAAGACCTCAGGTGCCAGAGCTGTCAGCAGATCTGAGCAGTGCTGCCTTTGCACATGCAGGCATCCTGCTGACTCATTTTCTTAATCACCTCCAAAATTCACAGACAGCTGGAAAATTCCCTTTCCTGAGGAGGCCATCAGAGCACAGCTTTATCATAGCAGAGTGGCAGGGAAACTAAAGCAGCCCAACAAATGCATGTAGGAAATTGGTTTTTATTGTTTTCTCTGTTCTGCTGCTGCAGAAATTGCAAAACATTCTTGAAGATGGGATGGACTGAGGTGAGGTGCATTAAAATAGGGAAATTATAAAAAAGTTTACTTAAAAAAACCAAGGAAAATCGGAGTTTAGATTAAAATAAATCAAGGAAAACCTAGGCTTGAGTCTGCATCAAAGTGAACTAAAGACCAAAACCTTCTACTCATTGCAGTCAGTGTACAGCTGAACATTTCATTCTACTCCTACAGGGTCTGTTTACATTTTATGCTCCTATAAATGAAGTGAAATTTCCTTTGTAAAACATTTACGGGCTGTTTTTAAAGAGCCTCATTGGGCAGGCCTTGGCTTGGGCCTACCAACAATTGGAGCAGCAGAGGGCCCCGAGCCAGAGCCAGCCCTGCTGGAGCACATGGAGAGCCCAGGCAGCCCAGGAGCTGCAATCCCAGCCTCAGGGGATGCCAGAGCCCAGGGAAAGCCTGGCCACAACCACGACCACGGGCGGGGAATGCCATCAGTATTATGGGATGGAGCCCCCTGCTCCCCCTCAGGCCGTGTCTCCTGCTCAGGGTGGGCTCAGCACTGTGCAGAGCCTGGGGGGACCCCAGAGGGGCTGGGGGGGCTCAGCTCCCTGCAAAAACCTCTCCGGGCTCAGCAAATGAAGGGAGATATAATTAGGCTGAAGAAGAAAAGCCAGGAGAGGAAGGAGGGCTCTGTTACAGAGGGGTTAGAAAGATTCCAAAGGCCTCCAGGCACAAGCACCAAGCCTGAGAGGAAGTCAGAGGCAGACTATTCCTCCCTTTGTAAGGCAAATGACTAATTATACAAAGCAGGATGTTCTGTTTCAGAAGAGATTTGGGAGATATCATGCAATGTGGATACAGAAATTGTATTTAATGCAGGTTTACAAGGCGAGAGGTAAAAGGAAATGTAAATGCAAATGTGGGGTTTTATCCTGTAGCTCTTCCCTCTGTCAGAAAGCTGCCTCAGTGCTGGAAGTCTCCTGTGAAACAGCAAAATTCTCCCAACTGGAGGCAGTTTCAGGCACACAGTGTGTGTCCAGAAAGGGAAAGAAGCTGTGAGCTTAATCTAACTGAATTTCCATTGTTGTTTGCTGTTGCTATTTATTTTACTCATTTTTCTTTCAAAGGAAGAAACACAAAATCCCTGTTAGAGGGAGCTGGATCAATACTGAGGAATTCTTTGTCAGATGAAATAAGAGCAATCATTAACCTTGCTGCTTATGAATTAAATGCAATCTCCACTTTCCAGCTCACCTCTCACACAGCATCCCCTGCAAACTTCCCTCATTTCCTCAGCAATTAAAGCCCAGCTCAGCCACCCAGAAAAGGATTGTAACAAACAGCCCTGGAGATCTCTTCCTGCTGTTTGGGTGGGAAAAAGGAGGAGGTGTTTCCTGATGTGGATCAGGTGTTTTGGTGACAGGGGCTCTCCCGGCTGCTTCCTTAGGTGTGGATTTGTGGATCAGGGATATTGTTGACAGCCCTGATGTCTCTTGGGGCAGGACCTGGAGGGAGTTGATGGCCACAGCCTAGCTCTGCACTGCTCCACCTGTGGGGTCCCCTGGCTAAATTCCTGCCCGTTTTACTCCCATGAAACTCATCCAGGAGCTGGAGCTGCTGGAGAGGGCTCAGAGGAGGCTCCAAGGTGGGCAGAGGGAGGGAGCAGCTCTGCTGGCACAGCTGGCATTGTTCACCTGGACAGGAGAAGCTCTGGGGTGGGCTCAGAGTGGCCTTGCAGCGAAAGATGGAGAAGCTTTGGACAGGGTGGAGGGACAGGACACAGGGAATGGCCTCAAACTGGCAGAGAGCAGGGTTAGAATGGATTTTAGGAGGAATATCTGTAGAGACGCCTGATGTCATTGTCCACAACAAAGCAAAATCAAAACCCGGTTTCTAAAATGATTGTAAAGTTTTTAATCTCTGACAAACCACTATCTCTCAAAATCATCAGCAGTTTCAAGTTCCAATTGAAATTTCTGTGCAGATGGAATTATATCTGCTGCTACCTGTGCACTGTTAAGGCCAGGGACAGAAGAGGTTTGAAGCAGGAGATGTTGAAATAGTGCAGAACTATTTATACATTTGTATTTACAATAAATATTTTTGCCATGGCTTTGTTTTGTTGGAGCCCTCATGTGCGGAGTGAATCTTTTAATCTGCAGATCAAATTTCTACAAGAGGTACAAAGCTGTGCTGCAAGTATTTGTTTGATTTCTTGTTTCCTTTCCTTGCAGTAAATCCTGCTTCCCTGCTGGACCCTTCCACCCACCTTTGTTGTGTCACTGAGCAAGAGGATATTGATGCATTCCTAAAAACAGAAATATTTTTGCCTCTTGCCTGACCAATGGGATTCCTTAAAATTTGAGTTTGGCCTTCCGAATTTTAGGGAGTTTGATGCTTGCTAAGAATTTTGGCTGCTTTATGGCTTCTCAAAGATTGGCTGAGTTCTGCAGAATTAATGCTTCACCCTCAGCTCTGCACACCAAACACTTCTATACTATTTCAGGCAGGCTAGTAACGTGTACTGCAGTGATTAGGTTAAAATCACACACACAAACTTATGCATATATCAACATCTCTTGCTTGCAGAGTTTAATGGGGTTTTCTTTTTCCAGTAAACCCGTTTGATTTCATCTTCTCGCAATCCAGGTCTAATTTTCAAAGTTCCCTTTGCTTTTGCCAAGGCATCCTGGTATCAAATCCCTCATGTTAACCAGGTGCAAAGTCCATCATCTGTCTTGTGTCCCGAACACTCCCACAGAAACCTCGAGGGGCCCTGCTGGGTGAGAGCTGGGCAGGTTTGCAGTGACCTCAGCGCTGCGGACGGGGAGGGGGGGATTTGTGGATTTGAGGATTTGTGCCGGGGAGAGGAGCGGGGGAAGAGAGACACACAGAGAGAGAGACACACAGAGAGAGAGAGAGAGAGAGGGGAGGGGAGTGTGCAGCTCTGCCGCTGCTATCACAGCAGCATCTGGAAGCTTTGGGAAGCTCCCACTCCCCGCTCCGAGCATCCCGGACCCGCAGCTGGAATTAGCGGCAGGCATGGCAGCGCCTCACGGGTTCATTGCTCCGCCGCTCCTCGTTCCTCCCTCTCAGCCATAATTCACCTGAGGGCTTTGCTTCCCCCCGCCTCCCTTTCTCACGCTCTTTTTTGATGTGGAGAGAGGGGAGGAAAGGGCGTTGTGGGCAGCGCGGATTTCTCCGGGCAGCTTAAAGAGAGCCAGAGGAGAGAAAGAAAGAAAGAAAGAAAGAGGGAAGGAAGGGAAAAAAAAAAAAAAAAGAAAAAAAAAAAAGAAAAAAAGAAGAAGACGGCATAAAGCGGCGGTGGGAGGAGAGGAGCGCGGAGGCTCCCGCAGTGGCCGGAGCGGGGCGCGGATTTCTCTGGGCAGCTTAAAGAGAGCCAGAGGAGAGAAAGAAAGAAAGAAAGAGGGAAGGAAGAAAAAAAAAAAGAGAAAAAAAAAAAGAAAAGAAAAAAGGAAGAAGACGGCATAAAGCGGCGGCGGTGGGAGGAGAGGAGGAGAGGAGCGCGGGGGCTCCGCGGTGGCCGGAGCGGGGCGCGGAGCGGCCGCGGGTGCGCACCATGGGCTGGCGGCTGCTGCTGCTGGCCCTGGCGCTGGGCGGCCGCGTCGCCTCCGCGCAGAACGACACGGAGCCCATCGTGCTGGAGGGCAAGTGCCTGGTGGTGTGCGACTCCAACCCGGCCCCCGACGCCAAGGGCTCGTCCTCCTCCTCGCCGCTGGGCATCTCCGTGCGGGCCGCCAACTCCAAGGTGGCCTTCTCGGCCGTGCGGAGCACCAACCACGAGCCCTCCGAGATGAGCAACAAGACGCGCATCATCTACTTCGACCAGGTGAGCATCCCCCGCATCAACAGGTGCCCTTCCCGCACCCCGGCTCCGAGCCGGAATCCGCCCCGGGGAGAGCGGCAGGGCACGGCCCGATGAGCCTGGGGCTGCGGAGGTTCCCCGAGTGCGGCCCCGGCCCCTCCGCACCTGCGGGAGAAGCGGCACCGAGCGCGGAGGCGCCGCGGGAGCAGCGCCCGGTGACACCAGCGGGGTGAGATCGCCCCGAGGGCTGGGGACAGGGAGCTCAGTGCACCTGGGTAGGGTTTAGATTTTGGGTAGGTGCCGCGGGAGGGGCAGCCTGGGTAGGGTTTAGATTTTGGGTAGGTGCCGCGGGAGCAGCGCTCGGTGACACCAGCGGGGTGAGATCGCCCCGAGGGCTGGGGACAGGCAGCTCAGCGCAGCCTGTGTAGGGTTTAGATGGTTTGTGCAGCTTCTGAGGGAGGAAGGAGAGAGAATTCTAAGGGAAAACGCTTTAACTTTCCCGGCACAATTGGCGGTCCAGCTCCGCTCAGCCCAGCACTGATATTAACGGGCAGGTACTAGCACACGCTGTAATTCCAGCTCCCGGAGTCATTGCGACTGGTGGCTCTTCTTGTCCCTGTCAATTGTGGTGGCAGCTGGAGCCAGATGTGCCCCACAGCGTAGTGCTGACACCGAATTTCACCCCAAAACTCCATGGACAGTCCTGGAGGCTTCTGCGGGCTCTGCCAGGCACAAAGAAGCCTGGAAATATCCATTAAAAATCACCCAAAACCTCTATGGACAGTCCTGGAGGCTTCTGAGGAGCCTGGGAATATCCATTAAAAATCACCCCAAAACTCCATGGACAGTCCTGGAGGCTTCCGAGGGCTCTGCCAGACACAAAGGAGCCTCAAAATATCCATTAAAAATAAAGCATAATTAGGTGGTAAGGAGCAAAATGCAGTCATTACAGAGGATATGTAGCATATGGGTGGTGCACTCATCTTGCACATTCCCCTGTGTCCCTTCTCCCTGTTTAATTACACCCCAATTATTGTTAGGGCTGGCACAGACAGGTGAGGGCTCCCAGGCAGGCTCTGCTGGGCTGTGCCAGGTGCTCCAGGAGCTCAGCCCGGCTGAGCTGGGTTTGACTCCTGCTGTTCCTGCAGTCCTTGCTCACACCTGGCTCCTTGGGAAGGCAGCCTTGGCTTGGCCACTGCTCTTCAGCCAAAAGCCATGTGCCACTCCCAGAATTGGTGTTTTCATGTCATTTTGGGGAATGATGAACAAAAATGCCTCTTTAAAACATGTGTGGAAGAAAGGACTTGAGGGGATGGTGTAGTAGTAAAGTAAGGAATAATTCCCATCTTAGTTTGTTTGAGTAAAGTTGTCCTATAAATACAACTGAATACCCATTTAATGAGTCATTCCAAAGTAATCAGAGAAAATTAATAAACCAGCTTAGATGTAAATTAGATTTTTCATGGGCAAATGGTTTCTAAAATAGATCATCTGTGTTTTTCTTTAGCACTCACTACCTGTACTAATCCCCATGCTGTATTTTTCTGTTTGTAGATCCTTGTAAATGTGGGCAATTTTTTCACGTTGGAGTCTGTCTTTGTATCACCACGGAAGGGAATTTACAGTTTCAATTTCCACGTAATTAAAGTCTACCAGAGTCAAACAATTCAGGTATGTTGATGAGCATGATTATAAAATCTTTATTTAACTGGTTTGTTTAGGATAGAATATTGACTGAGCATGGGAGCATTTAATATGATTTTCAGGAAAAATAGCTTTGTTGTCAGCAACCTGTGGTGTTGACTTCCTGGCAGTAGAGCCCATTAATTTAAAATGAACAGAAATAAGGCAGGATCCTCACCTCAGATAAAATAAAACCACAACTTCACTTCTATGCCATGAATATCTGGGTGACATAAAGCATTCCACAGAATGAATGATCCAAGAGTAAAAGAAGAGTCGTGTTTGGCTCCAGGTTAAACTCACTGTGTGGGGCACAGGAGCTCTGGGTACCAGATTTGAGTGGTTTTGGAACAATTTGTGCCCTGGCATCTGGTGCCAGGTACCTGGTTATGCCCTCAGTGTGCTGAGGACCAGGGTTGGTTATGTCCCTATAGCAATGTCTTCTAAGGAACCTTTACAGCAATTCAAACTCCCTTTTTCATCACACAGTGTATAAAAGGTGTGTGATGTCTTAGAGAAAAGGGGTAATTCTGCACTTCTTTAATAGCAACAGAGCTGCCTGATTAAACACCAGAGGGAAAAGCCTTTAAATTCCTGAACACCCCCTTGCTGAGCCAACAGCAAATTCCTTGAAGTAATTCCTTCACCTCCCTGCCAGGTGACACAGTTGCTGTGACAAATCTGGCTTCCAGAGCTGCAGGAACCTCTGTGGCTTCTCCCATTTCCACCCAGGAGAGCTCCAGGTCCCTTGAGGTGTCTGAGCTCTCCCCGGCTCTGTGCTGCTCCTGGATGTGCTCTGAGGGCTGCCAGGCTGAGCTGAGCAGGATTCCTGCAGGAATCTCTCTGTGCCCTCTCTGGGGTGCTGCTGAGGCTCCTGGGGAAGTGGAGATGGCAGAGAGCTGGTGACAGCCACAGCCCCATCTCTTGGCATTGGTGACAGCCACGAGCCCCTCTCTGGGGAAATGCCCCTTCAGTGCGCAGTGGAAAATCCTAATTCCAGCCAGGTCAATGACAAAGCCTTAAATGAAACACTGCCCTCACAAAAATCTCTACAATGAGCTTTTAATCTGTTTAATGTGCTCAAAAAGTGTTCTTTTCACTCCCTGGCATGCTGAAGGTTGAATAACTGTATGTCAGCCCCTTCAGTGGATTTAAAATGCCCATTGCCAAGAAAGATGCCAAGCCTTGGCTTCTGGAAGTCTAGCTCAGACTCTGGAATTTCACAAACCAGGAGCTCAAACCTGGGAGTTTGGGGCTTGTGGCAGGGAATGCTCCAGCCTGTGGCTCTTGGCATGAAATCTTTCATGGATGAGAGGTTCTGAGGTGATGGATGGGTTTGCTTGGCCCTTTTTAGAGCATTCAGTGTGAGACCATCCCCTGCAGACCTGTCATGTGCCCTTTTGGTGTGATTAAATTCCTGTCAGATGATTCCAGGGGAACCTGATGGAGCAGAAAGAGTGAGAAACTCAAGCCAAGCAATGAGTAAAGCCCTGATGCCCTTTTCCTGTGGGGTAAATGGGGAGGAGAACCAGCAACCATTGCAGTGGATGAAACTGGTTTGAATCCCAGCCACATCCATCCCACTAAATCACCTGCAGGCTCCCCACGCAAGGGATGTTGCTCTGCCCCCACAACATCTGTTAGAGCCATTAAATATCATTAAACTGCAGTTGGCTCCCTGGAGACACCTGATTAAGTGGATTTCCCAGACAGGTGAATCCCAAATAAATACCAGCCTCTGCTGCCCTGACTTCTGCTGAGCACTCATTTATTCTGGTGACTCCCATTAAAATTAATGGGACCATATGCAGGGCCAGCACAGTGGATGTGGGTAAGCATCCCATAATTCACCCCCTGTGACTGAATTAGAGCTGCTTGGAAAGGAAAAGCAGCAAAGCTGAGAGCTTGCCATGGGGGAAATGAAAAATGCCTGGATCTGCCCATTCCCCCAGGCCCTGCCCATCTTTATTGAGAGATGCTGCTTTCAGAGCAGAGGCTGTGCTGGCCTCAGAAGTGTTTTATAGAAAAAATGGAGCCAGTTTATAAAGTTAAATCTGTTCTAAACTTCAGAACTAAGTATTGAGAGGGACATACATTTTGTTCCAGTGAAGTCTGAGCTCCCAGCCCACTGTGGTGCTTCTGACACCTCATGTAACATCTCCGGGTGCCCAAATTTCTTGAAAATATATATTTATTATTTTTTCTGTGTGACTAAATAACCCTTGAGACAGGCAAAGTTGTACCAGCTGTGGTGATGCCTCACTCAGCTGCAGGTCCAGCTCATGAACACCCACGTATAAATAAATGTCATTATTAGTTTCAAACAACCCAAAAAGCACTGAAGATCGGGCCCTTGCACCGTGGTTAATATTCAGGGGCAGTTCTTGATGTTTTGCAGTCAATTAGAGCTTCTCAGGGGCTCTCTTGCAGGTGAATCTGATGCTGAATGGGAAGCCAGTGATCTCTGCTTTCGCTGGGGACAAGGACGTCACCCGTGAGGCCGCCACCAACGGGGTCCTGCTGTACCTGGACAAGGAGGACAAGGTTTACCTGAAGCTGGAGAAAGGCAATCTGGTTGGTGGGTGGCAGTACTCGACATTCTCTGGCTTCCTGGTCTTCCCCCTGTAAAGTCCATTTTCCCGTGCCGTTCATCCAGGTGTGGACTCATCCTTGTTCCATGAAGATCGTTTTTGTCATCATGGAGTGATGGTTCTTTATTGCTTCCTCGTGGGTGATTTTGGATTCTCTCCATGGATTCTGGCCCCGTCTGAACTACTCAGAAGTTCCACAGAGTTTTGTGTGTCCAAATACGACATCTTTGGCCTGAGACTAAAGCAGACAATAAATATCAACGCTTAAGGTTTCGGCCTAGAGCTGCCTGCAAGATTTATGCCAATTTCCCTTCCTGGATTCAGGGAAGAAATGGATTTTCTTTATCTGTGAAAAGACTGGCACCAAGTCTCTCATGTAGGAGGGTTTGAGTTCAGACTTCAAGCAAGAGTTAGTGTGTTGCTGCCAAAGAGCTGTGTGTTGATATATTGGTCATGTTTGTGTCCTGGGCTGCGCTGCCATCACCCATTCCCTTGTCCTAGAGAGGTCGTTCCTGTTGCTGAGGGGCTGACGTGAGCTCTCCTCTCTGTGTTGTGTGTTGGATGGTTCACCCAAATATTTGAGCTCAGTCCCAGCCAAGCCCAGCCTCCATGAATCTGAGGGGTCGTGGATGTGTTCTGGTTGGGTATGGAAGGGGTTCCTCTTTTCCACTGGTTCCTAAAAGGAAAAGCAGATTCCAACCATTCAGGGTTGAAGGTGGGCATGCAGGCACAGCTTTGCTGAACAGCTTTGCCCTGCAGGACACCTCACACTTGTTCTTCAATTTTAATTAACTTGATTGATCATTACTGCTTTATTCAGCTCCTGAGGGATCCCTTCCTTAGACACAACCACTTTGTCAGCTGGAGATGAGATCCCCCTTGTTTGTATTTCTGTGTATTTTCCAGCCCTTCTGTTGTGTTAAAGGTCTTATCTGGTTTTGCCTTAACTCCACAGGTGTATAAAATTTTAGATTATTTGTTTAACAAATATGAAAGGCAAATAACTGGTACCTAACTTGGTGCAAGAGCTTCCCAGCTTTTTGTACAGGTCATGTGAATTCATAAACTTATTTATTGTCATATTGTTCCATAATAAAGATTAATATATGTTAGCTGAATTTCTGACATTTGGATTTTGGGAGGATTTTCACTTCATACTATTTTTTTATTGGATATAATTATTATATGCAAAATGGAAGCTTTTGGGATTCACAGGAAATATCCCGGGAGGCAGAAAAGCTGCCATGAGTTAGTTAGTAATCAGAGTGATCTAGAAATAACCTATGCATTTAATTTAAAAATAGAATTTAGGCAGAAATCCTGGCCTCACTGAAGATGGTGTTAAGAATCACATTGATTCCAAAGGATTTTCTATGAAACCTCTGCTTTAGGTTCTGCCATCAGCACCAAACTCCAGTGACATCAGATTGATATATTCAATATTCAATAAAGTGATTTTCACATTAGCTGATAATGAAACCTTCATCCCTTGTGCCCCAAATACACAGAATTGATGGATCTTTGTGCCTTGCATATCATGAAGGATGTGGTTCTAAATTAAAAATTTCTGTATATTTGAAAATGTGTGTGGGGGAAGTGTCTGCAGCCACCTGGGAGCTTCCCTGAAAGCCACTTTGGGCTGGGATTTGCTGCTTTTGGGATCTGTTTCCAACTCCTTCCCCTGCTGGCAGAGTGCAGTGTGTCCTGTTGGTATTGCACTGATTGGAAATCTGATTTATGGCTGCTTGGTGCTCCTTGAGAAGATGTCAGGGAATTGGTGGCACTGCTTTGTGCCCAAATTCCTGATTTTTTCACCCACCACACAGGAGATTTTGGGCTGTTTCAGGAGGGTGGGTGGGCACTTTGCACTCCTGTGAGTCGGACAGAAGGTGATTTTTTACACACAATTTTGTTGCTGTACTGACCACTGCAGCTGGGGAAGAAGTGGAAGGACCTGGCAAGAAGGTAAACGATTCACATTGCTGAAAAATCTTAAAAAGTTGTGATGACCAATCAAAATGTGTTACTGCTGTACCCCCAGATGTGTGTATATAAATATATGTATATCCAAACCACCTGGAATTGCAGATCGTAGTTTGCATGATGTTATAAAGAGGTTACTTGTCCTAAGAGTTTATTTCAGATGGGAGCATTGGTATTTTGTATAAAAATGGTCAAATCTGCCATCTCCCCCTGCCCATGGATATATCTGTAATGTAAAAGAAATGTTGCTACTGGGACAGAAGAAAAATGGCATTAAAGGTGTCAGTATAATTTCTGAATGATCAAATGTATTTAACTTCTTTAATTCATGAACAGATGAGATTTAAAGGCTGCTTGAGCACCCAGCAATAATCCTGAGCTGTCTCAATATTGCTTTGATTGCCCCTCAGCAAAACATTTCTGATTTCTTCAGAGTCATTAATGCTTATTTAAACCTGAGCTGGAGAGACTGGGGAGTTTTTCACTGAAGGATTCATTTTGATGGAAAAGCTTCTGCAACCAGAATTGCCAATTAATTGTTTTGCTGGCTAAAGGAAAGGTTTAAGTGGAGCTGCTGTGATCACACAGAGGCGGGGCCAGCCAGGTCACACTTAAACATTTAAATAAGAACAAACTGTGGGATTTAGACACAACATGAGCTACCAGATCTTGCCCTCATTTTTATTGTGCTGTCCCACCTCAGCTGTGCCAGCAGGAGCTGCTCCCAGAAGAGAGAGGCTGGAAAATCAAATTCCTTCTCCTTCTGCTTTCCCATGTCCCGCCACAGCATTTTCCTGTTGAGGGGCACCAGTGCAGGAGACGTTTCACTTTTTAGGGATATTTATGATTGGAGGTTTGATTTCAAAGAACTCCAGCCCTGCCTTGGGCTGCTCTGTAGGGGTTAGAGCTGACGTAAAATCCTCTTTGATTTTGGGGAGGGCACAATCCACAATCCTCTCCCTGCTGCACCAGGTGAGGATCCACACCCACATCCTTCACCCACTTTGCAGGAGCTTTGTACCTTAAAAATGCTGATTGTGCCAGAAAACTTCTCGGCCACACGTGGTAAGGACAAAAGAAAGAAGTTACTTTCTGAGAATAAGAGATTGATTTTATTATCAATGATTTCTTTATGAACGAGAGCAGGATTGTTACCTTTTAAAATCTGGTTTATTCATATTTTATCCATGTTTTTTTTGGTGAAAATAAGGGGAAATCCCCTCTCTTTTTTTTCCTTTCTTTCACTCCTCAGGGATGTAGATGCTGTTTGGAGCCAGCTCTCCCTGCTTGCCTCTGTTCCCCCAGTGCAGAATCTGCTCTGTTTGTTGCATCCTCTGTGCTGGCAGCAATCTGGGCTGCACAAGCCACAAAACTGCAGAGCCCAAAAAAATCCTGCTCAAAAGAACCTGGTGGCAAAAGTATTTTTGAAAAGCTACTGAAGCAGCTTTGAAATTTTCACAAGCTCTTTTGTCACTAAATAAAAAAGAAAAACCAACCTTGAAACACAGAGAAGGAAAACATATTCCCTTTTTTTTTTAACAAGGCTTTATGTGTGGTTACATCATTTTCTAGCAGTGTCTGAACATTTTATGAGAGTTAATTCAATCACTTTGGCCTTTTTATGGCTCAGCAAGTGCTGCAACCAACTGAGAAAATGGGAACAGGGTTTGGGAAATGATTCCCAGGTGCCCACACATCCAATCCTGGTCCTGTTCAGTTTGCTAGATCAGTTCTTTTTCTGAGACAGGACATTTTTTAGATACAAAGGATGGTTCTGGAGTAAATGGAATTCTGCTGTATTTTCCCCTTCCATATTTTATCTACATAGCATTCCTAGAAAGATGAATGCAGTGGAAGAGTGTGAGATGCCTGAAGCATTTCCCAATTAGCTGCCAACTCTTTCTTTAAGCCCCCAGAGGAGCACACCTGCACACAGAATATTTTTACAAGCAGGTTTTAGAACAGAGAAATAAATGCAAGGAGCTCTAAGTCCCTTCCCTTCCCTTCCCTCTCCTCCCTGTGGACTTTCAGACAACCACAAATATTTAAAATCAATATTGAAATATTGATAAGCATTCAGGATTTATCAGGATTTATTGGTATTAACCAACTCAGCTCAGTTACCCAACACTATGAAATTTGTGCAATTTTTGACTTTTTTTTTCCTTTATTTTCATTAATAAATCTCCCTGGGCATTGAAGGAAGACACTGAAGAGAACTTCAATACCATGGAAATGGAAACAATTCCAGGGAGCAGCTGCAGGGATCGGAGTCAGGGTGGAACTGCTCAGTGCAGCCCAGATTTAGAGGCAGAACAGGAGATGATACCACGAGCTACAGATCTCTTCAAAGACACCTCATCCCTCATTCCTTGGAGAGAAATAAACTCTGGCTCATTTCTAGAAAGCCAAATAATGGAAACATTTGAAGAATGAATACCTAAAGCACAGCAATGCTGAGGAACATCAGGGCTGGGTAAGAAATGAATTCTCCAGCAGCACTGAGTGTTTTACTTTTTGTGCAGTGCTTAAATGGATTTCCAGCACAATAATAAAGGCTTCTGGAGGAGATAACTCCAAGCCCATCTATCTCTGCTGCCTGGAATTCAATAGTGGTTAAGTGAGACGCTCTGGGCTTGTTCTGCTGCAAACCCTGATTCAGTGGGCAGGGTTCAGCTGTCAGCTCCTCTTTGTGCAGCAATCACTTCCTCAGTGAGCAGAAGGGGCTTTCTCAGGTCTCAGGGACAGCTGAGGGTTTGCAGCTCTGATCAGTGTCAGGACAGGAGCTGTGCTGAGCTCTCAGCCTGACTCTGGTGCTCAGGAGCTGGATTGAATATCCTGTGTCGCAAACAACTTTTATGAAAAGTACTTTTTTTAGGATTCTTCCTCTTGAGAAGCTAAGAAGCTTCAAGAACAAAATGTGAACATTGATTATCTGCTGCTGTAGAACGTAACAGGTGGATTTTTGATTGGCCCATGCTGGATGTTTTTAATTAATGCCCAATCACAGCCCAGCTGGCTCAGACAGAGAGCCAAGCCACAAACCTTTGTTATCATTCTTTGCTATTCTATTCTTCACCAGCCTTCTGATGAAACCTTTTCTTCTATTCTTTTAGTAGAGTTTTAATGTAATATATATCATAAAATAATAAATCAGCCTTCTGAACCATGGAGTCAGATCCTCGTCTCTTCCCTCACCCAAGAACCCCTGTGAGCACCATCACAATCCTGCACATCCCTCTGGTGGAAAAGGCTTTGTTGTGCTGGTAGGTGTCAGTCCTGGCTCAGGCACGGGGGAGGCTCAAATGGGGTTTCCAGTAATGACAGCAGCCAAGAGAACAACTGGGAGCGCCTCTAAACTCTGATGGTTTGTCAGGAGCTCGCCCTGAGAGGAGAAATGTCACTGATCTGAGGCTTTACAGCGAAAGGCTGCTCAGCAGAGCGGGACAAAAGGCAGCAAACACGTTTTGGGGAGAGGAAAAAAAAAAAGTGATGGCTCACACAATATTTAATTCTTTTTTAGGTGCGGGAAAAAAGAGCAAAGCCTGATGTGCAGCAGCACCTGCAAAACTCGCTGAAGTAACATTCCAATAATGACGACAGGAGCACATTGTTTAAACAATAAACAAACCAATCAATAACTCTTTAAGCACTGCAGGTTGTGCAGCTTCAGGGGCAAGCCAGGGGTGCCTCCAAGCTGAATTTTTTCCTCTGTAGTAGATCTGAGTTTAAGGTGCTCAAAAGGGCATTTTTGGGGTTTTTTTCTGGAAAGCTCAGCCAAGGAATTTGCTTTTCATGATGCCCAGGAGGGTCCCCACAAAGCAGTAAGTCAGCATCATTTTCTAGCTGCAGCTGATAGCATTTATTGCTAATTCTTTAAAATCTTCTTTAAAAGAAAACAAGTCTGCAACCTGCATTGCACCCACAGGAATAATCTTTCTTTTCCTCAGTTTGGTAATTCAATTGTGACTTGTAAACTTGTGCAGCTGTAGCAAAAAAAAAGAGTCTCCAGTCAACTCTAATCTATCTTGAGGAGAGTAAAAAGTGCTTACCAGCACTGGTGTAGTAAATCCTGGCTGCTTTATTAAATAAATGTAGAATTTCACTCAGAAGCCTTAAGGAAGAAGAGCTTTAAAATAACTGAACAATTTAGCACGTTCTGAAGCTGAATAAAGATGGATTGAATTTTGGTGTGAGATAGAAACTGATGACAACCCAAATCCCACTTGAATAAACGTGGAAATGTGGCCATTATTGGTGTCTTCTGAATGCTGAGAGACAAACCAGGAAAAATGCCTGGAAACAGACTCTAAACAGATCCCAAAAGCTGTTTATAAGGGCAAATTAGATCTTGAGGGGTCTTTCCATCATCAGCACTCAGAAAAGCAGGGCAGGACCCAGCAGGCAGTGGATGGATGTTTAGGCCAGAGCTAAAATCTGAAGTGATTTCATGGGTTTGGGGTCACTCCCTTCCAAGCCTGAGCTGTGCATCTGCTCAGTTCTTTGTTGCAGCAGCAGCAGGGATTTTCCAGGGCCAGGAAATGCTTTCAGGGGTAATTTGATGAGCAGGCAGCCAAGCAAACTCCTCTGGCTGGGCTGCACCGGGGGCTTTGCTCTGCCCCCTCCTGCAGGAGTCCCTGAACTGGAGCAGGGGGTGGCTCTGGCTCCACAGACAAAATCAGGGTGAAGCACCCTAATATTCACTAAAAAGAAATAAAAACCCGCTGGCTTTTAGCAAGGGAAGGGATGTGACACAAGTATTAGAGAACTCCCCTGCTCAGCTCAGTTTCCCCGAGCTCTGTGCTCATTGCTGGGTTTCTGGAGGCTCCAGAGGAGCTGGGAGCACAGAAATCCATTCCTGCCCTGAGAGAGGGCTCCAAGCGCTGCAAACCTGGGGCTGCCCCAGCCCAGGGCTGGGCACTCACTGGGAAAGGTCCAAGCCAAGAGCAGAGGGACCCACCCACACTCACCTTAGGCAGGAAATTTGCCATTAATTTGCTATAATTTACCTTATTCCGTGCCTTTAAATACAGCATTGCCAGCCTTGGGGGATTTTTGGAGCAGAACTGACTGAGAGTCTAGGATTGCAAATCCAGCAAGTTGAAGTGAGTGTATGAGGTGACAAGAACATCTGTGGTTCGGGTTGAATATGAGTTTTTGTTGAATATGATTTCAAGCACGCAAAAGGAAGAAAAATTCTGTTTAACTGCATGGGTCTGGCCAGAGCTGATCTGCTCAGCAGATGATCTATGGATCCAACAAATCCTTAAAATGCAAAGTTCTTACCTGATATAGGACACTTCCTGCAGAAAATTACACAAATTGCAGAGTGGTGTGTGAGGAGAGTTCCAAGCTGCAGCCTTGAATTTCAGATTTCCAGGGGTGGAGGAGCTGAACTCGGCACACAGAGCTCTAATTCACTCCTGAGACTCCAGTAAAAGTCACATCCAAATGCAGAATGGAATTGCTTCTGCAGAAATCCTGGCAGAAAATCATGCATATTTCATGCTGGGACTTCAGCTGGGTTCGTTCTTCTTCCAGTTCCTGCATATTTAACACACACTGGAAGTGTCCAGGGCAGGCTGGATGGGGTTTGGAACAACCTGGGGTGCTGGAAGGTGGCAGGGGCTGGAATGAGGTGATCTTTAGGCTCCCTTCCAACTCAAACCACTCTGGGATTTTCTGTTTGCAACTTTGCAAAGCTACAGACAACAGAAATCAAATTAACAGCCTGGAAACCATGGCCACAGAGAAATATCTTCTAATGGGACCACAACTTGGAAAAGGAAAGGAAATTTCCTTTCAATTTCCTTTTCAATTCCAATCAATTTCCTTGATGCAAGGAAATTAATTGTTAATTGTCCATTCTCCAACCAAAGCAAGGGGCAAAATTAGTCCTGATTAACAAAGTTATACCAAATCACCGCTGAGCTGTCCTAAAGTTCCTCTCACTGCCTCCTGCCAGGGCTTTCTGGATGCCAAGTGCAGGCACAGATAATTCAGCCTGAAATAAATAAACAAACAAACAAACAAGCAAAAAACCCCTGATAAATCATAGATAATAAATAGATAAACAAAATAAATAAATAAATGTGATAAATATTTATTTTTATTTAGTAAAAAATTTGCCTTATTTACTAAAGCCTATCCCCTCCCTGGGTCAGGAGTGGGGACAAAGAGCAGCAGAAAAAAGAGGGTTTGAGTTCAGTGCATGGGGTTGTAGCTACTCCCATGTGTCTGGAGTAAGAGCTGAGTAAAGGCAGCTTTAGTAAAGGCTCCACTGATTTATGGGAAGAGATCTCCCCTTCTCTGAGAGGGATTGGCAGCACTGTGAGCACAGGGAGGCCACGTGTGACAGCAGCAGCCAGTGCTGGGCTGCTCTGGGGAGCAATTTTAGGAGGAATAACAGAAATCCCAGCACTGGATCATCCTCTGCCTGCAGCCTGGGTCAAAACTGCCAAAATAGAGGAATAAAAGTAGAAAAATAACATTTCAGGGCAAGGCACTGAAAGTCCGTGTCAGGAGCAGCTCGGGGCTGTTTCTCTCAGAGCCTCTGGTGGAATCCAGATTGCTCAGGGTCTTCAGCCACTGAAAAGTAAAAAATCTTCAGTACTGAAAAATGCCAGCCAGAGAGTCTGGAGATCCGAGCCATTTGTTCAGTTAATGCTGAATTCCCTCCTGTCCTCTCCCTGCTTTCACCCTCACCACAGATCGGGTCTTTAGGATTCTGCTCCCTGTTTCCCTTTGGGTTCAAATCACCCAATTTGGGTTCAAATCACCCAATTTCTTGTGTTTGACGAAGCAGCAACATCTGGCACAGCAGCCCCTGGCCTGGGCTGTGCTGCAGGACCCTCCCCTGGGGCTGTCCCGTCCTCCCTGAGCCCCACAGGAGATTTTGGGGTGAAACTCCCTGAAATCCCCCATGGCTCCTGCTGGGCAGGGCCCCATCCCTAAGGACATTTAATTGTTAATAACCCACAGCAAAAGGAGCTGATTTAACTGTGCTGTAAACGAAGGCTGTGCTGTTATTTCCTTGCAGACCCTGGCTTGCTTTTGGAGCATTTAAAATGCCTTTTCTAAAATGTCAATTAACAACTGACAAACGTGAAAGAAATGCATTTATGACACGATGATCTCAATCCTCACATCCCTCAGTCTTGGAATGTGTCATCACTTTTTACTCAAGTGTAGCTTTTGTTGGAGGCTTCCCTTATTTTGGTTTTAATGAGAATTTAAGAATGGAATGAAAATATAATCCTGCAGCTTAATTCTGGCATAAGCCTAATCGAGTTTATGCATAACAAAAATGTCAAGGCTTGTATATTCTGCTAGAAGCCCTTACTTTGAAGCAATGCAATTAATTAGACTTGAACATCCTAGAGGTTTATTGCTTCAGATAAAAGCAGCCTGAGCACCTTCTTTACTATTATTTCCAGAAGAAAAACAGTGTAAAATAAAGGTAATTGAAGTATCTCTGACAGACAGGTTGTTTTTTCTTCTGAGGAACTGTGTGGCTTTAACAAAGAACCTCCTTAAAGAAATTTAGGAGCAGCTGCTTTGCATAGAAAATTTTGGTTTGTGGCAGCCTAAGTCATAATTTACTTTATTCTGGGCCTTTAAATATAGCACTGTGCATTTCCATGGGTGATCTGGGTGCCAGTTTAATTACCCAAGGTGGCTTTATATAAGACTGATCAAACCATTAAACCAGAAATTCAGTGCTAGGGCGGAATGGTGCTGCTAAAACTGAAAAACATCCCTTTAGCTCTGGCAGCGATCCTGGCCCAGCTGAATTCCCCTCCCCTGGCAAAGGTGTGGGGTGGGAGGGATGCTGGAAGGCACACAGAGCTAAATCCGAGTGTTTTGCCTTCCAGAATGCTCCCAAGCTGGGTCTGGGGCTGGGATTAGGATTTTGACACTGATTTTCTTGACTGCCGTGAGCATCTTGTGGGAGAGGGGGGAAAAAAGATCCATGAAAATGCTGCACTTAAATAAAAGCCCCCATCAAATTGCTGTGCTGCAGGGGGTGTTTGCATCAGAAAGAAACAAGGATAAAAGGAGCTTTCCCAAACTCCTGGCATGTTTATCCTGATCAAATGTGTAATTCCTGCTGCTCATTGTGCATTTCCATCATCTGCCTGTAAGAAACTCACCCTGATTTTCAGTCAGTTTGATTTAAAAACTCTGTTTTTTTTTTTTCCCAACAGCCAGATTTTGTAATAGTTTCACATGGAGCAGCTTTCATTGTGTGGAATCAATGATATTGATTTCCCTTTAAATATGAAGGTTGCCCAGTTCCACACTGGATGCTACAGCAGCCTTTCAAAGATGAAGTGACTGCTGGTTTGTCGAGGTCTCTTCTCCATAAATCACCCTTGGTTCCCCAACTCTGGCTAAAATGAATCCTCAGGAATGAGCAGGCTTTGACCCTTGGCAGTGAAAACTTTTCTATATATTCCTCCAAAGGTTTTATCACTGTTCAGCCAGCCTATAAAAACTCTGGGTTATTTTTGCTGGTTGATGTTGATTTTAGTCAAATACCATTTAACAACTCAGAACAACTCCTGCCTCACTTTTCTGAGTCTTTCCCTTGAAAATGTTGGAGGAAAAGGTCGAAAGCAAGAAAGTCTCAAAGTCCTCCAAACTTGTCTTTCTACAATCTGCTGAGAGTTTTAATTGAGAGTATTCAAAAATATTAATAAGTAAGAATACCTTCAGAGCCAGTCCAAGTTCCTCATCCCTTTTTTTTGCTTTCCACCAAGGTTTTCCTGCAATAAAAGGAGCCAAAAATGAGAAAAAAAAATCTTTACATGCTCCCTTTTCCACTTTGTTACAACTTTCTTTAAAAGAATTTAAGAAATGTTGGACAATGGAATTGATGAGGGGAATCTATTCCCCAAATAAATCCCACTTTCCTCTGTGAGAAATTGAAAGAGCCCAAGTTTTTATTTCGAATTATCCAGCTGGAATCCAGCAGGAGGAAGAATGGCTGCTTCATCTGGGAGTGGAACTTTTGAGAAAGCTTTAATGGGAAATTTCTGAACGGATTCAGAACTGCAAGGAGGAGGAGAAGAAAGGGAGGTGAAGCATTTGGCCACGTGCAGCAGGAAATGTCCAAGGCTGATCTTTCCATCCTCTCTGTGCAGTCAGGCTGGGGCCTCCTGTGGGGCATTAAGCCCTTTTCTGACCCAGGGATGGGGCAGCTGAGAGGGGTTTTGAAGAATTTTATTCCATTTTCAGTCTCATGTGAAGGCTGAGACAATACAGACGTTATAATTCTCACCATCACAATCAGGAGCCGACTATTTCCTAATTACAATACACAATATTGCATTTTAATTACACTATGAGTGTTTCCTGGTCTATCAGCTTTGGCCACACCATGCTGTAAATGCCTTAAAGCCAATAATTTAAAATTACCCCTCGTGGGTCCCAATACAATGCATCTTTCACAGTTCTGCTCCTCTAAATTATCTAGCTTTATTTGCAAGGCCATCCTTTAAAACTTGTTTCTAGCTCCATTTCTCTCCCAGCAATGTCTGTCCTATTCCATGGCATTTCTAAGTCAGCATTTCTTATTTTAAGGTTTGTACACAGATGCACACGCGAGCCTCCTGCTGGGCTCCTGCAAAGCTGCTGAGGCTCCTCCTTCTAAACATTAACATTCATTAAATGCAATTAATGCTGCTCACTCCCAACAGGAGAGGTTTGTGCCACAAGGTGTGAGAGCAGCTCTGCAGCGCCCAAAAATATCCCAATTTCTTCCTCAGCTCCTCAACATTGCGGCAGAAAAAAGAAACCCCAAAGCCCCTTTCTGGTCACCTGAATGAAGTTCCCTCCTGTACAGGATCTGAGACATAAAAATCCTTGCACTGGTGCTGTGCAGAGGTAAAATTCATGATAGGAAAATTAGGAGAAACCACTTGAATAATAGAGAATTATGCTGTTAAAATCACAGACAAGTTAAGCTGCACATGACACTTCTAACCCAAAAACAACCCCAAATTAACAGCAGGTCTGTTTCTGGCAGAGTAAATGATGATGGCAATATGAATTCCTGCCTGTTTTGGTGGAGTGAGGCAGCCCAGGTGCAGAGCACAGGTTTCATCCTTTCCTTGGGATTTTTGCCTTTGCTGTGCCCCAGCCCCTTTGCTTTGTGCTGTCCTACAGAGAGCTGGGCTCAGGATCCTCAGCTGGGCAGCACTAAAAAAACCACCAGCAGGATAAGAAAAAAAAAACCACCAGAATGATCAGGAAAAGCCACCAGCAGGATCAGAACAAAACCACCAGAATGATCAGGAAAAGCCACCAGCAGGATCAGGAAAAAAACCACCAGAATTATCACAAAAAGCCACCAGAATGATCACAAAAAGCCACCAGAATGATCACAAAAAAGCCACCAGAATGATCAGAAAAAAGCCACCAGAATGATCAGAAAAAAGCCCCAGAATGATCAGAAAGAAGCCCCAGAATGATCACCAAAAAGCCACCAGAATGATCACCAAAAAGCCACCAGCAGGATCACCAAAAAGCCACCAGAATGATCACAAAGTGGGAGCTGGGAATGTTCCCTCTGCACTGGGAATCACTCCCAGGCTGAGCAGGAGTTTCAGTCCCAGGGGCACAGAACCCCCCGTGCTGACAGCTCCTGGTCCCCACCATTCACCCTCTCTGCTCTCATTTGGAGTGTTCTGCCCATTTTTAGGAATTCACTGAAGCCACACACAGATTTTTGCCACCTGGAGACCTGGAAAAATATGGTTTTGGGGCAGGAAAAGCCCCAGGAAAGAGGAAAATCTCGTTGCTCAGGAGTTCCTCTGAGTTTCAGTTCATGCTTTTGGTTTCCTGTCCTTCCTCTTGGTCCCGAGCCCCTCAGAGCCACCTTTCATCAAATCCTGTTTGTATTTTCTGCCTCCAGAGCACAATGTTTGATATCCTATAATGCAATAAAAGCCAGCTGCT
This sequence comes from Molothrus aeneus, assembly GCF_037042795.1. Taxonomy (NCBI): domain Eukaryota; kingdom Metazoa; phylum Chordata; class Aves; order Passeriformes; family Icteridae; genus Molothrus; species Molothrus aeneus. Next base: position 13,147,016 of record NC_089662.1, read on the forward strand.
CTACATTTGACACCTGAATTGTGCTCAGAGAGGAAAATCATTATGAAATGAATGCGGAGAGAATCATTATGAAATGAATGTGGAGAGACTCCACTCCTCTGGATCATTCCCTGCCCTCTGAAACCAAGAGGAAAGAAAGGACACCATCAATCCCATAAAGGGCTTTTTCCATGGGCACATTGCTGGAATGTAAGCAAACTCTTATTTACTCTGCTCAGTGCCACAATTAGTGGAGATCAAAGTGCCTGCAAGGGTGTTTTATACTGTAAATTATTGGGCAATTAACCTCAATGCACCCTGCTTAAAGTCTCCAAAATAGCTGAGATTATCCTTCAAAAGCAGCAGCACAAGACTGCATCTCTGGTTAGCTATAAACAAAATGAATAAAACGAGTCTCTAATGGGATGTGAGGGATTGGGGTGGTGCTGAGGGAGAGTGTGCAGGGGAAGAGGGAGAGAGAGGATTAAATCATCTGTCTGCAGAGCTGAAAGACAGAGATTCATGACACAAAGATGAAAACAAAGCAGCATCCAACCAAAGGATGCTTTACTGGCAAACCAGTCCATTTCATGATGTTTATTGCATTCCATGAGGGATTGGGCTTCTTTTCTTTCACAACCAAAACTGGTTTATTTTTGTACAATTATCTGCTACTGAGCTTCCTCATTATGCAGCAATTGGTACACAAATTTTCCTGTTGTTTAAGAGCCATTTTTGACATTTGCAGATTTCAATTGTAGCCTGACAAAACAAAGCCTTGGATCCAAGATCAACAGTCCTGTTTTACATTCCAGTTCCCAAGAAACCACTGTTAAATATTTGATATAATAAATATTGACAGAGAAACTCCTTTTATTGTTTCCTCTGGCGGGCGAATTGACAAATGGAGAGCTTTGGATATTATAATAATCCTGCCCAGCTTCATAATCATCCATCTTAAAATAAAATCTATTTAACAAATCAGAAGTTTATCCTTTAGTGGGAAACTGCCTGGAGCAGGAGGTGTCCTGGTGGGGAACATTCTGGAATCAGTGCTGGGGTTTCCTTGGCTTCCAGCATCACCCATCAGACACAGGAGTGAGGTTCCCACCCCTTCCATCCCCAGACTGAGCCAACACCGACCAAAGCTGCAGAAGATCTTTCTACATCCCTAATTTTACCAATTTCAGAAATTTATGGCTGGGAAAAACCAAGGGAATCCTTTTTAAAGGTGTTTAAGTTATTATTTCTCCAAGGCAGAGAATTCCCGAGCCACAGCGGCGCCAGTGCAGAAAATAAACACATCAAGAGCTGGAAACCATCACCTAAACACAGAAATCTCCTGGAATTAGAGCTGGAGCTGCCCTGAGTGCAATGCTTTGGGAGGCAGGGCCAGAAATGTCTCTCAGTTTTTCGTGATTTCTGGAATGCTGCTGTACTTTTATGGATGGAACCCTTGGAAGTGACAGAAACTGCAGCGAGTTCTATGGAGCAGTGCCAGCCCATCCCTGCAGGCAATCTGGCTCTGTTTGGGAATGAGAGGTAAGATTAAATATAGTTAATATCAGAGTTGAACTTTTTTTTCAGCATTTGTTAAAAATACTCCCATTTTCTCACCATTTTAATGAGTAAGTAACCTTTTGTGGTAAAAGTATTTGCAAGTTTTTTTTTTCAAAAAGTTGGTCATAATCATAGAGAATTAAAACTGCTTTAAGGAAGTTTTTTGATCTCTGAAAGTAGCTGCCATTTGGAGTGTTCTCTGGATGCTTTCAAACCAAAGGAATTAAACTGCTCTCCTATTTTAATTGTACTCTTCTGGCTGAAAAGGTGGTACAGTAATTAATTTATTCATTCCAAACCGCGAAAGCCCAAATTACACAGAGCTTTCAGCTGCATTTCTGTTCAAAGTTCTGCAAACTCGAAATTGTGAACGTGGTCAATATGAACCAATGCAGAGCCTGGCAAAGGAGGATAGAAGTGTGGATCCCATGAACCATTGGAGCCATCTGGAAGCCTCAATTGCCATGGAAGGAAATTCATTCCCAGACAAAACATTGGCTCCAGCTCTCCCCCAGCCTGCCAAGCTGAGCCTGCTCCTTCCAGCAGAATTATTTCTCCATTCTCTGACAAGTTATCAAGCACCAGCTCCCTGAATGAAGCTCACATCACGCAGAGGCTTTGTCAGACATAAATGGAGTTTCAAACTCAGCTTTTGGACTTGTCACTGCCAGGCAAATTCTCATCTCAGAGCTGCTCCTCCTCGGAGTCGGCCCAGAGCTGGGCACCTGAAAGGGCTTTAAAAATCATCAGTCAGTGGGCTTTGAGGAAAAAATACAGCCTGCATAAGCTGCAAGGGCTTGTTTTTCACTCCAAAGATAAGCTCAGTGGCAGGATGCTTTATGTGGAGACAGGAAATCATTTTTATGGAGAAGCAGAGCCCTGCCAGGGCCGCTGCTGTGGCTCCCTGTCTCCAGGAAGATGGGATGGAGCCCCTTGGGCCCTCCCTCTTTGAAATGTGCTTTATGGCTGCTCTGCCCCGTGGGCTCTCCTGCCAGCAGCTCTCACACCCCTCAGCACCAAATTCGTGAGAATTTCACGAAAAACCAGAACTCCAGGCTGGTTCTGTCCCCCTGGGCCGCTGAAGTGTCACCCTGGCTTTTTATGATTTTTCTAAACCTTCTGATGGTGACATTCTTGTAATGAACTTTCTCACACACTTTCTGTAAATAACTCATTGTTTTGCATTCTTTTATGGAGAAAGAGAAGTTTGATGGGCTCTTGTCACCCTCCAATCCACTGTCACTTTTGGAAAACTGTGAATGTTGGAGTCAGAAGATAAAAAGCTCCTTTTTTACCTTAAAGATCCCTTTTTTACTTTCACCCTCCAATCCACTGTCACTTTTGGAAATCTATAAATGTTGGAGTCAGAAAAATCAAGATCCCTTTTTTTACTTTAAAAAGAGCAGCGAGTCCGTGTCGTGTTGTTTTGTGTCCTTCAGTGACACTGAAGGGACAGAGAACAAACCCTGCTGGGCTTGGGGCCAGCATTTCCTGCCTGATCCCACCCATTGGTCCCTGGAGCATTTGCTGGAGGTGTTTTAAAAGCACAAACATTTTAAAAGCCACAGCCAGGGGTTTATTGCTTCCCCATAACTGATTTAGTGCCTCGAATCAGAGGCTTTCCCTTCCTCCTCCAGCAAAGATATGCAGAGCACAGAGACAGATCATCTGTCATCTCTGTAAAAATGTCACCCACTATTACTTCCTTCTATTAAAATGCATCTTTATTACCTGCTGTAATTATGAGGAGTTTGGGCTGGTTCATATATTTGCCAAGGGAAGGGAATTAACAACATCTCCTTTTTCCAGCGGGGCTTTCTCAGGGCCAGGTCTGCCTTCAGCAGCTGGGCCCAAGCACAGAACATCATTTTAATGGAATTATTCTCATTTGGGTATTAATGGCTGGACTGGGCACAGCAGATCCCAGAGGATGTGAGGCACTGAGAGCTTTTCTGACCCAGGATTAAACCATCCCAGCCTGAGGAGTCCTTGCAGCCCAGCTGAGACTGGACATCCAGAGGCAGAGAAAAGAGAATTTCTATTGGGATTAGGCACAAGCTGACATGAAGTTTTAAAGGCCTTAGGGCCTTTGCTAGTTAATACAATTTCTTAAGACACTTAAAATATATTTCTACTTAGGTAAAACCTAAGAGTTAAACTTAGAACTATAACTTGTACTTCAATTTACTTAAAACTTAAACCTATGGTTCTGCTTCATATTTATGTGGCTTAACATATCTTAATTTCTCTAAATTTCTCTGTGACATGAGGACACAGGAGTGAAGATCCTGAGACTTCTGTGAGTGATGTTTGCATCCCTTCTATGATTTTAAAAACCTCTCTGGACTGAGTCCTGAATCTTTAGGAAGAAATAATTTTGTTTTCTGATCCACATTGTACCCACCAGCTGCTCACAAACAGATATTTATATAAACCCTGCTTTGTTTCAAAGCCCTTCCATGTGCATTTTCTCAACTCCAAAGCTGCCAAAGGCAGCTGAGGCTGGCACAGATTTATTTGAATGATCCAGGGCCCAGCCCATGTCCCCAAACAGGGAAATATCCACAGAAAATCTGACCCAGCTCTGACAACTCACTAGATCCTTAATTACTTAAAGGATCACTCAGTGATTAATTCAGTCCCTGTGAAATCATGGCTCTGTATTCCAATATTTCCCCCCTGGAGTCAAGCTGAGCTGTAACAGCTCCTCCACTTTGCATTTCCAGCTCAGATTTAACAGAGAGAGGCAGAAGCTCTGTCCAAGTGAATCAGCTCCAACCCCGATTTCCTTCCTCACTTTTCCAGCTCCAGAGAGAGGGAATAAAAAAGCTGCAAATCACCAGGAAATGCAGTTTTGACTGTGTGAAAACTGCCTTTTGCAACTCCAGGCGATTCTAGCAAGTCTATAGAAGCATTTGCACTCCTGTGGCACTGCTGGGATGCTGATATTTTCCAAATTACACACTGGATACAAACCTTGCCCCAGCCAGGGATGGGCTCTCATTCCTTATCCCTGCTGAAGAGATGCTTTCTCCAGCAGCATCTCTATTGACCTCACAGGGGCTATTTGCAGCACTGAGCCTTGGGGAGCACCAAAATCCACCCTGAGACTCCTTTGTGCCCTTGGTCTCAGTGGTTATTGGCTCTGCCCAGGCCCACAACAACACCCACAACAATCTCTGCAGCTCCCTCAGCTTTTACCTGGGCCAATTCACAGTGTCCTGCCAGCAAAACCTGCATTTCTCACTTTTCCAAGGTGGGGAGGAAAGTTTGCACACTGGCCTGGCAATGGGACAGCCCTGCAGCAGAACTGGGGGTGCTGGGGCTGTGGGCACTGAGGGGATCCAAACTCCTCCTGCAGGGAATGAGATGCAGAAATAGGAAGCATCTATGAAGATATATTTTTTAAATATCTATATACCTATAATAGCTATATATCTATAGATATATATCTTTTTAATATCTATATATCTATAGAACTATATATGTAACTATATATCTATCTATATCTATATTTATCTATATCTGTATCTATATATCTATATCTATCTATATCTATATTTAATATCTATATAATTATATCTACATATCTATTTATCTATATACATATATCTGTATATATAAAAGATATATTTTACAAGGGCCAAACAAAATTCTGCCTCCAAAGGATCTGTGATGCGCTCTAAGTCTGGAAAAGGGGATTGTGGTTTTTTCTGTCATGAGAAGAAGCTCCTTAAATCCAGCCTGAACAGGAGAAAACAAGGAAAACAGGCAGGCTGGAGAGCTAATGAATTCTGATTCCATGGATTTGTGCAGCCTGGTTATCTGATTCTGCCTGAATTCTGCCAAGGTTTCCTGCCACCTGCCTCTGCCCAGCATTCCCCAGCTCCTGGCTTAGCTCTGCTGATGGATATTGATTCCCTGCAAGATTTTCCAGCCCAGACAAGCCCCTGCAGCCTGGGTGCTGCCCATGAATTTCTGAATTCTCAGGACTAAAATCCACCATCCTTCCTGCCCTCCAGTCCTGCTGGCCCTAAGCTCAGCAATTCCCTTATTTCACAGGGGAGAAGGACCAAGGACCATTCCTGATGGATGCCTGCTGTGTTTGGATTTCAAAGCTGTTTTCTCCCAGGTCACAAATTCCCCCACATGGGTTTTTCAGAGCCTGGGAGGTTTCACAGCCCTGGTGAAGCTCTCCCAGCATTGGGAATCTGGAAGTGTTTCCAGATATCACAGCCCTGGTGAAGCTCTCCCAGCATTGGGAATCTGGAATTGTTTCCAGTTTTCAGAGCCCTGTTGAAGCTCTCTCAGCATTGGGAATCTGGAAGTGTTTCCAGGTTTCACAGCCTCAGTGAAGCTCTCTCAGCATTGGGAATCTGGAATTGTTTCCAGGTTTCACAGCCCTGGTGGAGCTCTCTCAGCACTGGGAATCTGGAATTGTTTCCAGGTTTCACAGCCCTGGTGAAGCTCTCTCAGCACTGGGAATCTGGAATTGTTTCCAGGTTTCACAGCCCTGGTGGAGCTCTCCCAGCATTGGGAATCTGGAATTGTTTCCAGGTTTCACAGCCCTGGTGGAGCTCTCTCAGCACTGGGAATCTGGAATTGTTTCCAGGTTTCACAGCCCTGGTGAAGCTCTCCCAGCATTGGGAATCTGGAATTGTTTCCAGGTTTCACAGCCCTGGTGGAGCTCTCTCAGCATTGGGAATCTGGAATTGTTTCCAGGTTTCACAGCCTCAATGAAGCTCTCTCAGCACTGGGAATCTGGAATTGTTTCCAGGTATCACAGCCCTGGTGGAGCTCTCTCAGCACTGGGAATCTGGAAGTGTTTCCAGCTCTGCTGCCTGGTGCAGATTCTCCCACTCTGGCTTTTTCTCACAAAATTGGAACCAAACAATGGAAATTTGGAGAAGGCAGCACAGGAGGACAGATGTATTTGCATAAACCTCCCACCCACCCTCAAAGCAGGAGGGTTTCCTTAGGGAACCAGGCTGAAAATGAGAGGAAACATCCCTCAGACACTCCCAGTGTTTGTGCAGCTTTGCAGGGAATGCTGCCTGGAATACAGAATGGGGTTCTGCCTGGAAAGCAGAGAATTCCCTGGAGACTGAAAGGTGAAACGGTGCAGGAATTTGTAGTAGCAGGAGCACAAAGAGGAACCTGAGCAGCTCTGCATCCCCACATCTCAGATTTACACTTTGCTGCAGCCCTGGAAGGGAAGAACTGCAAACTCATCGTTATAAAGAGAGATGCAAATCCCTCTTTTGTTTTCCAAGGAACCATTTAATTGTCTATTTTTCATCCTCAGATTTTCCCCAGCAGTTCCATTAGCTGATGTGACAGAATGCCAGCTTGTTTCATATTTAAATATAGGAGCAATTTGAAATAATAGATCTTGACTTTGGGAGCATATTCATCTGCTATTACTCCAGGAATTATGTCCAAAAGAAAGAACTTAAGCCCTTTTCTCTTATTTGCAAGGTTGACAGAAAACTTCTATTTTCTGTATGAAATAGGGTGCTTTTGCTTGGTTTATTTTTTAATTTCCTTTCTGGTTTAATTTCTTTTTCTCTTTCCCAGCTCCCACTAAAGTAAAGGGTGCAGGTCCTTGTCCTTACTCTTGCTGAATCCCCTTCCATTCCTATTTGCAGATTTTCCTGCTCTTTGCTGCAAGTCTCCCCCTTTCAAGGCCATGCCATGCAGGCAGAGCACTGATTTATTATTTAGGGCAGGAGAATTCACTCCTGACAGTCCAAGTTTTCATTCTAGACAAGTATCAGAAGCTCTTGTTTGGGAATTTCCACAATGAGGCAGAGCTTTGATCCCTTTTCTCATGATTGCTTGGATTTATTGCCTAAAATCTCCACTTCATTAAGCTGTCAGGTTTTCCTTGGTGGCCTGCTGGAGAGTGAAGTGCTAAATTTGATTTAAAGGTCAGGGGAGACGTGTGGCACCTGCAATCTGCCTTGGAATTGTTTTTGTAACACTAAACAGGGTTTACAAGGAGAGAAAATTGGAGGTGGTCAGCAGAAGTCACTGCAGCCCAGTGCCTTGGAAAGGACGGTTTTCCTTTGGCTGCACTAAGAAGAAAGGAAAAGGACACATTAGAGGGGTGCTCTGGGATTTATGGAACCCCAAGCAGAGTCCTGGAGCTCCAACTGGAGCAGCTAAACAGGGAAAACAGCAGGAAAATGCTTCTGCTTCCATGTTAGTGCAGCAGCCACAATCCCAACAAAGCTTAATGTGGGGAGACATTTTAATCTGAATTTCCTAGAGGTCTAAATGAACTCTCACTAATTGTCTCAGAGCATTCTCCCAGCAGGCCTTGTTATTCTTCCTGCATCTCCACATCTTTTAATTCACCACCCAAACAAGGCCCCAGAAGAGATCACTTTCCTTTAAAATAATTTTACAACCACAGCCCAATATATTATCATTTTAATTAAATATATGAAGTATAACAAGGGCCAAGATATAAATTTCCAGGGGACTGAGGCTTAATTTAATTTCCACATTGAATATATAAAGTTTGGGATATAGAAAAACTCCTAATATCCCCATTTGCCTCTCAGCACAGCCCTTTATCTTGGGCATTTCATTAGTCATAGAGATAAAAGAAAACAATTACAAACTAACTGGGAATTCTGTAGGAGACTTTCCTTGGGAAGGAAATTAGGTATTACACTAAGTGGAAATTTCTGTCTCAGGAAAAATAAAAAAATAAAAAAAGTTGTCAGGCAATTTCCCTCTGCTCATTAAAGGAAATAGAAATTCACTCATAACCACCCTGCAATTCTCTGGAAGTGCCATAGATTGAGACTGCTCCTGATTTCCCTCTTGGAAATTGGGAGAGCAGCAGCTCTTCCCCAAAAATCTGGGAAAAGACTGAACCCTCAAGGGACCATGCTGGGACCTTGCTCCTCTCAGTGTGGAAAAAGAACTGAAACAACCCCGACTGGAGTGAGAACAATGCCCCGTGGGAAATGCTGACACCAGAAGAGAATCTGCTCCAAACTTTTGGAGGCTGATATTCTCACAGGAAGGTCTAAAATGAGATTGTGAGGCAGCTGCAGTTAATGATGGGTAAGCAAAGTCCCATGATCAACAATGCAAACTTGTTGAAAAAGCACTTACCTGTCTGCCTCTATTTATTTCTTATTGATTATCATTAATTGTAAAGACTCGGACTTGTGCAATATTTGACTGATGATCTTCCATTTTTCATGGGAATCGTTATTTTATTCATCCAGATATTGCAAACACTTTCAGGTATCATAACTCAGCTGCAGATTATTTAATTATCCAGCACTCACCTCTAAAGAAAAACACCTCAGACAGGAGAACTGTGCCAATAAAAATGATTCACACTTTGATGGGAACTTTATTTATCATTTGCAGAGATGGAACTCAAACCCCAAGTTCGGGCAGTTGGGAATGGAGAAGCCAAGCAGCAATGCCTAAACTCCCATCCACGTTTGGGGATGTAAAATGAGCAGACTCTGATTTTCCTGGGAGCCTGAGCTTCCTGCAGGCAGAGCCTGCACAGAGCTTTTGTGGCAGAATCTCAAGAAACACAAGAAACAGCAGAGAAATGAGAGCTCGTGTTGCTCAGTTTTCTAATGGGACCTCTCGAAACCAGGCAGCAGCTTCAGGATCCACATGAAAATCCTCCTGCCCCCCTGTCTGCTGCAAAGCCAGCCAGAGTTACCTGGCCAGGATGGTTTGTCCAGCCAGGGAGCTCAGTGCCTGGCCCTCAGCAGCCAGGCTCAGTGAAAAACACCCATTTTCTGTCCCACTGTCCTTGCAGAGCTGCTCTGAAGCTCAGCACAAGGTCCCCATCAGACCCCTGAGGAAATGAAATCATCCCTGCCCGGCTCCCCAGTGACCTCCACAAACCCTGGCTCACCACCAGTGATATCTGTCAACAACAAAATTAACTTGCATTGCTTCCTTTCTGCGACTGGGTTGGCCAGTGTTCGTTTTGGAAGCCACTGAGAGCAACCAGAACAGACAAATCAGATTAAATTTGGTTTGCTGGCCAAGATGTGAGGACAAAACCACCACTGAGGCTTGTATTGAGGCATGGTTTGAGGACCTCCACAGGATGCTGTGCAGTGCATTCATGAGAGAAGGGAAGGCAGAGAATTGTGGTCTCTGGTGTCACACAGCATCCTCTGGGTGCTGCATCCAGCAGCAGCCACCTCCCAGCCTGACCTGCAGCTTGCACGGCTCTGTGGCAGCAAAGAGCAAAACCACTGAGGCTTCCCAATCAAATCAGGTGGAATCTTTCACCCAAGGGGCGCCAATGGGGCTGTGGAAATGCTGAGCACCAAACCCCAGCGTGGGGACACAGGGAGGGCTCTGAGCTGCCAAAACAGCAGCAGGAACTGGGGTCTCCTGCCTGGATGGGCACAAAAAGCGCCTGAGGGGCCCAATGGTCATCACTGCTTCCAACAGGAGGGGAAATAAAGGTAAAGGAGCGGTCAGGAAAAGGGAATGGCAGCCTCAACCCCTTGTTAATGATGGAGCCCAGCTCTGGAAGTGTTTGTTCTCACGGACACGCCGTGCAGGTTATATTTATAAATAATTATTTTTGGAAGGTTTTCTTTGCCAGCTGCCACAGCCCTGAGCCCTGGGGAGCCCGAGGGGCTGTCCCAGCCCTGGCTCTGCTCTGGCAGGGCTCAGGAACTGAAATTCCCATTTTGGGGGGTGCTGATGACCGCAGGCAGGACGATCCTGAATTTTACTTCTTTGCTGCTTTCCTGGTGTCTCCTCCTGTGTCAGAGCCAAGGGCAGAGATTCAATCCAGCCCCGGTGCACACTGACCTTGGCTCTCACTGTGAAAATCTGCCAACTAAACTACACCAGAGAGAAATGATCCCTTTTCATCCCATCAACATTTTCTGTAGGCAGCAGCAAATTTATTTTTTTAACACACTGCCTTGATTCTGGGGTTTTCCTTGACACGTTTGTGCTGTTCATGGAGAGGGGAGGTGAGGATCCTTGGCAGAAATGTAAATTACATTAATATTTCCTTAACAATTCTTCAGCTGGAATTTATGTGAGAAACCAGAGGTGAGGGTTTATGAAGGACACCCCTGACAGGTCTCCTCAGCAAAAACCAAAGAGGGGAAAAACAATAAACAGCATTAAAATAAAGCATTAAAGCATCAAAATAAAGAAATAAAATATCAAACCTGGAAAATATCTCAAAATTCTTCTGATCCATCTCTAAGCAAGTTCCCAGCAATAACTTCCAGTGCTCTTGGAATTATTGCATTAATTAAGTGATGTGGAGTAAGACAATTAAAAGTGCCAAAGGACCCAAAGAGATAAAATTTATCTCACTCCAGCTTGACTTCCTCCACCTCTGCAGCTGCTCCAGTGAAGTCCCCGAGGTTTTTCAGGTGGGGATTCCTGGAATGCCCACGGGGCAGTGACAGCCCTGGGACAAAAATCACCCCGAGGCCTCACCCTGCTCCCCTTGGGCATGGACACGTGGGAGGGGGCTTGGTTTGGTCCAAGAAAGTGAAAATCCCCAAGTTTGGCCTGGAGAAGAAGCTAAACCATCCTAAACATTCCTAAAACATCCTAAACATTCCTAAAACATCCTAACACTCCTCAGCGTGCAAAGGCAAATTATCTTCCAATTCTTCTTTTCGTTGCTGGTGATTTTTGGGCCAGAGGCACAGCTGGCATTATCACTGCTCACAACGAAGGGGTGGGGCTGTTTTGGGGCTAAGAACAATTTTTTGCTCAGATAAACACCAGTCTCAGGTGTGTGAGATTTCAGAGGAGCAGGCACAGCTCAGAGTAGTCACAAATTCTTTCTTAGAGGGGAATACAGAACTTTCTAACCCAACAGTTGTCACAGGGTTAATTTTGCTTTTCTGACCTGTCACTTACTCTGCTGCACTGTGGATACTTTTGTCCAATGGACTTCTGTTACACTTGTACACAAATGCTTCCATTATAACTTTTAAACTCTGAGTTTATTCCATACATCCACACCCTACATTATAAACCCTTCACCATTTTGTCAATAGTTTCTCGCTTGAGGCATATTCTTACTTACAACTACAGAAACATAAGTTTATGATTTTCCTGCCCAATGTCTGTGTGTTGTATTTTTACACCCATCCAAGCTTCTTTTCAGACTGTAAATCAAACTCCTCAGAGCCAGTGGAAGTTTCTGTTTGTCCAATTCCCACGTGCAGCCTTTGAGAGCAGGGATTATTCTGTAAAGACCCCATGACCAACCAGCCCAGGATGTGATGAACTCAGAGCTGTGACCAGTTTTATATTTCCTTGTGAATTGTTGTGGCAGCCTGAGCCCCAGAGCTGCTCCAAAACGTGGAGTTTCAGAGGCAGGGAATTGTTGTTTGGGAGAGGGAAACCTGTGCTCTGTGCTGAGCCTGCAAAGCAGCAGCTGCACTTTTAATTAAAACTTATGTCCTGTATATCTCTGTGTGTTTGAGTGTTGCTTTGTTTTTAATGAAATTTTTAGATAAAGGGAGCTTTTCTAATTATGCTTCTGCCTCCTGGTGCTCTCCTTCCTTATTCATTTTTGCTATCATGCCTTTTTTCAATTTCTGTGACCAGATTAGGCCCTATCAGAGTTTCAGAGTTTATTAAAGGTGATGGCAGCAGAACACAGCTCTGTTTCTTCATCCAGCCAATAAAAGTCTCTTTGCTCATCCTTCTTTATCCCTCTCCACTCCACACAGGCTTTAATTAAGGTGACACATATGGATCTTAACCATATTTGACAAAGAGTAATGAATGAATTCTCCACAATCCTCAAGAAAACACTGCAGCATTTGCATAAGTTAACCCTGCTATCGTTCTGTGGATCTGCAGGGGAAAATTGGGGATTTTTCACTGGCGAGTGGGGCTGGAGCAGCAATTCCCAAAGAGCTGCTGCTCCAAAGGGTTTCCCTGCACAGAGCAGGTGAATTTTGGCAGTGTTGAACTCACACTCCAGTCCAGCAGGAGTCAGGGAAGGATTTTTGGCTGCTGTAGATCCCTGTGAATGTAGAATTTTCCAAAGTGCTGGCAGTTAATTTTCCTGCCATTGCCTTGCTCATGTAGGGCCTCCTTCAGTTTTCCTTTTACAGACTAAGAAGGGCAAATTTTCCTCCATTTGTAGAAAGCAGATTTTTAAAATGTATATATATATATAAAATACAATATTAAAATTATATATAATATATTTAATATATATTTTATATAGAAATAGATATTAAATATATACAATATATCTAATATATAAAATATATTAATTATATAAAATATATTTAATATATACAATATATATTAAAAATACAATAATAATATAATGCTACCCTTGAAAATCAGGAAAATCTGGTTTAAATTTATTCCCAAGGAATTGGTCAGGAAAAGATTCAATTTGGATAAAAGATGTTTACTTTTGAGATACCAGTCTTGGGAATTTTGTTTTCTGAGCCCCTTTTTTGTCAAGACTCCATATCTCACCAACTGCTTCAGTTTTAATCTTCATGCAAAACAGCTGCTGAGCACAAAGTGTGTTTACATCCATCTCCCCAGAAACATAAACAGGCCAGAAGCAGTGGAATTATGAATGAAGGGTGGATTAGGAGGTGACAGAGAAGATTTGTGATAATGAAGGGATGAATTGTGCTTGCTTGGCCATGTGCCAGTGATCTACAATTAATTCTGCTGTTAATTGTGGGCAGCAGGAACCTGCAGGGTACAAGGGCAGGAGTTTCCTCCCCAGGTTGTTGTGCAGCTACAAACCACTCTGTAGTCAAGTATTTGTAATATTGGATGGCTCTGGACTGGAAAAACAAAAGCACAGCAGATCTTGAAGCCCTGGCAACATTTGGTGTTAAATTCAGGTGCCCTGAGCACAGATTGTTGTTTCTAAGCCGGGAAATATTTGGTGTTAAATTCAGGTGCCCTGAGCACAGATTGTTGTTTCTAATCCGGGAAATATTTGGTGTTAAATTCAGGTGCCCTGAGCACAGATTTTTGTTTCTAATCCTCCAAGCCCTGGGTTTCAGCAGCACTGCCCCTGGATGTGCCCTGAGTGACTTTTGGTGGCAGAGATAAAGCAGCACTTCAGTTCACAAAGTGGTTGCAGAGAGTTGATAAAGGGGAATCCCAGATTTATCCACCTCCAAAATCATCCTCTGGTGCTGTGGCATGAACGCTGAGATGAAAATTGACTCTGGCTCCCTCCCTGGTGTTCCCTCCCTGCTGCACACACCTGGGGACCTGGCTGGTGCTGCCTGGCCTAAATGCCAATTTATCCCCACTAAAACAAGGGCCTTAGAGCAAAAATCAGAGCTGCAGAGGTGCCACAGCACAGGACATTGGATAGCAAATATCCAGTATTGGATATTGGCTGGGGAAGGAGCTCTGGGCTTCAGAGCCTGCCCCATGAAGGGGGGAACAGAAGCCACTCTTGCCCCTGAGCACATCTGCACAGAAAGGCAGATTCTGGTGGGGCATCCAGCAGTTCTGCCTCAGAGAGACAGAGATGAGCTGGGACAGTGCCAGAGGCAGAAATGTCCCCGAAATCAGGAGCAGAGGAGTGACACATCTGCACAGCAACGCCCTGGTGCCGATCACAGCTCCCAGGCCTCTTGAAGAACACCAAAAACCCCAAATCAGAGCTCCATGAAAAGCACAGGGTCAATGAAACAACTCCCTTAAACTCTACAAAATGCCCATTTTTATCTGCTGGCTGAGGTGTTTAACTATTCCCCAGGGCAGGCTGATGGTTAATCAATGCCCAGCCCATCAATCCATTGAATTCTGGAGTACCCCACACACTTTGTAAGAGCTGCTGAAGGAGAAGGATTTAAAAAAAGAAATATAAATTGAATGGGTCCAATGTTCCTCTCTGTTACAGACAAATTAGCAACACATTACAAAGGAAGTCTGGAGGTAAGATAATTAAATTGCAAAGTTTTTCTGATTATATGGTTCGGAGCATCAAGAAAAAGCAGGAGGTGAGAGTGTGAAGGTAAAGTAATAAAAGGAAAGCAAATGATTCATTAAATTAAAGGGCTGATTAAACTTGAAGACTTGTTATATCTCACATTTTTCATTAGCAAACATTTCTATTTAGGGGATTATTTTTTTTCATTTTCTTTATTGAAGCTCTTGCAGATACAATGGGTGATTGAGGGACACTGCTTCTTTTGAAATCTTCACACTGATTAAAAAAAAATCAGACTTTATTCAGGCAAAACTCCTTTTTCTTGATAAATTCTCATTTCAGCTACAGTTTTGTCAATCCCAAATGATTTCATGATAGAAGACTTTGGTGTCACAAAATGTTAGGAATGCAATTAGATTTTTTTTTCTCTGTGATATTACTGAGATGTAAAGGATCTTAGAACCTACAGGCAGAGATTATAAATTCCCTTCCCCATGATTTGCCCATGTTCTATTGCATTGTCAACACTGGGCACAGTTTTATTATTGAGATGCCTCTTAGAGGGCAAATTAATAATTGTTATTAGAACAATATTAAAATTTAATGAGGTTGCATTTAGTTGGTGCCAAGTAATTAAAGAGAAAGTAATTAAGTGCTAAATATACCCAAAACTCTGAGATCTGGGCTTTTAATGTAGGACTTGTGACAGAAAGCAAGAGGGAGAAAGAAGGAGTCCAAGTCATTTAATCTTTTCTACTTCTGTCTTTTAATTTCCAGCCATTCATCCACTGAAACAGGCTCATTTCAGATTTCACTGTGCAGCTGACAAGGAGGGAAATTAAAGCTCCTCTAAAATGTGCTGAAACTGCCCCAAAACCTCGGAGACCTCGTCCACTCCGAGTTGTACTCAATGAGAACTGTTAAAACTGTGTGTGCACAAGCACACCAATTAATTGCTGGGTGAGCAATGAACCTTTCCTCAGGGGCACCTCTCCACACAGAATTTAAAACATCAGGGTCCAGGATCTTGCCCAGGACCTCTGGTGTGTAAAATTCTGCAGAAAATCTGCATAACACTGAAGCTCTTTATCTTTTACAACTCCCTGGCTGATTCAGCCCAAAGGCAAATCCTTGGTCCCCAGAGGTCAAAATTGGGAGAGAAAATCTGGGCCCTGGGAGGGTTTAATTCCAGATTCCTGCCTGGTGCTTGCTGGGCAGAAACTGGACATTTAAAATGCTTCAAATGTTCATTCTCTCCCTGGTCTTGGCCCAATAAGTAAGAGATTTGATTTGCCCCTCCCAGTCAAGCGCCACTGTTTAATACATGCAGCAATCGAGTGAAAATGTGATTTTTCACTAATTAAAGCCACGGAGGGATTTCAATCCCAACACTTCTGTGCTGATTTCAATGAGAATTAATCCTGCTTCAAAATCCTGGTATTTGGGAACAAAATGCCTATAAATCACTCCTTGTTATGAATGCATCAGTAAAGATGCATCAGTAAATGAAAATTCACAGTGCAAAAACTCACCTGTAGCAGAAGATTTGTGCCATATTTTAAAAGTGATAAAAATCCCAGCAATTTATTGATAAAACCACTTAAACTCTCTCTCTGTGCTTCTCTTGGGAGCTTTAAACTCAAACGACTCTGGTAAAATATGAAATCTCCCATTGATTTATTGATAATAGCAGATAAATAAATAAATGTAGGGGAGAAAATACTCTCAGAGACATTATTGGCACTGAGGGACCAGTGATATCTTCAATTTCCACAGATCTGCAGAGAAATTTGGTGAAAATCTCTTCTGCATGTTCCTGGCTGTGGGATTCCAGGGGGGAATCTCTACAAGCAACATTTTTCCTTCCCTCTTGTCTTTGGTTTACAGGAAAACAACTCATCCTGAGTACTTAGCTAAAAGTATTTATAGTATTAATTATATAAATATTAGTATTATATTAAATAGAGTGTTAAAAGTATTTTTTCCTGCAGTGAAACAAAAAGGATGCTTATAGAAACATCAAGGTTTTCCTTTTCTTATCCCAGTGTTGATACAGAAGGAACCAGGAGTGGTTTGGACTGTTTCTGGCAGTGTATTTGCCTTGCTGACAAAAAACCAATACACTGCCTTGGATTTTATTTTCCTTTTCCCTCTGTTTCCTTGTTTATTGCTGGAGTATTTTAAAAATATTTTTATTGCAGATTCTGTGCTCCATTTAGGGCTTGAAGTAAATATTGTGCTCCACACTGCTCCTAAAGCAAGGCTTATATTGCAAGCAGACTCTGTCTTATCTTCCATATTTTACAAATGTTGTGAGGTCTCACTTTAAAGGAAATCCTGGTCTCACAGCCTAAAGCTCGTTATTTAAAAGCAGAATTTCGGGGTAAATCAAGCCCACAACATAGCAGTAAAAATTTCTCTCCATTCCTGCAGAATTCCTCACACTTGCTGTGCTCCCCAAGTGCTGAATAACAACAACATCTCTGCTGAAATGCCACCCAAGCAGGAGGAAAATGCCTCCCAACCCACTCCTCCTCCCACACCCATAAACACAAACCAGGGTAGAGATTTATGAGGGAAAAGACAAGAGAAAAAAAGCCCAGTCTGACACCCAGCTCCAGCTGAAGGCTCGTTCACAGAAATGTGATTTATGTCTCAGCTGGCAGCCCATCCATGGAGCGATTTCCCAGCCCTGCCGTTTCCCCATCACCCACTTGAGCCACACTTTCATTTTCCTGGTCTGGAAACCTGGGTTGGGGTGGAATTTCAGCGAATTTCAGCCCCGGAATGAAAAGAATAAAGCAGTGGGAAAGCCAGGGTGTCCCCAGGACTCCAAGGCCTCAGTGGCAGATCCTCTGATGGTGGAGGAGACCCAGCTTCCCCTGCTGCCCTGGAAGGAGCCCCTGCAAGGGCTGAGCTCCACAGGTGTCCCCAAACACCCACAGGTGTCCCCAAACACCCACAGGTGTGCCCAGACACCCACAGGTGTCCCCAAACACCCACAGGTGTCCCCAAACACCCACAGGTGTGCCCAGACACCCACAGGTGTCCCCAGACACCCACAGGTGTCCCCAAACACCCACAGGTGCCCCCAAACACCCACAGGTGTGCCCAGACACCCACAGGTGTCCCCAAACACCCACAGGTGTGCCCAGACACCCACAGGTGTGCCCAGAGCCCTGTTTGTCCCCAGACACCCATAGGTGTCCCCAAACACCCACAGATGTGCCCAGACACCCACAGGTGTCCCCAAACACCCACAGGTGTGCCCAGACACCCATAGGTGTCCCCAAACACCCACAGATGTGCCCAGACACCCACAGGTGTTCCCAAACACCCACAGGTGCCCCCAAACACCCACAGGTGTTCCCAGACACCCACAGGTGTCCCCAAACACCCACAGGTGTGCCCAGACACCCACAGGTGTGCCCAGAGCCCTGTTTGTCCCCAGACACCCACAGGTGTCCCCAAACACCCACAGGTGTCCCCAGGCCCTCCCCTGTGCCCTGGCTGGGCAGAGCCCTCCTCCGCCTGGGCCTGTAATAAACACAAAGAGCACCAGGGATTCCCTCTGTAAGGAGGTCACCAAAATGATCAAAAATGGTCAAAATGGCCCCAAAACAGCCCAAAGTGACCCAAAATTATCCATAAATATTGCCAAATACGGCCAAAAAACGGGCCAAAAATGGCCCAAAGTAACTTCGAGTGACGCAAGTGGCCACAACCCCAAACTGCCCCAGAGATGACCCCAAAATGCCCCAAAAATTTTAAAATTGGCACAAAATGCTCCCTTCCAACCACTTAATTCAGCATCCCTGACACCTGGAGAACTGACCCATTTCTATGTGGATTCACAGGCTCCCAGTCTGAGGCACAAACTGGGGAAGCCTTTTGTTTTCAGGCTCATAACAGCTTTTTCAGGGTTATAACAGCTTTTTCAGGGTCATAACAGCTTTTTCAGGGTTATAACAGTTGTGTTTCTCCTGCCCAGAGCAGCTTCAGCCTCTCAGCTCTACACAGCAACCAGAAAATGCAGTTTGGAGTGGTTTGGCTCAGATTTTGGAGCAGCTGATAAAGAAGAGCTCAGATGTAAGGGAGCATTGCTGTCACCCGAGGTCTCTTTGGTGTTCCTCATGAAAGGAGCTCGGTTCAAAGAGGAACAAGCACCTCAGACCTAAAATATCCCAGCACATTGAAACCCTCAGCAGAGAGGCCTGTTTCAGTTTGACAGGCGACAATTGAGGCAGAAAATGCAGGGTTGTGAGGGTGTTTCTTCTTTTCTTCCCCTGACGTTCACAATTTTGTGTGAAGAAATCTTTGCCCAACAGTTTTGCTCACAGCCCAGATCAGCAAAGCTTTGGGAACAGGCAGAACCCTAATGCTGGGATTTTGTCTGATTAATTCTCTGCCAGTTCCTCACAGGACCTGCTCTCCTAAAAATATTGATAATCTGGGGCTTGGATTTGTGTAGAGTGAGAAAGGAAAAGGGTGTGATGGTTTTTTATTTATTTCTGCTGTTTTGGTGGCATTTTCTGTGGCTTTATTGAAGTGCTCATTAGCACAGCCTCGCCTGCCTTGTCATCTACTGAGATAAATAAAACAAACATTTGCATATGCAATGAAAATGCAAATGAGGCACCTCCTAGCAAATGTTCCTCATAGCAAAGCCAGAGTCTGGCTGGTGCTGTGTCCCCTCTTTGAGTGTTTGATGCAAAGATTCAGTCAGAGGTACATCAGAAAAGGTGTTTGGGGTGTGAGGAATTCATCGAGAGAGCACTAAAATGGTACCAATTTCCCAATTCTCACAGCACAAATGGCAATATCACCCTAAACTCACTGTACATGGAGTCCTCTGCATCCACCACCTTCCCTTCTCTTTCCTCTTTCCTCTTTCCTCTTTCCTCTTTCCTCCCCCTCTGTGTTTTGGTTTCTGATCTGCTTCCAAACCCCTCGAATTCTCCAGCTGGAAAAGCACAAAATCGAATTTGGGAGTTAATACCTGATTCTCACCTTTTGTGTATATTTTATTTTGCCATTTTCATTTTCAGCAGCAGTGTAATTTTTTCCCTCCTCCCTCGAGAAATTTTGCTTGGAACCAGACCTGAAACTTCACAGGTTTTATTCCCTTTCCCTCCACTGTCCTAATCCTTATAATACTTAATTTTGATTTCTTTGTGGTTTTTGAACTTCTTCTCTCTTCATCTTTGAACTGTCGCAGTGACTGAGGAATGGATTGAAATACTGATACTGAATCACAGTAAGGGAGGTAGGAAAAGTGCTGTCACCCCAAAAATCACCTAAAAAATCTCTGTTTGGTCCAAAAACTGAGCATATTTTTTTGTGGTGAACACAGGAGTGAAGGAAAGCTGAGTGGAACAAGCACAAACAGACTCTTCATTTTACAGCCCCTTTTTTACCTTTTTCTTCCTTTTGGTCATTTCCTTTTCTCTATATGGGACCTCAGACCAGAAAGATTGTTACAGTTTGAGGTGTTAATTCTTCAGTTTATGCAGCCCATTCGTACAATTCCACTTGATTTAATAGTTAATGGCCATTTCAATTAATTGAGCAGGAATATTCAGGTTTAACAAGCTCATTTACTTTAAAGAGTGGGGCCCTTTGCTGAAGCAGTGCTCAGGGATCTGCCTTCCTTGCAGGGCCCTCCCAGCACTTCCCAATTCCCAGAATTTCCCATTTGCCCTCCCGTTCCTCTCACTTTTCCAGGGTTTTTCCTGCCTCAGCCAGGTGAATCCTGCCTGCTGTGTTTGCAATTCGTATTTAACAACGTTGTGAAATGTGTACCCATCACTCAGAGCTGTGCTCCCATCCTTCCCTTCCTAATCAACGGCTAAAGCAATTGGCAGCAAAAGTCAAATAGGAAATTAGGGCAGTAGAAAAGGGAGAATTGGCCCAGAATGCCACTCTCAGAGTCTATAAGTGACTGATTTCATTCCCTGTTATTTCCCCAGGCCTGAGCTTCTCTCAGTTGCTGGTGATTGATGCAGCAAATTTTATTTCCCCATTTAGCAGGTTTTAATCTGGGGAAGGTTTCTGTATGACAATGATCCTGGAGATGCTCCTTACAAGGTTTACCTGGCAATAAACTTGTGGGGACTTCTCCCAGGCTGGCCCTGAGCCTGTCAGCCCAAGTTTAGCAGCAGATTTTTGGGAAGGGCTGGGCCCTGGTGACACATTCACAGTGCAGTAATTTCACTTTGTCCATAACCTTGAAGAATCCAGAATTACTCCCACGCTGGAATGCACGAGTTTTGTTTCCTACATTAGGCCCATAGAGCTCCAAGGGGGAATAATTAAACACATAATTAATGTTTAGGAGCCCAGGGAAAATCCCACAATGAGACAAAACACAGCTCCATTCATACACAGCTCCAACCTGACAAAATTGCTCTTAATACATCAAAATCTGTGCAACAAAGTGTGGCAATGCTTGAGCCAATCTATAAATGTACCACAAATCCCATTAAAGCCCCAACCCAACAACACCCACCCCATTTCCACTCCTGACAGGAGATTTTGACAGTGCTGAAACCACCTCTCAACAGAACCCTTCAGCACTGCAAATGAAAACAAAATTAAGAAATGTTTGGACCAGCTCCAAGGCTTGTTGTTTTGTTTTTTTTTTCTTTTTTAATTACTTGAGCCTGGAGATTTGCACAGACAGAGACAGAGCAGAGGGAGCTTCACACACACCCATGGCACCCAGACCTTGGAAAATGCAGGCAAGGTCCCACATTTCCAGCAGTAGCTGCTGTTACATAGCTGAAAAATATAATAGATTTCCATCTGTCATTGTAAAATGATGATTTTAACCCCCCAAATTTATAATCCTATTATCTGACCTATCCTTAGCAGCCCATACACCAAGCAGAACACTGCAAATATTCACCTTTGAAAGCTGCACTGCTCATTTTGGGAGATAAAAGTAAGAACCTGCCTTTGTTTTCTATGGCAACATAACCCAGCATGGGGGAAATGGTGTTTTAAATCAGAAATCCTACAGTTCTCATTGTTAATACAAGCTTAAAACTTGATTTAGGTAACACCTGCCTGCCTTGCTGCAGCAGGTTGGCTCTAAGGTACAAAGGGTTTGCAGCTGTAACCAATAACAATTATAAAGTGTATTTGATCTTGGAAAACTCAGCCCTCACTCTCGGCACTGACTTTTCCAATCTGCCAGGCTGAGCCTGTTGAGCCTGTCAGTGCTTACAGACAGGAGCAGTGATTTATCCTGCGAGCACTCGGGAAATGCTCTTGTTCTGCAGACTCCAGCTCAATCCCCTTCAATTATTCAGTGTTTTATCCTACTGATGGTACAGGCAGCACCCCTGTGAGGAGCAGGTGGGGGAGGCTCAGGTTTGTTTGGCAGGTTTTGGCTTTTCTATTTTTCAGGTTCTGTGCTGTTTTAGTGTGTGGGTCTGAGTTCACATTCAGTGTCGCTGAGCTCTGTGCACAGAGCAGGGAGACAAAACAATTCCTGCTCCAGCTGGGCACCAAGGACAAATGATCCAAATCTCAGCCCAGGAGCACAAACCCCGTGGGCTGGAGAGAGAAAAACAAGCAGGGTGGGACTGCAGGGGCTAAAGCTGGAATGGGACAATGAACTGCAAGATGCAAATGGAGCAGAACTGATCCCAGGGACAGAGCCCGTGCCCGGCCGTGCATTTTGGGGCCATTTTGGTTCATCTTGGGTGCAGCCCTGGCTGGGCTCTGGTGCTGCCCAGGGTGGATCCATGGAGGAGATGCTTTGAATGAATCCCTGCTTTATTCTGTAGCTCTGTCCAGCCTCTGCTCCAGCTCAGCCTCTCAAGGCATCACAGGCACCACACACTGAATTCACTCCTTGGGCAGCTTTGAGCACATTTTAAAGGGACCACCCTGACCATCCCCTTAACTGGTGGATGCTTCATTTACAAAAATGGCTGAAAACCAGTTTAGAGCCATTCCTGTGCCTAAAAACCTTTCATTTGGCCATAAATGAGTGCAATGTCTGTTCAGGTCAGTGTGAGAAACTCCTCCAAGAGATGAGGCAGGAATTCACTCCCTGTGGCCCTCCCTGCTCCCCAAAATTTCTGTGAGTGCACAGAATGGGATCACCCTGAGATTAATGCAAACAGACCTTTAATAGAGCAAAAATCCACAACAAAGCCCTTGCAGCATTTGCTGTAAGGAATGAGGCTCTGAATGAGCCTAATTCCTCCTGGGAATTCATTGCCCTGTAACCCTTCATCACAGCAAACACCTTCAGCATTATTACTGTTTCCCCTTTGATTTTATGGGTGACAGGACCCTGGAAATGGTGGAATAGACTTTCCCTCTCCTTTGCTTATCAGCAGCCACCGATGGTATCAGTGCTGTCTGCACAGGGAATAAATATGGTTGTGCTGAGCAGTGAATTGCAGCAGGAATCCATGGATTGTTGCCAGAGTGGCCGTGGGCAGGGCTCCCATCCCCTCCTTCCCCCTGCCCGGATTTACTGCCCTTACTGGCACTTCATTGTGTGCAGCCCTTCTGCTGGAACTCGCTGAGGAAAGTGAGCAGGGCTTCCCTCCCTCTGCCCCTCTGCTGCTGCCAGGGAAATCCCAGGGCTGGCAGAGTGGGCAGGTGAGGCACAGCAGGGATCTCTGCCTGGGTCTGCCAGCATCCTTCCTCTCAAACCACACTGCCCACACCATCAAAGGTAATGTAATCTCTGCCTGGGTCTGCCAGCATCCTTCCTCTCAAACCACACTGCCCACACCATCAAAGGTAATGTAATCTCTGCCTGGGTCTGCCAGCATCCTTCCTCTCAAACCACACTGCCCACACCATCAAAGGTAATGTAATCTCTGCCTGGGACTGCCAGCATCCTTCCTCTCAAACCACACTGCCCACACCTTCAAAGGTAATGTAATCTCTGTCTGGGACTGCCAGCATCCTTCCTCTCAAACCACACTGCCCACACCTTCAAAGGTAATGTAATCTCTGCCTGGGTCTGCCAGCATCCTTCCTCTCAAACCACACTGCCCACACCACCAAAGGTAATGTAATCTCTGCCTGGGACTGCCAGCATCCTTCCTCTCAAACCACACTGCCCACACCACCAAAGGTAATGTAATCTCTGCCTGGGACTGCCAGCATCCTTCCTCTCAAACCACACTGCCCACACCATCAAACGATCACTGAAGGAGGAAAAAAATCAGTCCCGCATTTCACTCCAGCTTTTCTGAGGAGAATTCGCAAAGAGTTAAAATAGAAGGAAATAATTTCTGAGTTAAAAATCTTCCCAATGCATTATTCTGTCAGCTGTTATAGCTCTGATATATCTGATTAAAGAAACAAAAAACAAACCCAAGCAACACATTAAAGCACGGTGTAAATTGGTTTTATGGGATAAATACAGAATGGACAGGGCTATGGAATGAAAATAAATCAAAGTGTTTTGTCATGCACTTGATCTTAGCAAAGAGGAAGATATTTTCAATTTGCAATACGCCCTCTGAATATTGTTTTATATTAAATGACAATATAGAAACATTGTGGAGCTGAGCAGGAGGAGAAAGACAAGACAGAGTGTGTCAAAAAAAGATGATGTAGTCATGAAACCCTGCCCTGCTGAACTCATTGTGAATTCTGCAGGTGCTTGCAGCAAAACCAGCATTATCAGAGCTAATCTTATAAGTGATGGAGAAAAAAATCAACCCTACTAACTTCAGCTGAGCTGAATCACTTTCTAAAGGAAAAGTAATCCAGTTTTGACAGGGCCAAAAAAATGGTGAGAAAAGATTTTGACAAATAATGATAGGAAGTTAGGCAAGAGGAGATGAATGCAGTGCTTTTGTCTAATTGTGTGCCTGGAGTACAAAACCTTTATTTCAGGAATAAAGTGCTATGATAGCTGCCAAATACCAAATCTATCAGTGCACAGCACCCCCCAGAAACTCCCATTTGAAGTCATCCAGGCCTTCTGAAATAACTGTCAGGTCAAATGAATTATTAGCCCTAAGACAAGAAAGTTCTTTGCTTTTATTACTCAACAGAACTATTTCATCTGATTAAAAGTTCTGTTTGCATCATGTGGCTGCTTTATCCCTGCCACTCTGAATTATTAATTTCAAATCTTTCCTTTTGGTCACTGGGACATTTTTTTTTGTCACAGAATTTTCACCTGGAGTGATTTCCAGCTGCATCCTGAGCTCAAACAGTTTAGGTGAAATGAGAGCAAGATTAAATATTAGCTCTGCTTTAATTCCAAGCTTTACATTTGTGCTGCTAACACTGACTGAGCTGGCTCCTTCTTGTCACAGCAGTCTCTTCTCCAGGCCAGTAATTCATTAGCAGGATAATGAATTAGTAATTTATTGACTTGCAGGACAAAAGAGACTCAGAATCATTAGGGAATGACCAGGGCAGTGGTTTTGCTGGAGATGTGGTGCAGGAGTTTGATTATTTGGAATTTCTACCCAAGAAGCAACACACAAACAGCACGTGCAGTGCTGGAGTCAAATGGCCAGAATCAGTGAATAGGAATCAGCAAATGAGTCCAGGTTTGATCAATGATACATCCATGGCTGATCACTTGGACAGATTTGTACCCCAAGTCTTTCCAGAGGTACAGCTCAAAGCTAAAATGATGATTTCTGCTCAGTCCTGGAGGGAAAAACCACATCCCAAACAACTCCTGAAGTGGGTGGGTGTTTGTTCACCTGTGCCCATTCAAACAGCAACAACCTGAATTTTATCCCCAGAGACAGAGGGGGCTCAGTGGGAAATTGGCATTTATTTAATATATCCCTTGCACATGTGTCCAGTTGTGATTTTCCCTGGAAAACTGAGCACAGGTGACCCTGAACATCAATGACAGATTGAGCCCTTCCCTGGCCAACTCTGCCTTCTCTGCTTCCCTGGCAGCTCCCTGGCAGTTCCCTTCTTGCTTTTTGTTTGTTTTTAATGCAAACTTTGCTTCCCCCCGTTTCAGCCATTCAACAACACCATTTTCAATAATTCCCTGAATAATATCTGATGTCTTCAAACTTTTATAGCACTTCAGGTTTGCAAGCTGGAAGGGTTTTTACAGCTTCTGAGGCTGCCACAAATCAGAGAATTCATTATACAGCGAAATACACTCTCAAATGGAGCCTGTTCTTAAAAACAAGCCTATTTTCCCCTGCACTTGTGTAAAATAATTGGAGGTTTAAAGCCAAATGGACTCCCTCACCCAGGAAATAAGAACTGGCTGTGTGAAAATACTTTTGCAGGCAGACACAGAACTCCAGTGCAGAGGGAGTGCAGCAAATTCACATTCCAGCACAGAGAGGGTTCCCTCCTCTCTGTTTCACCAAAGTGACCTGGCCAAAATGAATTTTTAATCACTTGGGGAGTGGCTGGAAAGGCTCAGAGCACTGCAGATCCCATTCAGCTCGCTCCTGGGTGACCCTCTGGTGAACTGCTCACCAGAGAAAGAATCTGGGCCTGGGCTTGGTTTGGTTTCCTTTAGCTCGGGGTGAGGGAGATGCGCTCATGCTTTGGAATATCAAAATCAGGGTTTGATCACAAAGAAAAATAAATGGGAATGAAAAATAACCCTGGGCTCGGTGGTGTTGTCTGCTCCCTTTCGGGCTGTGCAGGATCGGGAGCAGTGTGAGCGCATTTGTGGGCAGCAGCAGGGCAGGCCCCGGCCCTCGCTGCAGGCGGAGGCAGGAGGAGGAGCAGGGGCACGGCAAACTGAAAACATTTCATTGTTTTCCTGTGCTTTGTAACGGAAATGGAAACAAGCTTTGGGTGTCTATAAAGCAATCCCAGGAACTATCACGGAATCAGGGAATGGTTTGGGTGGGAAGGGAGTTCAAATATAACCTAGCGCCCACCCTGCCATGGCAGGGACACCTCCCGCTGCTCCCAGCCCCATCCAGGCTGGCCTTGGCACTGCCAGGGATCCAGAACAGCCACAGCTGCTCTGGGAATTCCATTCCAGGGCCTCCCCACCCTCACAGGGAAGAATTTTTCCTCACATCCCACCCAGACCAGCTCTGGGTCAGTTTGAAGCCGTTCTGTCCCTGCAGACCCTTGGGAGATGGAGCAGCTTTGTGCAGGACACTCTCTGGATTTCTCCTTTCCCTGGACGTAAACTGATGGCTTTTGGCAACAATCCCATCAGCAGAATCTCACTGCACTGCTTTGCTGAGTGTCTCCACATTACAGGACATCTACTGCCATTAGGAGAGGGAAAAAACCTCCAGTAATTTGCTTTAAATTAGGGTAAGAGATGAAAACACTTCCTGTTGCTCTTACAAACTGAATCTCCTTCCTTGAGAAACTCTGCTGAAGACAAATTGGGCTTTCTCTCTTTTACTCAACAATCAAATAACAGAATTGTTAAGTAGCACACGATGAAGTAAATAATTTACTTACTGCAGGGCTTCCTAGGCAGGCTCTTTCCTGTCTGGAGATAAAGGGCTGTCAGCATCCTTCAAAATCTGCTGCTTTCCCCTGCCAGGAATACATCTGCCTCATCTAAGTGCCTCTGAACGTGCAGCTTTAATTGCTTCTGGGAAATCTGCATGACAAACCTACAGCCCAGAGTCCTTCTTTAAAGAACTTCCTGAACATCTTTCTTGAGGAAAAAAAAAAAAACAACACAACAACAAAAAACCAAAACAAAACCTGCAACCCAAACCTGGTTTGATCTCACAGCTGTACGTTTTTTCATCCTGCATCAAAAGAGCAGCAACAACACAAAAACCACATCTGTCTCTGTTTTCTTCCATTCTCACTATCCTACACTTCAGCTGCTATACAAATGAAATGTGTGGGTACAATTTTTAAGCACAAAGGGTCACATTTTGGACACACAGGGTCAAGGAAATGGTGGTAAATCGTGGTCATCTTGCAACCACACCCAGTTTTGCTGCAGCAGCCCTCCCTGGCACCGTGGCACCAAGGAGCACAAGGGATGGCATCAGGAGCACCAGTGATGCACCAACCCAAACCTGTGGGTCAGATGGCACCAGGGTCACAGGTGATGGCACCAACCCCAAATCTGTGGGGTCAGAGGACACCAGGAGCACAAGGGATGGCACCAGGAGCACAAGGGATGGCGCCAACCCCAATCTGTGGGGTCAGATGGCATCAGGATCATAAGGGATGGCACCAACCTCAAATCTGTGGGTCAGGAGGGGCACCAGGAGCACAAAGGATGGCATCAGGATCATAAGGGATGGACCAGGGTCACGAGGGATGGCACCAACCCCAAATCTGTGTGTCAGAGGGCACCAGGATCACAGGGGATGGCACCAACCTCAGTCTGTGGGTCATGGGACACCAGGGTCACAAAGGATGGCACCAGGATCTGTAAACTGAATTTCAGTCCTTGACCACAGCAAAGCAAATACTGAATATTTCCAGCACCTGTGGTGGGCTCAAAACCCCCAGCACAGACAGGCAGTCCTGAAGGACGTCCCACACCTGGAAGGTGCAAACTGAGCATGATTTAAATGAAATAAAAATCCCTACAGTAGTGACAATACCTGGGGATTTAAATGCAGGTAAATATCTGAAAATTCTCTGTGGAATTCAGGTTTTTTAAACTTGTTTCATGATGTTTTCCCAACTTTTTCCTCACTAGTTAATAATTAAAACCCACTCCTGCAAGTGTTTTGCACAAGTTCCCATCTGAGAGCTATTTACTGTTTTCAGCATCACCCTCTACTGTACACAATTTTAAAAACCCTTTCTATATGTTGAATTGAGGAACATTTTCCTGCTTGGATAGGGAATTTTTTTTTTTCAAAGCAACATCAGCTGTACTGATTGTGCTGAAATATTAAAAAGTATAAATTATTTATACAGAGACAGACAACGCTTTCTTCAGAACACCACATATATAAATTACATACAGTGCTTGATTCAGGATGTTGAGTTGGTGAGAAAACATCCACCTGAACTCACTTTTCATTTTCTTCTTTTAAAAATCAATGGTAGCAACAACAATATTGGAAATTGAGCTCATCACTTTGAAAATAGGGGAGGAAAAAAAAAAAAGTCCCATCAGCTACAAACATTGTCTAGAACAAACCCAAGTGCTTTTTTTGAAGATGAAGATGTGCTCTGAAAAAAAAGGGAGCAGATTTTTATTGCAGCAATAAAGGCCTTCATCAAATAATTTCTGAGATATTGTTCCAGCATTGGAGTTCTGAGCATTCCCTGCAGGACAGCTGCAGAGCAAAATGCCACCCAAAACCTCCCAGCTCTTTATGGCTCTTAGTGAAGTTTTTATTTAATTATGTTGCAGTAAACCAAGCACTGCTTTAACAGCAAAATTGCTTAATAATAATAATAATAATAAAAATCCTTCCAAAGCTTTCTAGCAGCATGGTTTGTTTTACTAAAATAATATTCTAAAAATCCTTCCAAAGCTTTCTAACAGCATGGTTTGTTTTACTAAAATAATATTCTAAAAACCCTTCCAAAGCTTTCTAGCAGCATGGTTTGTTTTACTAAAATCATAGTCTCACTTGTATTATTTCAGGTCTATTCAGGTTTTTCTGCTGAGATTTGTTGAGCTCTGGATCAAAGCTACAGTTGCATTTTATTTTGCACTGGGCAGTTTCATTTATCCCTTATAAACCTGCAGCAGGGAGATAAATATCCCTCACCTTAAGTGCTCGTTTATTGCTCTTGATCTGTCACACTTGATTAAAACACAGAGTTTTCCTCGCAGCCTGAAATCAGCTTTTCATTTCAAGTGTCTCCCAGCCAGGGCTGAAAACGATCAGCCTTTTGTTTCCATTTCTACCACACCCCCTCCAAAGGTTCCTTTGGGCTGGTTGGGAGTTATCCTGACCCATGATTCAGATTTTTGCCTGCTCTTTGGGGATGTGGAATGGGACATTGTCCATGCAGGAGCTGCCACAGCCTGGGGCAGGGAAATCCTGGCGAAGACAGGCAGGGAGCTGGGGATGCAGGGACACAGGAGGGACACAGGGAATGGCTTGAACTGCCAGAGGGGAGGCTGGGATGGGGTTGGGGGAAGGAACTCCTCCCTGGGAGGGTGGGCAGGAATTCCCAGAGCAGCTGGGGCTGCCCCTGGATCCCTGGCAGTGCCCAAAGCAAGGCTGGAGCAGCCTGGGGTGGTTTAAGGTGTCCCTGCCATGGCAGGATGGGATGGACAATCCCTGAATTCCCTTCCAAGGCATTCCCTGATCCCAGGACACACAGGAAAAGGAAGATTTAAAATCTTTACATTCAGCTGCTTCTCCCAGAGATTGCTGGGGGGGGAATCCAAACAGGGCTCAGAATTCCAGAAACCAGGAAAGGTCCTGATCTCCAAAGCAGCTGAGAAAACCAAGCAAACCGTGTCCAGCAGCACTTGGTAGCAGTCAGACATGGCCAGAGGGGGCAGGTGTTGTTAATAATCCTCCAAAAAGAGGTTTTTACCCCAGCTCCACCATGACTTTACCCCTGCAGAATTTGGGAAATCCTCAGTGTCACCCATCAGGTGCCAAACCTGCAGGGCTCCCTCGCCAGGACCTCAAACTCCGGCTGGCGTTCCCTGCTCTCCATCTAAATCAGCATTTTCCTGGATTATTGTCAGTGCTGGCACAAACCAGGATTCTCCTGGTTATTGTCAGTGCTGGCATTCCCTGCTCTCCATCCAAACCAGGATTCTCCTGGGTTATTGTCAGTGCTGGCATTCCCTGCTCTCCATCCAAACCAGGATTATTCTCCTGGGTCATTGTCAGTGCTGGCATTCCCTGCTCTCCATCCAAACCAGGATTCTCCTGGGTTATTGTCAGTGCTGGCATTCCCTGCTCTCCATCCAGGAATTCTCCTGGGTTATTGTCAGTGCTGGCATTCCCTGCTCTCCATCCAAACCAGGATTATTCTCCTGGGTCATTGTCAGTGCTGGCATTCCCTGCTCTCCATCCAGGAATTCTCCTGGGTTATTGTCAGTGCTGGCATTCCCTGCCCTCCATCCAAACCAGGATTATTCTCCTGGGTTATTGTCAGTGCTGGCATTCCCTGCTCTCCATCCAAACCAGGATTCTCCTGGGTTATTGTCAGTGCTGGCATTCCCTGCTCTCCATCCAGGAATTCTCCTGGGTTATTGTCAGTGCTGGCATTCCCTGCTCTCCATCCAGGAATTCTCCTGGGTTATTGTCAGTGCTGGCATTCCCTGCCCTCCATCCAAACCAGGATTATTCTCCTGGGTTATTGTCAGTGCTGGCATTCCCTGCCCTCCATCCAAACCAGGATTCTCCTGGGTTATTGTCAGTGCTGCAGGCAGTGCTTTGTGCTGGGGAATAACAGCTTCCAAACAACTTTATCTTAACAGCTCTCTGTGAATTTTTGTAGTTCTGAAGACAATTTTGATAAAGGAGCTGGCGACTGGATTGAATTTTCAGAGCAATCAGGCTCCCAAATGGAAGAAAATACAAATAATGAGAGATAGAAATAAACTCAGCTTGGTTTTCCTTTGCTGTCTTGCTCATCTCCTGCCTTCTGTTCCGTCTCTGTCCCTGTTTATTGTTTTCAGAGCTGTTTTATAGAACAAAAGGATTTTCAGGAACGTGCCCCCTGTGCCACCATCTCAACAATTTCAGCTTCTCATCTCTGCTGTAATTGGTGCTGAAACTTCTTTGAAATTCTCTGAATAAAGGCAGCTCCAAACAACTCATGGCAGTGTCTTAAAGCAGTAAAAATGCTTAAAAACCCCAGATAAACCCCATCAGCTGGCACTGCAGCCAGAGAGGGATCAGCCCCCATTGCAGGGGGAGCTGCATTTGTCACTGTGAGCCTGCAGGAGGGGATTATCCAGAGCTGATGGTCTCCCCCTCCAACTCTGCAGGGATTTATGGAGATGTGCTCTGACAAGGAGCAAATCCCAGCCTCTGGTGGGAAATATCCTCTAGAGCCAGGGGTAGCTCTTGGTTCTTTTATTAGCACTGCACCTGTGAAATGATTGTCTCTGATAAACTGTGTTTAAATGCACCTTCTCATAATAAATTAAGAAAATACATAATTTCTCTTTTTAATTTTTTTTCCCTGTGATTTTCCTTTCAATTTTAGGAAATTAAAAGGGAAGAGAAAACAAAGAAAGTGTTGCTAAATGGCCAAATATTTGTTTTAATACCATTTCTTTGCAGAATGGGAGTCCTCTGTTCTGCTCGTGCACGGAAATAATTTAAGTTAACAACATCATCAACATTTAGAAAAGCATTAATATTTGATTAGGAAGTGATGTTGTTATACTAATGTCATTTATTTTAAAAAATATTGGCTTTAAAAGAGTAAAAAGAGTATAGATTAAACATCCAGAGGATGAAGTGTAAGCAGTGGTTGAAACTCCCTAAAATGCTTGCAGAGAGGAAATGTTTATTGGCCCTTAAATTCAGGAAATCCTGGATTTTAACAGCTCTCAGGGAAAGCTTTACAATGATCTGGTAATGGTTCAGGTTTTGGGTGTAAAAGGAATGGTTTGGATGTGAAGGAACAGAAAATGAATGGAAAACCATGAAGGGTGGGTTTAATTCACTTGGCAGCAAAGAATTCTCTTTTATTTCATGTTTTAGCAGAGCTTTCATGTGTCTTTTCTTTAGCCCCTTCACAATTCCCTAAACCTGTGATGAGTTCCAGGGGTCCAGCCCAAGGTGGGCTTGGGCTGTGCCATTTATGCAGGATTTCAGCAGGATGCCCTGCAGGAACACCTGCACATCTGATTTGAGGGTCCTGGGCTCCCTGGTTTGGAGTTCACCTCTTGCTGGGCTTTACATTTCTGTTCTTTGTGGACTTTCAGCCCTTGTGGCTCTCTGCCAAAAGCCTGGCAGAATAAAGGAATAACAGAAGGTGATGAACACAAAAAATGGATTTTTTTTTCCTCTGGATTGCAAGTCTGGTTGAAATAATCCCCTCCCCAGATAAACTTTTCTCAGGAAAGCTCGGTTTTGATGGATCAGATGTGAGCTGATTTCACAGGGCTGTGAATCCCCTGGGGGGGTTTGCCACAACAAGAATCCCATTTTCTGGCCAGCCACCATCCAGCCTCCAGCTGCTGTGAGCAGCAGGGACAGCTCTGACAAACCCTGGGGTGCTTCACCCTGGATCCCCCCCAGGGCTCTGCTGGCTCCTGCCCCATTCCCTTCCCCTGGAAATGGCAGGAATTGATTGATCCTGGTGACCTTTCCTGACTGTCAGCCCGGAGCAGCTCCAGCTTCCCTGAGCATCCCTGGCCCTGCTGGGGGGGTTTGTGTGGTGCCATGGATGAGCTGGAGCCTGAGAGGGTCCCTGAGGAGCTGCAGCGCCAAGGAAAAGGACAATGCACAGGAAAATGACATCTCCTGGCTCTGAGATGTCTCTCAGGCCCTTTTGAAGTGAGCATTCATGGCTCTGAAATGCCTTGCTCATAAATGCGTTTCAGAAAGCTCCTGGATTTGCAGTTATTACAGAAATACTCGTAGGAATTAGAATATGAAAGCAGATAAAAGACTCTATTTCTACACTTTCCTACTTTCAGCTACATAGATTATGCTATTAAAATCTGACAAGTTGGCAATCAAAATAAAACACTGGCTTTGTTCAAAAGCAATAAAGATTCAGACTCTGCAACTGTGTTAAGCAGCTCCAAGAGAAAAAGGAATAGTCTGACTATTTGGTTCTTGCTATTATAGTTTCTCTGGTCTCTCCAGGCACAAAAGATAGTGAGAATACTCTGATTTTTGCTTTTTTCTGACAGATACAGTGAATCCAACCCAATGTGTGGGTTTAAATGAACCCATTTCATTCTGTTACCTGCGATAAAACAGATCTGTCCGGACAGATCTGCTCAAGCTCATGAAAGCAGAATTTTCAGTGAGTTGATCTACTTAACAGAAAGAGCCTCATAAAAGTCAGAAGAACTCTTTAAAAGGAGCTGGGAGGGAGCAGGAGAAGCTCCTTGAGCAGCTGGAGGCAGCAGGAGCACTCGTGAGCTGCTTGGCAATGCAGTGCCCCATGCTCACCCTGAATTCCCACTGTGCATGTTCAACACTGATCTGGATTTGCCAGCCAGCCCTGCTGGTTATTTATTCTCATTTCTGCTCAGCCCCTGGCTGATATTTACAGATACCCATGCAGCTGGTAGCTGTAACTGCTGTAAATACATGAATATTTTAAGGCTGGAGGAGATAGGCAGCTTTGTCTCCTCTCCTGTGCAGTGTCTGTTTTACCACCTGCACACAGCCCTGCCCTCAGCTGAGCTGGATTTGCAGAAAAGTGCTGAGAAAACCCATCCTGGTGCAGGTGGCAGAGCCAGGGGGTGCTTTGGGCTGGTTTGGGTTGGAAGGGACCTTAAAGCTCATCTCACTGCACCCCCAGGGACCTTCCAGTGTCCCAGGGGGCTCCAGCCTGGCCTTGGGCACTGCCAGGGATCCAGGGGCAGCCACAGCTGCTCTGGGCACCCTGTGCCCCCCCTCACAGCCAGGGATTCCTCCCCAGTATCCCCAGATCCCAATATTTCATCCAACCCTGCCCCTTCATCTGCAGCTGGCCCTGCTGGCTCCTCGTGCTGCAGCTCCTGTGAGGAGCAAACAGAATTTCCTTCCCCAAACCCGGTGCTGTTCTGCTCCCCATGCTTCATTACCTACCCCCACTATCAGTTTGGCAGTGCCTCCTTTCAGTTTTAAAAGTCTTTTTTTCCATGTGGGGAGATTCCAGCAAAGAACTCCCCACCCTGTCAGGAACTCACTCCCCTGTCTGAGGGGAGTGATTGATGCCCTGAACATCCTGAGAACTCCCAACCAAGCTGTTCTTGACCCAGCAGCTCCTTCTCCACATGCAGGTGCTTTATTTTACTTTAATTTCCTTATACCAAACAAATCCATAAGAGCTGTTTTGATTTAAGAAACATTTCAGCTAGCACCGAATACAGAAAATTTATTGCAATCAGAGGAGGTTTGTTTGCTTAATGAAATTTTAAAAAGAAAGCGTACGTGAGTTATGGATTTGAATTTTGGTTCCTATGAGCAAGGTAAATGTTTTGGGACCCATTTTTTACTGTTGCCATCACACACAGGAGGCACCAGAGGAAAAGTTCTTTAGTTTAAAAGAGTGAAATTCCCCAGAAGGGATGCCAGCCTCTGGAATAAATTCCTGACAATTTTCTAACGAGGAGCCAAGGAAGCCAGGCACAAAAATACCGTTGGAAGACTTGAATAAAGTTGCTGACAGGAGTTACCAGTTTTTAAAGATTAAATGAATCCCCTGGTTAGAAGAAACATCTCCCTCACCCCAAACCAGTATCATTTTTGGTGATACATTGATTTTTTGTCAAGTTGCCCCCATCTTATCCATTATTAGCAGATTGGGAATGCTGTTGCAGAGGGGAGAAAATGGGAGATGTTGAATCCTTCACCTTTCAGAAACTTTTCAGGACTTCACCTTTCAGAAGCTGCAATGTCAGACCTGTGGCAGAGCAGTGCTGTAAATACATGGAAATGGTGCACAGAGAGAGAATTTAAAGCCTGCTGAAATTAAAAAGAAACCCCAAAAAACCACATCTCATCCATTTTAACTGTGGATCGGGCAAAGCAAATCTCCTGCTGACTCAAAGAACTGACCTAAGTCTTCTCTAAGTTCAATTCTTCTTCTCCTGATTAAAGAGCCCAACCTTGGAAAATCCATCCTGTAAAGGAAAACCACCTCAGGTGAGCAAGCTGGATTTATTGGAGATTGCCTGGCAGACATGGGTAAATCCACTGCTCACCTGCTCTGGTTTCCTGTGATTCATGTCAAGGGGAGCCCAGCCTCAGGAGTGCTTTGCAGGGAAGCTCTGCCACAGAAAATCCAGCGGCTCCTGCTCTGAGAGCTGATGCTCCTCGGCTCAGACACATTTCATGAAAAATCCTTTCCTTAGGATTTTTCTACTGAGAAGCTGAGAGGCCTCAGGAGCAAAATGTGAACATTGATTATCTGCTGCTGTGGGATGCAACAGGTGCATCTGGGATTGGGCTCATGTGGTTGTTTCTAATTCATGGCCAATCACAGCCCAGCTGGCTCGGACTCTCTGCTCAGTCACAAGATTTTATTGTTATTCCTTTCTATTCCTTGCTAGCCTTCTGATGAAATCCTTTCTTCTATTCTTTTAGTATAGTTTTAATATAATATCTATCATAAAATAATAAATCAGCCTTCTGAAACGTGGAGTCAGATCCTCATCTCTTCCCTCATCCTGGGACCCTGTGAACACCACCCCAGCTCCTCTCCAGACTGGCTGGGCTCTGAATCTGATTTCAGATCTTTGTTCAACAGCTCCTTCCCTTTGCAGAGCCCCTCTCACAGGGCTCCAGCCTGGCTTGCT
The DNA here is from genome assembly GCF_037042795.1 of Molothrus aeneus. Classification (NCBI taxonomy): domain Eukaryota; kingdom Metazoa; phylum Chordata; class Aves; order Passeriformes; family Icteridae; genus Molothrus; species Molothrus aeneus. The sequence continues at coordinate 13,182,808 of NC_089662.1, forward strand.
CCTCTGTTCCATGCTTGTTTTACCAGGTCAGAATTCCCCTCAGGTTATTGGCTTTAAATGCACTGGGTCAATACCAAATAATCTCTATTCTATTGCACAGCAGCAAAATTTTATCCTAAATCAGTCCAAATCTCCTCAAAGTGCCTCTTTGATCAGCAGGTGGAAGAGGGAAGAAAATGACTGCAAACATCTTGGTGAAGATTGCACAGCTAATAAAAAACTCTAAATAAAACCTCTTGTACCATTTATTTGTGTGTAATTGGTAGCTGTCAATTCTTAAAATTACAGATAATGAATAGAAACACAGCAGAATTCTCCTTAACCACAGCATTACAGGATGCCAGATGGAGCCTTGTGGATTTTAATAACAGCCTGATTTTCTGAGGTTCTTTAGGAATTAGCCTTTTAATAAAAAATTAGCTTTTTAATAAACTGTTAGCACAGAACCAGCCATAGGAATTTCACTCATTTTGAGCGACATGTTTGAAAGGAATTGTTTCCCAACAATCTCCTCTAGGTCACTGCAAGCTGTTGGCACCCCACAGAAATATTTCCTGCAGTGAAAAGGGTCATTGGTGATTAGGGGGTTTTAACTCTGGGTGTCTATGGATGGTCTATAGGGAAAATGGGAATTTCCATTTCACCTCCAGGGGCTTGGCTGATTTTTCACTTCAAAAATCAATCAGCAATTGCATTAAAAGCTTTCAGCTCTTCCTCCCTCTCTTTCCAAACACCAGGAAGGAATTTACCCACGTGTTTAGCAGGAATCCATGAACACAATGCCATTGCCTCAAAGAGAAGTGCCAGAGGCACTGGCACAGCCTGGTGAATAAAAAAATACCCTTGAATAAACATCCCTGTCCTTGTGTGAGGTCCTTGCAGCTCAGCAGAGGCACAATCCCTGCTCTGCTTGGCCCTGGGGACACCTGAGGTGACAGGAGCTGGCTCTCCTTGCAGCAGCATTTCCAGAAAACAGCAGCAATCCTTTCTTTTTCATTTATCCTTTTTCTTTATCATTTTTCCTTTCATTTTCCTATTTTTTTTTTTTTTTGAGCACTTGAGTAGCTTCTCCCGGCACGGAGCCAGAGCAGCCCTTGTGGAGGTGAATTCAGGGTTTTTGAGTGGTTCCATCACACTCAGCACTCCCATCTCACACTCCCCCTGTCGCAGACATCTCTTATGGAAAATCCTTTCTTTAGGATTTTTTCCTCCTGAGAAGCTGAGAGGCCTCAGGAACAAAATGCAAACAATGGTTATCTGCTGCTGTGGAATGCAACAGGTGCATCTGGGATTGGCCTCATGTGGTTGTTTCTAATTAATGGCCAATCACAGCCCAGCTGGCTCGGACAGAGAGCCAAGCCACAAACCTTTGTTATCATTCTTTGCTATTCTATTCTTAGCCAGCCTTCTGATAAAACCTTTTCTTCTATTCTTTTAGTATAGTTTTAATGTAATATATATAATAAAATAATAAACCAGCCTTCTGAAAGATGGAGTCAGATCCTCATCTCTTGCCTCACCCCTGTGAACACGGCCACAGCCCCCAGAGGGGAGCAGGGACAGGCAGAGGAGGGACAGGCCACCCTGGCATTTCACTGGGTGGCTTTACCAAATACCCACACAGGGAGGGAAAAAACACATTCAGAAACCTCTGGGAAAGATTCAGAGAGCATTAGGGAGGAAATGTAAGGGGAAAGCTCTGGATGCAGGATAAATCCCAGAAGTTTTGGCCTTGTTCTGAAACGTGGACCAGCATGAAGGGAGCTAAGCAGAGAAATCCACTTTAGGAACTCCCAGGAAGTTTCTGTGCTGTAAACCCCATCAGTCAGGCAGGGTTATCACTCAGCTGATGGCAAATCCATTTCCCTGCAATGTCTTCCCACCTCACTGAGCTCCAGAGCTGCTGCTCCTGCCCTCCCTTGGCTTCCCCAGCAAATGAAAAGGAGCCAACCTCGTCATTGCTTTCTGGTCTCACCTCCCCAGAGCTCATTTCCCATTCTGGTTTCAAATCCAGCTGCTCAGGCCTGAAGTGCTGCACCCACACTGCAAAACCCAGGGGGCAAAGTGAAGTTCTTTGCACAAACAATCCTGCTATTGTCCTCATTTCAGTGATCACTTTGATCTCCAGAACAGGGGAATATCAGCATTTCTGCAAGTGGGGGCCCAGCAAATCAGGTTAGGAGCTGGGAACCTGAGGGACACGAGCGAGGATGAGCTGCCTGCACACAAGGAGTGTGTGACAAAAGCATGGACACACGTTGTTCTCCTTCTCCCACCCCTTTATTGCGCTTGAGAACGTCAATGCAACAGAAACTCCAATGGAAAGTGAATTTCTTTGCTGCAAAGGCTCCAGACTCAGACATCATTTCCATGCAGGCACTGAAAAAGACAAATCCCCGTGAAAAAGGCAGCACGGAGTCCATAATTAGCTGTGGCATTTTTTTTTTCTCTGAGAGGGAAAAAGACCAAAATGAAATTGCATTGGCATTTTAATGCTGGTGTTTCCTAACTCTTGCAAAATTATTTTTGGCACCCTTCATAGTAAGAATTCAAACAGAAGATGCAATTTCGTAGCGACGCCACAGGTTTATAAAATAAAAAATCTGGGGGGAAAAAAACCCAAACACCTCAGCAGAGAGAAATGTCACCCAAATAATCCATCATTACCTTTGGATGTGCTTGGAACAGCTCAGAAACCATTTATTTTAGCATCAGCACCTCAGCAGTGAGCTCTCCTGGGCCAGGAGCTTTGTCAGGACTCAGGAGGAGCTGAAAGGTTCCTGCAGCCTCTGATTAACCTGTGCTGGCCCCTCTCAGGACACAGCAGCTGCAAGGAGAACTCACCATGAAGGAATTAGGCAAGGAAAGGCCACTGCTCACAGTAATTAACACAAGAACTGCTGCAGCACTGCCTTGAAAATTGGGCAATTAATGAAAGCCTGGGTGGGAAGTTTGTATCGAGGTCACACCTGGAGTGGCAAATATTTTAACTTTTCTTTTGGTCTTCCATAAACTCAGCATGGATAACGAGTCAGGAGAGGCTCCTCTGGCCACTGACACCTTGTCCAAGGTTTGATTCATTTGCTGCTGAAGTCAGAGGAGATTTTTCACTCGGAGTTCAAAGCTCCAATATTAATTTATGTCTGACTGCTGGTACAATTCATTTCCCCTTTCCCTCCATTGTTTTTGGTGCAGGCAAACACCAAAACTCCTTAAATATAAGATGCTCTCCATGTTTTCTTTGGTTTGCACTGGAAGAAAAATGTGATAATGTCCTTTGCTCTGTTATTGGACATGAGTTGTATTTTCACAAGGAAACCAATCCTCCAATGAACTGCACACCTTGGACACTCCCAAATGTCTGAGGTTTGGCCTAACACAACAAAATGATATTTTTAAGAAAGTTTCTTCCTCCCAAGTATTTCACAGGCCCCCAGGCCACAGCCCTGCAATATTTTAATCCTGAGACACAACAGAATCCTCAGGGAGGGGTTGATGCCACCAATAACCCCGTGAGACCCGAACTTAATTCAGAATATTGGAAAAGGTCACAACTTCTTTATCAGAAAATTAAGTTCACCCTGCAGCAAGGAGTTTCTGGTGGTTTTAAAGCTGATATTTCCCTCAATGTGATGTCCCCCTCCTGTTTTGTGTGTGTCTCTCTCTGGCTGCTGCCCCAGAGGGGAGAACAGGGCAGCACACAGCTCCAAGCTTGTCCTTTAGAAGGAATTTCCTGGTGGCTTTCCTTGGCCTGCCACATCCCCAGCTCTAAAAAACCCTCTGCAATTTAGTATTTGAATGTGATTTGGATGGAGGAGATGAATTTTATTGTGGCCCCTTTGCCAGAAATTGATGCCTAGGGGGAGAAAACCTGAAAAACGTGGTTGCAGGTTTATTTTTGTGGGCAGAGGTGGGAGAATATTGTTTGTTTATTTTCATTTTTTTTTTCCCCGAGGACAACAAATAGGAAACTTGAAGAACCACCAAAATAAATCAGAGATTCAGCCCAGCTGGGTTGATTTGCCCTTTCAGCCCTGTCAGACAGGCAGTGTTTAGTGCTGGGAAGGGTTTGAATGGAAGCTGTGCTCCCCAACGGCTCAGCTGGAGCATTCCCAGATCCCTGCTGCTCCTGAGAGGGGCAGGGGCACCGATGGATAACCTGAAACATGAAAAGGGTGCAAATCACACAGCCCTGGTGTGCAGCTGGCTGCCAGGGGGTGAGGAACGGGCTCCAAAGGAGCAGAGAACTCTCCTGGTGAAGCTGGAGCATCTCCAAATCTCGGCTTAAATGAGGATACAGAACTCCTTAGCATTGTACCTGCGCCTGTTTGACCGTGGGATGCTGGAAAAATCAACCAGGGGTCCCTCACTGGGTGCATCCTGAACCCAAAATGATCAACACCACCTGTTCCAATGGACTCAACTTCCCCTGTTTTGGCTCTCCAGTCACCATTGCCCAAGAATCAAACCCAGACTATCTGCAGGAAAGGCCAATCCAAGGCTGGATGCTTGCTTGTAAATAAATCTTGGTGCTAATCCAATATTGCCACCACTCAGATGCAGCTTGTTACAATATTTGTTATTTAGAGATCATAGCAGAGATTATAAAAAAGAAAAGAGATTATAAAAAAATAAAAAGATCATAAATTTTGCTGTGTTTGATCTAAAAAAACCCCACAAACAAATCCCACTGAGCCTGTTCTGCAAACATGCTGAATTTTGGAGGATGAAAGGCAAGGCAGGAAAAGGTCATGCCTATTAATTTCAATCCTTGTGCAAACCCAGCATATTCCACACTTGCCTTGTAAGATTTGTGGCATTTGGGTAAATAATTTGTATTCCTTTCGTGCCATTTACAGCCTCCACGCTCTGCATTGCTAAGTGCATTGCAAGTGGGCTCTTTTGCAATGCTGATGCCCCCCAGTTAATTCAAACATGATATTTCAGGTTTATAATTTACTATTTCCATCACATTAGCTCCACTTAAGTTGGTGAAATCCTATGTAATTTGTCAGGTTTGTTGATAGGATTGGATGTTTTTATGCTTCTCACCATGAATTTGCACCTTGACATGGCAATAATCTGGCAAAATCCTGAGATATTCGAGCAGTTAAAATGGAATTGGGAAGATTTGAGAGGAGCAGGACACCCCCACCCCATTACCAGAGGGTGGGGGATTCCTGATTTGTGTGCAGCCACAGGGTGGGGAGAGGAGGTCCTCACCCACTGCCAGCCCTCTGCACTCACCCTGGCTGCACTCACCCCACAATAATAAAATGGGAAAACAGGAGCGAAAAGGGCTCCTTTCATCTTAGGATAAAACCCAGACCCTGCTGGGCTCCTGTGTGAGCGCAGAGAGAAGAGAGAGCCCAGCCAGGCCCATCTGAAATCAGCACCTCCACCTGGGCAGCAAAAATCCAAGCAGGTTCAGCTGTCAGGGACAGCAGGGACACTGCCAGGGCAGGACAGGCCACCGCCAACACAGGACAGTTTCCCTCGGTGTTTTGTCACTGCCTGTGGCCAGAAATGCATCCTGGCTGTGAGGGTTTGCAGCCAGAGGTGGGGGTTTGGTGTTGGTGGCAGGGGAAGCTGTGGGGGTGTCTCTCTCTCAGCAGTGCCTGTCCTGCTCCGTGGCATTTCTCAGTCAGCGTTTCCTCTCTCACAGTCTGCACAGGGATGGCACACACTGTGTGAGCCTTCTGCTGCTGGGCCTTGAGAACTCCCTTTCAATCCATGTATGTCCCACTCTGGGGAGAGGGAGGTGAGGGGAGATCCACGGGGGCACTGCAGAGCAGCAGAGCCCAGCGTTTGTCCCCAGGCTCAGCAGTGACAGGGCCGTGGGTGGGAATGGGGCCTGGGAGCAGCGATCAGCCCTGAGCACTCTGTGCCTCACCCTGCGCGCAGCTGGGCAGGATCTGTCAGCAGGGCACAGGGGAGACACTGGGAACAGCCAGGGAGGGGACTCAGGGATGAGATGGAGAGGTAATTAGGGATGGATGGAGATGAAGAGGTAATTAGGGATGGAGATCAAAAGGTAATTAGGGATGGATGTACAACACTGATCCTTTAAGTGGGCACTGATGAGCTGTGTGGTGTTCATCGGCTCTGCTCACAGCAGGCGGGAGATGCTGCTGAGGAAAAGCTGCTGAGGAAAAGCTGCTGAGGAAAAACTGCTGAGGAAAAACTGAGGAGGAAATGCTGCTGAGGAAAAACTGATGAGGAAAAACTGCTGAGGAAAAACTGATGAGGAAATGCTGCTGAGGAAAAACTGATGAGGAAAAACTGATGAGGAAAAACTGCTGAGGAAAAACTGATGAGGAAATGCTGATGAGGAAAAACTGATGAGGAAAAGCTGATGAGGAAATGCTGATGAGGAAAAACTGCTGAGGAAAAACTGATGAGGAAGAACTGATGAGAAGGAAATGCTGATAAGAAGGAAATCCTGAGAAGGAAATGATGCTGAGGAAATGCTGAGGAAAAGCTGATGAGGAAATGCTGCTGAGGAAAAACTGATGGGAAATGCTGGGGAGGAAATACTGAGGAAATGCTGATGAGAAGGAAATGCTGAGAAGGAAATGATGATGAGGAAAAGCTGAGGAAATGCTGCTGAGGAAAAACTGATGGGAAATGCTGGGGAGGAAATGCTGAGGAAATGCTGGGGAGGAAAAGCCGCTTAGGAAATGCTGAGGAAATGCTGATGGAGACATGCTGCTGAATAAATGCTGCTGATGAGGAGATGCTGCTGAGGAATGTTTTCCTGCTTTGCCTGCATCAGGATTCACTGGAGATGGCTCTGTCAGGAAATGAAGGTGAAATAAGAGCTCATCCAGCAGCTCCTGGGGCCATCCATCACTGCTGCAGGCAGCAGGCACAGGGGATCCTGTCTGTGCTCGGGGAATGCTCTCGTTAGCATGGGGAGGAGCAGCTGAATGAGGCACTAAAATGAGAATTTGAACACTAATTACACCACTCCCTGACATAACAGTATCAACAGCAATTTGCTGTTCCATCTTCATTCACTAAACACCAAGCCCACGCTCATTAATTAGGGATTTAGTGATCAGCACAAACAGAGCAATTTTACTCTGCTGAGTGTAGGCATTGGTGCCAGTGTCACCTGCTCGTGTGCCTGCAGAATTGGACACCACACACACAGTCTGGCTCAGACTCCAGCCCTGTCAAACATCCCTGCCTGGGAACAGCCTCCCAAGATCAAATCAGGCTTGGCTCTGCTGCAGAGAAATCTATATGCATATGGATTCAGACCTGCTGGGGCATTATCTCATTTCACATTGGATTTTCCAGAAAGCTTTCACTCTGTACAGGTTCCCAGCTCAGGAGAAGGGATTGGAATTGGTAAGGCTGTGAGGGGTTTGGGGCTGCATTAAAAATCTGAAGTGACCATGAATTAAACATTGATGTTTTCACAGCTTTACAGACTGTCCTGTGAGGGACTCTCAGAGATCAATCAGTTTTCAGAGGTGAATTCCCTCCCAAACCCCACAGGCACAGATCAGCCCCGTTCTGGGAGCTGCAGCCCCATCAGTTTGTGCCACAGGACCCTGCTCAGGGTATTTACACCTGGGGTATTTATTGACCTTGCTCTGGGGCAAATGCATTGGCAGGCAGGGAGGTGCAGCTGAGGAATTCTGCTCTGAGGCCAGACATGGCTGGTTTGGTCGCTGCCATGTGTTTAAATTCACTGTTTAAATTCAAAACCAGGAGATCAAAATGGGACGGAGACTCCACCACCCATCCAGGCAGCTCCTTCCAATGTTTCATTCTGGTGCAGCAGCAAAGATCACAGAGAATTTCTCATCCTGTTCTTCCATCTGGGAAAAAAACAAAAAAAACCCTTTTACCTCATCCAAAACCAATGCCAGAATATGCCAGCAAGGACTGACCCCTTTACACAAACTGAAAATATTTAGAATTTCTCTTCAAAGGCAATATTCCTCCTGCTGAGCACACTCTGTCTCCCCATTTCTGAGCTGAATTGAAGGCTGAGTCCTTCACAGAAGTTTTATCCCCCTCCCACCGAAGGAAAACCCAATTTTTGGGAGCAGAAGATCACAGGCAATTACAGCTTCATCATGGGTGCTGCAGCTGGGAGGGGAAATCTTCCCAAACATCCAGGCACGGTGTAAAAGCCTCTGAAACCATTCAATTTCCAGCAAAATAGAGGTGGGAGTTTATAGAGGCTCTGCAAGGCTGGGGAAGGTGATAGGAGAAGGAGCCAGACTTATATTTGCATTATTTTATTCTTGTGCAAACCCAGCAAAATATGGGATTGACCCCGAGTGAAAGAAGCCTCAGCTGCAAATTCAGTGGAGAGTTTATTTTTGAAAGATGCAGCTTTTACCTGTGGAGAATTTCAGCCCTGTTTAGTGTCAGCTCCTTTATTACTAAATCTCTGCCAGAGATTGAGCAGTCCTTTCAAAAAGAGGCAATTTTAGTGGTGTTTAGACCAAATTTCAACTTCACTTGGCACAGATGGGAACTTCAGGGCCTTCTCACAAGGCCAAACTCTGAAGATTCTTCATGTTTAGGATTGGCTCTATGTTGTTACATCTGCAAAAATAAACCAAAAATTGAGAAAATAATGATTTTCCCTCAATTGCAATTAAACCTTAGAAGGAAAAATGAAAACATTAAACCTAGAAGGAAAATCCAGAAAATGAACATCAAAATCACCTTTCAGGGGCTAAATTCAGACAAGGTTTGGAGCCTGTATTAAATGTTGGGCATGTGAGCATTGATCTTAATTAAACAAATGTGAAACGGGAAGAGATCAAGGGCTCACCATTCCTCAGAGATAAATGAAATAAATACCTTTATACTAAAGAGAAAGCGCACAATCCATTTTCTCCAGGAATCCCTGCAGCTTGCCCACAAAGGAGCGCAGGGATGCTTTGGAAGGAGCTGGCTCTGCTGCTCAGCTGCAGCTGGAACACAAAACAGAGGAGGTGGCAGAGCCTGAGTGACTCCCAAGGCAGGTCCAGACCCACAGGGAAGCAGGAGAATACAGCAGCAAAAAAAGGAGAGCAGAAAAACCCCGAGAGCTGAGATTCTGCTAAAAAAAAAAGAAGTGAAGGATGGCTACAGAAGGCTCAGATAATGTGGATTTTTGGAAACAGCAAGGAGTGGTGCCAGCAAAAAAAAAAAAAAAAGAAACTCAGAGGGATTTCTTTTTTTCCATTCTTTTCCCAGACAATATCTTCTTCTCCAGTTCTTGGTGTCTTTTAATAGTTGTCTTTGAAGTTGGGCAGAGCAGACTTGCCATGAACTGTAGCATAGAAATTTGAGGGACAGTGCCTGAAAATGAAACCTAAGCGGGGTAAAGAAGGAGAAACTTGTATGAAATGAATTATTTTTGATATTCTAAAAAATTATCACTTGTAAACACATCTGCCACCAACCTTTCTACCCTTCCTCCCCCTTTTTCCTCAAAATAAAAGTTACTGTTTCATTCACAAATAAATGGAGTTCATGCACTTTCTGCTAGTTTATGCCTTGAATTCCCACATCTGAAAAATCTGGACAAATATTCCCACATCAGCTGGAGAAACTCCAGAGAATTCAGTTAAAAACCAACCCAAAAATCAACCACAAAGCTGCCTTGTCCCAGAGAGGACTTGCACGAGGCTCAAGAAAGAAGGTTTGGCCATGTATAAAAGAGATTAAAAAATGCATTTATCTCCAATATTAGCTGTAAATCTGATTAGACCTGTCTGGGTTCTCACCTCTTGGCTTTTTGACGGCAGGAATTGAACCCAGAGATCCCGGCAATGTTCCAGGGAAGTTGGTCCCAGGGCTGTGCTTCCAACTCCCATTGCAAAAATACCCACCATAACTGAATTCAAATAATGAATTATTAAAAACCACCTTATTAAGAGGGATTTTATCTACCAGCTTGTTCTTTGGAGGGTCTCTGGGGTGGCTGGGAGGGTTTTTCAGTGAGAAAAGCCATTTTTCAGTGCTTTGGAAGAAGCCCTGAGGTCCCATCCGAGCTGGCACGGGCTGAAGTGATGGAGAAATCTTAGAGGACCTCAGTGGGTGTTAAACTGGAGGAGAAAACACCTAAAAATACTGCAGGCCAACAAAAGAATCCTCCTTTATTCAGCTGGAAAAACGGCCTTGAACTGGAACAAATCTCAGCACGGAGCAAGGTGAATCTGCTGGCCAAACGCTCAGGGAACAAAAGAGCAACCGAGCCGATGGAGCCAGGCCATGGCAGCAGAAATAAAGAATAAAACCTGAGGAAGCTGAGCAATGATGGCAACAGAAATAAAGAGTAAAATCTGAGGAACTTGAAGAAATGATGGCAACAGAAATAAAGAGTAAAATCTGAGGAACCTGGAAAAATGATGGCAAGAGAAATAAAGAATAAAATCTGAGAAAGCTGGAGAAATTATGGCGAGAGAAATGAAGAATAAAACCTGAGGAACCTGAAGAAATTATGGCTGAAAAAGTTCATCAAAAATTCATCAAAACGATCGAGAAACTTTCACACAGAGAAATTAAAGGAAACTCTCAACTTCAGAGCAGTTTTGGTTCTAAGCAGAAATGAGAACATCTGTTAAGTGCTGAAGCAACTTTTCTTTTAATTTTCCCGTAAAGAAATGATCTGTCATGCCAGCACTGCGTGTGTCTGTGAGAAGCCAGGCTGGGATAAGCAGCAGGGATATTTCTGATGGAACAGAAGAACAGGGAGAAGGATTCTGACCAATGCGGCCCAACTGCAGTGCTGGGCCACGAGCAGCACAGGTTTCCTTAATGGAATAAAAGGGGAAAAAATCCAAGCTAAATTTGATTTCTCAAAATGAGTTTGGGTAATCTAGACTGAGTTTTGTGGCAGGGTAGGCAGGCACTGATAAAGGACACAGAAGTGGGAATGAGGAAAGGACAGGAAATTTCCCAAAACTTTCCAGTGTGTATTAGCAACCACAATGGGGGGGTGATAAACCACATTTTGTTCTGCTTCCTAAATGCAGCATCTCAACAATTTTCCTCCAAATGTCCCTGAATTTTGGAGAAACTCACGTTTTGAACTCGCAGGAAATGGCACCAAATCAAATATTGAGTTCTGCTGAAATTTGCCAGTTCTAAATGCAAATTGCTCTTTTACTTTGCCATCATTAAATGTAGCATTTTAACCCCAAATCCATCTGACTCACATTTTTTTCACACACGAGCAGATGGTATTTTAGTTGCAAATAAATGTGACTTCTCCTCAGGATGTTTCATCCACAAATATAAAAAGAGGCAGAAGAAAATTTCTTTTTTTCCAGAGCTTTCACTTGAGTTTGGACAGGGTGGAATGGAGCAGAAGGGAAATTTGTGTTTAAATTCTTGCCGGGGTCTGGGTTTGCACACTCACAGAGCCAGACAATTCCCATATTTAATCACATCCACTCATTTTTTTGAGAGCCTCAGGGACTCCATCCCTTCCCTGGGGTGTCTGTTCCAATGTTTTTCCACTCCTCAGGGCAGGAATTTTTCCTGATTCCCGACCTGAGCCTCCCCTGGTGGGACTTGAGGAGGTTTTCCCTTGTCCTGCCCATCAGGACCTGCTCAAACCTGAGGTTTCCCCTCTTCCCTGTGAAACCTGGACCAAGAGCCCTCATTGTCCTCCTGGGAGGAGCAGCTGGAGGGAGAAAATGGAACTCCACATTTCCTTTTCAGCCCTTTAATTTGCTTCTATTCCACTTTTAGGTGCTTTGATTGAAACCCATTCAAAGAATTCCACTCCTAAATCCAGGTTCTATTCAGGCTCTAGGTGAACATTAGGCTGAAATAATCAGAGCCACCAAGAAGGAAAAAAATTTCTCACTATTTTTGTACCAACATGTTATGAATAGATACAAATAATTTCATATAAATACAGACACACCCCCACATTAACCATGAATGGAGGAACACTTTTAAAATCCTTCTCATTTTGAAAAAAAAAAAAAACCAAAACTTTGATAAAACAGCAGGTACCATCGTACTTTGGGATGATTTTGTGCTGTCAGAGCTGTTTTCTGCCGTGCAGTCCCATTATTTTTGCAGATGCCAGGACAGGCAGCATTTATCATCCCCTGCCCCTCTGAGCAGGCACAGACCCATCCATCTGCTCTCCGAGAGCTCCACTCCTGCATTTATTTATTTTGGGAGCATCCACTCCATCCCTCAAATTTAGCTTGTCTGGGAGAGGGAAAAGCCCTGTATTCAGATAGATGGGGAGGATTTTGCACCGTGCATTTACGAAAATGTCATTTTTCATCACTTAATTGGAGCCAATCCCGGCCCCAGTGCTCGGATGGTTTTGTACTGATGGTAACAAATTGTGACAGCAGAACAAAAGTGGGTGACAAAGGCATCATGTCCCAATTAGCAAATCTCACCCTGCTGCTGTTAGAGGGGAATGAGAGGCAGACCCACTCTGAAATGATCCATTCTGGTGGGGAAGTCATTGCAAAGATGATTTTTCCATCCTCTGAGGCAGTAACCCAGCCCTGGAAATGCCTGTCAGGGTCTCACAGGGAAAAGTGAAGTTTTCCTTATTTTTTCCTTATTTTCCTTATTTTTTCCTTATTTTCTTTATTTTTCCTTGTTTTCCTTATTTTTTCCTTATTTTCTTGAACCTCATTTTCCTGTGGGGACTGAGCTGTCCGTGCTCCTTTTCCCTCTGGACACCCAGTGAGGCTGCAGGGAGCAGAGGGCAGAGCAGGGATGCTCTGCCAGGCACTGCATCCCTGATGGAATCAGGATTTATGGCACTGCCACTCCCTCTCTGTCCTAAATCTTGGCCTCAACAAATTGGGAACTCAAAGTGGAGCTACCCAAGTGGAGCTGCTGAGGATGAGAGTGAGAAACAGCCTGGAAAATCCTTGGGAGTGGTACAAATAATAATAATAATAATAATAATAATAATAATAATAATAATAATAATAATAATAATAATAATAATAATAATAATAATAATAATAATAATAATAATAATAATAATAATAATAATAAATATTTAGAGAACGCAAGCTTGGAGCAACCAAAATCTCCCAGTTCTTTGAGCACAGAAAATCATTTGGACAGGGAAATGAATATTTGGGGGATGTTTAATTCTTGTAAAGGAATTGTTTTGCCTTCCCATGGGGAAGGAGGTCAGGAAGGAAATCAGAGCTGGGGGAATCAAGTACTCAAAGTTCAAGTACTGCAAACACTAAAGGCTCCTCAGAAGCAGTAAAACCCCACAAAAATTGTATTATTTTAACTTTCTCTGTAATAATGTGGGCAGTGCTTTCATTGCCAGCCTTTCAGGATAATGGCATTACCAGACTGAGGTAATATTTGAAATATTTATAACACAGAGCTTGCCTGAATATGTTGTTTTTATGTAATTAAGGGCTGTGTATGACATGGATTAATGCTCATGGAAACGTGGTAGATTGGATGTTTTGGTAAATATTTCCTTGCTCATTCTCCAAGCTATTTTATGCTGTTTTTAATGAAACCATCAAAAATATTTACAAATCTGTTCCTGAAATGGCAGCTTTTGATGTCTTAATTTTCCCATGAAGTATGGTTGGCCTTCATTAGAATTCAGGATTTTAAGACTCTTGGTTATAATCCCTCTATATAATTTACATGGAGCTTAAAACGAATAAACAAAACCTTTCCTGCGTGGTCTCTGTGAGAACACAGAGCTTTGTTTGGCTGGGTTTTTTCCCAATTTTCATCAGAATATTTCTGCAGAGCACAGGGGGTGTGCTGGGGTGGAGCTGCAGAGTGAGAGGCGCATTCGGTTCCTGCAGATGTGCAGCACACACCTGGATTTCAAACCAGACACATTCCTTAGGAGTTTATTTCCCTGTCAGTGGATGGGGAGTCCCTGCTCCTTGCAGGCCCTTCCCTGCCCGAGGAGCAGGGGTTAACTGGGGAGATCTGCACCCAGCATTTCCCTCAGCCTGTGCAGCAGCTCAACAATCAACCTGGGCTCAGGACAGCACAAATCAGCCATTTGTTCCCACATTTCAGCACCACATCTCTCTCCTGAGTGTCTGACAAGCCTTGAGGATCGTGCCTTAAATCCTAGAAGGTGAATAATTGTTTCCTAGGCAGCATATCTGTACAGATCCCATTTTTTTTAAAGACATATCTAATGTTTTTAAGGACAAATGCTGCTCTGCACAGCCACGATGAGCCTGGAAGCTTCTGGATCCCTTCTTCAAGGTGGGAGAATCACCCCATAACCCTCAATTCCTCTGCTTTTGCCACTCGAATTGAAACTGGAATAATTCCAAGGAGGCATCCAATGACCTGCAATCATTCAAACTTTTTATAAAGGAACCAAAGGAAGATGCTGTGAATCCTGCAATCATTCAAACTTTATAAAAAGGAACCAAAGGAAGATGCTGTGAATCCTGCAATCATTCAAACTTTTTATAAAGGAACCAAAGGAAGATGCTGTGAATCCTGCAATCATTCAAACTTTTTTAAAAAGAAACCAAAGGAAGATGCTGTGAATCCTGCAATCATTCAAACTTTTTTAAAAAGAAACCAAAGGAAGATGCTGTGATTCCCCTTTGAAGTTTTACAGAATATTTAACCCTGGGGTGGTGCTTGCAAGCACTGAGAAAGTGATTCCCAATTAATGATTTATCCAATGGCCTTCATTTGGTTTCTTCCTTTTGCAGTATCTATAATCAGATTGGGATTTTCCCTCTTTCTTTATGCATTTGTTGCTTAAAACTGTTTCACAAATTAATTTAGCAATTTGCTGTAGCCCCAGTTATCTGGTTAACAAAGGAGATGGAAATGGAAAAAAAACCAGAATTTTTCTGGGCTGTGAATTGAATTTTGTGTGTATAAAAGACTGTTAGCTGGAACTAGATATCTTTAACATCTTCTACAATCCTGTGCTATGGCTATGAAAATGAGACATTTATTTTCATTGTTGTTATGCAGAGATTTTGAATTTGGGCTGATCTGAAACAAAGACATCACCCAGAAAATACAGCCTGCATTTGGCAGACCTCTGCAATTTCAGCACTTCTCTTATTCCCTTCTCCTGAAACCAAATTTTTACAAAGTGTGTTTTAACAGTGGGGTGTGACTGGAACATCCCTTACCCGCACTTTAAAACAGGTAACATTTGCTTTTGCTTTGAGCCAACTCAGACGGGAATTTTCTCCAAGTCTGAAGTTTTGTTTCGAGCCCTTAAACACAATTTCATGCTCAAGCCAGTCAGCCTGACAAGTTCCATTTTGGTTTCCTGCAACACCATCAAGCTGCTCCAGTTTCACTTAAAAGGTTTAAGACCTGAGCCAGTAAAAAAACCCTGAAACCAGTGAAATCACCCAATTGCCTTTTTCTTCCTCCAGCTCAGAGGAGCTGACATTTCCAGCCTGGCTCCCACTCTGCTGCTGTGGGAGAGGGAAAAGTTTCCATTTCAGCTTTTCCAGGAGGTCACATTCGCTCAGGAGAGCCTTAAGCCTCAGAGTCATTAGCACCGACTCAGCTGTTTGTAAAATCACATCATTGCCCCCAAAATAATTTTGCTTCAAGTGCTCTTTTCCCATTGAAGGGGATGTTTCAAGGAGCATTTCAATCCCCAAGACAATTTGCACCTTCAACAACAATCCCAGCTCCAACCATCTGTGCACCAAGGCATGGGGATATCAAAACTGGCCAAATTCCAGCTTTTAAAAGTGTTTTTCTGTCTCTGCTTCCTGAAGATCCAAAAAGACAGAACTTTCATTATTCCTAATGCAGGTTTTCAATCAGATAATCAATCAGATTGATCATCTTCTTCAGAAGATCAATCTTCTTTTAAATTAATAGCTAATATTTGTAATTTTCCTTTATTTTTCCTCTACCAGACACAAAACACACACCAGTAATTCCTGTAAAGTCCCTTTGCTTGTCCTCTGAGAAAAAAAAAAACCCAAAATAAATTCCTCTTCCACACAACCCTTCCCAAGGACTCCAGGATTTACACTTCAGGATTTTATGGCTTCAGGATTTGATTTGTGTAAGGAAGAGTTTGTCCTTTTATTAGTCAACAAGGCTGGTTTGACAAATTGGTCTAATTATATGATGTATTTTATATTATTTATTTTAACTTGCTGACATCCAGCGATTGAGCAGAGGTCAGGTGGGGAGCTCAAGGATGAGCCAGCACTTGTTTCATATTTCATCCTTCAAAGCCAATAACAAATGGCACCTTCTCCCCAGCTGTCTGTCAGCAAAAGGAAAGAAACATCATAAATAATAAACAGCATTTTCTGTTAAACTTCTCAGAGAAAAAAAATCTAAACAGGAAAATATAGATTAAATGGTGTTCATTTCAAACAAACTCAATGAAAACAGGAGAAATACCTATTCTTGCAGTTATCTGTGTTTGTGGTAATTGCATTTTAAATTAAACTGCTTAAAAACAGGGAAGAAGAAAGCATTTGGAAGAGTGAAAAAAAAAATCATGGAGTGATTCCAGGTCTATCTCAGTGAAACATCTTCCTTTTTGTAATGGATCAGTACACCAGGATAGAAGAAATCCTTTGGTTCTTTCTTAAACACTGACACTCCTGTCCTCACCTAAAGTGTTCTCTGGTTCCATCCCAAATTAAGGATTTGCCCTCTGTGTGATCCCACTGGCCTGAAAACCGAGCCTGATACAGAAATTCTGATTTTCCAGCACATCCTGGAGATTTTTTTCTCTTTAAATGTCTTTTATTTCTGTACCTGAGCCAGCGATGAGCTCTGCACTGCATCCACCTGGCAGCTCTTCAATGCTTTCTGTTTTACAGGCTGGTGCTGGAACAAAAGCTGCTTGCCTAAAAAGCTTTGTTGTTTCTTGCAGATTAAACTGATTTCAAGCACTTTGCATGCTTTTGTATGAAAATGAGCTGTGCAATTGCTGCAATTATCTCAAGGGTAAATAACCTCATGTCAACCCTTCTGCCCCACTGGCTGATTCCTTTTATTCAGGAATATTTCTTTATTTCTCAGAGTGCAAATTGGTTGCTTGATTTCAATGCAGCCTTGCTAGAGTGAAAAAGAAGAAAGGATAAAATTAAAGTTCTCTGCTTTCCCCCTGACCATTTCTCCACAATTTTCATAAATGTGTGTTCAAGGTTGTGTCAATTAAACTCTTCATGTTATGAGCAGCCAGTGATTCTGTCTTGGAAAAGAAGTTTATTTATGGATTTGACTTCATAACTTATTCAAATTGCTTGGGACATGCTTTCAGAATCACTTGTGCATAATCTAAAGCTTTGGAAATAAAAACATTGCTTTATTGTATTTTCATTAATTCTGAAAATCCCATGATCCCATTTTCTCTGTCACCATGGCAGGATAAAAGAATTCCCATTGTGAAACCTTCTTTCCTGAGGAACCCATTAAAGTGCAAGTCTGTATTTCATCAAACATTTCTTCATTCACGTCCCCAGAGTGCAGCACAACTTTCTTTGTGTCACTTTGAGTTCCAGGAAACAGAATTTGCAGGGGAAAATGTTCTCCAAGGCTCTTTTCAGCACTGGGGCTGGGGAAGATCAATGTTATTTAGCACAATTTGCTAATTGGGGATGAGTGACAGGGTGAACAAAGGGAGACAGATTTAGAGTGGGTTGAGGCTCTTGTTAAAATACTGGAGAGTTTGGAGGGAGTTTGGAGAAGAGGAACCAAAGCAAATATTGAGGTGAAACCCCCCTGGAGCTGCTGAGAGTGACGAATTTTGTGAATGGAAACACTCAAGATTCCAAATCAGGCAGCAGAGGAGAATCAGGTGTGCCCTGGGTACCGAGAGCTACCCCACATTGCCAGAACTCCCCACGCTTTCCCAAGGGGCACCACAAATCCTTGACAGTTTGAATGAGATTTTAGGTAAAACAGGGTGAGAAAAAGGCCAACATGGAAAATCTTTTCATTTTAACATCTCTGAAGCATTTCTGTGGCTGGTGACAGGGAAGGAGCTGCTGCCTCTCACTTTGGCCAACGTGAGCTCAGATTCCCGGCCCATCCTGCATTCAAAGCTTTGTTTTTAATGCCGTGGGTTCTGCTTTGGGGCAGGTTATTAAAGGTGTTTTAGGGCTGTCAAAGAGCACCAGAGTGGAGCCCTAAAGATCCAGTTTCAGCTGCCTGCAGAGCCTGCTACAAACACATTAAATCCTAAACGGTTCTGGGAAAGAGAAGGAAAATCATGTGGGAATTTTCTGTTTTCCTTAATTCAGTCACCTTGGCCACTGAAGAAAAGCACAGAGCAGAGGGAGGATTCTCTACAGTCAATGGAGAAAGGAAAAAATATTTCTAGGGGGAGATTTGCCCATATTCTTTTGGGATGGAAGTAATTCCTTCTGGAGATGCCTCTCCTACAACCCTTTCCTTAAAATAATGCAGTTATTTTAAAAGATCGTGCAAACTTCACACTTTTTCTGCCTGAGGAGTTTGAAACATGCAGCAAAAATATTGAAATAGCAGTAAATAAAACCAAAATTTTGCGTGCACAGATTGAGTGCTGTGACTGAGAGACCTGTTTATATCACTGGAGCCTATTAATCACAGTAATAAACACAGCTTTTTCCTTGCTACATCTGTGTAAAATTCATTAAATTTACTTATTAGACAGATTTAAAGGGTGTGAGTTGGGCCACACTATTGAATTGTGAGAATCTATAAAAAATATGCTCATAAACAGAACATAAAACATGTTCATGAACAGACTTTAAAGCCAAGGAAAGTTCAGCCCCCTCTCTCCCACAGCAGAATTTTTTTCCTGAGGACATCAGTACCAGGCAGCACAACCACCCTGTGCTCAAAGCATTCCTGCCCAGACTGCCTAAACAGCACAAATCAAAATACTTCAATTGTCAATGATTTTTCCCTATGGGGTGGGAAGATGAGGTGAATAGTCACTAATGCAGGGGCTGGAATCCAATAATACAGAAACTTTCATACAATATACTTTATTGCAAATCAAATGTTATTGCTTTTAGCACAGCACTTATAAACTGCTTTTTTTTTTCTCCCTCCCAAACTGCCATAACACCTAAAATTGAACCTCTTTCAGAACAGAAGCAGCAGGAAAGAATAGCAACAAATTTTTGGGGTTGGTTCTGAGAATGAATCATTTACTGAGCAAATTATGAATATATCACCGAATGCAGTCCTAGGGAATAGTAAGTGATAATCAAGCTGTTAAATGACATTTTAAATCCTCACATGGAGCTCCATTTCTGCAATCCAAGCCTGGAGGAAACCGTGCAGGATTTAGGAAGGATTCTGTCAGAACCCAGAGAAGTGATAGAGGAACTTTTTGGGTTCATTCCCACCAAAGGATCAGCAGGGCACAGCCTCCACAATCCCAGGAGCCAGCAGGGGAAGCTCCTGGCCCTTGGGGAGCCCAGCCTGGCTTCTGCCCTACCCTAAAACCAAAATCCCACCAAGATCAGCACCCCAGCCTGCCCCTGCTCCCAGTGCTGGCTGCACCAACGCCTCCTGCAAAATCCCAGTTTATTTCCCACTCTTTGCCCAGGTAAATGCAAATCAGCACAAGGGCATGGAGAGCTCTTGATTAAAGCAGAGGAAACTTCAGTCAGGGTCACCCTGGATTTATGATCTGGAAAAGGGATCAGTTCTGCATTAATTTCACCTGGAGTGGGTTTGTTTGTGGCCTGGAGCTGTCCAAATGCTGCTGTTTTCAGCCACAAAAACGTTGTTAAACTTGCTCTGGTTCTCAGGGTGTTCATGGATGTTCCAAGGTCCCTTTTTAGCTTGGCTTTAATGCTGCTCTCTTTTCCTTCAGAATGCTGCCAAGGATCAATGCTGATCCCTGGAACTCTGAATGCAACAGAGGCAGCACACAAGTGATTCCCAGAGACCTTTTCCTGTAAAATTCCCTGTAAAATTCCCTGTAAAATTTCCTGTAAAATGGGAGCTCCAGCTCTGAGCTGAGCTGATTTCATCCACCGAATCCCAGCTCAGAGACTCCAGCCCTGAACCCTCTGCTCCAGCCAGCCCAGCTCCCTCCAAACCGCAGCAAGGAGCTCCAGGAGATGCTTTTGAGGAATCCACTGAGTTTTTTGAGCAGTTTGACCTCCAGCACTGCAGTGAGCAGGAGCAATTCCAGGCCAGGCAAAGCTGACTCCTTGCTCCAAGTGAAATGTTTATTCCCCTCACAGATCCTCAGTGGCAATCACTGTGCTGCCAAGATCACTCCCTGTTCTTAAACTGGGTATTGGCTTCATTAAAATGATCTATTTCCAGTTCTGCTTCCAGCTGTGCTGTAAGTAAAAACCAGAATTAAAACCTCCCTTGCCTTGCCAGGAGCAGTTTGAGAAGAAAAGGCTGTTTGGCTGCGCTGGGGCTGACACAGATTTGACTCTGTTCTCACTCTTACAGCTGATTAGGGACAACTCAGTGCAGCACAACACACAAAAATCTCATCTATTAAATGCTCAGGAATCACATGAACAGAACCCATAAATCACAGAAAAACCAGGCTGGAGGAATAAGTAGCAAGACAAATATTTACACAGAGAATCTCTGAATTTCCCTGTCAGGACTGGTCGTAACTTCCTCAGTCAAGTTCCTTTCAAAGGGATTTATTGTGCAACAGCATCTGCAAGTGTTTCTGATGCTTCTTTCTGAGGGTGCAAATATTCAGATATTTCTAGTTTAGGTCTCAGCATATTCTGCTCCTCTGACCCTCCATCTGAACAATCATTGAATTGGGAATGGTTTTAGGGTAAAGTGCTTCATACTTGAGGCAGTGAACAAAATGCTGTCTTTTCAATTATATTGGTGAAGTGTGCGCTCTGAAAACAGTGATTTGGGAGAACAATCATGGCCACAGACACATAGCAGGGAAATAAAACAGCTTCAGGGCTGTCTGAAGGAAAAAGAGAACATCAAATCAATAATGGAGAACACACAGAGAGTCCTGATCATCCCATTGATTGATATAAAATCCACAAATGGGAACTTGCACTTGAGAGAGGAAAAAATAACTAAAAATGTGGATTTTTTTTCATGTGGAGCTTAAGTTTAAAATAGAATTAAAGCTTGCATGATGAAAATAATTAAAAATAAATTCAGTTGGATACATAGGGAAGTTCTTAACTGTTAAAAAACTCTCCTTTGAATTATATAACAAAAATTATTATGGTATTATAATAAAAACCTAACAAATATGAAGGAATAGTAGTTAAAATTCTACCAATATCTTTCAAAACCCATTAAAACACGCTAGTGAAGAATCAATACCTGCTGCTGCTCCTGCTCTCACTTTTATGAGCATTTGGTTTGTAATTTTGTTTGTAATCAGGCCTGCAGAGCATGGCCTGGTATTATTCACATCTTCTGCAGGAGAGTTTGGTGTTCAGGATGGAAATGCCTTTAACTCCATGGGAAGCTAAAACTCCTTGGCTGGGGGAGGGATGGAAATGTTCTTGGACCTAATTCTGCCATAAGAGACAGAAATCATCTCTGCCTTTCCCTCCCCCTTGGAAAGGCCATTTCTGGTCAGAACTTTGTGTTGTGGCTCCGCAGGTCAGTCACAGTTGTAACTCTGCAGCTACTTTGTTTATTTATTTCAAACACAGACATTCAGAAACACTGAGGATAATATATAATATAACATATATTAATAATATAATATAATATAATATAATATAATATAATATAATATAATATAATATAATATAATATAATATAATATAATATAATATAATATAATATAATATAATATAATATAATATAATATAATATAATATAATATAATATAATATAATATAATATAAATGAACTGAGGGTTCAGAGTCTTTCAGCTGTTAAGGAACCATTTCTCCCTGGCAGCTGAAATACTCTCACTCACACATTGCAGGAGTGAGAAGCAGCAATTTGAGGTTTCAGCAGGTTGGCTGCAAAAGCTTTTTGATTTTGTTGTACTTCCCCTGCTTCCAAAAAAATCCCTGAGCTTAAAAGGTCTCCTAGAGGTTAAAAAGAAGCTCCCCTGTCTCCTGTGCAAAGAAAACATTCACTTTATTGCACTGAGCAGAGAGAAGTTCACAAAGCTCCTGGGGGTCAAAGGTCAGCTCTCCTTGGCTTTTCCTCTCCTGTTTGGAGTTCTCCAGGCAGGATCGATGTTTGCTGGAAAGCCCAGCCCAAAGCAGGTGGATCTGGATGGACTCGGATGGGCTGAGCCCCTCTGCACCCCCCTGCTCAGATCAGATCCTGGGGCTGGCTGAGCCCGCAGGGGTTTGGGTTTGCACCCAGAATCTCTGCTCCCTGCAGAAGCGACACTCCCAATTAGCACAGCATTAATCAGCTGAGCTCAAATTCCTCTCAGTCCCCTCTTCACAGCCTGAGCAGTGTCAGAGCACCAGGAAACTCCTCAAGGACCAGAGGGGAAAACTTGGGAAAACTTCATCAACACCTCAGTGAGTGCCAGGGAGGGGCCATCACTGCCCTGGAGATGTATTGCTCAGCTCAAAGCAAAAAATTAATTATTTATCAATTAAAAAAATTATATATATATATATATATATATATATATATATATACACACATATAGATATATGTGTATTATATATTTATATATATATATATAATTATATATATGTGTAATTATATATATACACATAGATCTGTATATATATACATATATAAAAATATATAATATATTATATATATAATATACATTCTATTCTATAATCTATATTCTATATTCTATATTCTATATTCTATATTCTATATTCTATATTCTATATTATATGCATATTATATAAAATATTTTCTCTCTTCTCAAGCTTTGTCCTGGCAGCATTTTAACCTCCACCCTTTCTCACATTTCTGCTGTTTTGCAGAGATTTTGCTGTTTTGATTGTGGGGTCTCTGGCCAGTGGAAATTCTGAAATTGGGACAAAACATGTCCAAGAAATCAGGCTAAAGGTGTCTTCTGCCACTGAGATATTTCCAGCCCCTGGTTCTGCCAGCCCATCAATCCCCTACTGGGCAAGGGCAATACCAAAACTTCATTGAGGCTTGAGGAAAACCAGAACAGTTTCCTTTTTAGGTGTATAGATCTGCCTTCAGCCGTGCTGCAGAAACAGCTCAGGATTCAGTTCTGAGCCTGGAGCTGTGACAATCCATCTCATTGTGAGCTGGCAAACACGGGGGTGCTGTGCCAAATACACCTGCAGGGTCCCCCAGGGCTGCTCCTGCTCCACCCGGGGCTTTCCCATCCCATTCTGCCCAAATTCCTCAGGAGCTCTGCCCTCCCCTCTCCCTCCCGACCCCGTTGCTCAGTTATTTGTTAAACCATTTCTGTCGAGGTAATTGGACTTCCCAGAGAGGGGAGGGTTTGCTGTCTCTGAATCAATTCCCCTCCTGGCAGCCTCCCTCTAATAAAAACATTTTTCTCTCCTTGCGCTTAAAAGCTCATAAATACCTCTTTGGAGGAGCCAGTCTCTGACCTTTGGGGCTTGCAGCTGCATCTCTGTGAGTGACAGGATGAACTCCCCAAAGCTGCAGTTTTTGGAGAGACAAAGTGTGCATTTCAACAAGTCTGCCTTCAGCATTCCCTTCCTTTCCCCATTTTTCCTCCTTTATCTTCTTCCTCTCTCTACTCCCCTTCCTCCTGCCCAGAGCAGAAGGGTTATTTAAAGCAGAAAAAGACCAAGAAATCATCAGCTGGAAATTTTTCTGAGTTCTGTCTTTTATTTTCCATTTCCACTCTGTATCAGAGGGGTAGATAACTTAAATCTCCTGATTTTGCAGGAAAACATTTTATTTAACAATTATTTCCCTGTGTCCCTACGCCTCTTGAAACACATCAAAACACACACTCAAGTGAAAGCCCTGAAACACTTCAGAAAATTTCCTGTTAGGCATTTTTAAGACAAAATTTAATAAAAACAAGAAATCAAAATCTCCTATTTAACTCAAGTGTTTTTTAAGGGAATAAAAGGATTGAAAGCAACCTGATAAATGTTCCCAAACATGCTTAAAATACTTAATTTGCAAAGCTTGTGTGAATTTTTCATTTGTTTTAGGACAAAAGATTAAGTTTCATTGATTCAGTGGAAAAAACCCCAGTTTTTTGACATTAACCAGTTAGAAAGTAAATAAAGTAAATGTGACAAGTTAAAACAGCAGGAACTCCACAGTGCCTGGCAAAATCTGAGCTGTGGTGATTCTTTAAATGAATTCATGAAATTAGCTCTGATTATGCACTACAGGAGGAAATTTTGATTTACAGAATAAAATCAATGCAGAGCAGAGCTCAGTCTTGAGCTGCTACACAGACCCCTGCAGAGAATCTGGAGCTTTACAGGCAGTGTTTGCCAAAAGAAATCCTTGGGTAATACAGAGCATCCATTTTAATGACTCTCTCTTCATCATAAAGTGGCTCTGAAAGTGCAGCAAAATATCCAGGAGCACTGCTGGGAACCTGAGTGAGCAACGTGAAATTATGATTATGGGTAAGTCTACGAGCAAATTATAAAAATAAAATCTAAATTTAAAGCCAGCAGCCCCCCGTTAAGAACTTTAAGTATGATTGCAGGTCTGCATTATTGGAAAATTAGTATACAAATGACATACTAGTAGGAATAGGAGAAATATTATTTATGGGTGCTTGGTGTTAAGTAAGAAATTATTTCGGTAGGCAAAGCCCTCAGGCTGGGCTTTACCCTTTGGAATAAAGAATGATCCATCCCTGTCCTCAGGGAAATTGTGATGCAAACTGAGGCTGGTTTTTCTTTCCTTTTAAAGGCAAAATGTTTGTAAAATCAGAACTTATTGCAAAGGTGCCGTGTCAGACGGTGTCACACAGAGCCTGTGCTTTTCCTGAGGATGCAAAGTTAAGCCCAGCTTTGGAACAGTCCGGGATAGGCTGGGATGGATGAGGGGAGCTCCAGCGAGGCCCCAAGGATCCCTGGCAGTGCCCAAGGCCAGGCTGGAAGGGGCTGGAGCAGCCTGGGATGGTGGAAGGGGTGGATGGAGGAGCTTCAAGGTCCCTCCCACCCCAAACCCCTCCGGAATTCCGAGATCCCAAAGCTCAGGGTCAGGCACAGCAGTGCAAGAGGAAATCTCAGCAGGTTCAGCTTTGTTTCTGGCCTGGAGCACGGGGCTGCTTCTCCAGGGATGGAACTGCATGAATTCCCATGAATTCCCATGAATTCCCATGAATTCCCAAAAATTCCCACAGATTCCCACAGATTCCCATGGATTCCCATGATTTCCCACAAATTCCCATTAATTCCCACGAATTCCCATAAATTCCCAAAAATTCCCATGGATTCCCACGAATTCCCATTGATTCCCATAAATTCCCAAAAATTCCCATGGATTCCCATGAATTCCCATTAATTCCCAAGAATTCCCATTAATTCCCATGAATTCCCACGAATTCCCATAAATTCCCATGGATTCCCATGAATTCCCATATATTCCCATGAATTCCCATTAATTCCCATGAATTCCCATGGATTCCCAGGGATTCCCATGAATTCCCATGGATTCCCACAAATTCCCATGAATTCCCATAGATTCCCATGAATTCCCACAAATTCCCATGGATTCCCACAAATTCTCATGGATTCCCATGGATTCCCATGAATTCCCACAAATTACCATGGATTCCCACAAATTCTCATGGATTCCCATGGATTCCCATGAATTCCCACGAATTACCATGGATTCCCATTGATTCCCAAGGATTCCCACGAATTCCCATGAATTCCCAAGAGTTCCCATGGATTCAGCTGCTCCCCGCACCTGGAGCAGGAAATCCCAGGGTGTGGGTGGGATTTTGGGGCACAGGACAGAGGCAGGAGCTTGCAGGTGGATCAATTTGTGTGGCAGTTGCCTGGCAACTCTGAGCAGGGGAAAGATTTGAGCCCTTTTAAAGAATTTAAAGATTTAAAGCATTAGGAACACATTTACAGCCGAAACGACGCCAGTTTTGGTCTGTGGGAAGCAGCAGAACCAGGAGTGGGGGACAAACCCAAGGTGGCTGCCCCGAGGGGCCTGGAATGTGCAGCAGAATATCAAACTCAAACATGGGATGGACCCCCTGACATTTGAGGGCAGGTTCAGAACTGCCCAGGTTGAGCAAATAAAGGATTAAATGCCAGTGTGGTTTTTAATTAAAAAGTGCAGCCAAAGGAGGGGAGGAGTGGCAGGGTCAGATTTGGGGTGGGCTCTGCTCCACACTGAAGTCAGGAGGCAGAAATTCACATTTTATCGTCCAAAAGGCCTTTCAGGGTCATTAATTGCAGGCGCACTGAGCTAGAGGTGCTAAATATTTTCATAATGCTTTAAATAAAAGTTCAGTTTCTCAATTTCTTGTGTTTTGTTTGGTTTTTGGGTTTTGGGGTTTTTTTGCCTTGTTTGCGTTTTCTACTGGAGTAAAAAAAACCCTATGACACACAAAAAGGAATAAAACAAATGAAAGGTTTCATTTCAGGGCTTTTTAAACCCAAGTCTGTGTATTTCTTTTCCCTGGATTGATCTGGACAGCTTTGCTTTCAATCCAGTTTAATTGAAAATATGAAAATGAAACATTACACTTTTTCCTCATAAATAATTCCAATTTGCTGCTCTGCAGATGATTGGAGGGTGGCAGCTTCTCTTGTTCTGCCTGTGTAAAAACCAAATATTGATATGATGTAAATGTCAAGTTTCATTTAAAACAAAATAGATCCTGAAGAGCTGCAAAACCATTACAAATTATTTCAAAGTAGCAGACACAGGATTTTAGGAATTTTTTTTTTCCTTAACTCAGTGCTGACTTTGGCACGTTGCTGAGGGGCTGAATTTGAAAATGCAAATTTCAGGTGTCTGTCATGAGGGATGCAGGAATTGCAATGGAGCTGGTTTGTGATTGTCCAGCTGGAATTTCCCCCTGGAAAGGGGAATTTCCCCATGGAAGGATTCACACCCATGAAAGGTGACAAAATCCATGTGCTGGGCTTGGCTTTGCCCACTGGGACTACCAATGAATAAAAGATTGGTAAATTAAAAGTCTGAGGGGGAAATGCCAAAATCATTTGTATAACAAATTATTATCTCTAAGGCATTTACAACATAGTGTAGCTACAGCTGATAGGCCAGGAAACATTTATACTGTGATTAAGAAATAGTTAACTTCTGACTGTGGTGGCGTGAACCATAACATCTGTATTGTCTCACCCTTGTCATAAGACTAAAAATAAAATAAAAGTTTTTAAACACCTCTCAGTTGCCCCATCTGGGTCAGAAAAGGGCAGAATCCAACACCACGGCACTGGGACAGATTGAATTTTGAATACAGTGGGTTAATTAAATACACTGAATTTTGAATACAGTGGGTTAATTAAATACACTGAATTTTGAATACACTGGGTTAAAAATACACATTCTGCTGGGTTAATTCATTTTAGAGGCAGCTCTTTGCAAGGGGATGTTTCCAAGAGAGCAAAACCCAACATTTTCCAGGCTCCTGTTTGAAGATCACTTGGCAAAGCTTGGTAAAACACAGCTCTCTCCATGGACCTTGGGAATGCACTGAAGGAGGATGAAAACAGAATTAAAATCAAGGAGAATTAAAGGAGAATGGAAACAGAATTAAAATCAAGGAGAATTAAAACAGAAAGAGAATTAAAGGAGAATGGAAACAGAATTAAAATCAAAGTTAATGCAGAGTGAGGGATGCGCAGCAGAGCCTGGACAGGACTTGGTATTTCCCAAACAGGACATGAAAAATAAAAATCACCCCAAAGTTCTCACTGCAGCCTGTGAAGGAACCAACAGCTCAGGAAATTCCTTGGGAGGTAATTGGGAGAATTGGGCACCTTCCTCTTGTGCTTCCAGTGCTGAAAACGAAATCTTTGTGTGCAAGGAGCTGCTCTGGGCTCTCATTAATTGGGCGGCTCAGGCCCCCTGCAGAATTTTATTAGAGCAGCCCATTGACATTTATTTAGTAAATCCCCTTTTAATGAGTTTTACACTCAGGTCTACCCCAGCTAAAACTTTGGGCCAGAAAGCAAACTTTTTTGAGGGGGGAAAAAAATAAAATTAGGAAATGCAAAAAGGAAAGAAGTGATTTATTTCTAGGGTTGGCATTATCTGTAAAGATTTCTTTACAAAGCAAACAGAAGAAAGTCAACAACTTCCTCAGCACACATCCCATTTATTGTCAGGTGTCTGTCAGCTTTTCCACAATTTAGAACCATTAATATTTACATCACTAGTTTGTTATATATATATAATATTTATATTTTTATATTTATTTATATTTATATTTATATTTATATTTATATTTATATTTATATTTATATTTATATTTATATTTATATATTTATATATCATAACTTACATTAACAAAATATAGAATAGATTTTTAAAAATTATAAATATATACTATAAATAATATTAAAATATTTATATATATATAAACAATCCATATATATGACATAACTTACATAAGAATATAATATGTTATATTATATTATATATATTATAAATATATATAATTAATTATATATATAAATATATAATAATATTATTATAATTATATAATATATTATATAATTATTATAATTATATAATATATATTATAATTATATGATAAAATTATAAATATATTTTTTACGTTTTATAAAAATACTTTATATTTATATATAAATGAAAACTGATCAATATAAATACATATAAATATAAATATATAAAAATCCATATAAATATTTATATATTTTTTTATTTTTAAAAATATCTGTGAAATTCAGAGTCCCCTGTTCTTTTTCAAAGGCACCTCTCTGTCATCTTTATGAGAACCCCAGGGAAAATTTACTATCCTGAACAGTGAGTGAAGTCTGCAAAAAACACTCTAAAAATGAAAATATTTAGCACCCTATCGGATGGAGACATCTTTTTGAAGGGGAGGTTTCAAAGCACAGAGATTTACAGCAGAATTTGGTATCATCGAGAATTCAGCTCTGAAAATCTGCCTTGAAATGGATTCACCTGAGTTAGGAAATGCCTGCCCTGGGGAGCTCAGCAGCACAAAAACTCCTGATTGAAGAGAGTTTCTGCAGGAATAGTGAATCATTCTCCTCTCCCCAGCACTGGGCTTTGGATTTTTTGGATCATTCTGGGATTCTGCCACAGCCCAGACCTGCAGATGCAGAACTGGCTCTGATCCAAAGAAGTGTCTGCAGACAATGGATGGCTACCAGGGATAACAAAATCAGCTGTCAGTACATTAAACATGTTTTTCCCCTGACTGGCCATCACAAAATATCATCAGATCTGCCCTAAGAAAGGGCAGCCCTGTTATTAATGGGCTGATGAGCTTGGGAAGATCAGATCTGATTTATTTGATCATTATCAAAGCCAATGAAGAGTTCAAAGATGCAGAACTCTTTGTTGTCGTGGGCTTGTTTTCCTCACTTTCACAAAGTCAGGATGGAATTTTTACACCCAGACACAGAATATTTCAGGGGCTGTTGACTGGAAACTCACATTTCACTGACTACAGGAATTCTGAAGGACAACCTAATAAATCCCATGACCTAAAAAACGTTTTGCCTCTAATGAAAAGCTGGAAAAAGACTCTGAGATGAACTTTGCTCAGGACTTCCTGGGATGAATATGGGAAAATAGAGAGGGAAAATAGAAAGTAAAAAGAAAAAAAAACACCCACTGATTTTTATAACCCATGTCTAAAATTCCATATAATCCATCTGTAAATTCATGTATCATTCATATTCAATCCATATATTTGTGATGCCTCTCTCTTTACTTGGCCAAAGAAAATTGTTTTCCATCTTCCTGGAGGATTTAACATTCAAAAAGCTGCACAATATTTAATAAAGGTATTAATTGAGTTTGCAGTGCCTCTCTCTCCATCTGCCAGCAGCTTGGTGCAGGCAGAACAAACTCAGCTCTGGCTGGGGGACACAGGAAAATTTGTGTGCAAGATTTCAACGCCTCCAGAAATAAACAAACCACTCAGACACCTCAAATGAAGTGAATTTGTTTGCTGCCACAGTAATTTAGTAAATGGTTTGATGTTAGAGAGAAATTACAGCCTGCAGATGTTGGATCACTGCTCAGGGCATTTGGACACTTCAGAGATGCATTAAATCTCCTAAACACCTGTAATTAAAGGAGGGATGGAAATCAGGTTCAGTTTTATTTGTTTTTATTGGGAAGTCGGATATATTTGGACATTTTTTATAATTAAGATACTAAGGAGGATGTCAGGGGTTCACTTAGTGATGCACTAAGTCGTTTTCTTCAAAATTAATTCAGCACCTGTTTGATGGCTTTGCTGTGAATATTCCAGTGTCTGGAAGATCCTCAGCTTAAAAACAGATCTGCCCATAAATCATATTTGGTATTTTACAAATATTCATCCTGACATAAAACTCCCATAGTTTTTGCCAGAAATGTTAAACTTTGTGTTCCAAAAGTAGCCCAAAACTCAGCCCTGAAAACACTGAATATGGGCTAAAGAAACCTAAAGAATTTATCAAAAACCTAAGGAATTTATCAAAATTTACCAAAAACTAAAGAATTTATCTTTTATTGCCCATAGCAATTTAAACAGACTCTGCTAATTGGCTCTGGCCTTGATTACCAGAGGGTTACAGGAGGAGCCATGGCCAGAGCTGCTCCAGGAGGATTGTCCTGCACAAATAACCAAAATTATAAAGCTAATTTCAGGTCATACTTTCCCCAGCTGAAAGGGCAGGAAAAAAAATCCATATTTGTGCTTTTGCAAAAGCACAAACTCATCACAATTTGTGTTTCAGCAGTTAATTAATGACAACACCTTAATGAGAGATTCCAGCAACCGTGATCTGAGATGGGAATCACAATCCTGGGCTGAAAACTCCATTTCCACACTTTTTAATTCAAATATTCATCTCTTTGCCACTTTTTTTTTTTTTTTTATTTTGCTGCTAGTATCAATTTTGATTAATTAGAAGAAGAAAAGGAAAGTTTTTTCTCGGAGTGAGCCATGGAAATTTGTAAAACCTTGGTGCAGCCAAGTGTGTAGGACAGAAAGCCAATTAACCCCGGGCAGGCTGGAGGCAGGGCTGGCAAAGGAAAGGATTTTGTTCTTTATTCCAGCCTTTCCTGCACCTTCCCAGCTGGAAATGAAGGCTGAATATTCATCTCTGCCCTCTGAGGAAACTGGGAGGCTGTTGGGTTCCCCACCTGGCTGGGAGCTGATGAATAAATGGTGTTTTGGAGGCCTCATTAAGGCAGGGAAATAACGAGTGAGTCTCCAGCCAGTGTAGGAAATGCAATTTCCTAAAGAAATATGAATTTCTTTCAGCACCTCCATAAGATCCAGCAGGATTTTCCATTTATCCTGACGATGAGAACAGTGGTGCTCAGATAACCAATGCCACTAAACCGCTTTCATCATTTCACATTTTACCCACTACTACGCAAGACATTTTAACTCAATTCTCCCTCAGCTTATTTAAACTCTGGTTTTCCTTCCTATAAAACATCCAGCTCTGGAAACACATTCCTGGATCACCCCCCAAATTGAATACAATTAAAATCAATTTATTTTTAATAAAATCAATTTATTTTTAATAAAATCAATTTGTTAAAATATGGTTTTTCGAATCATTTTCTCTCTCAGTGTTTGAATTCCAAGCCTTTTTCCACACCTTCCACCATCCCAGGCTGCTCCCAGCCCTGTCCAGCCTGGCCTTGGGCACTGCCAGGGACCCAGGGGCAGCTCAGGAGAGGTCATTTTGTTTTAAGTTTTTATTATTTGAGGAAAGATTGGTTGTGGATTAGCTAAGGCATTAATTACGTGTCTGTATTTTTTGCTGGGATTTATAAAAGCCAAGTTTTGAAGTAGATGAGAATGTGTGAATTTATTATTGTATTTTTTTATTGTTTGAGTAAGGTGATTTATGAAAGAGGTGAATGGTTTAGATAATTCTTGTTTTATTTTTGAATAAATGTTAACACATAACAGGCAGCCACAGCTTTTCTGGGAATTCCTTCCCAAATTCCCCCCCAGCCCTGCCCTCTGGCAGTCTGAAACCATTCCCTGTGTGCTGTCCCTCCGTCCCTTGGAAATCCTCTCTCTCCACCTCTTTCAGCTCTTCCAGGTACTCAAACAGTTCAGGCATTTAAACAATATCAAACCTGGGAAATGTGCTTTATTCCTCAGCCCTGGTGTGTTTATTGCACTCTCCACCACCTCTCAAACTCTCCTCACCCCCTAAAAAGAACCTGAGCTGGATTTATCCCAAGGAAACTTTGCAGGAGTCTCACTTTAATCACTCCACCGAACACAGAGATCCTGAAAAAGCTGATTTATTTTTAAACATAATTACATCTTCCAGGTCATTATTTCCCCTTACAGCAAATGTCTAAAGTCGTGTTCCGTGTATCATCCCAGCCCACAGTGGGAACAGGGGGGTTCTGCTCCTTTCCAGAGCTCTGAAAAGCCTTTTGGGGTTTGTTTTGTTGGGCTCTGACAGCTCAGCAGAGCCGAGGAAATGATCCAGGAGCTGAGGCTGTTCCTGTAAATTGAGACTTCAGAGGAACAACAACCTCTGTGCTGCTGTTGTTGGGTTAGGGATGGGTGGATGGAGTGATGCACAGAGTTTGGGCTCTCAGAAGGCAAATGGGAACTTTATTGGACACATTTATACAAGTTTATTAGACACCATGTGTCTAATATATATATATATATAATCTTATCTATAATAATAATAATAATAATAATAATAATAATAATAATAATAATAATAATAATAATAATAATAATAATAATAATAATAATAATAATATGCATATAATATAATAATATAATAATATATAATATTATATTATAATATATATTATATATTATAATTATATAATATATATTATATATAATATATATTATATATAATATATTATAATATTATATATTATAAATTATAATAATATATATTATTATATTATAATATTATATAATATATATTATAATTATATATTATAATTATATATTATGATATATTATAATATATAATGATATATTATGATATATTATATATTATTATTATATGCATAATAATATAATAATATTATGCATATACTATTATTATTATACTACTACTATTATTATTATACTATTATAATTATAATATATACTATTATTATATATCCTTTATATATTATCTATTATATTATTATATTATTTTATTATTGATATATTATAGGATATATTCTATATATTATATAACATATAATATATAGAATATATCCTATAATATATCAATATATCTATATATATTACTATATATTATATATATTACTATATATTATATATTTTATATATAGTGTATATAAATATATAGTATATATAGTGTATATATAGTGTATATATATTTTATATATAGTGTATATAAAATATATATATAATATTCTATCTTTTATTAGACACAAAATATTACACATTTTTACATAGATACATAAAGTTGGATTTGATTGGTTTTTAATTAACACTTTTTATATTACTGGTTTATTAGGAGTAACATTTTATTTTATTTTAAAATAATAGCACTTATTTTATAAGTAAATAATATGTTTAAAACACTAGTTGTAAAGATTGAGGATGGTTTTAATTATTTTTCTGAGTTTTCTCAAAAACTTCCTAGCGTAAGGCTTGGGAAAGTTTATCTGACTCTTTTTGGACCAGATTTTCAGTATCTACATCACCGTACAGACACTTTGAGACTGTAGGAGCTCCAAAGGGGATTTATTTTAGGAAAAGCTCTGAGTTTTCCACAAACTGCAGAGGGAAATAACCCCATGGCAGGAGCACAAATCAATTCCAGCCAGGATGGGTGGGGAGAGCTCAGCTACTCCAGCCCAAGGAGGGGTGTTAAAATAAATTCTTTATTTTATACATTTTCCATCCAACTCCAGCAACTCTCTTCCTTTTGTTTTGTTTTTTTTTTGTAGTTCTTAAGTTCAATATTGAAAAGGTTTTACCCGTCCAATGAAGTTTTGAACTTGAACATTTCATCACTTCCTGAATGCAAAAAAATTCCAGCAAAAATACCACTAAAAACAAACTGAAAATGATCCTGGCTTTTAGGGACTGGCACTGAAACAGAAAAAATAAATTAAAAAAAAAAAGAAATAAGGAAATAAAGTAATAAATAAATAAAGCAATAAACCATGCAGCGATTTTTAAGGCATTAAATTTTGATTTCCACAATATCGCAGTGGGCAAAGCCCTACCCCTATCCTTGCTCACTGTAAATTGCCAGGTTTTCATATTTATTTCTCTTTCTTCTCTTTGCTATCTTTTACATAAAAGACAGAACCACTTCATCAGTTTTTTAAAAGCCTCAAATTCCTACTCATGGAAGCAGTTCCTTATCAATTCCCAAGCCCTCCTGACTGCTCACTCTCTAAAATTGATAATTTCACCATTTAGAAAATATTTATCCATTTTATACCTCTTATCATCCTTTCCCCATACAGAAATAAGTCAGAAAATTGACTGTCACACCTATTTAGATTCATTTTATGCTTGCTATGGAAGCAATTTTAGGATTTATCTGTATTTTGTATTAGAATTCTTTTATATCCAATTGTGGAACATCCAGGAGGAAAGAACAAGCCAAAAAGTTCAGTTAAATATTCTCTACATGCCCTGTATATTCTATATATTAATCATAGAAATATATATTAATAACAGAAATGTATATCTTTTAATTGCTTTTTTAGCCTTAATTCTAATGCAAATGTTAAAAATTTTATGGCAAATGAACTAAAAGCATCTTCCACTATATTCTGCTGAACTCTTCCATGAGAAAAGGACTTTTAAATCAAAGATATTTTTATCACATCTTTTCTGTCATCAGCATGTTTCAAAATGCCAAAATGGATTATTAATGAATATTTACAATAATAATCTACAGATCTAATCTAATAATCTACATCTAGAAAAAAATTAAAATCATCCTGAACCCCTAAAAATTTGGCTTTTTTATGTGCAAATCAGTGTTGACAGCTGAAAATTAACATTAGAAACTGTATTAATTGAAATTCTCTGAGTTACTTTAGTTGGGCCAAGTGTCAGATCTGACCTCAGACCTTAATTTAGCCAATTAATCACATTTTTTTTTTGCAGGCGTCCCATGGAATATCCATGCTTTGCTCCTTCCCTCCAAATTCCTCCCAAAACACGGAGTTTTCCTGTGACACAACACCCAGCCAGAGCAAACACTGAGATCCTGCAGCATTTTCCAATCCTTTCTCTTGATTTTTCCTTCATCTCCACACTCTGCAGAGAATTCTGATTTTGAATGCCTGAATGTTCCAGGGAACTGCTGGGAGTGGAGATTTCCCCGGGGCTCTGTCTTTGTTCCTAAATTGAAATAAAAAAGAGTGAATTTGGATATTTCAGTAACCACCCAGTTCCACCCAACTGAACGAGACTGGGCAGCCCAGATTCAAACCAATTCCATTTTCCTTGCATTTCCAAAACTGCAGGACACATCTGGCTCTGCTAATGAAAGGCCAGGAGATTTCAGCAGCAAGGTCAGATTTCAATTAATTCTCCTTGTTCACTGTCTGAACCTTGCTCACTTACAAGCCTTGATAGATCAAACACTGAAATATTCCCTGAATTATTCAAGATTTTCCCCCCCAGTGATGGCTGCGGTACAAAAGCTGAATATTACCAAAAGCTCTCCTCACAATTTGCTGCTTTTAATCAACTTCTCTTGGTTTTGCTGTTTTATTTCAGGAGTGATCAGGTCAGTTGTTATTATAAATGAGGGGTTTAGGTACCAAATTTCCACACAAGGAAATTTTCCCATCCCTGGAAGTGTCCAAGGCCAGGCTGGAGCAACTTGGGGCAGTGGAAGGTGCCATGGCAGGGCTGGGACAGGATGGAAACCCCAAAAAAACCTCAAAAAACCTCCCCAAAACTCAATGATTTTATGAATCAGGGGGTTTTGGGTGAAGTTTAGAGCTCCCAGTGAACATTTTTGTCTCTGAACTCATTGGCAAGTGTTGCTTTGCTTGTTGTGTGAGAACAGCAGAACAATAAGATCCATAAAGAAATCCATAAATCCAAAAGAATTGAGTTTATCCATAAGAAAATCCATAAATCCAAAAGAATGGGATTTACCATAAGAAATCCATAAATCCCAAAGAATTTGGTTTATCCATAAGAGTTGAGAGCTGGAGGAATTTGACTTTTTTTCCCTTGTAAAAAGTGATTTGTGTAATAAAGCTGTGGGGAAATTGAACTTGTCAGCGTGTTAAATGCATTTGTCTACAGGAATAAAATAAACTACACGTGTGCAATTATGGGATTGGAGGCTGAAATTCCCTGTGATTCAAACTCTAATTTATCACCAGTTTTTCTTTAATCCACTCAAGCTTTACCAGTTAACTCTGCATAATAATTTCATTTGAAATGGAAATGAAACAGAAGGCTTTGAAAACAAACATTGAACATTATTTAAATCAGTGCATTCCAGCTTTGCAGCAACAATTCCAGTGATTTACTGAACAGGACACAGCTGAAAACTGCCAGGAATTTGGCAAAAAAAAAAAAAAAATGTGTATGTTTGTCTATATATATATAGACACAGACATATATAAAATATTTGACATTTAAATATTAGTGGGCAGAGTACACTCAGCACTTAAAATATATATTTTAGGAGGTGTATTAATTTAAAATAACTCCACAGAGCAGTGTGAGGTTTGTTCTTTTGAGGTTTTCCTTCTCTCCAAACAGCCAGATCTTACCTTGAAAGCACAACTACAGTGGGAGGAAAAATAGATTTATGAGCTGTTAAAGAAGCAGATTTTATTTTATTTTATTTTATTTTATTTTATTTTATTTTATTTTATTTTATTTTATTTTATTTTATTTTATTTTATTTTATTGTTTTGGCACTGCTCAAACCCAGTTTGTCCTTCACAGACAGAGCTGGTCTCTCATTTCCTCACAGAGTCAGCCCAGCCCTGATTTCCCTGATATTTTAAAGAGGATTTGCTTGCAGATTAAGTTAATTTTCACATAATCAAGGCAATCCAGGAGCCTTAAAGTCCTTGGCTGCAGTGACATTCCCTGTCCATGTGCTCCTCTGGAGCAGCACCTCAATCACAGCTGCTGGCTGCAGGGACACATTTCCTGGGCATCAACGAGCAGGGAAGCTGAAAACAAATTTATTTCCACTGCAGAACTCTGCCCCTAAATCTTTTAAAGTGTTTTTAAGAGAAAAAAAGCACTTTAGCACTCAAAGGATGCAACAGGAGGAAGGTTTAGAAACAAAGCATTCTGGAATTAAGAGAGGTTGTGGCTGCGCTTGGTTTGGTTTGAAATACCCCAAAGCTTGGGCTGTGCAGTTCAGCAAACACATTTGGGGTTAAACAAGTCCTTTTTGAACCTTTTGGGTAGATAGCAGATTGCAGCTCTGCAGTCAATAACAGCCCCAGCTATGGCACACCAGAGAGCTCCTTTGGCTCCAGAAATAATTCCATTCTCCATTCTCCATTCTCCATTCTCCATTCTCCATTCTCCATTCTCCATTCTCCATTCTCCATTCTCCATTCTCCATTCTGCATTCTCCATTCTCCATTCTGCATTCTGCATTCTCCATTCTGCATTCTCCATTCTCCATTCTCCATTTTCCATTCTGCATTCTCCATTCTCCATTCTCCATTCTCCATTCTGAATTCTCCAATCTGCATTCTCCATTCTGCATTCTCCATTCTGCATTCTCCATTCTCCATTCTGCATTCTCCAATCTGCATTCTCCATTCTCCATTTTCCATTCTCCATTCTCCATTCTCCATTCTGCATTCTCCATTCTCCATTCTGCATTCTCCATTCTGCATTCTCCATTCTGCATTCTGCATTCTCCATTCTGCATTCTCCATTCTGCATTCTCCATTCTCCATTCTGCATTCTCCATTCTCCATTCTCCATTCTCCATTCTGCATTCTGCATTCTCCATTCTGCATTCTCCATTCTGCATTCTCCATTCTCCATTCTGCATTCTCCATTCTCCATTCTCCATTCTCCATTCTCCATTCTGCATTCTCCATTCTCCATTCTCCATTTTCCATTCTCCATTCTCCATTCTCCATTCTGCATTCTGCATTCTCCATTCTCCATTCTGCATTCTCCATTCTCCATTCTGCATTCTCCATTCTGCATTCTCCATTCTGCATTCTCCAATCTGCATTCTGCATTCTCCATTCTCCATTCTCCATTCTGCATTCTCCATTCTCCATTCTGCATTCTCCAATCTGCATTCTCCATTCTCCATTCTCCATTCTCCATTCTCCATTCTCCATTCTGCATTCTCCATTCTGCATTCTCCATTCTCCATTCTGCATTCTCCATTCTGCATTCTCCATTCTGCATTCTCCATTCTCCATTCTGCATTCTCCATTCTCCATTCTGCATTCTCCATTCTGCATTCTCCATTCTCCATTCTCCATTATTTTCCTGCCTCAGACACAGCCCCTCGCCCCAGCCACTGAATTCTCCCAGGCAAGTCTTGCTCTGGGAAACTCCTCATTAAACCCAAGAGAAAAAAGAGCCTAAATTCGGTTTAAAACACCCAGCAAAGCTAACTGGTGACATTTGGATTGTCACTGCCTCCCTAAAACCCCTGGGGCCTCAGCAGCTCCTTTTTGGGGGGGCATTTCTCATTAGCAGCAGAATTTCCCTCACTTTTGCAATATTGATTCCCTTGCCGTGGGGCAAGCTGGGGCAGGGACAGCTCTGTGCATCTCCAGCTCAGGAATTCCCCTTTTGCCCAGCTGCCCCTCTCGAATATTTGCATTCATTTCCAGGTTTTCACTGGCTCGGAGATGTAAAACTCAGGTTCTGAGCTGAGCCAAAGCAGCTGCCAGGAAAAGTCACCTGGAGCTGAGAGATCAAGAAATGAATTCCCAGGGGAGCTGAAAACTCAGCCCCTGTGGGACCCAAGCTGGGAGCCAGGGACCCACAAATCTCCAATTCCACCTGTAGGACTTGAAGAGAACACTCCATTTAACCTAAAACTGCAGAGAAAACATCTCAAATCAACTAATAACCCTAAAATTATGTGCGTAGTTTAATTAGAAGTGTGCAATATTTATTTGTGTGTAATTTATTTATTTTAACATTAATTTATTTTAATAAATGTAATTTTTTAATAATTTAATTTATTTTAATATCAAAATGGGAACAGAGGCACAGTCAGGGTCAGAGGGATGGACAAAAAGTCCTCCAGGACTTTTAACTTTTTTTGTCAATTTTAACTTTTAATTTTTTTGTCAATTTTAACTTTCCTACCCCTGTGCCTTTGGTGAGCACATTTCACCACGTGTGTGACAGCCCAGCAGCACCACCTCCAGCTCTTCCTGCAGGAAATTTGGTTCATAAATAACTTTAGAACATAAGGACATTAAAATCATTGGTGTTTACATGAAAAGTAATTGAATATCAATCAAAACACACTGGCAACCTCCTGACAGCTCCAGTTCTGCTGTAATTCATTGAATTAATCAAGGCCTGACACTGTGAGATGTTATTGCAAAGGCTGAGGAAGGAGCAGGAAATTACAAAGTTAAAAAAAAAAAACAACAACAAGATAATATTTTTTTTTCTTTACTTCACTGTATGTGAAACTTTCCAGTGGAGGAGAACAAGGCCATGAAAATGCTGCCATAGTTCAGGCTCAGCTAATTTCTATTTCAGCCCAAAGAAATCCACAAAAATGATGGTGAAAGGGCTGCATCAGGCACCTCTTGAGGTAATCACAACAAAAATGACCTTTTGGAGGCAGGAATTCAGGAGATGTTCAGGTCTGGAGGGATATTTCAGACCTTCCAGACCTATTCCAGACCAAAACCTTCTCATGTGCTGCCCCAAACTGTGAGAAATTGCATTCAGCGTCCCCGATGGCTTTGTCCACCTGAAATTGTCACATTAAATGGCCCCTTTTAATAGCCTGAATTAAAACCCACAGTAGGATTTTAATATTAACAAATCTTCCCATCACCGGGGTGGCAGTGGCTCCTGCACACAGTGACTGCGCCCAGATCTTGATTTCTCAGGAGTTAATTAGTGCAGGACTCAGGGCAGCCAGGTTGGGAATTTCCTGGGGTTTAGGTTTGGGTTAAACCTCCCCCCGCACATCATTCAGAGATCCCTGCTGCAGCAAGCACAGAACAAACAGCAGAGAGAGGCTGAGGTGCAGCGGGGCTGGGCAGAACCTTGAAGTGGTGAAAGGCAGAGAACAGAGCACAGGAGGAGTTTTCAGGAGCTCCTTCTCATCTCCAGCTCACCCACAGGCAGGGCAGTGATATTTAATATCTCCAACCCCAATCAGCAATTCCTAAAAGAAGAAGAAATGGCTTTTTCTGCAGCAACAATAGAGGCGGATCTCTTGGGAAAGAGGAAATAAAATGTTTTTGTTTGTCTAAAATATGAGCCGTGAAAATAAATAGCTGTTCCATACAGAAAATGCCATTCAAATAAAACCCTGCACTTTCCTTTTGATAGGGTATTAAACATGACACGGAGATCCCTGCCCAGCTCCCATTATCCCACAGACACCTCTTGGTTACACACATTTTGTTTCACTGGCCCTCCCATGCAATAGGAGCCTGCTCCTGCCTTGTCATTAATTACTGGTACACAATTCCCCAGCTCCAGAGCCTCCTCAGGGGAAAGGAGGACATGTAAACACCACATGTTTAAGGAGTAGCTTGATGTGTGTTTATGCAGATGGACCCTCTGGAATAATTCATACTTTGCTGGGATGATTGCTCAGCCAAACCCACCTGAGTGGATTTTGGTTTTCCAGTGCAAGACCAGCAACAAGGTCAGAGGCACAGAGATAAACTAAAGTGGCACTCCCTGGGAGCTCAGGGAGCAAAGCTGCCCTCAGCAGTGGAGGTGCTCAGCACTGAAATAGCAACCCATCAGATCTGTTATTTTAATCTGCCTCCCAAAATCTGGAGCAGCTTGTTGGATTGCCTGCCTCGAGCAGCGATGCTCCAGCACCTGCAGACTGAGAGAACCTTTCCTTCCTTCCTCCTTCCCTGCTCCAATCCTGCAGAGAGAATAACTTCAGGCTCCTGCCCTGCTTCAAAGCCCCCTGAAATTAGTGCAGCCTTTTCCTCTGGCTGCTGAACTCGCCTGTCTCCCTGCACTGTGGCTGCCCGAGGAGTGGAACTAATACAGTTTAAGGGTGCATAATTCCCATTCATGTCAGAAAGGAGAGGATTTCTGTGGAGATCAGCATCTCCTGATTGCATGGCTAATCACTGCCTCCCCACTCCACAGGCCAGGGAAATAAACATTTTTCCTGGGAGTGAATAAATTCAGAGGTGACAGCTGAAGTGATGGAAGTTAATGGAGAGAGCAGCATTTCAGTGGGAGGAGTGATAAATAAACCCTGAGCTCTCAGGACACTTCCCCAAACCTGGGGGACAAGGCTCTGCCCTGCCCAGAGGGGAGTAGCTCACCCCAAAACCAAACAAACTGAGAGGAAAAAAGGGGGAAATCCTTGGAGTGAGAAAGGGCTCTGGAATGAGCAGGGCTCTGGAATGAGCAGGGCTCTGGCGCAGCTCCGTCCTTTCTGCACTCCTGGAGCAGAGTGGAGGACTCAGCACCTCCTGCCTTGCTCTGGGGGGATACAGGGAATTTCACCATCTGCTAGGATCCTTTGGAGCTCACAGGAAAGGCAGCAACAACAGGAACAATACCTGGGCAAGCAATTCTGCGCCTTGCATATGGGGAAAATAAATCTGTGTGCACTGGCAGGACGGCCTGGGGTTTATTCCCTGATCAGGGACGGTGTTGCCCTCCAGGTTTTACTTTCCAGAAGCGTCTGAACGGTTCCATGATGGAAAACAAGTGGAGAGTGGATGGTGAGACCTGTGCCAACAGAACCCCCAAACAGAGCAGGCAGGTGACAGCCTCACCTGAGAGCACCCAGTTGCCAAATTCAGAAATCATCTCATGTAAAACCCCAGCTTCACACCTTAAACTGTTGTCTCACCTTGGTTAATCAGAGAATCAGAATCACCTGTTTTTACTTTTCTGTCCCAACGTGGTTTTTTTAAGTTTTCCTTTCCTGTTCACAGCCACAACTCCTCATCTATTTTAACCACAGCTACATCCCCCTGCCAGGGTGCCCGAAGCAGCAGCAGGTTTGGGCACTCAGCGCTTGCTGGCTCCAGAGCAGGACTCAGCGCATCTCCTGCTGGCATCCCGTGGCAGCCTCTGGCACTGCACCCGACAAACGCTCCCGGCTCCTCCTGCTCATCCATCCCCTCATCCATCCATCCCCTCATTCCCTGTATCCCGCGGCTGGAAAACCAAAAATTCATCTCACCAGTGCGAATAAAATGAGCTTTGTGATGGCTTAGAGCAGATGAACGCCTCCCCTCCTTTTACCTGCAAGATTCCCAGAGTATGGAAAAGCTGGGAAAACACTCATGGACAAAGCAACCACCCTGATGCCTCAGCACCCAATTCCCTTTTTTTTTTTCTTTTTTTTTTGGATTATCAAAACTTACTATCTTTCTTTATAAGGATTTTTAAGGTTACAGTATTTAATTAAGAAATGACATCTAAATTATTTTTACTTTTAACTTACTAAGTAACCACTCCAAGTCCACAATGTGGACTTTTTTGTCTAGTTACAACATAACTACTTCAACTTATGAAGAAGAAGGTAAAGGAGAAGAAATTTTTATCTTGTTTTTTAGATACTACTATATTTTAAAACTTTAATCTCTAAGTTTTCTACTACATGACATTACACACTTCCAATCATACTACACACTTGTAATCCCAGTTCTTCCCGTCAATTTTGGAAGCCTTCTCCACAGCCTCAGGTCAAATGTAGTGTTTTTCTTCTGGGGGTCAGGAGTTTGCCAGCACAGAAAGTCTCAGACTCTCAGCCTCCAGATCTCCAGCATCAGAACCCACAGGCAATAAAAAAGCACCACCACAAACTTTCCCCTGCCTTGGTAAATCCAGAAGAGCGGAGCAATCAATAGAGCCGAGGCCCAGGTTCTAATTAGAGCCTCCAGTCTGAAGCCAGCTTTCCTCCAAACCCTACAGGGCTCGTGGCAGGGGCAGAATATTCCCTACAAACCAGAGAATGCTTCATTAGCGTTGGTGGGAGCAGAGGATCAATCTGCCCCGGTGGAAGTTAACGAGTGCAGCAGATTTCACATCCTGGCCCTGATCTCGGTGCCCGGGGCTGCAGGGCTGTTAGCGCTCCCCAAACCGCCCAGCACCGGGGCTCAGGTACAGCTCTGCCCGAATTCATTAATTATCTCTGCGACCCTTTAACTGACTGCCAACCTGCCTGCAAGCACAAATTCTAGAGATGCTCACCTGCTTAAATATTAATGAAGCTTTTCTGCTGTAAGGTGCAAGGGAAAGGAAAGCTAAACACAATTATAAGAGTAAGCATTGACAGCAGGGAAAGCTGGAAAAATAAAAGGTGTTTCATTCAGATGAATGCTAAACCAACCCACTTCAATCACTGCCTTCCCTCAAGGAGGCAAAAAGTGCTTTATTAAATCTTTATCAAGAAAAAAAATGGAAGATCTTCATTTAAGAAAAAAAAAGGTTTGAACTATGATAAAAATAGGGATAAACATAATCCTTATTTACAATAAATTAAGTTTATCTTTGCACTGTGGGGTACCTCCCACAACGATGGCAGATTGATTTTATTTCCTTCAGAAACTCATTTGCCTGGCACCTCTCTCAGGGCTCGGCTTACCTGAGAGCCTCCCTCCCCTCCAGCTCTGCTCCCACAACATTCCTGAATGTGGAAATCCAGCATTTACCTTCTGCTATTTTTAACTCAAAGCCCCAGACAATTATTCTGTCCTAGAAGAAAATTAGCTTGTGCTAA
Organism: Molothrus aeneus; assembly: GCF_037042795.1. Classification (NCBI taxonomy): domain Eukaryota; kingdom Metazoa; phylum Chordata; class Aves; order Passeriformes; family Icteridae; genus Molothrus; species Molothrus aeneus. Next base: position 13,226,718 of record NC_089662.1, read on the forward strand.
TTGAATGTCAAAAAAAAAAAAAACAACAAAACCCACTGCACCACAAATTGCGTGGGACTTTTTTTTATTTTCAATGTTTACAGAGATGGAAATAAATACAGGAAAGAGGAGATTCTTTTAAAAGAAATCAATCAAGTCTTCAAACAGGAAAAATGGTATCCAAGAGCTGCTTCAAACTGGCCACCATTCCAGAGATCAGGAACAGGGTTCACAATAATGGGAATAACTCAAGGTAAGCATTGCCACAACTCGGTGTCAGGAGCCAAAATAACCACACTACAGCAGATTCTCACATATTTACAACATACCTATCATACAAAACCAGTGGGAGTGTTTAGGGAGTGATTTCTTCTCTGTCCAGTGTATATAAAAGTTACACCAGAGGGTTTGGTGGCTTGGCTCCTCTCCCCAACATCCACAGAAGCGTTTCTGCTTTTGGCAAAGTTTAAAAAAATCCTTTGTATTGCAGGAATTCTTCATCCAGCCTGGACTTCTCTGCGTGTGCAGCCTCGGTCGCCATCGGCCCTGTCACGGCCCGGGGCAGCTGCTCAGAGGACAGAGGCTGTGAGGCTGTGCCTGGGCTCCTCTGAGCTGCAGCCTGGGAAGGTCTCGGTGCCATGGAGCTTCCGGGGGCTGGGAACACCTTCAGAGAGCCAGGGGGGGAAAAGCACAACAGCCCAGTTAAACACAGCACCCCAGGCAGGATTCACACACACATCAATTAATTCAGTCCAACCCCGCCTGATCTGCTGCTCCAGCTCAGAAATGACCACGCAGCTTTTCTTCACCCCTTCCTTCAGAACAGAAACTTATAAAAAGGAAATTAATTTTTTTTTTCAAAGTTCTGACTTGTATTTCAAACGTAAAAATGCTCTTTTAGATCTTTTTTTTCCCCAGTCTAACAAGCAAGATATTTTTCTAAATATAAAGCAAGTGGTTTGTACCCCTGCAGTCTATTTCTCTCGTGCCAGCTCCGTGCTGAATGATTGATTTAATCAAGGGGGCACAGACTGTGCCCAGGCTGCCACCAGCAGCTCCTCCTGCCATGGCCCCATCCATGGAACAGCTCTGGGCAGGCGGGGAAGCGCTGCTTCCATCCTCCATCCCTGCTCTGCATGGAGCTTTCCACGGGCTGCCTGCCCCCTCTAGTGCTGGAAAGAAAGAACCGGGAAAAATTGTTCCTTTAAGGCTTTTTGTTGTTGTTGTTGTTGTTGTTGGGGTTTTTAATTCTGAAAACAAACACAACTCCGCGGAGCTGACTTTGGGCCGGCTCCTCTGAGGTCTGAGCATCTCCTTTTATTTCCCCTCCCTTTCCCTGTTCTGGGGATGTTTTGGGTGAACTTTACCAAGCACACAAAAGGAATGATGAAGGTTCTCAGTACAAGGCAGCCATGCAGAGGAGGGGAACCGAGTGGTACAGAAAGCATTGAGGGTTTGGGGCAGCTCTGTCCTGAGCCTCCTCAGCTCCTCACGGGATTTGTGCTCCAGACTCTTCCCAGCCGTGCTGCCCTTGCTCCACCACCCCAATGTCCTTCCTAAACTGGGGACACGGCACCCAAACCGTCCCTGCTCCTGCTGGCCACAGCATCCCCAGCTGCCCATCCCAAACAGGACACGTCCTTGTCCCCAGAGAGCTGAGCAGGGTTCAGGTGAGTGCCACCCCCATGGAGCAGAGCAGCGTTCAGGCTGAGTGTCACCCCATGAATGTCACCCCCACAAGTGTCACCCCCATGAGTGCCACCTCATGAGTGCCACCCCCACGAGTGCCACCCCCACGAGTGCCATCCCCACGAGTGCCATCCCCACGAGTGCCATCCCCATGGAGCAGAGCAGTGTTCAGGCTGAGTATCACCCCCACGAGTGTCATCCCCATGAGTGCCACCTCATGAGTGTCACCCCCACGAGTGTCACCTCCATGGAGCAGAGCAGCAGATCAGGTTGAGTGTCACCCCCATGAGTGCCACTTCCATGACTGCCACCCCCATAAGTGCCATCCCCATGAGTGTCACCCCCATGGAGCAGAGCAGCATTCAGGCTCAGTGCCACCCAGGGCAGTGTCAGAGGTGTCTCAGTGCCCTCAGAGCAGTGTCAGGGCTGTGTCAGTGTCCCCAGGGCAGTGTCAGGGCAGTGTCAGTGTCCCCAGGGCAGTGTCAGGGCAGTGTCAGTGCCCCCAGGGCAGTGTCAGGGCAGTGTCAGTGCCCCCAGGGCAGTGTCAGGGCAGTGTCCCAGTGTCCCCAGGGCAGTGTCAGGGCAGTGTCCCAGTGTCCCCAGGGCAGTGCCCAGCTGGCAGTGTCCTCACCTGGCAGCCCCAGCAGGTGCCCCGTGCTGTGCTGGCGGGTGATGTGGTGCCAGTAGGCGCTGCGGGGCAGGGGCACCACGGTGCCCAGGGACACGGCCCGCTCGCTCCTCCTCAGCTGCAGCTGCAAGGCACGACAGGGTCAGCCACACCTGCAGCACGTCTGTATCAGCAATTGCTTTTGACAGGAATTCCAGCTACACATATTGCCACAAATTTTATCATTGAGCAGAATTTAATATAATAATAATAATAATAATAATAATAATAATAATAATAATAATAATAATAATAATAATAATAATAATAATAATAATATTGAACAAACTAACTTTGTACCCACAAACATCAAGGAATGTGTGTGTCGTTGTTTTTATCAGGAATTTTATCAGGAATTGTTTTTAGCAGGAATTCCGGTTATATATATTGCCTTAAATTTTAAAATTGAGCAGAATTAAATAATTATAATAATAATACAAAAAATAATAATTAATAATAAATAATATATTGAACAAACTAACTTTGCACCCACAAGCACTGAGGAATGTGCATGTCCTTGTTTTTATCCTTGAACAGGAATTCCAGTTATACAGATTGCCCTACATTTCACAATCTAGCATCATAATAATAATAGTAATAGTAATAATAATAATAATAATAATAATTAGAAAAATAAATAAACTAACTTTGCACCCACAAGCACTGAGAAATGTGCATGTCCTTGTTGTTTTTATCCTTGAGCAGGAATTCCTGAAATTCCTATAATTCCAATTATACATATTGCCCTGAATTTAATAACTGAGCATAATAATAATAATAATAATAATAATAATAATAATAATAATAATAATAATAATAATAATAATAATAAGTAGTAGTAGTAGTAGTAGTAGTAGTAGTAGTAGTAGTAGTAGTAGTAGTAGTTTAATAATAATAAGTAGTATTTTAATAATAATAATAAAGTTTAAGGATTATATACAGTATAATTCTTAAATATAACAATATAATAATTAAAGTATAATAATTACTTTATTATTAATAATAAAAAACCAATAATAATTAAGTAATAATTACACCGATAATGATGATTATGACAACAACCACAACAAGCCCCCTGAGCAGCCCAGTCTGGGTGGGTGCCTGGAGTGGACCCCCCTCCCCGTGCCCTCCCCGTGCCCTCCCCGTGCCCTCCGTACCCTGGCGTCCTTGGCGCTCTGCAGCAGCCGCTGGTGCTGCTCGGCGATGGCCAGGGCGGCTGAGTGCACCTTCTGGTAGATGGCCTCGCCATGCCTGGTCTGGAAGATGAAGAGCCCCTCTCCCGTGTCACACATCCTGCAAGGCACCAGCACAGCCCAGGGCAGCACGAGGGTCCAGCCCAGACGGAGCCAGAACCTCCCCGTGCCACCCCAAAATTCCCTCACACCGGGGGGAGGACAGCGGGAGGGAACAAAGTCATTGCCACCCTCTGTTCCTGCCTTTTCTCAGCCAGGAAATGGAACAAAGTTATTGCCACTCTCTGCTTTCTGCCTCTTCTCAACCAGGAAATGGAACAAACTTATTTCCACCTCTCTGTTCCTGCCTTTTCTCAACCAGGAAATGGAACAAAGTCATTGCCACCCTCTGGTCCTGCCTTTTCTCAACCAGGAGGGAACAAAGTTATTGCCACTCTCTGCTTTCTGCCTCTTCTCAACCAGGAAATGGAACAAACTTATTTCCACCTCTCTGTTCCTGCCTTTTCTCAACCAGGAAATGGAACAAAGTTATTTCCACCCTCTATTCCTGCCTTTTCTCAGCCTGGAGGGAACAAAGTCATTGCCACCCTCTGTTCCTGCCTTTTCTCAACCAGGAAATGGAACAAAGTTATTTCCACCCTCTATTCCTGCCTTTTCTCAGCCTGGAGGGAATAAAGTTATTGCCACCCTCTGTTTTCTGCCTTTTCTCCACCAGGAAATGGAAGTTGGGATCATTCAATAAGGAGGTAATGTAAAAGTGGATCTTTATCAGAAGGCCTCCAGGGGCAGTTGAGGAAAGATGCCCACAAAAGCCACCCCCACAGGGGTGAGGACATTTTCTAGGCTTTAGGGAATTAACATAATTAATAAAAAGCACCGATTAGGAGGACAAGTGGTGATGCAATTTTGCACTCCCCCCCAGGTGAAGCCCCTTCTCTGGAGCCCCCTGGCACTGGCTGTGCTCTGTCCATGAAATATCTCTGAGAGTTGTTCTCAGCTTTGGTTCCCAGCAAGAGCCAAGACAGCCCTGTGCCCCCAGGACCTGGAGCTCTGGAATTTGATTTGCCTTTCTGCCTAGGGAAAAGCCATGGAAAACCACTGGGAAAAGCAGCCACTGATACAACAGGCCACAGAGCTACAGATGGACGGGCAAAGAATTCAGGGAACAGAGGAAAAAGGCAAAAACTGAAGGGGATCATTTCTGCCTGTGCCTGTGAGCAGCCCTGGTGCGGTCACTGACACACCCAGCTGCTCCTCCACACGTGCAAAAGCTCTGGAGAGCTCCTGCACAAACCCAGATTTTTATATTTAGGCTCTCTCTGGAATCTGTGTCAGGCAGGATTAATTTGTCTTCCCCTTTTGGACTTTCAATGAGTTATGCAGACTTTTGTCTTCCCCTTGAAACAATAAATACAATTTTTATTTGGCATTTTTTTAGGGGTGTAGATTTGTTCCAGGATTTTAACCAGTATTTATATTTGTTTCACTATTTTAATTGGGCTTGGGGGGCATATTTGTTTCAGTATTTTAATTGGGGTTATATTTTTTTCAGTATTTTAATTTTTTTTTGAGGGGGGGTTACACTTGTTTCAGTATTTTAATTGCATTTCTTTGGGATGTTTATGTTTGTTTCAGTATTGTAATTGCTTTGGGGGGGTTGTATTTGTTTCGGTATTTTAATTTAGTTTTTTTGGGGGGGTTATATTTTTATCACTCTTTCAATTAGTTTTTTAGGGGGGAGTCACATTTATTTCAGCATTTTAATTTAGTTTTTTTTGGGGGGGTTATATTTTTATCACCACTTCAATTAGTATTTTTGGGGGGCATTCACATTTGTTTCACCATTTTAATTTAGATTTGGGGGGGGTTATATTTTTATCACTCTTTCAATTAGTTTTTTAGGGGGAATTCTTTTCTCAATCAGGAAATGGAATTTAATTAGTTTTAATTTAATTAATTTAGTTTTTTTTGGGGGGGTTATATTTTTATCACCACTTCAATTTGTTTTTTTGCGGGGAATTCATATTTGTTTCACCATTTTAATTTCGTTTTTTTTTTGGGGGTTATATTTTTATCACCATTTTAATTCGTTTTTTTGGGGGGGATTTACATTTGTTTTAGCATTTTAATTTAGTTTTTGGGGGGTTATATTTTTATCACTCTTTCAATTAGTTTTTGGGGGGGGTTCGTATTTATTTCAGCATTTTAATTTGGTTTTTGGGGGGTAATATTTGTTTCACTATTTCAATTAGTTTTTTAGGGTGGGGATTCGTATTTATTTCAGCATATTAATTTAGGTTCTTTGGGGGGGGGGTTATATTTTTATCACCACTTCAACTCGTATTTTTGGGGGGGATTCACATTTGTTTCACCATTTTAATTGCTTTTTTTTTATTTTTTTTTTTTTGGAGCAGGGGGTCCAGGCTGGCCTCTGGCTGCAGATGAGCCCCCAAACCCTTGGAACCCCTTGGGGAAGGCAGAGAGGAGCCAAGCCCACCTTACCTGCCCGCCTCGAAGGTGAACCAGGCTGGGTCCCGCCCGTAGCGCCGCAGGGCACTGAGAGGCCACGAGACCAGTTTGACTCTGGGATTCTGGATGTCCCAAAGACAGATATTCTCAAATGTTATCTGCAAGGTACATTCCCCATGCACATCTAAATTAGGGGATGGCATCAAATACACATTGAATCTCTCTGGGAGAAAAACAAAAGGTTAGTCTAAAATCCCTGCCCAGCACATGTGCAAGTCATTCAAGGAATTTCCTACTCTCCATCCCTATTGTTTTGCACTTGGAGCTATTCATTCCCACACCAAGAATTCCTCCCTGGGACTCTGCAAACCTCGTATTTGGGGCAGTCAAATGCTGCGCCCAAAGGGCATCAAATATTTGTGTGTGCACTCAGAGCCTGAGGAGAAGTGCACCAGCATAATCCTGGTGTTTGCAAACAGCTCATAAAGTTGTGAGCAATTTGTGAATAAATCCAGTGCCTGAGCAGGTAATGAGCTCATTTGCACAGTAAAGTGGAGTAGCCACGGGCTCAGGTTTTGCATGCAATTACTGTTTATTTATTATTCTCTTTACAAAGCCTCAGCCACTGACATCACACCAAAAAAAAAAAAAAACCCACACAACAAATCGTTCCCATCTCCAAGAGCAACTAACTGATCTGAGAAAGAGAAGTGCTACTCCAAAATAATTCTAGATAACTTATTTATTATCTCTGGTAGCAAGAGCCAAAAATAAACCCCCAACCAACCAAAAGCAACCCCCCAGAACAAGCAAAGTGGGCTTGGAAAAACAGTTTTGCTCCTCTGTATTTCCAACATCCATATGTACAGTCTAAAGGGCTTGAAAATAACGCAATAAAAAAAAGTTCAAAAAGTCAGTATTTCTGTACCTACCACTCTGCTCCCTCTCTACTCCAGATGCCAACAAGTCAGGCTCTCCAAGGCTAATGTCATTAATTCGTGTTCCCAGGCACTCCATCTGCAGCACCTTGCACCACTCATCTGCCTCAAGCTCTGCACAAATGCCCAGAAAATCTGCGTGTGGGTACATCGCGTTTGCAGTTCCACAACCGGCGCTCTGAGCGCGGCCGTTTGACCCACCTGAGTCGCAGGCGAAGGTCCGGGAGGTGTCATCACTGAAATAAATGCCCACCGCGTGCTTCTTGGCGCCCTTGGGCAGCCTCGAGATGTTCCTCACGTTGCTGAGCTCCGTGACCTGGAAAAGCACGATTTGGGATGGGAGCGAGGAGCCTGGCAAGGGATCTGTGCGCTCCTGGGGAGGAGAGAAGGGGAGGAAGAGGGAGAGGAAGGTGGGACAGCACCAGCAGGCAGTGAGTGGCAGGGAGGGCTCTCGAGGAGATGCAGCCCCGGCAGGAATCGCCTCAGTGGGAAACTCCACCTTCCCCTGGGAGATGCAGCAGCCACGTCCTGCAGGGTGGTGGTGTTCACAGGGTCCCAGGATGAGGGAAGAGAGGAGAATCTCGACTCCATGTTTCAGAAGGATGATTTATTGTTTTATGATAGATATTATAGTCAAAGAAAATGATGTATTAAAACTATACTAAAAGAATAGAAGAAAGGATTTCATCAGAAGGCTTGCAAGGAATAGAAAGGAATAAATAACAGAAGCTCCTGACTCTCAGAGAGTCTGAGACAGCTGGGCTGTGATTGGCCATTAATGAAAAACAACCACATGAGACCAACCACGGATGCACCTGTTGCATCCCACAGCAGAAGATAATTCTTGTTTTTCTTTTCCTCTGAGGCTTCTCAGCTTCTCAGGAGAAAAACCCTGGCCAAGGGATTTTTCAGAAAACATCATGGTGACAGTGCAGCTCTCCAGGACACCAGTGTGACACCATCCCGAGGGAACTGCAGCCACGGGAAAGGTGGAACCAGAGCTCCCTGCAGCCTGAGCAATGTTCACACGAGGGGCAGGAGAAACACCAGCCTGGGCCAGCAGAACCAGAGAGGTGGAGATGGAAACCCAAAGGATTCACCCATGTGGAGCTCCAGCACGGGGGGAAGAGCAGTGGGGAAAAGCTGCTCTCTGTATTATTCTTTATTGAGGGATTTGTTACTTGAGGATTTGTTGGACTGGTCCACTTCAAAAAAAAAAAGGCAAAATAAAATCACAGTTTTCGTTATCAGAAAGTGTTTTAGTGTTAAAGATTCAGAAACAGATTTCATTGTTTGGCAACCAAACAACAGCTTGGAAAAATAGCTTTTACACCCAAAGCCCTGAACCTGGTGCCTCACTCCTCACTCCCAGCTCAGTGACAGCAATCATTAAAATAAATGTTCAACAGCTCCTCCTTAGCAGAGTGGTCAGACTGGAAACATTTCACTTGCCAATGATACAGCTTTGCCTGGAAAACAATTACAAGTTCCACAATCCAATTTTCCAAATGGATTATTCCATAAGCAGGCAGAAAAGACAGTTTAAATGACTCCTGCTGTTCCAAGGCAAGATTAATGCAACCAGATTAAAACTCAACCCCTTGAGGGCTCAGTGTATTCCTGTCAGCAGGACACAATTAGCTCAGTTTTTATTGGGACATTGAGGATTCTTCTGGCACATCACTAAGGCAAAAGAAATAAGAATTTCTTCCTTCCTCCAGTATTATTTTGTTCAAGAATGTGGCAATTTGTGGTTGCTTATTTATTTTTAACAAGGGAAAATCAGACACACTCACCTGAAAAGCAACTCTGTGCGTATTTTGCAGCCTGAATTCTAATTATTTTCCCTCCCTTGTGGGACCAAAGGAATTATGTGGGCAATTTGCTTTGTGTATGCAAATTCCCAGTTCACTCCATAAACCCCAGCTGAGTGCTCCCACATGACCTTTATTTTAGGGCACTGTCACCTTTCCACTTTTAAAAAATAGAGCAGGATTAGATGAGAAAGGATTTAAAGGTTAATAATATTGCACCAAAAGAATTATTTCTGTTTTGCACCTGCAGTGGTGAGGATGTCCAGCCTCAGCCCCTGTGCAGAGCTGGAGACAAGGACAAACTCAAATGCAAACATTTGGGACTCTCCAAAAGGACAGGAGCAGCACCAAGACAGCACTGGGGACCCAAAATTCCCGTGGAGAAGGGAAGGAGCTGCATCCTCAGCCCCTTGGAATTGGTGCCACCACACCCAGGGCCCTGCCAGCCCCTCTGCACCAACAAAGCAAAGAAAATCTTGCACTTTAATCCACCCCAGGAAAGAAGGACAGCCCCAGAAGGGAACACTCGAGTGAAGGAGGCAGGTGCTGCTGAGAAATGAGCTCCATTCACCATTTTCCTTTTCCCCCCTTTAGGGTTTTATGATGGATTAAACCTCTCCCAGGACTGATGAGGCCTCTGCAAGTTTTGTATTTTTATCAATTATTTTATCAGTAATTTTATGCCATCAGTTATTTTATCAGTAATTTTGTGTCATCAATTATTTTATCAGTAATTTTATGTCATCAGTTATTTTATCAGTAATTTTATGTCATCAATTATTTTATCAGTAATTTTACGCCATCAATTATTTGATCAATAATTTTACGTCACCAGTTATTTTATCAGTAATTTTATCAATAATTAACTATGATTTCCATCAGAATCATTCAGCTACAGCCTCATACAGAGCAGCAGGGGCAAGTTCTCTTTTCCCAGCAGCTCATATTTAATACTCTCAGAAGCTCCACCATTCACATTTAAATTTCACACATTTACAAGGCTTATTTAACAAAAAAAACCCACCACCTGCGTTTTTATCCACCTGTGCTCTTCACAAACGAGCACATTTTGCCCAGAAATGCCATTTAATATTCATTAGCTCCCTCTCAGGGAGGTTTGTTAAAAATAGAGGAGCCCTGTCAGTTTGTTGAGCTGATGACTCTAAACCTCCCTCCACACCCCATATCTCAGCTCCCTCTCTGCCTGGAAATACACTCAAAATCCAAATGGAAAACCAGAATTTTCCCACTTCTCGTCAGCCTGGAAGCGTTCAAGGCTTGGCTGGGCAGGGTTTGGAGCAGCCTGGGACAGGGAGGGTGGCCCTGAGGAAGAACTGGGTGACCTTTGAGGTCCTGTCCACGTGATTGGCAAAGTTCTGATACAAACCACACTGAAACTGTGTGTTAGTTCTCAGGGACTGATTTTGGACTCTGGTCATCGTTCATTCCCATCAAATCAGCTGCCAGAGAGATCCAGAAATTCAACTGGTAGGAGAAGCAACAGTTTGAAATGAAGTAAGTGTTCAGCAGGGACAAAACTTGGCTTAAAACAAAAATCCCTCTGTGGGATTTTCAGGTTTTTTTTTCATGATTTTCAATTTTTTCAGATTTTCATGGAAACCTGAACTCAATTTTCAGATTTTCGTGCAGCCAGTGAGGCTTTCCATGGTGCTTTACTCTGCACATCCAGGCTGCTGTGGGTTGAACACCTGCAAACAGGTGCTAGGCCATGGAATTTCATCAAAAAGAGAAGAAATTCCAGCCTCATTCAGGCTCCCCTTGGGTTTCATACCCATTACCCAAGGTGCTGCTCATATATTGCATGGACAAAATGGGAAAAACACAGATTTGCATCGATAATCGACAGAGCTATAATAAAATATTACGATAAAATGATATTAAATAATAATAAATAGTTATAATAAAATAAATGCAGTGATTGACACAGAGCTGAAGTTCTTACACACGCTGTGCAGCCCTCCCACAACAAAGAGAAAAATCTCGTTATTTCTGAAGGTGCCTAATAGAAATGCGAATTATTTCTGGGCCTGACTTGTTAGAAAAAAGCCAAGGTTTGATGACCAACGAGTTCCAGGTTCTGTGGCATTCAGAGGAAGGGATCCCCCTGATCTCTCCACCCTGTCAGGGTGGGTGCAGAGCAGCCTCCAGCTCCTGGGAGTTTCTGCCCATAATTCCCAGCCTTCAGTTTCTGCCTACAATCATTGGGATGAATTAAAAGGTTCCTTATTTCCACCTCCATGCCCAGGAGAATGCCCCATGGAAACCCCCAGGTGAGCAGGAGCTGTGCCTCATTCCAGAGCAGCGGCTGCAGGGAAATTCTTCATTCTGTAAATACCAGTGAACCCAGCAGAGCTTTTCACTGCTGTGAAAACGCCCCTCGTGCCTGCAGCTGCCTCCTGTCTTCCCACAGAGGCAAAATCCCAGAAAATGGGAACCTCCAGGGGCCTTTGGAACTCCCACATTCCCTGGGATGGCTGTTCTGGAAATAGGAAGAGCAGGAGCCACTGCAAAGTATTTCAGGTGTGATTTTTAAAGGGCTGAGGAAAGGCCAAATGCTTTAACAAAATTAAGTAATTTTTCACCTGCTTAGCAAGACATTTGCTACAAACAACATTTATTTTGCCTCCACTGAATGAAAACACACACAGAGGTTTAGGACCTTAAGAGTTTTAAAAAAATTCAATTTTCAGGCTAAGTAATACACAAAGGTTTAGATTTTCGTCAGTAATAAAAGTAATCAAGCAATAAAAGTTGGAGAGAAGCTCGTGCCTTACCTTGTGGTAGCACCTGAAGTAAGCAGCTCGTTCATCTGAGAACTTCTCCAGCCTCTTGGGCCCTTTGCTTGAAGCCTTTTTGAACACTAGCCAGCATCTCTGGTAAATCTGGAGGCACAAAAAAAGAACTTGGCATCTGCACTGACCTGAGCATCACCAACACTCACAGAGCAGGGAAATCCTCAGTCAGCTGTGGACACTCAGGAATTCAGAGGGAACACAAGAACAAGCTGCTGGGGAGCTCCATCCTCCTTCTTTGAGTCCAGAAATTCCTGTGTGCGAGGAGGATTTTTGTGAATTCTCTGTTTGGTAAACTCTGTGCATTTTGTGAGTAAGGGTAACACGAGGGAGCAGGAACTGAATGATGGACAGTGAAAAAAGCAGATTATTTGAGTGCAGAACCCAGGGCCATCCTGTCACTTTTGCTCCCAGGGTCTAACTGAATTTAAATCCAACTCATCTGGGGCAGGCTCTGTGCAGGGTGGTTTTAAAGCCACTTTTCCCAGCTCCTGCCACCTTTCCCTGCAGCCCCCTCAGAGCTGTGGTGCTGCCAGAGCTCTCGGCTGAGCTCACCCTGCCTGCCTATAAAGGCAGGAATCGCCAGCCCTGCCAACTGCTCACAGCCCACTCCCCATCAGCAGCACCTGGCAGCTTCAAAATAAACCCAAACTGCCACCAAAATTAGTGGGATTTCAAGAGGAAAACAAAAAATAAATAACCAGACAGGCCCTCAGCAAGTGGTTCACAGCACAAATTCAGTGATCACAGCATCCCAGCCATCAAATGCCATTTATTTTACTTTTTCAAGTCCAGAAAAGCCATTCTCAACCTATTTACTTGGTTTACCAGTAAATTATTAACCAATATCACAAAATATCTCTCCAAATCTTTCACAAGTCATTATCAATCCCACTAAAAAACAGAATATCTAAACCAAATTTCTCCCCGAAACACCCTATGAACCTCAACATTTAGAAATCCCTAATCCTTATATTAATCCTTAATGTGGTTAAGTAAAGCAGAAACAACTCCTCTGATTGTCTGAGCTTTGGGGTTTGAGAACATTCACAGGCAGAGGGGGAATCTGAAACCAGGGGCTGCTGCCCTGGGGGAGACCCAAACCCTGGAGCACCCTGGAAGTGAGGGAGGCAGGGAGAGCCGGCATCCTCAGCTCCTCACTGAGCACAGAACCACCAACCCTGCCTTTCCTAGAGCCTAAAATGCTCCTCCTTATCTAGGAAACAGGAATTATTCCACCCGGTAAGCGTGGAATAGAATATTCCACATGATAAGGAATAGGAGATTTGAATTTAGAAGTTAAAATCCGCATTAGTGTGGCCTGACCCATCAAGAAAGGCTTCATAAAATCAGGCCTGCTCTGGCTGTCATTCCCTCTAAGGCAAGCTGGCACTGTGCAAGTTCCCATCTAAAGCAATCCTGGTGTGAGCAGTTTGTTAACATAATAACCTATTCCTGGGTGAAAACCAACCAGTTTTTACACCATTAGACAGAAAAATGAAAACTATCCCTCACAAACAACTTTTCCTGCATGTCCACATTGGGGTTTGAGTGACCAATCAATACAGGATAATAACTTGTTAGTGACCAATAAAGTAATTAACAGGAAAGCTCCTGACCAATTGGAGTCCCACGTGAGGTCTGTAAAACTGTATAAAAAGGAGTTATGTGAATAAAGAATGGGGTTTGTACAGGTCTGATGGCTTTTGGGGTTTTTTACGGACCATACACAGAGCAGGTCATAATTCAGGGCTGCTTAAGGCCATCAGGGGAGAGAAGAGCCATTCCAAAAGAAGAGCCAAGAAGCATTTACAGCAGAAACCCTCCCTTGCCAGGGAGAGCTGAAAAAAACCAGCCAGGCTGGAGCTCAGTATCAGATTTGGTGCCTTGAACATCTGCTAAGCTCTGTACAAGGGCACAGTTAATTCTGGGCATGAAACTGGATAGGAGAGAACCAGCCTGGGACTGTAACTGGGCAGGAGAAATAGTAAAGGCTTCCCTGAGGCCAAAGCTGGGCTCTGGGCAGGCAGCTGGTGCTGCCAGCAGCTGGATCTGCAGCTGGATCTGCAGCTGGATCTGCAGCCCAGCTGGGCCAGCCATGGCACAGCCCAGTGTGGGATCAGGGAGCTGCAGAACAGGGTTTGCAATGATTCCTGTGTGCCAGAGTATCTGATTCTCCAGCTCCACAGGCTATGGGGCACTGCTGCAGCTCATTAACAGCTCCCAGAGCTCGCTAATTAGGGCATGGGATGCTCCGGGTGACAGCCACCCCAGCCCTGCCAAGGACACTCCTGCTACAGCAGGGCAGCAGGCACAGCCTGGGCTCCCTCACAAACTCAGCTTTTCATCCCCCACAGCACACAAATATCTGCAGGGGCTGCATTTCAGAGCTGCACTTCTTGTACTTCAGAGCTGGACTTGAAATTTTAAGGTGACATCTAAGGAGACCCCAAAAAAAGGGCAGAATTTGCACAGGAATAAACCCTTTCTTTCTGCCAGTAAAGCAATTTTTCCAGCCCTGAGCTGGCAGCAGACAAAGCCAGCCACGGCAGAAGGGCTGCAGCTGCTCCATCCTTGAGCAGCCCAACCTGAAAACAGGATAAAAAACCTGCAGAACTCAGGTGATGATGCTTGTTAGGAGCTGCCCGCAGAGCTGAGGTGACAAACACCCTGCAAGCATCCCACAGCAGATGGGATAATGGGAATGACTTCCCACTCCCGGCTGTCACCCTCTGGCAGCAGCTGCGAGCTGCAGGGAGCAGCAGAGGCGTTGCTGTGATCGATGCAGCCCCTGCCGGCCCTGCAGACAGCTCCGGGTGTGCAGGTGAGCCCTGTCTCAGCACCAGGTAAATTCACCCCATTCCTCCCCCATTTCCCCTGCAGGCAGAGCTCGGTGCCCGGGGAGCAGCCGGGAAAGCCCAGGGATGGGCAGGAAGGAGCAGATGGAGCTGCCAGGCAGTGCCAGCAGGCTGGGCTGCACCGGGGACGGGCCCTGGCAGGGGGAGAGGGACCCTGCCCCTCTGCTGGGCACATCTGGGGGGACCCTGCCCCTCTGCTGGGCACATCTGGGGGGACCCTGCCCCTCTGGAGGGATCCTGTCCCTCTGTTCAGCACATCTGGAGGGATCCTGTCCCTCTGCTGGGCACATCTGGAGTGATCCTGCCCCCTCTGCTGGGCACATCTGGAGGGACCCTGCCCCTCTGGAGTGATCCTGTCCCTCTGTTCAGCACATCTGGAGGGGTTCTGTCCCTCTGCCCAGCCCCATCAGGCACATCTGGGGTGCTGTGTCCAGCTCTGGGCTCCTCAGGACACAAAGAACCTTTTCATTTGGTGTTTTGTTTTTTGTTTGTTTGTTTGCTTGTTTTCCTTTTGATGTAGATGAATGGACCAATACTGACCTAAAGAAGCACTTTAAGTCAGCCACTGAATGAAACAAGGATTGCAGAGGCAGTATTTCCCTGGTAGAATTCCCCCTTCCCCAGGCTCCTGCAGCCCTCCTGCCCTTTTCCAGGTTGCTCCATGGACAAACCCAGCTCACATGAATTTCTCATGTCCCCAGGTAATTAAAGGCAGAGTTCAGGAGTTCAATCCCATTTAGGAAGATCCAAATTGGGGAAAGCTGCATTAAAAATGTCTCTAGAAGCTTTACACTCCTCCCTTAACCAGGGAAGAGCCACTTGTCTTTCACCACAAGCACCGTGCCAGGGCTCTGCCTCTCACTGGGATGAGCCCATTCAGAACACTTTAATTCAGAGCACCAGCAAACATCCCCCCTCACCTTCCTGGAGACATCCACAGGAAATTTTCCTTTGCCAGACACAGAGAATTCATTGAGAGTTCCCCAGACAAACATTACTTGGCAAGTAAAGGGACAATTTAACCTCTCACATTGACATTACTGAGGGGAAGTACCACTCCTTTTACCCTATTGATGTTCTGAACTGAAACAAGTGACATTATCAGTAAAACAACAACAAAAAAAACCCCACCAATATTCATTTCAACAGCCTGAACTCTCACTGGCATTTCTGACAGCACTTGATGAAGCCAGACAAAAAGATAATGGAACAGTCCATCTTCCCCGCATTCCTGGAGCTACACAAACACCAAATTAAGATGTCAGGCTCAAATTAAGATGTCACTCTCAGGAGCAGCCCTTGCATCTGTTACTTTCTTTCAAGTGTTTCCACAGCCTCTGCAAAATGTTATTTATCCCTGATCTCACTGCAGGGCAATGCCCCTGCACAGCAGAGGGAGAATTTCACACTGGGAAAGGAGCTGGTGATGAAAGGGCTCCAGAACCACCACAGAGTAAATTTCACCTGTTTATAATCAGGTTTCCTTTCTCTTCCACTGCCTGTGCAATCATCCCTGACACACCTGGCACGGCTGGGGCTGTCAGAAATCACAGATTTTTCTACCAAAGGAAGAGGAAATAGGGAAAAGAGAGCCAGAATCCACAACCAGCAGGTCAGGGAAGAGTTAGGGACAAAGGAAAAAGGGTCAGACTTGCTTTAAACTTGTTACAATAAAATATAAATCTTAAACAGGGTAGCAAATGGGTAAGAGGCCCTTGTTTAGGAGTCAGTTCAGCCCATGGAAACATTTGGAATTATTGACTTCAGAAACGAAGCCCATCTTCCAAAGAACACAGAAGGTGATTTATCTGAAAACAGGCTGGAAAGCACAAAAAAACCCATTCCTCCTCCTAAATGTGCCACCATCAAAGCAAGACTTTCATACTCCAAATCATGATCTGTATAACGTTTTGAGGGAAAACCAGGAATAGTTCTGAGGTTTGTTCTTTTTGGCTTTTGGGGGGGTTCTTTGGGAACAAATTACGACCCTCATCACTCCGTGCTGTCCCCACAAATCAAACACCAAAAGAAACAAAATGTAATTCCACCACGGGAGCTGCAAAACTTCCTTGTGCCTCCTCCAGAGGCAGGCAGAGCACCCCGATCCCCCAGCCCAGGGCTGACCCCATCAGGACACACGTCACTGTGGTATTTCATGAAAAATCCCAGAAATTGCCAGGATTTCCTCTCCTGGGAAGCTTCAGCTTCTCCCTGTTTTGCAGCTTCGGAACGTGATTTGGAGAATTGTTTACCCAGCACGTGAATTGTTTTAATTTAATAAGCAATCACAGTCAGCTGTGTTGGACTCTCTAAGTCTGTCTTGGGTTTTTATATTCATTCCTTTCTGGCTTTCTGATGCATCCTCTCTCTTTCTTTAGTATAGTTTTAGAATATAATATAATATATAATATATATAATAATATATAGCATATAATATGTACTATCTAGTATATAATATATAATATAATATGATATAATATAATATGATATAATATAATATGATATGATATGATATGATATGATATGATATGATATGATATGATATGATATGATATGATATAATATAATATAATATAATATAATATAATATAATATAATATAATATAATATAATATAATATAATATAATATAATATAAATATATCAGCCTTCTGAGAACTTGGAGTCAAATTCTCATCCCTCACCTCATCCTGGGCACCCTCACAACACCACAGCAGACACAGACCTGGCCTCTCATCCCCCATCTCTGTGCCACACAAAACCCAAAGGGTTTTCTGCCCCAGTGCCCAGAGGGAGCTGCCCTGGCCTTTACTGGGATCCTTCCCCCCATCAGCTCCAGGAAAATGCTCCAACTTCCCCAGGAACGTTCTGGATCCCATCCCTGCTGCCACTGACAAGCTCCAAGCAATAAGAAATCTTAATATCTGTGAATATATTCTAACACCTTATCTGGCAGCTCGGGAGAACTCTGAATTTCCAGGGGCATTAATATCCTGCAGGTTGCACTTGGTGCCTGAGAAATCTGTTCAGTTTTTCCCCCTCTCCAACTCCCAGCCTGAAAGGAGCTGCAGAGGTGAACAGAGTTTTATTAATAAAGCTGCTTCAAATGGAGACACAGGCAACTTTTTCCCTTCTCTTTCCCCTTCCCCCAGCCTTACATCATTCTTCTTTCCAGTTTTCACAGCCCAGGCTCTGAAATCCTCATATCAACTTGCTGGCACATGTATTCAAGCCCCAAATCTCTCCCACCATATGGTTCCAGTCCTGCAGATTGTCTCTCCCCCACTCTGCCTCTCCTCCCACAGGGTTTCACAGCACCAGAGCTGTACAGAACTTGTCACAGTACATGTCACAGGCAACGTGCAGCACCAGACTGCTCAATGAGGCTGCCACAGCACTCACTTTAATTAACACCGAGCACAGCGAACCCTGAGAGCTCCAATCTCTCTGCAGCTTTCCACACCCAAACCTTTCTGCTGAACTGGACGAGTCCTGGGCTTTGTGCAGGAGTTTCTCCAAATTCCTAGGCACGAGACAGAAGTTTTCCCACCTGAAGTGAGGCTGTGCAGCCAGCACTGGTGCCCTGTGGGAACAACCCTGGGCAGAACTGCTGGATGTTCCCAGTTCAGCCTTGGCCACGGTGCACAGGGAACGCCTCACCCAGCACTCAAATAGACACAGCAAGGCTCCACACCCTCCTCCTTTCAGGTGAAAGTTTAATATTGCCAGAAAGCCACTAATCACAGCAAAGCAGGCAATCCAGAACACCGAGAACTATTTTCTTTTTAATGAGTTTTTCAATCAATCCAGAAATACTTGAGCACTGCTGACAGCACTTCAGCATTTCCTGGGAGCCAACAGCTGGCTGCAGAGCTGTGGCAGCCTCAGCTCCCTCCTGTCACAAGCTGAGGGCTCAATTACCCCAAACCCCCACAGACAGGGGCTGCCCAGGAGTGCCCTCATGCTGGAGGACACCCCTGACTCCACATTCCTTCCCCCTGACGTGATGAAGATGTTTTGGGCCAGCCAGGCCCCTCAAGCACAGAAACCTGACCCCCACAGATCCCATTTCTGTCCTCAAGGAGGGTCACACCAGGGAGGGAACAGCTCCACTGCTGCAGTCCCAGCGGTCACATCTCCCACCAGAGCTCAGCAGTGGACACAGGAAGGGGAAGCTCAGCCTGGACAGGGAGTGCAACCCAAAAAGTGAGCCTGGAACCAGCACACACTTCCCTGGAGCAGCTCCTCACGCTCAGCAGCGCTGCAAACCCCTCCACTTCAAAGATCTGCTCCTGTTTTGATTTTAGTTGGTATTTTTAATTGAGCCAGCACAACCTAAAAAGAAAGCTCAGGTGTGTTCACATCCCCCCACCCCAAAAATGGAAAGCCAAGAACAGATTTTCCATCATCTCCACCATGAACTCCCCCTCAGAAAGGTCACACCTGTAGCACAGAATGAGGCATGGTCTGAAAACCACGAGCACAAAAAGGACTCGTCAGGCAGAGAGAAGCCATAAAGCACCAGCCCTGCTTCCTGCACAGATACAAACCCCTGCATCAGCTGCAAAAGCCCTGAGGGTCCCCCTCCCCAGGCACAGCTCCTGGTGGTCCCTGGCAGAATCCCTCCTCCCAATCAAAGCTGATTTTCCCCTGCTTTGGAGCACTCTGGGAGGAGCTGCTCCTGCCCTGTCAGCATTTTCCAGCACACAGGCTCCTGTGTGTCACTGCTGATGACACACCAGCCCCACACCACCGGCTCGGGGAGTGATTTTCCTCCCTATAAGGATGGCAAGAGTCAGGAGGAGCGAGCTTTCTCCTGAATAAACCTGGCTCTGCAGAAGACACATGTGGTACAAATGTTGCTATGGAAACTATTCTATTAAATAATATTCAATTAAACTCACACGTTTGAAGCACGCAGCAAGAGTTCAGGTGCAAAGCTAATTAGCCTAAATTCAATTCTGGAATTACAAAGTAGGGCCTTCCAGAACTGCCACGTTCCTTTCAGAAGAGGCTGGGATTCGAGCAAGCTGCTTCTCTGCACCCCTTTCATTGCAGATGTGGCACCTGCACCCCAGCTCCTCAGGAAAGCCATTCCTGCAGGGAATTGGTGGCTTCCAGTTCCCTTGGAGATGGAATTGCCACAGAGGCACGGGCAGGGGCTGCATCCAGCCTGGAGAGCAATGCTCTGATTGCAGCTGTGCCACCAGCACAGGGAGTGATTTCAGTGACTGCCACTCACATCCTCCACACAGGAGGGAGTGTGAGATCCCTCTCTCTCAGTTAACCAGAGTCCTGCAGGGGCTGCAGCAGCCTGGTCCTTCCTGATGCTTTCACAGCATGGGGAAGTTGTCTGAAAGTTGTTCTTCTATACTCTGAGGTGTCTTCTTCCCTCTCTAGCACCTGGGTGTCCCACAGGCCTCCCCAGCACAAGAACAACCTGCTGGCTGTTTAAACAAAAACAAAATAACAAAATAATTTGTTCAAAAAAAAAAAAAAAAACAAAAACAAATAACAAAAAGCAAAAACTACCTGTTGAAATCAATTCCTCACCCTGTGAAGGAGCCAAGCTGGCAGCAGCCACTGAGTGAGACTGAATCCAGGCTCAGCCAGCCCCAGGTGTACCATCACACCTGCAGCCAGGAGGAAGGGGCACCAAGGAGCAGGGACAGGCTCCAGCCCTGCCTTTAGAGGCCCCAGACTGGTGATAATTACCCATTTCTGCACATCAGGGCACTGGGCTGGGAGCAGCTCACAGAAAATGCCACAGGAAGAATCTGCAGCCACATCTGCTCTCAGGTCGTGGGCCAACACTACCCAAAGCTGCCCTGAATTATAACCTGTGTATGGTCCATAAAAAACCCCAACAAGCCAGCAAACCTACACTTTGTAGGCTGTAGGTCCATGAAGAAGAGAAAGAATGTTTCAGATAACGCTCTTTTTAATGATACCACATCCAACTCATCAGTTTTGCAGGGAGAGCAGGCTGGAGACTCAAGTCTTGCTTTTAATGTCTTTTAAAAGGTCGATTTAAGAAGCACCTCCCAGTGTGCTCTGAGTAGAGGGGGGAGAGAAATGAGTCCTTTACAGCTGTCACATGCACATCCCAAGAGGGCATCCAGCATTTCCTCAGCAGCAGCACCCTCAGAGTGGTCTGGAAAGCCTTGGTAAAGGAAGGCACCAGCACTGACAGCATTCACAACTATTGTGGGGTTAGATAAGCCTTACTCAGACCTTCACTGAGCCTTGCTGTTACAGCATGGGGAAATGCATCACACTTTAATCTTACTCATCCTTTACACCAGAGCAAACTGAACACTGATGTGTGCTCAGTAATGAGGCTGAATCAGGACACAATTGTGCCCAATTTACTACAATGGCATTCCCTCAAAATGTCACAGAATCTCGTGGTTTTACAGAATGAGCTGTGCCTGCCAGTGCAGGGATGAGAAATCCAGCCTGATGGAAGGCTTCTCAATCATTCCTGTTTCCAAAGCACCACACAAGTTCCCAAAACTGTGGAAGTCATTGCCCACAATGGGTACAGCAAGAGAAGGGAACTGTAATTGCAGTGGGTTTCACAGGACCACAGACACTCCCCCGAAAGGAACAAATTCTGAACTGCCAACAGAACAGTGTTTAATAAACACAATAAATCACAATAAATCAGTTTCTTTCCGGTCCTGAGGGGCAGATACACCAATTGAAATGTTCTATACACACACGGAGCCCTCCGGTCCTTCCCCTGCCGGGAGCTGGGGGCTCGGGGGAGCCTGGGCTGGAGGAGCAGCCCTGGAATTTCAGAGCTCACGGCAGCCCAGGTCCTGCGGGGAGCTGCCCTGCCTCTCCCGGCACAGCCAGAGCCGGGAACAGGCCCCAGAACAGCCTGGAAATAACCTCGGTATTACACCAGCACCGAAAGGGATTTTATTTTCAATCCATGCAACTCAAGCGACTCTAAACGCCCCGAAAACACCGCAAAGCTTCACCCGTCCCACGGAGGAGCCCAAACCCGGAGTGGCAGCAGGAACAGGAGCACGGGAGCGGCTCCAGGGCGCTCAGCCCAGCCCTGCCCTGCCCGAGCTCCCGCACCCCAACCCTGCCCTGCCCGGAGCTCCCGCACCCCCAGCGCTGCCCGGAGCTCCCGCACCCCAGCGCTGCCCGGAGCTCCCGCACCCCAGCCCTGCCCGGAGCTCCCGCACCCCCAGCGCTGCCCGGAGCTCCCGCACCCCAACCCTGCCCTGCCCGGAGCTCCCGCACCCCAGCGCTGCCCGGAGCTCCCGCACCCCCAGCCCTGCCCTGCCCGGAGCTCCCGCACCCCAGCGCTGCCCGGAGCTCCCGCACCCTCAGCCCAACCCTGCCCGGAGCTCCCGCACCCTCAGCCCTGCCCTGCTCTGCCCGGAGCTCCCGCACCCTCAGCCCAACCCTGCCCGGAGCTCCCGCACCCTCAGCCCTGCCCGGAGCTCCCGCACCCCAGCCCTGCCCGGAGCTCCCACACTCCAGCCCCGGGCACGGCCCCAGCCCCGGGTCCCTCCCGGAGCCAAGGGACAGCGGTGGAGGCAGCGCAGCATCCCCGGCTGCTGACGGGAGAGAGAGGAGAAAATAAATATATCCATCCACACCTATATTTAACGCATATGCAGGTGCCTTCATTGTTCTCTCCTCATCTTTTTGTTTCCTGCGGAAAAACCCACCCAGCTCAGCTTGCAAAAAGAGGACAAAGGAGTGGCAGGGGAAAAGAAATAAACAGCAAAATGCCCAGCCCTGGGAAGGCTCTCCCGGGCACTCACCCCCAGCCGGCGGCTCCGGATGCGCACGTAGCCCTGCTTGACGATGTCGTTGAAATTGGAGGCCATCCTCGCCCGGGACAGGCGGCGGCGGCGCCGCTCAGCCCGCCCGCATGGCCGAGCAGCGCCGGCCGCACCCGGGAAAGCGGAACGGAACAGAACAGAACAGACCAGCACCGCCCCGGTAAGGACCGCACCGCCCCTGGAGAACTGCACCGCCCCGGTAAGGACCGCACCGCCCCGGGAGAACCGAACAGCACCGCCCCGGTAAGGACCGCACCGCCCCTGGAGAACTGCACCGCCCCTGGAGGGACTGCACTGCCCCGGTAAGGACCGCACCTCCCACCGCACCGCCCCTCCGAACACCCCGCGCCGCCCCGGGAGGGACCGCACCGCCCCCGGAGCGCCCCTGGAGCGATCCCACCGCCCACGAGTATCCCGCATCTCTCCGCACCGCCCTCTGAACGATCCGCTCCACTCCCGGAGCGAGCCCGCAGCGCTCTGCACAGCTCCGCACCGCCCCGAGCGCTCCGCTCCGTCCCGCACCTTCCCGCACCGCCCCGAGCGCTCCGCTCCGTCCCGCACCGCCCCGAGCGCTCCGGGCCGGGGACAGAGCTGTCCCAGCTCCCGCCCGCACTCCCTGTGCGGCCCCCGCTGCTCCGTGCCCGCCCCCTCAGCCCATCCCGCTCCGCCCGCAGCCGCAGGTGGCCCAGCCGGAGCAAAGTGCCTGTCCCAGAAAGTCTTTCGGGTGCCTGGAATTCAGGCGGGATTCTCCGGAATCCCCTCCCAAGGACGAGGGACGAGGGACGGTAACCCGAGCTGCTGCCCCGTGCCGGGGAAGCGTCCCCAGAGCCTGAGCTGGGTTTTTATGAGCAATGCGTGGCTGCAGGAAGGACAGACCTTGCCTGGGATTGCCTTCTGTGGCTCCAAGTTCTCCTTTTCCAAGAACGTACAAACACTGCCAGGCACTCGGGAGATGCAGAGCAGAGGGGCTCCGGTGGCTCCACACGGGTCACCTGCCAGGCCCAGGCTATAAATACCATGGCCTGGAAAAGGGACTGCTCAGCTCTGCAGAACTGCTTTTAATAGAGCCACAAATACCGCCCAAGGAGGTCAGCCAGGCTCCGGGCTTTGACTTTGGGAATTATCCTGAGGTGGAAATCACAGATGGGACGGCAGAGACGGCAGAGCAGGGACACAGCACAGAGCACACCAGGGGGAGCAGCCCCGGCTGGGCTGAGCTCAGGGCTGTGGGGAAGAGCTGCCCATAGTTATTCAGGTCACAGGATCAAAGAATCATTTAGGTTGGGAAAGGTTATCGAGGGTAAATCCACGTCTGATGGAAAGGGCCCCGGTCTGGTTTGGATGTGTGGCTCCTTCATTCTGGGCAGCCAGGAGCGATGTGGGGGCAGCGTGGTGCTCACAGCCCTTGCCTGAAGAGCTGATTGTGCTTTTTGTGAGGCTTTATGAAATATTAATTGATGGAGTGGATTCCAGAGGGCTCTCCAGCTGAAGGACTGATTCACTGGGGATAGAGGAGGCAAGCTGCACTCCTCACTTTTGAATTTTACACTTCCCGCTCCTTTTCACTGAGCTTTTCTTACAGAATGCATAAAATAAAACAGCTCCACCCAGAAACAGCAGGACCTTCCACCCCCATGCACCAAAACACACCAGAAATTAGAGGAATATTCTGAGATAAGTCTGGAATATGACCTTGAGGCCACCAGGCTGATCACAGGGATGGAGCAGCTCTGCTGGGAGGAAAGGCTGGCACAGCTGGGATTGCTCACCTGGACAGGAGAAGCTTTGGGGTGACCCCAGTGTGGCCTCACAGGGCCTGGAGGAGCTGCAGGAAAGATGGAGAGAGAGCTTGGACAAGGGCTGCAGGGACAGGACCCAGGGGATGGCTTCAAACTGCCAGAGGGCAGGGCTGGATGGGACACTGGGCAGGAATATTCTTGCCCAGAGCAGCTGGGGCTGCCCCTGGATCCCTGGCAGTGCCCAAGGCCAGGCTGGAGCACCCTGGGACAGCGGGAGGGATGGAACAGGGTGAGCTTTGGGATCCCTCCAGCCCAAGCCATCCCATGAAATCCCCACACAGCAGCTGCACAGGGCAAAGCCCAGGCTGCAGAATCACCCAGAAATGCACTTTTGTTCAGTACTAATGCTGGAAGCATCCACTGACTTCTAAGGCCGGGATTAAAAAATTACAATAATAAACAAGCCCAGAGAGGCTTGGCTGGGTTTCAAAGACATTTGGAGCAGGGAAGAAATGACAGAGCCACTTTAGATGGTTTTTCAACAAGTTTAGACGTTCCTTCTAATCCCTGGCAGGACCTGCAAACACTCTCTGCTGGTTTCATCCGTCACTGGCAAATTCCTGCAGGTAAACACATTCCTGAGAGCTTGGCTAAGTCAAGGTGGATTTAAGCCTGTGCTTATTCTTTGATGAATGAGGATATTAGAGGCCACTTACATCTTCCCTTTGAACAGCATAAATCCCTCACACACGCCACGGTTCAAAGAGAAAATGCACTTTAATTCCCATGTGGGCAATGCATTCCAAGAATGTGCCAGAAAATCTGATTGTTCACATTTTCCACTCGGTGCTATCTCCAGAAAAAAAAAAAACAACTTGTTTCCTACTTTTTAAAATGTAAGTGTGGGCCCTGGTTGGTTTGACAGGAATCCTTTCCTTTGCCTGGGCTCTGCTGACCATTAGCCCTCACCACAAGGAAATGCAGCACTAAATTCATCTTCATCCACATTCCAAACTGCCAAAAGCCTCTTTAATAAGCTGCCACTGAAACTCTTTTCCTTTTAATGCCAGTATTTTTGCCATTATTTCTGGGGAAGATGAGAGCCAAGGGTCGCTTTGAAGCACCAGCCTGTTGTTAATAATTTAAGTGGATTATTGTTATATTTTAATCTCATCAAAACCCTCATTGTGCTGCCCTACAATAAGCTTATTGCTTTTAGCCCCCTGCAAACACAAATCCCAAATTTTAACTCAGTTTTCCCCAAAATGCCATCCTGACATTTGAAAAGGAAGTTACATTTCTCTTATTTATCTGCAGCACGAGACCCTTGGCTTTTCCTAAGAAATAATAACAATAATATTGGCAATAAAAGGAAAATCATTTCAGGATATTATTTCATTACAGCTGAAATCTGCCAAACATCTCTGGGACTTCCCAAATTAAAGGATAAAAAACCACTTAATTTCAGGAAGCAATATTTACTATGGAAGTTATTTCCTAGGACTAGTCAAGCATCTCCTGATTAAAAAGAAAAAAAAAAAGAAAGTTTCTCATTTGATCACCCTGAAATTATTTTCTGGACATCTATAACACACATCAATATTTTTTTATTAAATGCTCCCCTACCATTTTGCCTCCATAAGGTGAAGATGCCAACATTTTTCTGCTTTTGTTTTGATTTTCCAGAGCAGTTTGGAGATGCTCACATCACTGTGAGGTGAGGTGTGCTGACTTTCCCAAGTGCTCAGAGGTTACTGGAATGCAGTACTTCGACCACAGGATGTCCATGAAAAGCTTTTGGGCATTCCAGTGTCTCGTTTTGTTGTGGTGTGAGGTACATTTTTGACATTTCCTCCTGATTTCTGCAGTGGGAATTGTGAATTTGGACGAGTTCTGGCTGTGAGGAGATGCAGCAGGTAAAGAGTGAAATAAGAGACTCTAATTCTTTATAAAAATGGATGGGTTCTCTCATGTTACTGCAGACTTAGAAATCCCTTATTCTCCTTCTGCAAACTGCTGCCTTGAATCAATTAAATCTGGAGAAAGACAAAAAAAGAGGAGTTCATCCCAAATTTATTTCTTTCATAATGCAGAGATTTGATTAATTTTGCCTCATGACTGTGGCTTGTTCTCCTCTGGTGCAAACTCTGGATCCTCAGCATAAAACTGCTCAGAAATTCCTTCCCCACTTACGTGTCATGGTGCTAATTAATTTTGAGTGAATGAATTCTGCTGCAATGAAGATTTCTCAGGTACTCTTCCCTGCTGTTCATCTCCTCCTGTACATTTTTCTCTGCACATCATCCTCAATCTGTTTCTAACACTCAGGCACTGTCCAGCTCTGTCAGACTGAGGAGTTGTGTGCTGGGTCACAGAATTTAGGAAACACCCATAAAATTGGGCATAATTTGAGCATTCCCCAGTGGAGTGAGGGCAGGACCTTGGTTAAAACATCTTTATTCACCCTGGGGATTTTTAAATACGCCAGGTAGAAAGCTGCATTAGTGAAATGCACACAGAATTACTATGCAGATATCAGTCAGTGCCAAAACATGAAAATTCATGAGACTGAACACTGAACTGACAAAAAACCCCATCCTAGCAGCAGCAAGGCACAGAGCTCGTTGTGCAGCAAGTGCCTGCCAGCAGGAACCACTGATAATCAATATTTAATGACAATAAATAATCAATTAACAGGGCTGCCGTGTCACTGTGCACAGAGCAGGATCCATCCCAAGAATTCTGCAAGGCAAATCCTCCTCCTGCCCCAGTGCAGCTCTTAGCATTTATTGCTACAGAAAATTTACGCTCAGAATTTTGGTTTTTTTGATCTTTTTATCGCTGTTAAGTGAGTTTTGAAAAAGGAGATGTTCTAACTATAGTCCTTGCAGATGGCACTTGGAAAAGGCACCCAACAGTGCCAGTTTACCAGACAGTTTGTTATTTTGTGCTGCCTTAGGAGCAGGAGATTTGGGGGCTGGATTTTGCCATTTCCTTGGGGCAGGGTTAAATTTGCACAAGCATTTGGGCTAAATAAAATAAATAAATCAAAGGAATGAATTGGAAAAGAGAGAAGATTCCCCAGGTCTGCAGGTAGGAGAAACCAAAGATGGCCCAACCCCTGGGGCTTGGGAAGGTGGGAAGGGTGGATTTTGTCTTCCTCCCTTTGCAGGAAACAGAATTTTGCCAGAGTGGGTTTCATTACAAAAGCAATGCACAAACTCAGGGGTTCCCCATCCCTTGGAATTCCTCTCTCCCCATCTCTCCTGCAGCTCCTTCAGGCCCTGCAAGGCCGCTCTGAGGTCACCCCTGCTCTCCTGTCCAGGTGAGCGATGCCAGCTGTGCCCTCTGCCCATCCTGGAGCCTCCTTGGGCTCCCCCAGCAGCTCCAGCTGCTGCCAGCGCTGCCCCAGGGCTGGGCATTCCAGCTGGGCTCTCACCACACGGAGCTCTCCTCCACAGTCAGACTTTCCCTGCAGGAATTCACTCGCACAGGATGGAAAACGGTCCCTGCGGAAGGAGGGTGTCGGGTCCGGCTGTCTGTCTGTCTCTGCCCCCACACGGGTAGGGTGGTTCTTGGGTGGCACGCGTTTCAAAGGACGAGTCTGGACTCTTCAGCTTTTCGGTCTTCGGATTGTTTATTGTTTCTTATCTACAAAAGTTTCTGTCTGCCCAACAGAGGTCTGATCTGCAAGGCAGCCACAGGCACTCTCTGACCACCCACGGGGCGGTCGTGTCTTTTTATACTAAAATCTACGTACATAATATTTACCTTTATTTTCCAATGCTTTTCACCCATGTTAGCAAGTGCACCTTCACCATAAACCAATCCCCAAGTGCCAACATCACCACAGGAGATGGAGGACAAGAAGAAGAAAGAAGAAGGACGAGACACGCCCTGATCCCTCCATCTTGTCTCCATAACCCCCCTGTACCAAAAACCTTAAAGTTTATATTTCACTCTCTAAATGTGTCCCTTTTACACCCTTCACTCTAAAGTGATTCTCATGTCCTCAAACTGCTGTCACTTCTGTGGATGGATCAAAATCAAGCCACCAAGCACTCCTGGCAACATTCCAGGATTTCCGAGACCCCCAAGGGTTTTCTCGGTAACTCTGGACATCCGGAGTGATGTGCTGAGTTCCCACAGGAGGGGACACCAATAATGACACCCAGGCCACCAGCAGGACCTGCTGCCAGCATTGCCCTGCATCTGGAGAGATGCCACCCACTAATCACTTTTCTGGCAGCTTGCTCCCTCTTTTCTGGGCATGCTGGAGCAGCACACGAGCCAGCAGCACCGTGATCCCTGGGTGCAGCAGGGCTGGCATCTCATGGCACACACAGAGCTGCTTGTGGCCCCTGGGCACACTCTGAGTGCCCATGGCACGGCCAGGCTGCTGTGAGGGACCAAACAGCTCCTCGAGGGTTAATTGGGAGGGTTAATTGGGAGGGTGGATTGGGAGGGTGGATTGGGAGGGTGGATTGGGAGGGTGGATTGGGAGGGTGGATTGGGAGGGTCAATCTCAGCCCAATGGATGCACCATGGATCCAGTTCCCAGCCGTGGTTCAGCTCAGGACAGCTCAGCGATGCTGGGATGGAGCCATGGCCATCGGTCAGGGATGAGGGTTTGTTTCCATGGCACTGGAGCTCTGCTGGCACCCTCCTCCCACCCTGGGACCCTTCATTTCCCTGACACCAAACTTGAACAAATGTTACTCCCTCTGATGAGAACCAGCCCCTTCTGTCAGCCCTCCTTTGGGCAGCTTTGCTAAAAAGCTTTTCTGGGGAATATTTAAGGTTGCCATCACATTTTTTGCTTTGTTTCAAACTGTTTGCCACTAAACAAAATGTATAATTGCAAATCTAATTACACAGATTGTCTTTATAAATGTGCTTAGCAACTCGGTGTTTTAATGAGCAAAACACAAACCTATTATTGCTATTATTCAAGGTTTTGTGACATTTCTTACTTTAAATGTGTAAACAATTGGTGATTTGGATGGATAAAGTTCTTTAGTGGCTTTTCTCCTGGAGCTTTTTTTCCTATACCCAACTTAACTTAAGGAATTTGACTCTACTGCATTGTGACAAACCCTTGAAACCACTGACAGGAAAGAATAAAATTTATATCCACTGGAATATCTAAGTGCATTTTAGACACGTCCAGGTGTTGTTGCCACCTCTCAAAACTGCATTGAGAAGGTGAAAATCTGACTTTTTAAAAGCCCCAGCCCATTTAACATCACCAATTGTTTTTTTATTCATTTTATAGATTACATTTCAAGGCATTTTAATTTCAGAATAACAACAGGACCCTGGAGAACAGCTTGGTCTGAAGCATCTCTTAGTTACCAGGATCAGAATATGTGAGGGAGTTTTGATTTAGTCCTGCCCATTCCTTAAAGGACATCTCAGCCCAGACCACCTCAGCAACCCCAGGAAACATTTTGCAATGGATTCACTGCCATTTTTTGCTTGTACCTTCATTTCTAGAAGAAAGGCAGAAAATCTGTTTTTATATAATTCTATATCATTTTTTTTCCTCTATAATTCTGTTGATTTTCTGACTCTTGTTGTGGTTAATGCTGGCAGCTAAGCAGGATGAGAACCTGATCTGGGCTCAGTCACTTCCCTCAACTTCAGCAGAAGCACCACAATAAACTCCTCTCACGGGGGCACTTTTTGCTCTAAAATTCCCAGCCTAATCCAAAAGGAAGATTATCCTTTCACTCAACAAGTGGCAGTGCAGAAGATAAGCAATGGTGGCAGCAGATTAGAAAGACTCCAAAATCTCCTTGTAAAATAAACTATTAAAGGCTTTGATGTGCCCTTATCTGGCAGGGGGAGATTGCCCAAACATTCCAGAACAGAAACAATTGCACTGCAGGACTGGAAGGCAAAGCAATAAACTCTGGGTGCACTTTTGGAGCTGAGTCAGTAAAAAACAGCAGCTCAACCTTTAAGGAAGCACAAACCACACGTTAAAAAAAAAAAAATCAATATTAAATAAAATATACCTTGCACATATGGAAACTAAATAGCTCCTTGTAGCTTTATGCAAAGGATTAATATTTTTACTGATAAATGTAAGAAAGGGGGAAAAATACTTCCTAACGGCTCAATAATATAATTTAACATATACATATATATGTTATATGTATATAAATAACATCATTTATACAAAAAGTATAAATGAAATCAGCCTATGTGAACTTTGCAGTATTTTCAAGGATATTTGGGCAAAAAGGTTGCTCAAAACTCATGAACCAGAAGCCAAAATCCAGTGTGGTGAAGGCAAAAGGCAGGCCCTGAAAATATAAGAAAGATCAAAAGGTTTATTTTAAAATCTGCTGAATTGAAAGCGAGGAACTGCAAACGGCCATGCTGGCAGAGCATTTCATCCAGAGAAGGTTTCAGATGGTTAATGGTAATTATAAAATATGTGACAAATTAACTCAAAGCAAGTGAAGATATACATGACAGATAAAAGCAAATATTACAGCTCTGCTGACAGCTCCTCAGTCTCAGTGACAGGAATTATAGAATCGGTCAGAAAGTGCTTGAAAAAAGCAAAAAAAGGCAGATAAAAGCAGTCATTTGGAAGATGAAGCCACTGCAAAGGAACCATCCAGTTTGATGTCCCCAGGCATTGAGGGGCTGATCAATCTTCATGGCTTTGGGGAAAATTAAGAACTTTTAAAAACCCAACCCAACAACCCTGTCAAAAAATCGTATTTGTGATTCACATTCCTCCCTGTAATTGTGCTTCACTGTCCCGCTCAGGGCTGGGAAGAGCCCTCAGCATCTCCAATATCCCAGAGCAGCAGGAGCTGAAGCGACACCTAAACCCCCCTGGCTTTCCTTTCTGCAGCAACCCTCACAACCCTCACTTGCTTTGAGTTAATTTGTCACATATTTTATAATTACCATTAACCATCTGAAACCTTCTCTGGATGAAATGCTCTGCCAGCATGGCCGTTTGCAGTTCCTCGCTTTCAATTCAGCAGATTTTAAAATAAACCTTTTGATCTTTCTTATATTTTCAGGGCCTGCCTTTTGCCTTCACCACACTGGATTTTGGCTTCTGGTTCATGAGTTTTGAGCAACCTTTTTGCCCAAATATCCTTGAAAATACTGCAAAGTTCACATAGGCTGATTTCATTTATACTTTTTGTATAAATGATGTTATTGATATATATCTCATTTTTGTCATCATTAAATGATGATAAAATGGTGGAATCTCAGCTCTTCTCCTGACCCTGGCAGGTCAAACCCAGCACAAATTCCAGCAAAAACGCGGCTGCCCTTTGGTGCTGTGCCAAATGCACTCCTGGTCCAGCACAGCCCCTCAGAGCAGCCAGGAGGAGGCAGATTTTGGTATTTCATATGGCAGAATTAGGATGGACTGTCACCAAACCAGGTCCCTCAATCCTCGCAGTCACACCAGAGCAGCCCTTTCTTTAATTTGAGATCTGCATGGCCACAAGTGTCACCTGCTCGCACCAGGGGACCTAGAGGCTGTTCTGATAGGGAAATCAGTCCTGAGGGTTGTTGTGATTCCTCCAGAATAATCAAAAGCCTCAGTGACATGGAGGTGGAAGAGGGATTCATTCAAAATTAACAATTATTGCTGTGGCATGATGGCACGAGGTTAAAGAGATGTCTCAGTGCAGACAGCTCACGTTTGAAAAAATTCTCATTACATTTTGCCCTGGAGTAATGATTTATGCAATTAGGATGTTTCCTTCAGCTAACCTCTCTCCCTCTATCCAGGTTTTCCAACCATCTTCATTATCCTGGAGCACCCTCAATGCAAAATTTACAGCAATGAGCAAATCTCCAGGAAGCTCATGTTCAGGTTTGTTGTTTTGTTGTTTTGGTTTTTTTTTTGCCTCAAATTGAGGACTGAAGACAACAAAATAATTTCACTGCTCAGTCTTAAAAATATTGGAAGGACTAATGTTAAATCAATCCATGGATCCCTCTGGTCCACCACAGAGATCGGACAGTGATGTAGGAATGCTGGATTTCTGTAATGCTGCAGCTCAGCCACGTTCCTGGGGTCCTTAAGGATCATTCATTTCTGTTTTCCAGGACATTTAAAGAAATTCTTCTCAAGCCAAATGTGTTTGTTCTCCTCCCACTGTTTGATTCTCAGTCCAGTGCGTGTTGCACAGTAAATCACAATAAATGTGAAGTGAATCACAATAATCTGAAACCACAGCGTGCTGCCACCTCCTTTTGATGGATTGTTCATGAATATGCACCAGAAACCCAGAATGTGCCTTTGGGGCCCGAGCTGATCCTCCTGTGGCTGTCACACACACAGCAGCACCCCAGACCAGGATCCCACTGAGAACGGGACCAGCAGCATCTGCCAGCACCTTCCCAGGCTTCCAGAGAGCAGAGAGGCTGCAGAATTAACAAGTCAGCACCCTGCAACCAGCCCGAGGCAATGTGAGAGCTAAAAATGACTGGAGGAGCAGCAAGGAGTGGCAGAAGGACTCGTTCTGCTCGCTCAAATAATGAATTGGCTTCAAAGAATCGAGTGGAGCTGTTGTCTTAGTAACCCAGGCCGGGAGAGAAAATCTTCTGGGGAGTTGGCAGGCAGAGCCTGGAACATCTGCACACCCAGGCAGGCTGGCACATCCAGCTTCTCTGGCAATACCTGCAGGAACTGTGCTGGAATTTGGCAAATGCTGAATTCGACAGAACTAATGAATTTGGTTTTGCTGTCCCTGTGGCACTCATTTCCCCCCCCCCCCCCCAAAAAAAACCAAACAAAAAAGACAAAAGAAACAAAAAAAACTCAAAAAAAAAAACCCCAGAAAAAATAAACCTGGCAGGTCAGTTCAGGACACATCTTGTTGGGATGTATTTCTAATAAATGCAAACTAATAAATAAGGTATAATAAATAAATATACATTCTAATAAATAATTTATATCTATTAAATATATTCTATTATATATTTATTAAATATATTCTATTATATTATATATTTATTAAATATATTCTATTATATATTTATATTTTATTATTATAATTATTTATTCCATTATATATTTATATTTTATTACACATTATTTATTAGTCATGTATATAAATATACATGACTAACAAATAATGTATTTCTAATAGATGCAAACTAATGAATGCAAACCCAAAATGCCACTCAGTCAACAAAAGTCACCAGCGACCAAAAGGTTGTGGGTGGGAGAGCATTTCCTGTCATCCTGTTTGAAAGGGTTGTCAGTGCTGTGCATTTGGAGCTGCAAAAGAGTTATCAAAATACAAACTAAAATCAGAAAGTGTGTTCAGGCTCTGAGCTGTGCACGAGCTCTGCCATGGCAATTCGTGCTGCAATTACAGTTTGTTAAAAATACATCATTGCCTGGGGCTGAGCCATCTGCAGGGATTAACTCACCTCTGTGGACAGGCCAGGATGGCATCGACCTAAAAAAACAGAAATGGAGAATCCCTGAGGAGCTGGGGAGGGAATGGAGAATTCCTGAGGAGATGGGAAGGGAATGGAGAATTCCTGAAGGAGCTGGGAAGGGAATGGAGAATTCCTGAGGAGATGGGAAGGGAATGGAGAATTCCTGAAGGAGCTGGGAAGGGAATGGAGAATTCCTGAGGGGATGGGAGGGGAATGGAGAATTCCTGAGGGAGTTGGGAAGGGAATGGAGAATTCCTGAGGAAGTTGGGAAGGGGCTGGAGAATCCCTGAGGAGCTGGGGAGGGAATGGAGAATTCCTGAGGGGGCTGGAAGGGAATGGAGAATTCCTGAGGAGCTGGGAAGGGAATGGAGAATTCCTGAGGAGCTGGGAAGGGAATGGAGAATCCCTGAGGAGCTGGGAAGGGGCTCAGCCTGGAGCAAAGGAGGATCCCCAGGGATCTTTTCCCTCTCTGGAGTTCCCTGCCAGGAGGGGACAGGTCCCAGGGAACAGGGACAGGAGCAGAGGGAACGGCCTCAGGCTGGGCCAGGGCAGCTCAGGGTGGGCACAGCAGGAATTTCCCCATGGGAAGGGGCTCAGGAACTGGAACTGCCCTGGGAGGAGGTGTTTGGGGTGCCCATCCTGGAGGTGTCCCAGGAATTCCTGGAGGTGGCACTCAGAGCTCTGGGCTGGGGACAGGGTGGGGATCAGGCTAAAGTCACAAGATTCTGTGATTTACAGAGAAAAAAACCTCCAAAACTCAATCTACAGAAACCAAACTATTCTTTTCCCAACCCCACTGTTACTGTAAAATTACAATTACTGTGGCAAATAGATTGAACTGGAGAGCCCGCAATGAACAATATTTGGTAAACACATCTGTATTTCATGGGTTTGCCCTGCAAACAGCAGAGAACTCTGCAAGTCACACAACCATCAATCTTCTGCAGCATCACTTTGATTTTTGAGTGGTCTGAAGTGAGGGTCTAAGAGCCAATAAAGCATTTCAGATCATCTGGGATCCCTTGCTGGAATTTTAAGTGTGTTCCTCAAAGAGGAGAGTGGTGCTCGTGACCCTGGACTTCAATTGGCTTTAGTGGTTTCAATGCAAAAGAAAGTTAACCAGTCATAAAAAAAATGCTCCATGATAAACATGGCAGCCCAATTTGTATTCAGATACGACTTTTCTGGTCTAAAATAGAAAGCAAAGCAATTAGCCTGCAAGGGCATTAACTGCTGGGGTTATTCAGTGGATAATGAGCAAATGCAGCCACTTCCCTCTGCAGTGCTGTTTGTCACGGCCTTTCATGCATTCCCAGCACTAGGGTTTGTTTGCCACGATGGTGATTAACAACAGGATCAAACCCCACTCTCAGCTGCCCTACAAGACCAGGAAATTCATGGCAGGAGCAGCACTTGGCCCACTGCAATCCCTGAATTTCCAGCACAGCTCGGTTTGAGCACTGCAAAGCCTCTTCAAATAGTGCAGGAAGGGCTGTGAGCTTGACTTGGTGCCTTTTAAAATGTAAATAAGAAATTATCAGAGATCTTCAGCTCAGGGAATGCATGGAAATCAACAGTGTGTTCACTG
The DNA here is from genome assembly GCF_037042795.1 of Molothrus aeneus. Taxonomy (NCBI): domain Eukaryota; kingdom Metazoa; phylum Chordata; class Aves; order Passeriformes; family Icteridae; genus Molothrus; species Molothrus aeneus. The sequence continues at coordinate 13,261,716 of NC_089662.1, forward strand.
AGGGAAATGCAGGAGTGATGGGAACAGCAGTGGATGACCCAGGGGAGAAGCACTGGGCAGAGCTGGGCAGGACAAGGACCCTCAAATAAACCCTGGACCCCTCCTGGAGGCACAGACAGGCAGAGCTCCACTGCAGCTGGACATGCCACGTGCACGGTGACACCCTCAGGAGGCACCCGAGGGCTTCAGAGGCAGGAATCCCAAATCTTCAGTGATTTAACCTGATTTGAATTGCGTTACTTTTCTTCTCCCGGCTTGGAATATTAATTGGGATTTTTGACAGATCAGTTTGCTGTCAGGGAGATGAAAGATATGCCTGTCAGGCAGTGTTTACGAGGCAGTCTTCAAGCTGGGAGAGAAAATTAAAACCATTACCATGCCACCAGTCTGAAGCCAAACTTAGTATCACACCGAATATTTTGCAATTAAACTGAATTAGAAGAAATGAAGGGAAGAATCCTTCACCTTGGCTGGAATTGGAGTTTTTACCTCAGCACATTGTCCAGTCACACTTAAATCACAGATTTGAGGAGAGGGGAGAGGGAAAGTGAGCTCACCAAAACATTCAGTGTTGTAAAATCATGTTTGCAGAGTTTTCTTACTCCAAACCCTCCAGGAATTTCTGCTGGGATCAGCTGGAGATGGAGCAGGGAGTGGAATCCTCGTCCTCTGGAGGTTCTGGATTGCTCCACTGAATAACCCCAGCAGTTAATTTCGCAGGTTAATTGCTTTGCTTTCTATTTTAGACCATATTTGAACCCAAACTGGGGTGCCAGAGCATTCTCGGGATGTTCTGGATTGCTCTGGGTGTGTGCTGCCAGCAGGAATTGTTCTCTCTGCTGCTTTTGCCCAAATTCTCACCCAGTTCTGCCTGAAGCACAGTTTGAGTCTTGAAAGGAATCTCCAGAGAGAAACAACAGCACCACAGACATCCCTCAGCTTCCTCCCCTCTGCCTCTTCCTCACCCAGGGGAGGCACAGTGGGATCAGCAGGAAGGGACCTGTGCCCACCCAGCGCTGCCCAGGGAGGAGCTCCAGGAGATTCCCAGTCCAGGACAGGGCCTGGATTCCCAGCCAGCCCCAGGATAAACCCCAGATTGATTCCCAGTCCAGGATAAATCCCAGATTCACAGTCCAGGACAAAGCCTGGATTCCCAGTCAATCCCAGGATAAACCCCAGATTCCCAGTCAATCCCAGGATAAACCCCAGATTCCCAGTCCAGGATAAATCCCAGATTCCCAGTCAATCCCAGGATAAATCCCAGATTCCCAGTCTAGGACAAATCCCAGATTCCCAGTCAATCCCAGGCCAAAGCCCAGCTCCAGCTGGGATCCCAGCTCAGCTCCCAGTGAGGAATGGTTTGGTTTATCTGGAGCCACCTTTCCTGGTTTATTTGGAGCCACCATTCCTGGTTTATTTTATTTGAAGCCACCATTCCTGGTTTATCTGAAGCCACCATTCCTGGTTTATTTGGAGCCACCATTCCTGGTTTATTTGGAGCCACCATTCCTGGTTTATTTTATCTGGAGCCACCATTCCTGGTTTATCTGGAGCCACCATTCCTGGTTTATTTTATTTGGAGCCACCATTCCTGGTTTATTTGGAGCCACCTTTCCTGGTTTATTTGGAGCCACCTTTCCTGGTGCTGGGCAGTAACTGGATGAGACAGGAGGAGCCCCCGGGCCCATCTGAAGCACTGAGGCAGAATAAGGGGATTTTCAGCCCTGGTTTGTGTCTGCAGCAGTGCCCAGGTTTGTCAGCAGTGAGTCAGGGCTCCTGACAGGCACAAAGGTCGATTTTCCCCTCCCTGAGCAGAGGAAACTGAGGCTGCTGACTCAAAATCACATTTCCAGTCACTGGCTTGGCTGATTTATCATGGGTTTTGTCCCAGCTTGAGCATGAAAAGCTGGAGCTGTTGGGAAGAGAGAACTGGGGTTTCAAATGCTCTCAAAAATTAATATTTGGTGTCTGCTTGAGAGTAAATTCAGAGTAAATGGGAAGGGCAGGTAGGGAAGGACAACACTGAGGGAAGGAGGAATGGGAAGAGAAATCTGGCGGGGTTTTAGCTCAGAAAAACTCCTCAAATCACAGAATGGTTTGGGTTGGAAGGGACCCTGAAGAGGGGTCCCACCCAGTCCAACCCCCTGCCATGGGCCTTCCACCAGCACATTTTGTATTTGTGATTGTTGGTTGGAATTACATTCCAGTTTAACCAGCCCCAGCTCCTTTTTCTCCCACAGCCTCGCTAACATTTCCTAGGCTGTGCTGCCACAGATTTTAGCAGATTCACAGTTTGATTGCCACAAGACTTCCCAAAGTAAAAAAACAAAGATAAAATCCCTCTTATGAGAGCTCAAGGCATTTAAAGTCTGTGTTGCAGCACGGAATACTGATATAAAAAATCCTTTGGAACGCTTTGGAAATTTGGGAGCATAAAACAAAGTCAGTATCTTCTTACCTCAACCCTGGCAATTTTGTGACAAGAGCAGGGGAACATTTTGTGGGGTTTGTAAGAGCTTTATTTAAAAAGGATTATCTACCACTACCCAAAAAGGTGTTTTAGAGGGAGGAATTCAGGGATTTAAGTACCTTTGTGCCCCTCTTTCAGCTTCAGACCTCAATCAAACCACACGTGAGCAAAAACCCAAAGTGATTTTTGCACTTGCTCATTCTGTGACCTGAACAGAGCAGGTGAGCTCAGGCTGGCACAGAGCAGGATTCACCCCTTGCAACCTGCTGGGATTTCAAACAGCAATATTTCATACAATATATATTTTATACAATATATATTTTATACAACCTGCTGGGATATCATACAGCAATATTTTATACAATACATATTTTATACAATATATATTTTTATACAACCTGCTGGGATATCATACAGCAATATTTTATACAATACATATTTTATACAATATATATTTTATACAATGTATATTTTATACAACCTGCTGGGATTTCATACAACAATATTTTACACAATATATATTTTAGAAAATATATATTTTATACAACATGCTTGTATTACATACAACAATATTTTACACAATATATATTTTAGAAAATATATATTTTATACAACCTGCTTGTATTACATACAACAGTATTTTACACAATATATATTTTATACAACACGCTTGTATTACATACAACAATATTTTACACAATATTTATTTTAGAAAATATATATTTTATACAACATGCTCGTATTACATACAACTATATTTTATACAATACATATTTTATACAATATATATTTTATACAACCTGCTGGGATCTAATACAACAATATTTTACACAATAAATATTTTATACCATATACATTTTCTACACCCCTCTCAGGTTTTGTACAGCCCAAGGCAGCACACTCCTGCTCTCTGGGTGCCTGTAAACCTTCCCTGGAGCTCTCTGGGTGGCTCAGGAGCTCAAAAGCCAGGCCAGACAATGCCAGTGCTGTAACAGGTGGTGATTTTCTTCTCCAGCCTGTTCATTTTGAGCTCTTCCAGCCTGGATGTTTGCAGGAAGAAAAAGGGAGAATCCAAGTTCCTTGTGCCAGTGGCTCATGCATTTTCAGCAGCCAGCAGAGGAATGAGTTCATTTGGAATTGAAATTAGCTCATTATAATTTCTTTTATTACTGGCTCCTGACCAAGCAAGAAATGCTTTCTAATATTCAGAACATGCTGCACAATTCATTGCTTTACAAACAATTGGAGAAAAAACAATATTGTGATCAGAAAATTATATTCTGGTTTGGGTTCAGTTAGACTAGGAACAGGAGTTGGAAAACATAGAGAAAGTCACAGCTTTTGGTGAAATTATTCCATGAGATTTGTGCTCCCCATGCTACTTGTAATATTTCAGCAGTAATTAATACAGCAGTGCTTTATGAACCTCCTTGCTGTCCTCTAATTAAGCTACACTGGCATTGCCTGTAAAGAAACAAAAAAAGAGAGAGAGAGAGAAAAACACTTTTCTGAGCATTTAAAAAACTCCGGCAAAAAAATTTTTTGCTTTCCACTGCAACACGGCCCAGGTGAGATTCTGACTGAAGAAAACAAAATTTGAATTTCTGGAGGGAATTTCAATGAAAAAATGGTCAAACCAAGGAGGGAGAGGATGGGAATAATGTCCTGCTTTTGCCACATGCATTCCCTGCCTCCCAAAATCCAACACCTGGAGGTGTGGATGTGCTCAAAGCAAAAATCTTCCCGTTTGTTATGCAGGCCCAGAAATTCCCTGATGTTCTGGAAACCCTGGCCCAGCTTATGTCAGAACTGGGATCCTCCAGAGCTGTTTTACTGCAGCCAGAGGTTAAAAAAACCCCACCAAAATCCCTCATGGCTGGAGCATCCCAGCACTGAGATAAGGAGCTAAATCCTTCTGAGGGCCAGCTGAAAGGACACATAATTAGATAAAAACAAATTAGGATTCTATTGAATTCTTTTAATGAAACATTCATTTCAGCAGCGGAGAGTGTGCATTAAGGTGTCAGAAATGTAAATGGCTGAAAGCACAATGGGGCATTAGGAAAAAAGCACATTATCCTGGTTTTACATTATCCAGGTATTGCATTATCCTGGTGAAGCGCAAACAACTCATGGGGGAAACAGATCCTTTCACAAAATTTACATTGGAACTGTCAGAATTAAGAAGATCTCTGAAGGATAATGTATAATGTCACCATTTTCTTAGTCAATATTTGACAAAAAGTCTTTTTTCCCCAGTTTCTCAGTGAAGTGAGACCCCTTTCCCTGTTCTGTTGTTGCTGTGCACACCAGGAGTGGGAATTTGATAAATGGATGATAAATGCCCTGCCCTTACTGGGAATCTCACCTCGTGCAGGTTTGATCATTGTCAGAAGAGCAGGCAAAGCCCACCCCACCTCACACAATAAATCTGTTTCCTCCCCATTTCTGAGCCCTCCACTGCAGAAATGAATGTTCCCCTTCAGCACCGGCAGGGCTGGGATTCCTCAGCAATGAGCAAAGTCTGGCAGGAGCCACAGGAGCAGTCCCGGGCCCAGAGAACCCAGGCTGCTGAAATTAAAAACTGCCTCTGGCTCCCGAGGGCCACAAGCAGTGAGAAAGAGCCTGAAATAAGAATTTAGCTGACAATCCAACTGCAGGAGCCCTCCTTCTGCCCCCAAAGGCTCCTCTTTGGACCCCAGCTGTGTTCACTGCCGTGGCAGAAAGCATTCTTTGGCTTCAAGCTGATTAAGTTTGACCCGGAAGTTAAGAGAAAAATGAATGTAGCATTCTGTTAATCCAATTTTTTTTTTTTTTTGCTAACCATCCAGCATCTCATACACAGCAAGCTGAAGAAGTGGGAACAGCTTAATAAAATATTACAGCTTGAGTTTAGTCCATGCTAAATTGAGAGGAATTCTATCAGAATTGCTGCTCCAGAGGTACAGAGGGGTCAAAACCACCACACTGCAGAGCTGCCTCCCTGGATTGCAGACAGCACCACGGGGAAAGAGACTGAGCTGAAAAATGACCTGTTTGGGGATGGAAGTGCCCCTGAGCCTCACAAAGAGGCATTTCCGCCCTCCTTTACTGGGGCTGTGCTCTGCCCTCGGGGATGGGCAGGGTTTAGCTCTGCCTTGCCCAGCAGCAGCGCTGGGGTTTTTGTTTTCAGCAGAGCTCAGGAGCGTCTGGGGGGCTGCAAAGGAGTTTTCAGACCAAAGGAGACACTCAGGGTGGGAATCGCATTTCTGACAGCAACACCTGTGGTGACCCCTCCGCGTCTGGAAGGATGGAGAAAGGCAGGCGTCCTGTATTAATTAATAATCTGTTTAACGAACAACTGGGTTGTCAATGCACAAGGAAATAGGAAGAAGGGAATCTGTGGGGACAGCAGGCTCCAGGGTGTTACTTTTGGGAATACATCTGAGCCTCAAGGTCTCACTGCAAAACCAAGTTCCCAACACCTGAACTCTGTCTTTTCATTGCTTCCTTCACCTAATTTTGAAGGCCAAACTTCACAATATCCATCACTTGAGGCTGTGAGCACCTCAGCCTGAAGAAGCTGGAGGAAAAATCCCTTTTTTGAGGCTGGAATTCCTGCATGCCCTGAAGCCCTGAGGGATGTTGAAGGTGTCTCACACCTATTTCAATCCCCGCCTCTGATTTTTTTGCATTTATTGACTTAGAGAATTAAACCAGCTGTTCTTTGGGAAATGAGGGCTGCTGAAAATGCCTTTACCTTGGCAGTAAATTCATCCAGAATTGTCCTTCCTTTGCTGCTTCTCCTCAACTCGCATCTTCCACGTGCCAAGAGCCTTCCTGATGGCTTTTGAAAGCGAGGGACAGCTCAGGTCCAAGCTGTGAGCCAGCTGAGTAATTCCTGTCCTGCCTTCTCAAGGGTCTGAAAGAGATTTCCCTGCCAGACAAGCAGGAGGCAGAGAGGTTCATTAGTGCAATTATGGGTTTTGAGGATAAGTGCAGGAAAATGGGAAATAGAAGGGCAGAACATGGGATAGAGAAATCCTCAGCATCACCTGTGCTTCATGTTCAGTGCTGAGCATTAACCCCAACCCCTCTGGAAACTGTTCAGGGAATTACTCAGTGCTTTAAATCAGTGCCATTGTCCTGTGCAAGTCAGAGGGAATTTGCAGACTGACACTGGTCCTTTACCCTTCAGGGCTGTAACCTGGAGAATTTTACCTGCTTCTGATTTTAAATACTTCAATTGCACACCTGATTTCCAAGAGCCCGGCAGAGATAGAAAGCTGGAAAATCACTTACAGGACCTGGTTCACTGCCTGTTTATTCCATTTGGTGGAAATAGTGTCTGAAATACTAAAATACTGAAATACTGTCAGGATAATTTAAAAATATCCCATATAAAAATACTTAAGATGATGATTAACTGTTAGAAATGAGATTGATACCACTTGATTGCTGTGTAACTTCAGATATTTAAAATTCCCCAGATTTGTGCATGCAAATGCTCAGCCCTGTAGCTCTATTAGGAGCAAACAGGATTTATTATGTGAGCTGTCAGCTCCTTTGATCTGTGCATTCACTCAAATGCTCTTTGCAGGCAAGTGCAATTACACATGTAAAGTGCAGAGGAAAATGGATTAAACAGGTTTGGAACCTCTCAGAAAAAAATTACCCCATGTACATTTTAAGCCACCCTTTTCACAGCAGCTGAAATAAATTCTGTTTCTTTTAGAAGTGTAAAACTCTATTTATTTTAGAAGTGTATTACAGTTGGCAAAAATCCACTCCAAAATTACCAGGGGTTGGGATTATGATATATTGGTTTACACATGATTTTGGGAACTGAGGCATCTCTGAGTTCAAGGACTACACAACCAGGATCAGCCTCCAGAAACTGTAACTCCTTTATGAAAAATTTGATTGTTTTTTTGCTTAATTTTTTTTTTCAAAGCCCTACAAAGATGTCCTGTCCAGCTGCAGCAAAGTTAATGGAAAGTCAGGCTGGAGAATTGTAATTAAAGGCGATGTGCAGCAGCAGGAGGGGTGAAGGCAGAGTGGGCTCTGACCCAGGCACTGAATCGTTCCTGGAGAGGATCTGAGCATTTCCCCAACCCAAAGAGCCCAAATTCATCAGTGCCAGAGAGAACAGAGACGGCTGAGCAAGGTGGGTGTGCAGCCAATGACCTGGGCACAGGGGGTGATTAAAGCTTCACTCAGCACTTCAGGAACTCTGATCCACCGCCCTGTCTCTTCAGTGATGCTCTGCTCATTAAACCTGCACCATCGTTAGCTCATTAACGGCTCAGAATGCAAATGAGAGCAACCAGAGGCAAGTTCATGTCCCTGTGGCTGTGAGGAGCGCTCAGAGCCGGGCTGGTAATTTTTTACAACTGCAATTATTAGAGTGGTTCTGTCAGTGAAAGCAGCTCCAAAAAATGAAAATGAAAGCTAACAGGAATTAATATTGCCCTCTTAAATAGCCAACAAATTGCTGTTCTGAAAGGTACAGCTCACAGTGCTGGTGGCTCTAATTTCCTGAACCAAAAGGTGCCCTTTTTTCTGTTCTGATACAGAAAAAATCCTCTGTGTCTCCTCACCAAGGCTGCAGCACTCTGAAACACAGGGACAGAAAAACCTGGGGAAAACCTGGAATGATTTGTGCCCAATAATGAGTCACCCACAAGGATGAGTGCCAGGGGCGTTTGTCCCCAGCTCTGCAGCCTGCTTGGGCCGCAGGAGGAGCAGTAAAGAGGAATCCTGATGGTATCAATCTCATTTCTAACAGTTAACCATCATCTAGGTATTTTTGTATGGGGAGTGATAGGATATTTTTTAATTCTCCTGACAGTATTTCAGCTATTTCAACCAAAGGAAATAAACAGGCACTGAACCAGGTCCTGTAAGTGATTTTCCAGCTTTCTGTCTCTGCCGGGCTCTTGGAAATCAGGTGTGCAGTTGAAGTATTTAAAATCAGAAGCAGGTAAAATTCTCCAGGTAAAGCCCCCACACTCCCAGATCTGAGCAGTGCCCGTTTCCAGGCAGTTCAGCTACCTCTAAAAATGACTCCACTTTTACAAGTCCCAGAGCAAAGGAGTTCATTAACAGGACACTTAATCGCGTTTCCTGGCACCAATACATCAGCTACAGGTGTGATTTCCATTAACATCCTCCAATATTTTTATTTTTCAGGCCTCTGTAGTAGTGCTGCTAATGGAGTTGAGAAGAAGAGATCATTTTCTTGCTGCAGTGAGTCTCTGTGATTAAGTGCTCAGGCCCTGGTAACAAATGAATGCAACAACCTTTAAATCCTTGCCATACAGACAAATTAATGCATTTCTCATAATAATATTGCTGGGAATCCAGACAGGCCTGTGCATCTTTGTGGCTTTCTCTGCATGAGTCAGATTTACACCGCTGCACTGGGGGGGAAAAAATAAGAGAAGGGCTGGGATGACAAGTGGATAAACAAGTTAAAATAAAAATACCATTTGCACTGTGCCATTTGTGTGTTGCCAGCACGCACATAATTCCAGAAATTACTGAGGATAAATCCATTCCAGGGGTCCTGGTGCTGCCTCCCCATTTTGTTTTGGAATTTGCATGGCAGAGGCACCCAGAGCAAAGTCCCGGTGCTGCTCCAGCACTGCTCCCATTTCAGTTTGCTGCCGGTGTTACAGCCTCATTTCCAAATCCCTTGTGCTAACAGTGCTTGAGCCTTAATTGCACGTTTAATCATCAGCATTGCAGCGTGGCTCGGGGAGGCTGGGTGGGAAAATCCAGGGGGCAAAGGCAGCAGAGCAAATCTAACGGCAGAGGGAGGGAAAAGAAGTCATTTTCTGGTTTGCAGAAAATGTTAAATGTGTTTTTCAGCCAGTGGTGGATTGAGATCCCTGGATATATCAGCTTTGTGCTGCTGGATGCTCTGTGCTTACTGGAACTAATTATCTACAAATTTATCTGTTTACCTACAATCTAAAGGGCACACTGCCATCATTTAAACTCAAGCACTAAAAATGAAAAGAAAAATTGAGCTCTGGACTCAGATCTTTGTGTTGCTGGCTGAGTTCTTTTAAAGCTCTGCATTGCAAATCCTCACCCCACACAAGAAATGTTCTGTGTTTGAAGGAAAAGACAGATTTTTCACTTGATAATTACAATACTTGACTGCAAACAGAAAATCCATCCCATCCACAGGTTCTCTGAAGCCAGCATTTCAAGAGTCTCAAAGAAGTTGCTAAATCACTTCAGTCACCGAGGAAATAAAGGTGACACAGTTGGTGAAATAATGAACTGAAAGTGGGAGCTGGGATGTTGATGCTGAGATGTCAGAACTGCAATTCCTGTCTCAGTGCCTGATCTCCTGCAGCATAATTATTTTGAGAAAAGTCAAAATCAGATTTGAAAACAGTCCACAGACAATAGAATGAGTCTCACTACAGGTTTGTTACTGACACTTCCTCCTCCAGTCTTTTGGTGGCCGTGTAACTTCTGAAAAATGAAACTCTGACTTCATAACTGAGCTGCCAGCTCCAATCATTTTGTTAGAACTGGGTAAAAATACATCTCACTTCTTCAGAAAAAGTTGTCTTTTTCTCACTGGAAAGCAATTTGTTCAGCAAAACTTTAGAAGCTTTTTCTAAATAACCCAAAGGGATGAAGCTGGTCTGGAGGCTGCCCAAAAAGAGGATGAAGGACACAATCCAACCCCGTGTCTGACACTGGGAATGGGTTTGCTTTGGTATCCAGCTAAATTCTGCACTCTACCCCCAGAAAATCAATTCCTCCTGTGGTTTAACTGCCACCAAGCCCAAATTGATCCTGCAGGGGAAAACTGGAGTGATAAATGAAGGCGGGTTTGACCTTTTCTCTGCAATCTGGCATTACAGAGATGAGCACCTCTGAACCAAGGCTGGCTGTACTGCATCCCCCAAGCCCGGGTGGGAACAGCATCCCTGCCTTTCCTGGGAACCCTGGAACCCCTGTCCTGGGGCTCTCAGAGCTTTGCTTTGCTGGCAGCCACACGCAGCTCCTCAGCCCGACCACGGCATCCCCGGCAGAAATTCCTGGTGGGAATGCCCAGCCCTGCTGACACCACCCTGCCTGAGGCTGTGCTTCTCCCTCCTTTCCCTGGGGGATTTTCCTGCCCCTGCTCTGCTGACATTTCCCTCTTCCAGGTCACCAAATGCCATCAGATTTGGAAATCTGGACTTGCCCTGCCCTGCACACACACAGAGCAGCCCAGGGAAGGGCTGGAGTGATCCCCGTGGCTGCAGATCCCCGGAATCCTGATGTGCCTCACAGTGATTGAAAGGAAAACTCCTTCCTTTCCAATGATGAGCAGATGAAATCTCTCCTGAGCCCGATGAATTATCAGGAGCAAATCTGTGCCTTCTTGATAAATCACATAAAGCATCTACTTTGCAACCTTCAATTTAATCTACAGACTGATACCATATTGCTCCAAGCTTTGTATCTTAAAAAAAAAAAAAACCAGGAAAGATGGACAGGCTGTGCTAATGGTATTTGACAGCTCTTTGTCCAAGAGAACAGCCTCCAATAATGCATTTCCAAAGAGCAGAGATTTCCCTGGCTAACGTTTGCTGGGAGTTCAGATGACAAAATGACAGGGATAAAGGTTTCCTACCCCGGGTTTATCACCAGCCCAAGCCTCTCAGATCGAGCTCAGCAGCAGCTTTGTGGGTTTTTTGTGTCTATGTTCTTGTTTTGGTGGGGCACTTACCAGCAAATCAGTGGAACAGCCCGACAGAGAGGAGGTTTAGATGGGAGATTGGGAGGAAATTCCTCCCTCCCAGGGTGAGGAGGCTGCCCAGAGGAGCCTGTGGTGGTTTTCCTTCATTTACAAATATTTTATAGCTTTAACTGTTAGCTTGGCTTGGATTAGGGACGGAGCAGGTTGGATCTGGGTGTGTAAACTGCTCAGAGCTGCATCCAGAGCCTCATCCAGCCCAGCCCTTTTCTCTCCCTCTATTGACATTTCCTCAATCAATGGGGGCTCAGAGCTGGAGATAACTCAGGTAGCCAGGGCTCCGTGTGCATTCCTGCTCACACAGCCCTGGTGTGAGAGAAAAACCCAGACAAAAACATGGCCCGAGCCCCCACACCTTGTGTGTCATTTTTGGGGCTTCCAGTCGGTAGATGGAAATGCAAATTTGCATTTACTTATTTTATATAAATAAATAAATAAATAAATAAATATATATATATATATAAAAAATTAAATGCAAATTTGCATTTCCATATATATATATATATTATAAGTAAAGTATAAATATAAGAAATTAGGGATTTGGAAATGAGATGTAACACTGACATCAAACTGAAATGGTAAAGTATATATATATATATAAGAAATATATCTTCAACTGTAGATCTGTCAAATTAACAAATAAATTGAGGAGTAAAATAAATTCTGCAGTTGATTTTCCTACTTGTCTAAAACCAAGTATCGTGACTGCAATGAAATGTGTCATTGGGACCAAAATTCTTCTACAATGAAGTCCATTTTGTTCCTTTGGATAAAAATAGGAATTTTTAATATTTAGGTTTTAAAATAGCAATTTTGAATATTTAGATTTCGCTGCACACGTGTTGCAGCGGCATTTTCTGCAAAGTAAAAGTCAACTCTTAGAAATGCCATCCTGGACATCTCCAGCTGACCCACGACTCCTCAGGAGCTGAAATGAGCACAGGGATTTGGTTTAGGTGGCACACACACAGCAAACACCTGAACACCAAACAGACCCCTACAAACAGTGACAAGCTTTGGGTTTAAGCCTTTCCCAGAGGCTGTTTGATCCCTGATATGTCCAACATTGGTGCTGGGAGACATTTTTGGGAGCAAACCAAAGCTCTTCTGGCTGAACTTTTAACAGCAGGATTACAAACTGGAGGGGAAAGTGCTTTCACAGCAGCAATGGAACTGAGTGGTTTATTATTTTCCCCCCAAGTGTTAATAAAAAGCAGTGTTGGAGATACCAGCAGTCCTTGGCCATGTGTGCTGGGATTAATGATTTTCCTCTGAGTTGACTGTACCCAAAGGCAGCCAGTTTTATCTTATAAATAAATATATTTTGTGTACTGCAGGTTGTTGGTCAGAGGCCAGGCCTTACACAGGAGCTTGGTTAAATTCAGACAAATCCCAGATACCCAAGAGACAGCAGAAATTTAAACTCTAACAGAATTTAAAACCCCCAAAGCTGTGTGTTGTAAGTCTGGTGTGCACAGCCCTGTTTGTTACAGAAAAGGCAGGAAAAGCACCCAAATTTGATGATTTGATGGAATTCCAGACTGTGCTTGAAGGGTAAAACTTGGCAGACTCTAAAACTCCACTGAACAAGGCTTTTCCTCCCTTTGCTGTGTTGAGAAATCCAACAGGAATTTTTCCTTAAGGAATGGCTGGGAGCAGTCCTGGCCTAGTGTGGAGTCCAGCACTGAGCACATCTTGATGTTCTCCTCATGTTTATAATTTTTTATTCCACCTTTTATCAGCTGGATGAAAGTCCCCTTAATGCAAACCTGTTCCATCTCCTGCTGGGGGAATCCTCCCTGGCCTGTGTTTGGTGTTCTGTGCAGCCCCACCAGCAGCCAGAGTTTCATTAGAAAGTAATTTGGTTTTCTGTGTGACTCACACAATCTAAATAAAGACAAAGTTGGTTGTAAATAATTTCTGTCAGGCCTTATTATGCCTATATATATATATTCATATTTTTTTCTCTCTCATGAATCAGGCTATTAGAATAACATTAGAGAAATTATCTGAACCACTGACTCATGCAAACCAAACTGCTCAGTTCTGTTGTTCCTACAGAAATGTGGCTTCAATATTCAGAATTCAGTCTCTTTTTGCCCTTGGATGTGATTTTATTACCACAAAATTATCAGTCCTTCAGATACACACCATTTCCTGTAATTACTGAATAATTATCCACCACATTTGCATGGTGGAGTGTAAAGGGAGCCCAGATCTGCTCTAAAAAATGGGGATTAATAAACGTTCCACTGGAGATCATCCTGTGGGAAACATTTTTGTATCAGAGGTACAGAATCACAAACCAGCCTTGCAAACCCCTGAAGTGCAGGAATTGATCCCATGGTGTTTGACAGAGGTTTTACCAAGCTCTAAAAATCTGGGAGCTCCTTGACAGCAGGCACCAATATGAGCTGAATTTCACCTGTATTTTACTGCTTTAACTGCTGCAGCCAAGTGAAAAACCAGCCATGGGTGACTCTGTGACTTGCAAAACAAAACCTGCATTGAAATTATATTTTCAGATGAAAATAAAGCTGAAAAGGTGATTCCACGAGTAAGGGATCCTCAGCCCAGCGCTCCAGAAGCCCTGAGATGAAAGAACAGCACTTTGTGACACATTCCATCCCCCAGGTGCCTGCACATGTCCCTCCCTTGCCAACACAGAGAAGGACAATAAACTCTTGGCATTCTGACCAGGACATTTCCACATTTATCCTGCCAAGTGCACCTGAATGATTCATGAAGTGGTCAGGGGTGAAGAGAGCACCAGGGCTTGGTTCATGGGCTCCTATCACAGCTCTCCTGTTCAGCTAAAGGAAACATTATTAGAGATAAAAGATTCCAATCTACCAAAAATAAAAAGTCCTCAGAACATGGGGAGCTGAACAGAGTAAGTGCCAACTCAGAAACAATTGCAGATCCTCATGACAGAAAGGTTATTAAAAAGCAAAACCAGGATGCTGTCAAATACTTCCAAGCAGCTGATGCACCATCTGCAAAGTCACTTCTACAATGACAACTCCAGAATAAAAAAAAGTGTTTCCTGCATGTTCTGCTTTACACATATAAAAATACCAAATGATAGCTTGGCACAGGAGCTCTGCAAAATACAAGAATTCAGAGGCTGAGCTGAAAAACACGGAGATGTAACGACTTGCAAACACAATTGGCCAGAGCACACGAGGAAATTGGACATCCCAGGTGCAAAAAAGCCCTCCCATTTCTGTAGCAAGGACTAAGCCAACAGGAAAAATGTATCACACCCGTAAAACCCTAAAGGGAGAGAAAATAAGGGGAAAAACAGATCTGTGGCACTGAGCAATCTTCCCTAAACACCAGCACTGTGTTTATGGCCAATCCCAATTTCAGGATCAAAAAGCAGCAAGTTCTCCCCACCCTGCCATGGCAGGAGGGTTGGAAATAAAATCATCATAAAATCATCTTGAAGGTCCCTTCCAACCCAAACCAGTCCAAACCCTTTTTATTTCCCCACAACAAAGCCACATCCACGCTGAGGCCTGGCTGGAAGCGACGATGATTTGAAATCCCTGCAGAGCTGTGAAATCCCTGCACAGCAGTGACTCTGGAGCTGCCACCATGCAATCAGAGCTCCCTCCCTCCCTGCCAGCAGCAGTGGCACTGCCAGCCTGGCACGGGCTGGCCCAGAACGGGCGTTCCCAGGTCTGTGATGCCATCTGCTGGTGCTCCTCGTGCTGGGTCAAACTCCAGCAGCTTCCACCTGGAACAAAACACCCACGCCTGGCATGGATATATTTTATGAAAAATCTTTTTGCCAGGATTTTTCTCCTGAGAAGCCTGAGAGGCCTAAGAAATGAAATACAGACAACGGTTATCTGCTGCTGTGGAATGCAACAGGTGCATCTGGGATTGGTCTCATGTGGTTGTTTTTAATTAATGGCCAATCACAGTCCGGCTGTCTCAGACTCTCTGCTCAGTCACAAGATTTTATTATCATTCCTTTCCTTTCTTTGCTAGCTTGCTGATGAAATCCTCTTTCTTTAGTGTAGTTTTAATGTATCATTTTCTTTTAATATAATATATATCATAAAATAATAAATCAGCCTTCTGAAACATGGAGTCAAGATTCTCATCTCTTCCCTCATCCTGGGACCCCTGTGAACACCACCACCCACCCCTCTTTTGTGTTTTCTTTGGCTATAAAGACAAATTAAGCCAATGAAGACATTTAAAAATTACATTCAGCTCCTCCTAGTGATGGGGGCACAGATCAGGGATTGATGCTGGCACTGCAACAAAACCTATGAACAACTATGACATCAATTTGCCACACAAATATGGATTTAGGAACTGCTCAGGAAAATTAGAAATTAAGACTCAGAATTGTGACTTGCAGCACTTTTTGGGATTCCCAAATACAAAGCAGTAAATGAGTGAATATGGGGGCTCCAAAAGCTTTTCCTCACTACCAAAGTGAGCTTTAAAGAGCCCTTGTTTGTCCTCTGGCAAATTCCTGACACCTGAGCTGAGGGTGAAACACAGAGGACGAATCTGGGAGCTCCAGGAGGGCTGTTAAAAACACCTGAACAGCATCACTCTGTCATCATGTCCCCTGTGTCACACAGCTTTTATCCAACAGCCACTCCCACATTGCCTCCTTCCATTTGTTCTGAACCTTTTCATGAGTGGAAAACAAAACCCAGGAAACTCCCAATACATGCCTGGCTTTATTGCCTTAATAACCAATGCAGATATTCCAATCTTGATGCTTTACCAGCAAGGTGAAGTCAGTGTTTTCCTGAATAAATAAATAACTGCAATAACCAAAATAAGAAAGTTCTTATTAAATATACAGAACTTTACAGAAGTAAAAAAAACCAACAAACCAATGAAAAGAAAGGGATGGATTTTCTGTTCTCAAATATAATTGCAGCAATGTTATCAAAACATTTAATAACCTAAGGGAAGGTTGGGTGTTGTGTTTAGAAAAGCTTTAACTGTCCTCAGCCTCCAGGTTTATGTTATTTCCAAACTTTGCATAGAGCTGCACTTTGAGGTCAGACAACACGCTCTGGATGGACTCCACTCGGGATTCCAGCGCTTCGATTTCCTCCTGCAAACTCCTCTGAAAGAGAAAAAATAAACAAAAATCAATTGTGCACAACCAACTAAGCCAGGTTTGTCAGCACACAGAACCAACCACGAGGTGCCTCTTTTCCAGCTCATCCCAGGTCTGGCTGCAGGGTTTATTGCTGGAGTGCCTTTGGGGTGACTGAAATCCTAAATCCAGCATCAGCTTCAGCCTGTGACAGCTCCAGAGGATGCACAGGTCCCACCCCAGGGCCCAGCAGCTCAGACAAACCTTGGCCTCCTCCAGCATCTCCTGAGTCTCCTCCAGGGAGTGACTGATGAAGACATCCCCAATCTGGTAGGGAATCAGGTGGGAGTCAGCATCATCCAGCAGCATGATGTCATCACAGGCATCCTCCAGGTTCTGCAGCTGCTTCTGTTTGCCAGGACACAGAGAGAGGCTCCCTGTGAAAAGCCTTTCAATGGACACACTGCCACAGCTGGGTAAGGAACCCACAGAGGCTGGGTTTGGGGAACAAATCCCACCCACCACCAGGACATCCAAGAGATCGCTTTCAGAGCTGGAATTCAGCAACTCAATCCAGCCCTCATTATCTGTCATTAACAGAAAAATTATCTATCCAGGCAAGGGCAATACACCAGATTTAAATGTCACTAATATCTGATATTAGTGACATTTATTAATTAATCTGATATTTTACCATTATCTATTTCCAAAGTATCAGAAACCTCATATCAGATCCCAAGCATTACTTAAACTCACAGTAACTCACTGCTGCTAATTTTCTATGTTCCGGGTGAAAACCCAATGAAAAGTTCATGAGATCTGAAGCAAATATACCTTTTTCACTTCTATTTCTTCTTTCAGCTCTGTGATCCTGCTGGTGTTTCTTGCAAACTTGTTAATTTTCTGTTGATCTTCAAAGGTGACATTGACATCTTCTGCAGCCTGCAAGGAGGAGAGGTCAAAATGATGATTTCAGTTCTTACATTAACTTGAGTCTCCCTGCAAGGATACTCCTACAAAGTGATGGAAAACAACCTGACAGCCACCACATTCTGCTTATGCACCTGGCTGCTCAAAGTGCCTCTTCAAGGACGCCAGAAATACCCACATTTAGCTGGGTACATCCAATTAAAACATTGGCCAGCCACGGCATCCTAAAGGAAATGTTTCCTGGACACTGATGGCTGAACTGGACACCCTGCTCTGAGTTTTCTCTGCAGAGACACCATGAACAGGAGCAGTTAGTGACATGCAAAGCAGAATGGCTTCAAAGGGACAGAGAGGAGGGTTGGATGGGATATTGGGCAGGAATTGTGCCCTGGCAGGGTGGTGAGAGGTGCCCAGAGCAGCTGCGGCTGCCCCTGGATCCCTGGCACTGCCCAAGGCCTGGACAGGGCTTGGAGCAGCCTGGGACAGAGGAAGGTGTCCCTGCCACGGCAGGGGTGGGATGATGGAACAGGACGAATTTTAAGCTCCTTTCCAACCCAAGTCACGATGATGACGACTCCATAACTATCCACCCTCCCAGAGAATAAATTTCTCCTCACACCCACCCTGACCTTGCCCTTGTTTTCAACGAGCCGCACCAGCAGAGGCTCCACAAGGCCACTGACCCCGGGGGACAAGCGCTGTGCCGGGGCCCGATCTTACAGCCCGACCACAGGGCCCGATCTCACGGCCCGACCCCAGGGCCCGACCCCAGAGCCCGATCCCAGGGCCCGATCTCACAGCCCGACCCCAGGGCCCGACCCCAGGGCCCGATCTCACAGCCCGATCCCAGGGCCCGATCCCAGGGCCCGATCTCACAGCCCGATCCCAGGGCCCGATCTCACAGCCCGACCCCAGAGCCCGATCCCAGGGCCCGATCTCACGACCCGATCTCACAGCCCGACCCCAGAGCCCGATCCCAGGGCCCGATCTCACAGCCCGACCCCAGAGCCCGACCCCAGGGCCCGATCTCACAGCCCGATCTCACAGCCCGATCCCAGGGCCCGATCTCACAGCCCGATCCCAGGGCCCGATCCCAGGGCCCGATCTCACAGCCCGATCCCAGGGCCCGATCTCACAGCCCCATCCCACGGCCCGATCCCACGGCCCCATCCCAGCGCCCTCAGCTCCCGAGCGGCGGCCGCGCCGTTCCGGGCAGGGCTTGACCCGGCCGCGTCTGGGGCTGCGGGGGGCTCCGGGACACAGCGGCCCGGGGAGCCGCGGAGGAGCTGAAAGCTCCTCGGGAGGGATGGAACCCCGGCGGGAAGGGACCAAACGCTGTTCCAAAGGACCGAATCGCCGCGGGCCTGCTCACCGCCTTCTTCATGGTGGCAGCCATGTTGGCGCTGAAGCATCCATGGGGGGCTGAACCATCCGCCCTGCGCGCAGAGGAGGGGCACGGGAAAAAGAAGAAAGAGGAGGGAAAACTCCAGGAAGCGGCCGCGACTCTGTGAAAATCGGGGATTCTCTCTATTCGTAGCACGGCGGGATGCCCCGAGCGGCCTCGGGGCACGGAGGGAATGTGAAGGCGCCCCCGCGGCGCTTGGTACGGCCCGGTGGGAGGGGCGGGAGGCGGCTTCGGGGCGCTGGTCCGCCAGGGGGCGCCATGAGACGGGATCCGATCCATGGGGCGGGATAATGGATATCGGGATATGGGGGTAATGGGATATCGGGATATTTATCGGGATAATAATGGGATATCGGGATATGGGATATCGGGATATCGGGATATTTATTGGGATAATGGGATATCGGGATATGGGGATAATGGGATATCGGGATATTTATTGGGATAATGGGATATCGGGATATGGGGATAATGGGATGGGATCCATAGGGCGGGATAATGAGATATTGGGATGGGATAACGGGATGGGATCCATGGGATATTGGGATAATGGGATATTGGGGTAGATATTGGGATATGGGATATTGGGGTATTGGGATATTGGGATGGAATTGGGATATTGGGATACTGGGATATCCCAATATTGGGACGGGATTGGGATACTGGGACGGGATGGGATATTGGGATATTGGGATATTGGGATGGAATTGGGATATTGGGATATTGGGATATTGGGATATTGGGATGGAGTCCGTGGGATGGAATATTGGGATGGGGTGGAATATTGGGATCCATGGGATGGGATGATGGGATGGGATATTGGGATGGGATAACAGGATGGGATGAGATAATGGGATAATGGATTAGGATGGGATGGTATAATGGGATGGAATGGGATAAAGAGATGGGATGGGATACTTATTTCTATAATATTGCCTGAAATAAAATGATTTTTGGGTTTTGGGTTTTTTTTTTTTCCAGTTCCAAATAGCTGCTCATTTCAAAACTCCTGTTCTGAACCAGTAGGAAAGACAGAATAATAAAAGATATTTCGGGTAGCCCTCAGGCTGATGTTATATTTTATTTTGGTGCATTATCATCAGCACAGTGCCTTGTTTCCCACTGAGGGAAGAAGTACATCACCAAATTTCTCCCCAGAGAACCACATTATTATTAAATGCTATAAAAACATAATCCCAGCTCTAAACATCTCTTTTCCTCAGAAAAGAAACTCTCATCCCCCTGGCCATCCTCCTGCTCTTCCCAAAGGACCCTGCTAGGAAAGGGCACAGCCTGAGCCGTGGTTATTTCCCTGGCTGCATTAACTGCACAGTAGCCAGAGCCAGGGCAATTTCCCTCAAGAGAAAAGGAGTGGATTTCACAAGAATTCGATGACTCCAAGGCTTTGAAAAGCAATCCTTTTTTCCCCCACATGCTCGGGCAAGCTCTGTGGGGTGAGCCTTGCCAAGAGTAACTCACTGCAGAGCTCCCTTATGTAAATAAAAGTGAAAACAGCTCAGGAGTGCAGGCAGCCGGCGTGGAGTGAGAGGAACCCGCTGAACCCAGCGCCCTCGCTCCTCTCCCACTTGCATAAAGGACTTGCTCCTTCTTGCTCTGCTCCCTGGGCTGCTGTTTGGCTTCCCCTTGCTGGGATCCCTTCCACGCCCTGCCCTCATCTCACGGCTCCTCTGGGGCTCTTTGCCATTTTCTCCTTCCTTGATGGAGCCTTCTGCAGCCCAGCTCAGTGGGGAAGAGCATTGCCATGCTTTTCTGCTTCAGGGAGACCTTTGGGCTTCCCAAACTCTTCTTCCCTTTCCCTGGAGCCCCACAGACCTTTGGAGTTCCCAAACTCTTCTTCCCTTTCCCTGAAGCCCCACAGACCTTTGGGCTTCCCAAACTCTTCTCCCCTTTCCCTGGAGCCCCACAGACCTTCCTCAGGCCCTGGTGATTGTGGGACCCCCACACACCAACATGGTTTGTGAATTCCAGGTCCCTGGAAATGTGGATGAAGCGGTGTTTTTCCAGGTTTAGCCTGGATGAAGGGGATCACACTGAGCAAAAGCCACACAAATTTGTCCTGGTTCATTTCTGCCAGTGTGGTAAAGGACGTGGCAGTGCTATGACATTCCCAATTTTTGGGATTTATTGTGAAGTACAGTCTTTGTGTCTGCCCTTCTTGTACCAGCATTGCAGAGGGAAGGGAGGTTGAAGAAAAAAAAATCATTTTCTAAGGGTGTTCATCTTTTCCAGAAACGACCTTAATGAGACAGCTCCTATTTATTTATATGGCAAATCCCCCAGTGAGGATTTTTTCATTATTTTGTAAGCTGAGGGAAGGAAGGCAGACTTTCTCACCTCTCTACCCTTATTCTTTCAAAATACCTTGTGTTAGTCCAAAGCAACCTCACCAATTCACCATTCACAATTCCAGCTTCCTCTATATCCACACCTATCCAACATCAGTTATTAAATTTCATTAGGTTCAGGGACAGCTCCCACTAACCCTTCCAACCTGGCCTGGGACACTTCCAGGGATCCCTAAAGGCTGCTGCTTTTAAAAATGAATAAATACAAAAGCTTCCAGCCTCCGGTTCAAAGAGAAATATTCAGCCTGGGACAGTAACTCTTGCACAAACCCCTCACCTCCCCTCCCTGCTCAGGCAGGGCAATATTGCTAAAATAGACAAGAAACTGTAACATCCCAGAGAGTGACTCGAATTTCCAGAAAAAAATTCAAAACCTGCCAAGTCCTGAGTAACTCCAAGCTGGCTGTCAGAGCATCTTGTCCTGGACCTCGATTTCTTGCTCTGCTCCCACCATTTTCTCCCTGATTTTCCCCCTAAGCTCCTCTCCGGAGGATGCAGTGCATGAAGCACTGCTTGCTCATCTATAGCAGGTGATAAATGTTTCTTCACCAAAAAGATGGTCCAGTTTTTATTTTTTTTAAGCAATCTTTGCTTGATTTAAGTCAAGAAACCTCTTCATTTTCTCGAAGCGCTGATTTAGAGGCTCCCTCAGCAGTGGAGTGTGGCAATGTTGATGGCTGAGGTGGACATCTCCACACAGGGCATGGCCAGCTGCAGGAATCTGAGTTTCCATCCACTGCTACTGTCATCTTGGAGAGGAGTAATCATCCAGAAGCTGAGATAAGAAGAGGAGTTTGGTGCTAAAAACCAGTATTTGAGTGAAAATAGAATAAAGGTTCCTTTTGCTTTCATTTCACAGCGAACATGGATAACTTGGAGATCTCAGCTTTCAAAGCCATTTCTGTTTCTCTTCTGGAGAATGGGAATTACTGTACTTTCCCATCAATATTTACAAAACTCAAAGATCCTCAGCTGGAAAGAGAATTAAAAGAATTAACAGGGAATTAAAAGTGTATAAACAAACACAAACAAACCCCGCAATAACAACCAGGGCTTGCAAGTTGCAATCCATTTGCCTTCCCCACATTGTGAAATACCCTCCTGTGACACTCTCCCTGTTAATCTCCTCCTGTGGCACTTCAGCACTTTGTATTAATTTAGAAAACTCAGAGATTTCACAAAAAATTTTAAGTCCAAATTGGCAAAAAGTTTTTCCCAACCAGGAGAAAGAGCAGAGGCCAGGAGGCAGGAATTGTGTAATATGTCACAGAGCAAACCTCCTGCAGTTACAGGCGTTAAGAGGGAAAATCCACTCCCAGCATAAAGCTGTTTCCCACTGAGGAGTTATTTTGGTGATATTTGATGTGTTTGAAGTGAGCTACATGAAAATCACTCAGGTCACTTTCCATGAGCTCCAAGGTTTTGATCTGGGGGTTCAGGAGTTGTTTTTAATGAGCTTCCCAAGCACACCTCAGCCCCTTAAATCCAGGGCAGGAGCTCTGAGTTTGATGGGATTTCCAACCTTTATTCAAATATGTTACAATTATTTCCCAAAAAAAATGACCAGAAATTGAACCTGCTGAGAAAACACCTCTAAAACTTGGACTAATTAAATATTTAGTGGTGAAAAATTCTGAGCCAGCCATGTGTACCTGCTCAGCAGATCTCCATCAGAAGCATCCCACTGGCACGTGGTTTTTCAAGGAATATTCTCTCCTGACATCCAAGAGAGCAGAAATCAAATCAAGAGCAAAAGAGAAGCACAGAAAAATCAGCTCTTTAGCTTTGATCTTCTGCTATTTCCTGGACTTGGACCCAAAAATCCTCCTTGGCATAGCAGAGAAGTGAGGAGGGATTTTCATTTCCCACTCCCAGCTGTCATTTGCTGGGAAACATTGGGAAGTCTTGTGGGTGGACACCTGTGGGATGGTGGTGACACCTTCACAGTTCAGGTGCCTCAGTGGAGCTATAAACCCAAAATTCAGCTCAAGAGCACTGAACTGGTCCAGCTTTTCTCTTGGAACTGATGCCCTGTGCAGGCTGAGCTAGAACAGAGGCTGGACAGAGCTACAGAATAAAGCAGGGATTTATTCCAAGGATCTCCTCCATGGATGCACCTTGGGCAGCACCAGAGCCCAGCCAGGGCTGCACCCAAGATGAACCAAAATGGCCCCAAAATGCACGGCCGGGCACGGGCTCTGTCCCTGGGATCAGTTCTGCTCCATTTGCATCTTGCAGTTCATTGTCCCATTCCAGCTTTAGCCCCTGCAGTCCCACCCTGCTTGTTTTTCTCTCTCCAGCCCACGGTGTTTGTGCTCTTGGGCTGAGATTTGGGTCATTTGTCCTTGGTGCCCAGCTGGAGCAGGAATTGTTTTGTCTCCCTGCTCTGTGCAGAGGGCTCACCATGCCCTGATGTGAAGCTCAGAACTGCTCACCAAAGCAGCACAGAATCTGAAAACTGCTGCTAAAACTTGAGGCATCAATATAACCCTTGATATGTCCTAAAGGTCACAACTGAAAATTAAAGCTTGGGCTTGAGATCTCTTAAAAATGAGGTAAGAAGGAGGGGCTGCAAACACCCTTGGACTTGCACTTGAGCAGCAACTGAGGAATGATTTTCTGTCCCAGCTCCCAGCACACCAACTTCCCTGCCAGGGACTTACATCTCAGCCACAGGAGTGAAACACAACCCTTTCCATTCTGTCATTCAAAAACAGCTTCAGAGAGAGAGGATTTCACATTAACAGGGTGGTTTCCTCCCCGTAGCTGTGAAGAACGCGGAAAAATTGACCTGTGCCCAGTTTAGTCTTGACTTGCCTGTTCCAGACTCTTCAAAGACATCGTTTCACAGGCACGAAGATGTGACCCTTCAAATGAGTTCATTCTCATTCCTTAAATAGGCAGAGTGCACAAATTGTCTCCTCTTGCCTGGTTTCTCAGAGCTCATCACTGAATGGAGCCTGAGCTGCCTACAAGGACAGGGAGATGTGTTTCAGGAGCACTGCTGCAAAGCAAACACATCACAGAATGTGATTGTGCATTGTGGTGTCCCCCCCCCAAAAAAAATTACAAACCTTTGAACCAACTTTAACTTTAAAGCCTGCCTGGGAAGTGCTCTGACCTTGTGGCCCACAGAGGATGATCCCATTGCAGAAAATCACTTGGGAAGGATGTACAGAGCTCCCAGAAAAGTTCTGCAGTGTATTTCCTTTTCTTTAGTACGTTTTCTCTCTGCTGATCGCTGCAGCCTTGGTCTTTGCATTGTTATTAATTTGACTTTGAGACATGTTTATTTATGTGTCAAATCCATCTTCTGATCATGCTCTGTCCAACACACCCAGGGTGTCTGCACACTCTGCTTCTGCCAAACCCTCACATGAAGGGGATTAGAGCTGAGTCACAAAAGGCATTGGGAAAGAAGGGAAAGGTAGCATGGGGTGCAAGAAAATCAAATCCCCATTGTAGCCAAGCTGTCTTTCCTGGAAATCCTCTGGATTACAGGTAGCTCTGTCTAGCTCCAACTCTCTTCTCTTCTCTTCTCTTCTCTTCTCTTCTCTTCTCTTCTCTTCTCTTCTCTTCTCTTCTCTTCTCTTCTCTTCTCTTCTCTTCTCTTCTCTTCTCTTCTCTTTCCCTTTTTCCTCTTTTACCTGTTCTTGCTGCTTCAGCCTCAAACTTTTCGAGCTTTTCTGTGCAGTTTCTGAATAAAAGACTGGGAAGCACTGATTTTTGTAAGGATTCAATGGCTAACAACACTCACAGAGAAGGGAATTTTGCCTTCCCCGACGATGCCCACATGACCTTTTCTGGTTACTCAGCCAGAGAGGGTAAGGGTAGTTCACACCCCACAACTTCTCGCTCCTCAGCTCCCTGCACTTTCTTATTCCGTCTCTTTAAAGTGCAAATGCTGCGGGAAAACTGAGCTACTCTGCGCTCTGCAGGATGAACACCACAGCCCTTTGTGCTCACGCGGGTGCTCGGACAAAAATGCAAATTAAAAAAAAAAAAAGAAAAAGGAAAACAAAATAAAATAAAGAGAGAGAGAGCGCTACGAGACCGTTCGCACGAACGCCAGGCAAGGAGCGGAGGCGCTGCCTGCGCTGTGTCCCCTCCTCCCGGGGACCGACCCGCGCATCCCCGGATCCCGGCGGGTCCGGCCCGCTCATCCCCGGATCCCGGCGGGTCCGGCCCGCTCAGCCCCGGATCCCGGCGGGATTGATCCGCTCATCCCCGGATCCCGGCCGGTCCCATCCCCTCATCCCCGGATCCCAGCGGGATTGATCCGCTCATCCCCGGCTCCCGGCCGGTCCCATCCCCTCATCCCCGGCTCCCGGCCGGTCCCATCCCCTCATCCCCGGCTCCCAGCGGGCGGAGGCGCTGGCGCGGTGCCTTCCCTGCCTCCCTGAACCCTTTCATGACCCGCCTGCCCCGCGGGCTCTGCGGGCAGGGCCGGGGCAGCCGCCCCACCTCACCCCACCCATGGCTCCCATTGGCGCGGATGAAAGTCCAGCACCTCGGGCTGCTATAAATGCACCTATGCGCGCCCGGGGGCCGGCACCGGGGCCATGGGCGGCTGCAGCATCCTCCTCCTCCTCCTGGCCCGCCGGCGGCTCCGTGCCCGCACCTGCGGCCGCGCCGCGTCCTCGCTGAGCGCGCTGCGGCCGGCGGAGACGCTGCCCGGGCCGCCCAGCTGGCCGCTGATGGGCAGCCTGCCCGACGTGCTCTGGAAGGGGGGGCTCAAGAGGCAGCACGAGACCCTGGTGAGGCGGCGGGGACGGCAGGAAGATGAGGATGAGGATGGGATGGGGATGGGGATGGGGATGGGGATGGGGATGGGGATGGTTTGGGGATGCCGCGCAGGCAGCGCCCCGCACTCAGGGCGGGTTTCTGGCTCTCTCAGGCTCAGTACCACCGGCGCTTCGGGAAGATTTTCCGCATGAAGCTGGGCGCCTTCGACTCGGTGCACATCGCGGCGCCCTGCCTGCTGGAGGCTCTGTACCGCCGCGAGAGCGCCTGCCCCCAGCGCCTCGAGATCAAGCCCTGGAAAGCCTATCGCGACTATCGCGACGAAGCCTACGGGCTGCTCATCCTGTGAGTGCTGCCCGCAGCATCCCGGCCGTGCCCGGAGGGCTGCGGGGGTGCCGGTGCCCGGGGGATGCTCGGAGCGGGTCCCGGGGGTCCCGGAGTGCGCCCCGAGCGTGGCCGGGGCTCGTTCCCGACCCCGAGCATCCCCCGTGGTGCCGTCGGTGCGGCGGAGCATCAGCAGTGTGGGTTTGGGGGTTTTCTGTTTTCATTCTTCTCGGAGCTTTTCGCTGTCCAACCCCGCCGTGGTTGTTCCGATGCAGGGAGGGAAAGGACTGGCAGAGGGTCAGAAGTGCCTTTCAGAAGAAACTGATGAAGCCCCGGGAGGTGGTGAAACTGGACACGGCCATCAATGAGGTACCGTGCCCTGAGAAATCCTTGCTCTCTCTGCTCCCCTGCAAGCCTGGGGAGCTGAAGCAGATCCGGTTTATCTGGGCAGCTTTATTTACTCCACGGTGATAAACCACGAGTTCAGACCCAGAACATTCAGGGAATAGTGAGTACAAACTCAGTGCCAGGGTCTGAGACCACACAGAAACCTGGAGCTGAGAGTGTCCCCGCAGAAAAACAGGATTATTCCATAAGGATCCAGGCTCCTGCAAACAGCTTTTCCCTGCTTTTCCTGCATGCAGTAATTTTTGCCTTTACCCCTTCATTCTTCTGCTCCTCCCCTCAGGGAACATCTCTGTCCTTAACCTCCGTGCTCCTGGGGAGGTTGAGGAGCACCTGTGATAAGCACCTTAATCCTGAGTTGTGAAAGCCCAGCTGTCCCGGCGTGAGTATTGCATCCCTGCCGGGGCAGCACAGTTCATGGAAGCACCAGAGCTTGTCAAAGCCAAACACTTGTTCACACAGGGGGAAGCTGAATCTTGTTCAAAGAACAGGGAACAAAAGGATTCCTCTCATGCAAGATTGTTATCTGCTCAAAAGGCTGCTGAAATGCTGAATTACACCGGATTTTTATTCCTTGATGTCATTTTATTCCCTTCTTTTCTCTCTCTTCTCTCCACCATTTAGGTCCTGGAGGACTTTATGTACAGAATAGATGAGATTTGTGATCACAATGGCCAGATGGAAGACGTCTATTCAGAATTCAACAAATGGTCTTTTGAAAGTGAGTTGGGTTTTGCCTGAGTGTGGTGCACCTGTCAGGGCATTGCTGTTAAATATGATCAGGGATGAATGTGTTGGCTGATTATTTCCAAACTCTCAGCTATAATATCATGCAAAGAGAGTTGCAGAACAGCCAGGGACTGTCAGTGCAAAATTCATCAGCACAAATTTAATTTTCTGCCTAGCTACCTGCATGGCTTACAAAAATTCAAACATTCCAATGATTTATAAATCAAAAATTGGGGGGGGGGGGTTATGGTTCATTTATCTAGAGTGGGATCAGATAACACACAGCCTTTTTTGCCCATCTGATATTTGTTAACTATCAGCAGGATCAATGAAATATTCCAATAACAGAGTGCTGGCTGCAGGCAAAGGCTGGAAAATCCCATTTCCAATGTTTACACTGGGATTGAGAAGGGCTGGGATGAGTTACCAAGGCAGAGCCTCATCCTCAGGAACCTTTCAGAGCTCCCTGAGGAATGTGCCAGGGATGACACAGGGCACAAAGTGGCTCAGTGACTCCCAAAAAAAGGGGATGGTTGGGTGTAGTGGCTGAACCAGCCCTGCCAGACCCAGCTGCCCTTGACTGCCTCCTCTCAGCATCCTCTGGACTGGGCTCCTTAGCGTGGATTTTTGTTTTCAGTGTCAGTGGTGATGGCTCCTTTTGGAAAGGGAGAAATAGGAGGTGACAGTTTGAAAAGAAACGGGGAAAAAAGACGAGGGGAAAAGGTGCAGAGGGGGACGCTGCCAGTGCTTGCTGTGGGAAGGAGGGGGGAATGCTGTGGGCGATGCCTCCTCAAGCCCTGCTCTCCTGCCACTCACTTTTCTTCAGTAAAGCCACCAAATCTGAGCCAAAATGTCAGTTCTGCTGCTGGTGAGGGGATCAGTGGCACTCCCCATGTGCAGAAATGCCAGGGCCCCGAGCTGGAAACCCTCACTGGGGCCAGGGCAGACAAGCAGGAGGTGTTTTACAAGTGCTGCTCTGCCAGGTCTGTACCAAGGAACACCTTCAGAAGGCTCACCCAGGCCATTCCTTGATGATAAATGATGCATCCCACACGGCCCTTTGTTTATTAATTTAATTACACTATTGCCTAACAACAGGTATCTGTCTGGTGCTGTATGGAAAGAGGTTTGGCCTCCTGCAGCAGGACGTAGAAGAAGAAAGTCTGAACTTCATCAAGGCTGTAAAAACGGTATGGAAGGGTCTCTCCTGGGGCTGTGGTGGGTTTTGACCCCTGCTGTTAATGAGAGGCAGCAATTTAAAGGAGACAGCTGGAAAAAGCAGCTCAGGCTTCTGTTCCCAACAGGTGCCCAGCTAATCCTGAACTTCTGCCTCCTTTATGCAATGCCTCAGTCTGTTGCAATAAAGCAGACAGGACTCAGTTTCTCCATGCAGGAAAAGCCCCTTTTTATTCCATTTTTATACAGATTTCACAGACCTCATGTGCAACGTTAATTGGTTAGTGGCTTTCTTGCCAATTACCCTACTGGTTAGTAAAAGGTGTTTTACTCGTCCATCAAATCTCTCGATTCTTGAATTGTTTATATATTTTTTTCACTGATTCTCATGAGACAGATCCCTGGTTATCACAGCTGCACTTGTTTTTCTCCCCCAGGAATAGTTAATTGTTGTGTTCATGAGCTCTCCTTTCTCAAGCTGTTCTCACGTGGGAACTTGTAAGCTGCTGTTAGCTGAGGGAGCAAAGCTAATCCACATTATATAAGATTATTTTTTTAAATAACACTTTTACCTGTCTGCAGCATCAGTGTGACAGGGAAAATGCTGAGTGGCCACCAGGGCAGGCCTGAAGGAGAATTGTCAGCTTGGCTGGTGACCCTGCAGGGTGGGACTGTGCCCCGCTGCGGGGTTTGGGGTCAGAGCTGCTGTGCCTTGGGCTCTGGGGTCCAAACCTGCCTCCCCTCAGTCATCACACACAGGCAGCCAGCCCTGCCCGGATTTTAGCTCCTCTGTTGTCAAGGGAGAGGGAGGCACTGCCAGAAATGCCTTGAGCCACTCCCAACAGGTGCCCAAAATCAATAGGTTGCATCCCTTACTGAGGAGGCTCCTGGCTGCCCCTGATTTTTACCTGGATATGCCCTCAGTAGACTGAGACCCATCCTCTCTGTCCAGGATGGAAAATCCAGCAGAATTTTGCCTTCCTGAAAATCTCCCTTTACTTCCCAGCCTGGTGTCGTTCAGGGGCTGCAGGGAGAGGGATGAAAAGAGATTAAAGAGAGATTTCCCCCCACAGATGATGGCCACGTTTGGGATGATGATGGTGACCCCTGTGGAGCTGCACAAGGGGCTCAACACCAAAGTCTGGCAAGCTCACACCAAAGCATGGGATGATATATTTAAAACAGGTCATTATTTAACCCAAATTTATCTCCTTTCCCTTTATCTCTGTCCTCTCCTTGCTGGAATTGATTTTTTCATGCTTGCTGCTGTTAATCCCCGCCTTCAGCACGGATTAAAGCACATTTGCTGCACCTAAACAGGGATTTATTCCCATGTGGGAGCAGTTTTTAGTGACTAACACCCAGGCTGTGGGGCAATACCCCATTCCCGGGGAAATCCCAGGATTCTGGGAGCCAGCAGTGTCCTGGAACCACCTTAATCTGTCCTAAAAGGAAATTCAAAAGGTATAATCTCTATAAAGGCAAGGGTATAAATGAAAAGGGACTTCCCTGAAAGACTCATTTTCTTGAGAAACAAGAATTATGCACGCAGCAAAAGCCAGTTTGCTAAAAAAAAAAAAAAAGAAATTATAGCTTTTCTGAACAACCTGTAGCATAGCTGTAAATCTTAAACCCAGAAATAATTTAAATAATAAGGTGCAGTTTGGCTTTTTGACTATTTAAAATGAGTTGGCCTTCCAAGTTTAAAAATTACTCAAAATCCAGATGTGAAGTTTAGTTTGTATTTCAAATCTTTTAAAATTTCATTGATTTAAACAGTGAGAGGCATAACTAAAGGCTGAGAAAGCTTTTGGAAGGTCGTAACACTGAGATATTTCCCTTGGGTATTTGAGTCCCAAGGCTTTTTGTCCTGCCAGCCACACACTCATTTTATTGCTTCTTAGTTTATGGGCTTTAGGAAAGACACTTTAAACCAGTTTTGCTCAGAAAAACCAGTTTGACACCTTCACTTCAAGTGAATAACTCTTCACAGGAACTGTTTTTAACAGCTGGGATACTCATGAGCAAAACCTGTTTCTTTTTATTAAAAAAAAAAAAACAACAACCCAGCATGTCAAAATTTGGCATCTCTTTGTGCCTTCCCCTGGTAAATCCAAGGTTTACATTTCCCCTCGGGGGTGCTGGGTGCTAAATCCCTTTGATTTTTTAACACCTTGATCCCCTTTGAAAACCCCAGGTAATAAATGTTACACACTCGTGTTTCTGTTTGCTGAATATTTCCTCCCCTAATTTAAGAGGGCAGAATTCCTAAGAGCTCCTCCTCTGTTGAAAAGCGACTTTTGGGACTGAGTTTGTTTGCAAAGTGACACCACCATTCTTGACTCCCTCCAAATACCCTCACTATTCACCCACTGCTCGCAAACAGAGCACAGCTTGGCACCTCTGTGGCTTTGCAGGTGTTTCTGTGGGGCTGTGAGTGATTTTCCCCTCGTTCTGCCCTCCTCAGCCAAGCACTCCATCGACAGCCGGCTGCAGAGGCACTCTGCTGACCCGCAGGGGGATTTCCTGTGTGACATCTACTCGGGGGGACAGCTGTCCAGGAAGGAGCTGTACGCTGCCATCGCGGAGCTGCAGATCGCCGGCGTCGAGACGGTACCCGCGGTGTGCCCGGGCTCAGATCCCTGCCTAGGGTTCAAGTTCCCCCAGTTCCCTCCTTAGCCGCAGATCCCCAGCATGGAGACGGTACCCATGATAAGCCCAAGGTTCAAATCCACCCAATTCCCTCCTTAGGGCTCAAATTCCCTCCCTGGGGTTCAAATTCCCCCAGTTCCCTCCTTAGCTGCAGATCCCCAGCATGGAGACGGTACCCATGATATGCCCAGGGTTCAAATCCACCCAATTCCCTCCTTAGGGCTCAAATTCCCTCCCTGGGGTTTACATCCCTCCAATTCTCTCCTTAGCTGCAGATCCCCAGCATGGAGATGGTACCCATGCTATGCCCAGGGTTCAAATCCACCCAATTCCCTCCTTAGGGCTCAAATTCCCTCCCTTGGGTTCAAATTCCCCCAATTCCCTCCTTAGCTGCAGATCGCCGGCATCGAGACGGTAACCATGATGTGACCAGGGTTTAAATCTCCCTGGGGTTCAAATTGCCCCAATTCCCTCCTTAGCTGCAGATCCCCAGCATGGAGACAGTAGCTGGGATGTGACCAGGGTTTAATTACCCCCAGTTCCCTCCTTGGGGTTCAAATTTCCCCAATTCCCTCCTTAGCTGCAGATCGCCGGCGTCAAGACGGTACCTGGGATGTGCCCAGGGCTCAAATTCCCTCCAAATCCCTCCTTGGGGTTCAAATACCTAACCCTAACCCAGTTCTCTCCTTGGGGTTCAAATTCCCCTCCAGTTCCCTCCTTAGGATTTAAATTCTCCCAATTTCCTCTTTAGGGCTCAACCCCCCCAGTCCCCTCTTTAGCTGCAGATCGCTGGCGTGGAGATGGTACCAGGGATGTGCCCAGGGTTTAAATCCTCCCAGTTCCCTCCTTAGGGTCCAAGTTCCCCCAGTTCCCTCATTATGGCTCAAATTACCCCAGTTCCTTCCTTAGCTGCTGATTGCCAGCTTGGAGATGGTAAAGCTGATTTTCCAAGGGTTTAAATTCCCCTCAGTCCCCAATTCCCTCCTTAGCTGCCATCATGGAGATGGTAAAACTAATTTTCCAAGAGTTCAAATTCCCCCCAGTTCCCTCCTTAGCTGCAGATTGCTGGGATTTTCCAAGGGTTTGAATTCCCTCCTTAACTGCAGATCACTCAGGTGGAGATGGTGATGCTGATCTTCCAAGGGTTCAAATTACCCCAATTCCTTCCTTAGCTGCAGATTGTTGGGGTGGATATGGTGAAATTGATTTTCCAAGGGCTCAAATTACTCCAATTCCCTCCTTACCTGCGGATCACTGGGGTGGAGATGGTAAAGCTGATCTTCCAAGGGTTCAAATTCCCCCCAGTTCCCCCCTTCCTTCCACAACCTGAGCACCAGCACACCTGGAAGTGAGTTAATCCTGAAGTGGCCTCAGTGGCCCAAGTGCAGATGGATTTTGACCTGAAATCCCTGGATTTTGACCTGAAATTCCCAGATTTTTAATTCTGCAGGACAACTGGGACTGCTTGTAATCCCTCAGGCTGTCAAAATTCCATAAAGCTGTGCCCAGCCTGAAATGTTGCTTTGAATTTTGGGTAAGTTCTCCTACAAAAGGAGAGCTTCACCTTTCTTTCTGCTTTGTTCCAGACAGCCAACAGTTTGCTGTGGGCTCTGTACAACCTCTCCCGCAATCCACATGTCCAGCAGAAGCTTTTCCAGGAAATCCAGAGGGTTTTGGCTCCTCAGCAGAGCCCGAGTGCTGAGAGCCTGAGGAACATGCCCTACCTAAAAGCCTGTCTGAAAGAATCCATGAGGTAAAATCCCCGAATCCTTCAAAACAATCCCCAAGTGTTTCACCAGCTTCTTTGTACAAGGGAGAAGGAATTTTCCAGCACGTGGAATTTTGTTCATCTTGCTGTTTGAGGGAGAATAGGAGAGATGAAAGACGGGAATTTGATAGAAATTTAACCAATTCTTCTCTTTCCCTGCAGATTAACCCCATCAGTGCCTTTCACCACCCGCACCATCGACACAGAAATGGTTCTGGGAAATTACATGCTGCCCAAAGGGGTAAGGCAATTAATTCCGTTTATTGGGATGGTTTTTAATTTATTAATTGCCCTTTAAACCACAGAAGTTGCTCATATTTCAGTTTCAAACTGGCTTTGCCAAAGCCCCAGGACAAGGAATGAGGGATTCACCCCGAGGATTCCCATAAACACAAACCCACACCTGCCTGCACTGCAGTTGGACTTAGACAGAAATATTTGCCTGAAATAATTTTGATGAGCTATTCCAACTTTTTATTTTTAAATTTTCTCATGATTCTCTGAGGAAACCACAACCTTTTCTACATTCCAATTGATTTTTTGGGAATTCCATGACCTCTCCTGAGGAAGCTGCTGTGCTGTGAAAAACACATTCACTTCCTTGTGAAAATTTTAAAAGTTTATTAAAGGACAATAGGAGACAAGGACTATAAAGTAAAGGTTATTATGGTTGGGTGTATCTTGGTACTTAGCTGAGAGTACATTTGTTTTAGAAACACTTTTTATCTACTATTTCTATTACATTAGTTTGTTGCATATTCATAAACAATCATGCACAGTAAACTTTTTCTTGAAACTAGTTTACATATTTTAAGAACTCTTTGGTATGGCTCTTGTTTGGTTTTACTCTTTTAGAGCATGCAGATTCTTTGCTTGTGGGTTTTAGCCTATTTTCATTATTTTTATTTTATGACTTTTAGTTTTTGGGCTTTGGTCTATGCTGTTTTCAGCTGTGAGAGTTGATAGTTGTTCTGTAGCAGGGTCATCTTCATATGTTCATTGGGTGTTATTTTATTTAAGTAGGTATTTTAACCAAGCATAGCTATTTCACTGCTATGTCTAAGCTTAATTAACAACAGAAATAAAAACTGTATCTTTATAACAAAGTCACTTTATGGAATCCACTTTAATATTTGCCAAAAGCCAATGCTATGATATGTATCCATGGCACGTGCCACGATTCTCCATCCTCGGGAGCTGGGGGTGGCTTTGTGACCTGTTCTGTGTCCTGCCTTGCTGCAGACGGTGCTGATGATCAACAGCCACGCCCTGGGCTGCAGTGAGGACTATTTCAGGGGCTGGGCAGAGTTCAGGCCCGAGCGCTGGCTGCACAGGGGCTCCATCCACCCCTTCTCCCACGTGCCCTTCGGCATGGGCAGGAGGATGTGCGTGGGGCGCCGCCTGGCCGAGCTGCAGCTGCACCTGGCCCTCTGCTGGGTAAGCACCCCAAAAAGGGAGCTGGGGGGGTTTGGCCTCCAGCTGAGCACAGGCACAGCCCAGCACGCTGATTGCGGGCACAGCAGGCACAGCCTTCCCGAGGAGTTTTCCTGGGGAAGGCAGTGAGAAAGCTCAGAGAAGAGAAAACAATTCTTATCTTGATTTGTGCTCCTGTTGTTTGGCACATGTGGAATGTGTTATGGGGATTGTTTATTGCGGGGTGCGGAGGTTCAGGGGCGTCACACCATAACCAATATGATCCAGTGAAGCCAAATTTATGATCCCTAAAAAGACTATATTTATAATAAATCTCTACCGTCCACGTGTCTCTAGCTAACACACGATTGGTTAATCCCAGCTGTTCATGTGTCTAAATTAGAATGCTGATGGGATCACCTGATTTTTCACACGTCTTGCTGTGCTCGTCTGGCCCACCCATGACTTCTCTTTTTTCTTACTTTCCCAAGCTCACTGACAAACCTGCTGAGTCCCGATGACTCTTCTTCTTGTATCTTTTTTAAGGATATACCGACCCCATTTCTGAATTTGTCCATTATTCATTGTTTGGGAGCGTGTCCATTGTCCATTAGTACAGGCAGGCTGGATTGTGCATTGGCTGAATATGGCCACTGTCCTGCAAGAACCCCTCAATCTGCAAAAAACTCTCAACAGTTTATGAGAGTGATTTCTTCACTCGACCCTGGTGATGGTTGGATTGATTGGGTCAAAGCTGTGCCGTGACAGTCTGAAAGGGTCATGGGTTTGTCTTTGGTGTGCTATAGTACAGTTTTGGTATAGTAGTAGAGTTTAATATAGCATAGCTGAATGAGGCAGTTGCTCAGCCCCCTGAATGATGCAGCCAGAGCAGGTCATTGTCCCTGGCTGGGGCTGCTGCACTGACAGCTGGCGCTGTGTCCCTGCAGCTGATCCGCAGGTACCGCGTGCTGGCCACGGACCTGGCGCCGCTGGAGACGCTGCACTCGGGGATCCTCGTCCCTGGCAGGGCCCTGCCCATCGCCCTCCAGCCACGAGCAGGTCTGGATAAACACTCACCTGGGTGCTGCTTGGGGATAAAACACTCACCTGGGTGCTGCTTGGGGATAAAACACACATCTGTGCTCTGCTTGGGCACACAAACACACACCTGGGTGCTGCTTGGGCACAAAAACACACATCTGTGCTCTGCTTGGGCACAAAAACACACACCTGGGCTCTGCTTGGGCACAAACACTCACCTGGGTGCTGCTTGGGGATAAAACACACACCTGGGTGCTGCTTGGGCACAAAAACACACATCTGTGCTCTGCTTGGGCACAAAAACACACACCTGGGCTCTGCTTGGGCACAAACACTCACCTGGGTGCTGCTTGGGGATAAAACACTCACCTGGGTGCTGCTTGGGCACACAAACACACACCTGGGTGCTGCTTGGGGATAAAACACTCACCTGGGTGCTGCTTGGGCGCACAAACACTCACCTGGGTGCTGCTTGGGGATAAAACACTCACCTGGGTGCTGCTTGGGAATAAAACACTCACCTGGGTGCTGCTTGGGGATAAAACACTCACCTGTACTCTGCTTGGGCACACAAACACACACCTGTGCTCCTGTGCTCCTGCACACTGCAGGCTCTGCTGGCACCTGGGCTGGCATTTCTGTGCCAATGGGAGGGTAAACAGCTGATACCTGTCTGCTCTTCATTCTCACAGGGCCAGAGCCATCCTGTAATTAATTTTAGCTAATTAATGCTGTCCCAGGTCAGTGTTTTATCAGGAAATGTCCCGTGTTTCACAGAGCTCGTGGCTCTGGAGTCAATTTTATAGCCACGTTTTCTGTGCAGGATGCAGCTCAAAAAGGGGGAAATCAACACATACCCCCTGCTGCAGAAAATAACAGCCAGGGTTTGTTAGAACTCCTCCATGCAGTCCCAAAGATATTTCCTATGAAAGACCATTTGATCTTGAGCATTAATTTGCAGATTAAATAGAAGATGCCTTAGTGAAGGAACTGCTCACTGCAGAGTTTAGATAACAAAACTTCATTTGAGGCAGAGCGACAAAGAAAAATCTATTTGTAAATAGTTATGATTTGTTGCAACTTAGATATTTTGAATGTAGGATTTTCTTTCTCACAAGTTTATACAAACAAGCTAACAAAATAACTTACAACCTAAATTGAGAAAACAAGTCTCTGATCCAGAATGAAATCCTCCAATAGAAATTCAGGACATTTCAATGCTGGGGAAGATATTTTTTTGCCAGCCAACATCCCAGGAAAAAAATATCCCCCAGTATAATCTGAATATTCACTCCTTTAACTGGAGTTTGTTCAGTGCTGTTTGCTTTGACATAATCTCTATAAAGATTCTTTTTTTTTTTTTTGCTCAACACAGGTTGCAGGAAATAAAGGACAGCCCTGCTGCTGCCTGCTCTTGAGAGAGAGACATCAGCTGTGGGAGCCAAAGCTCTGGAGGCTCCAGGGAGGAGCTGCACCACATCCCTTGAGGCAGGAGCAGCACCAGGAAAAGCTCCAGACTGTTTTATTGGGGAAAATGTGCCTAAAAGGAGAGGAAAATGCCAAGTGCTGTCATGGAGCTGTGGAAATCCAGGGATTTAGTGCAGGACCAGGAGCCCTGGGGGTGCTGAACAGCCCAGTTTGGGGAGAGCTGCCTCCAGTTTGGGACCAGCCAGGGCTGGACTGGCCCTGGGAGCTCGGGGTGGGAGAGGGAACTGCCCCAGTCCTTCTCAAATTGCCAGAGAAGGGAGTTGGGAGTCTGGAAAAGGCTAAAACAGGGCTGGGAAATTGGGATAATGGAAGAAATACATTCCCTTGGCATCCTGGGTAGGAGGGAAACAGGGACAAATGCACCTGGCAGGATTTATTGCTTTGCTTTGAGCAGCTGCAAGCTGGTCCCTGACACACCCTCTGCTCCTCCCCATGGATTTCCATCCCTCCAGCTCCTGCACTACCCATTTTATCCCACCTTTACTGTAAAAGCTTTGTGGTCTTTCATTGCACGAAAAGAAATGGAACCACTGGAATCCTATGGGTTCTGCCTCTGCAGAACGATGATGATCCTGACAGGACAGTTACGTGAGATGAAGAACAGAAAATTATGCTTCCAAGGACAGTTCCACAGGAAATGAGGACCCTAACCATTTCCAGGGGGTCTATTCCTCATGGAGACTGCAATACCCAAAGGTTAAAATTGTCGCTGCCCTCCATGCAATACTGGATTCTAGCTGTTATGGTTGCTGGTTTTACACTTTTGCAGTTTCAACCTCAGCTTTATGTCTATGTATAACCCTGAATTTATTTTTTTACATGTTGAAATGCTGCAAGTTCTTAGTACTCGTTGGTCTGTCCTCGTTTTTCATTCGTTCTCCTCTGTTATGCTCAGACATGTAAATGTACCCCCATAACAATGTATAAAACAATTTGTGCATTATCTGAATGTTTCCAGGCAGTTTTGTAAGAAAATAAAGAGCTCTATTTTTTCTCTAGAATTACTGTTTCATTATTTATTTTAAAATCTTTGCAGCTTTGCAAAAGAGGCTTCTGCCCCCTTGGCACAGTCTGAACACGTTTCTGCCCTGGCATGGAGGTCCCAGGGAGGGGACTGGGACAAGATAAAATCCATGGAAAGTTCTGAGGAAAGGCGAAAATGGCTGGAATTTTTGCAGAATCAGTAGAAACGATGTATATTTTTTAAAATGCCATCCCTCAGCAGCATTCCTGGCGGGGTGAGGATGGGAAATCAATCCCCAGAGAGCTCGTGCTGAGGTGCAGGTCCATGTGGGGATCTACCCAAAATCCTGGGACAAAAAATCCCCACCAAGCCTCTTCTTACAGCACCCTAAATTAACATTACTGCATGAGAGCCAAGGGAGCTGTGCCAGCATGGAAGAAGTGCTGAGAAACAGTTTGTTGGATTCCAGGCATCTCCCGCTGCTCACAACCCTTCTGCTGGTTTAACCCTCCGAGAGCAGCGCTGTTATCTCGCTGAACTGACCTTGACAGCCTCGTTAGCAGCAGTTTCGAAACCCTGATTGCTCCTGGGCAGGAAATCACGGGTGGATATTTACCGAACTGCTCGGGATTTTCGCTATTTCAATGCAGTGGACCCAGGGATCCAGGCGGTTTGGGTGGGCTCTGCACCAGCTCAGGCACAAATCTGTGAATCTATGCTCTCTGCTGGGTCACCAGCAGCCACTGACCTGGAAAAGGCAGTTCCGGAATCTTTGCGGGTTTTCAGGTTCCTGAAGTTTGCAGAGAACTTCATTAATCTCCTACCTCCGAGTAAATGTCCAAAGCCTTTGACTTGGGAAATGGGTAATTATCAAACTGCACAGACAATGAGTGACCAAGCCAGGCTTCCACTTCAGGCACCAACTCAGAGCTTTCCTCTCTCTCTGTTTCCGGAGCAGGACCCCAGCAGATGCCCTGGGATTAATAAATATCAATATAACTATAAATATAAATATCTGGGAACCCTTTAGCCCTTTAGGAGGAAAAATCAGAGCAGTCCTTTGCTGCTTTGGAACGAGGCCCTCATTCAGAATTTCCATTTCAACACCACCTCCCTGGCATCGTTTCCTCTTCAGGGGAAGGCAGCAGGATCACAGCTTTAATGGAATTAATTCACCTCCACATTCCCTGTCCCTACAGGGAAGGGAGTGAGGTTTACCTGTCCAAAAGGAAGGGAATTCTGTTCAGGCTTTGGGCGTGTTGGAGTTGGAAAGGCAAAGCTGGAGCCACTGATCCATGCTTTTTCATGGATAAGAATGCCAGTCTTCAGGCCTGGCAACCTGGAATTTCTGCTCTGTGCTCAGTTCCTGCCCAGCTGATGTGCCACAGCTCTGAGTCAGTCCCTGCACAGGGATTTAGAGACCTTTCCCTGCTCCCATTTTGTCAGTTTTGCTCAGGTTTGTCCCTTCCAGCCTGAGAAGGACCTTTGTGCTCAACAACCAGAGGCAGAATTCACATCTCTGTCAATACTTCAATTCATGGTGCAAAATAACCCAAAATCTAAAACTTTAATTCTGTGAGTTGCTCCCAGCTGAAGTTCATTTCAGGACAAATGTTCAGGAAATTCATCCCATGCCTCATTTTACCGATGTGAAATTCCTTTTTAGTTCATTGGCACTGCCTGTGAGTGGGTGGGTTTTTAATGCATTATCACCTCTCAGAAAAGGAGGAAGTTGGACAACTTTCAGTCCTTTGTGGCACATCTCTTGAAAATTCATGGAAGAGTTGTAGCTTTAGCAGAAAAAGGTGGTTTTGGCTTCAGATAATTGAAACAAGAGGTTTATTGGGATTGAAGCAGCTCATTGATCCCTTGTGTGAATGAGTGAATTCCCCTGAGAACCTGAGCATTGATAGCTCAAGGTGTGGGTGGCTGCATTCAAATTTGTTTTAATGTCTCCTTACAGGCAAGGCTTGGAGAAAAGTGAGAATATTTTCTTATGAAATTGAGCATTGTGCTTATTCACTTCTACTTATTCTTGGCTATTTTTGAGTATCAGAGTTGAAGAGAGTGAAAACCAGAGCTTTTATTTCCTGTTTGTCTGTTCACCTAGAACTTCATTAATGCCTCATCCAATCCCTGGATGGATTTTTATCTCCTATATTCCCATTTTATCTCCTCTATTCCCATTCTTTGCTATGGGAATGTCAGAGGACAGACTACATCGAATTTCAACTCCTGCCCACAGTTTTTATCTCAGTTCTGTGATCTCTGAGGCTTTGGAACAACCCAACAAGTCAAACCTCAGCTGTAGGACTTGGGTCCAGGAGGAATTTTAAAGAACTTTGCATTGTAGGGTT
The DNA here is from genome assembly GCF_037042795.1 of Molothrus aeneus. NCBI lineage: Eukaryota > Metazoa > Chordata > Aves > Passeriformes > Icteridae > Molothrus > Molothrus aeneus. The sequence goes on from NC_089662.1 coordinate 13,301,776, forward strand.
TGGATGGAGCTGAACACTTATGGAGCAATAATCCCTGACAGGAAAAGCAACAATGAGGCCTCTCCATAAAACAAAATATTTTTCTCCGAGGGACAATGTCAAAACAAGTGTGGAATGGAATGCACTTAATAATCAGGGAAAATGATCCTCTGCTTCCTTGGGCATGTTCCTCTCAACAAGTTCAAACTGTTTGCCTCTAATTTTCCAAGGGCTGGGTGAACTCCAGGCAGTGGGAAGGGAAGGGAGAAGGGAAGGGAGGGCACTGCAGCCAGGGATGGCAGCAGAGCAATAAAGGGGAGCCAGGAGTACAAAAATTACCTCAAATTGGAATCTGCACGTCCGTGGCACTTTACCCTCCCCTATCAGCTCAGGAATGGAAATCAGAGTCTCATCTGATTCATGCTGTGGTGAACTGTGCTCCACAGGAAAAACAGGAGATAGAGGAGCAGGGAATGCTCCAGGTCTGCAGGCAGGTGGAATCCCAGCAGCACGGGGCTGGCTCAAGGTGAAGAAGGGAAAAGGCTCTCCAGATTTAATGGAAATAATGGAAGGAAATGTTTGAGAAGCCTCAGGCAGAATGGGCTCGCTTACCCAGCCTTCTGAGCTGCCTCAGAAATCCCCTCTTGGTATCTCAGCTCCCCAGCAGGAGCCCCGGGCAGCCCTGCAGGTGCCGCAGGCTCTGTCCCGTTTTTCTCCAGGCAAAGGTCCCGGATGCCTGCTCAGGGGTCAGCCAGGAGCCAGCTCAGCCATGGGCAAAGGCCAGCCCTGCCCGGGTGGCCTGGCTGGGACACCCCAGACACCAGAGCTGCCCCTCACCCTGCAGGGCTGCATGTCTGCACCATGGGAAAAACATGGGGGGAAACCCAGCTGGGGCCCAAACTTTGGTCATTGTCAATGGGAGCACAAGGAGAGCAAGGAAGAGTTTGGGAGCAAGATTCCGGGCAGAAAAACAGGATAACCGGGATCATCCCCACCTGCACTGTTCAGCTTTTGGTGCTCTGGAAGGATCCTGTCTTCCCTCTGGCTGTGGTTGAAAGAACAGGAAGGAAAAGCTTTAATGCTCCTTGTGACGTTCAGGATTTCAACACAAGTGAAAAGCTTCAAAGCACGCTCCACTAAAATAAAATAAACACAGAGAAAAACCAGGAGATATTTTGTGTGCAGGCAATGATATAAAGTTCTCAAGCAGTTGGACATCCTGGACATTCTTCCTGGGAGCTTCCACTGTGCTCTGGTTTAGGTGACAAAGTGGAGATTGGGCAGAATGTTGGACCCTAGGAGATCTTTTCCAATCTAAATTAACCTGTGGTTCTGTGATTCAAGACATACGAAGGGAAGCTGGCTCCATAAAAGATCAGGCATTTGGTTTTCCTACAAAAATTTGATATTTCAGAGCTCACCTCTAAGTGTTCCTGGAAGGGGTGATAAGAAGCGCAGGCTGAGGGAAACATTTGCAAGGTGGTGAAATATCATTTTATCAGATTTATTAGTTCCAGAATGAGTGGTGCATCCCACCTGCCTGTTAAATACCTATTTATGTGCAGACTGAAAAGGATTTTAGGGGACAGAAAGAGCCATAGAGTTGCAAGAAGAATTCAAGCCTGTAAGGATGTTTTATTTATTAATCTATTTATAAATCTATTTACAGGTGATGCTTTCATTTAGGCACCAGGGGCAGCAGTTAATGGGAGTCACTGGAGTGAAATTCTCCTGAAATGGAGAGAACTGGTCCCTGCTGGGAGCTGCTCACACCCACCCCAAAGCACGGGGGAGCTGGGGGAATTCTTCAGGTGTGGTTTGCTCACCTGCAATAAAAACCCTGTGGAGATTGCACCTCCACAGGGAAGGAGCCCCTCCACAAAAGGAACTTTGTGGTTCACAGACTGATTATGAGCCCTTGTCCTTCACCCCCTTTCGTGACAGGGATCCTGGGACTTTGATCCTGACAAAAACCTTTTTGTGCAGGCTTGGTTTTAGCAGGGTCACAGGGCTGCTCTGACTCACCTCTTGGCTGCAGAACTGCTGCAGTCAACAGCAGCAATGTGGCACCAATTTGTGTCTGGGGATGAGACCTTGGGGCTGGGAAGGGCAAGACCAACCCCATGTGCAGCCAAAGGAACCAGGAAGATCCCAAAGGTCTCTCTTAAGAGAACTTCAGGTGCTGAATCATTTATTTTGGGATGCAATCCCTCAGGTTCTTAAATATTAAAGTGAAATTAAGCCACCCAAAACCAGCAGGACTTTAGCTTTTTGTTCTAAATGCTAAAATTTCACTTTGGATACATGAGAACTTCTCAGGAACTTCCCTTCTGGCTGGAGGGGGGAAAAAACTAATTACAAAAGGTATTTTTGTTGCTGAACAGTGGCAAAACAACTTCCCAGCACAGGGCCAGGCTCTGAGGGAAGCCTGGCAAGGAAGACAAGGGAAGGTGTGCCCCAAGACATGTTCCAGACAGGACAGGAGCTCCAAATGCAGTTGATTCATAACCCCTGCAAAGCTCCTCTTGCCCAAAGGCAGAACTGAAAGGGAAACTCATTGCCTAAAGAGCCAGAGTCAGCTGTGAGGCAACAGATAACCACTGCACTGGGGGAAGCTTTATTTGTGTGTGTGTGGAGCCAGATGAATGGGAGAAAGGTTTAAAAATAGCTCCTTGTGCTGCCTGCAGGAGGAGCTGGGCAGGGAGGGACGGGGCTGGTGCCAAATGTTTGATCTGTGCTCGGATGCAGCAGCAGGGCTCTGGCAGGTGCCCTCACCAGCACAGGGCACTGAGGGATTCTTGCATATTTAACATCCCCTGGGGAAGCTGCTGCTTGCCCTGAGCCTCTCTGGGGCTGTGCTTGGCACCCAGAGCAGTGGAAAACGTATTATTAAGCATTTATTCCAGAGACTGGAAAACATTTATTTAAAAAGGATCTGTGGCATGGAAAGAGAGGAGTGTGCCATTTATAGAAATCAATGGTATCCAGGGGAAAACCCTGGAATTTCTGGGGAAATCAGAGCCCCTGGGCAAACAGAGGTGTGGAAATAACATTTCTGGGGGTCACAGAGTGTCAGGGCTGTGCTGTGGAGCCACGTACCCCACAGCACTGGCTGTGCTGAAGGACAATGGGAACCAGGTTTGCTGTTTTTCTAGGCAGTCCTGAAATTTAAAGTTCTCCTGTGTTTGAAAACCTGATTGAAGCAAAGGTGGTTTTTTAGCAAAAGTTTGGGAGAGAGATTTGCAGCAGCTGGATGCAAATCTTATGGGAAGGGATCTTCTGGAGAACTTGGAGTTTGTTTTTAAGATTAGCAGGACTGCTACAAGAATCTCCAGGACAAAGATTTTTCTTCCAGTGAAGCTCCCAACCCATAGTTTTCAACATGATTATGTCAACAACTCTTCATTTTCATTTTGAAAGGGCATTTCATGAAACCACCTCAGTCTCATGGCATGTTTGGATTTTTAGAAAGCAGCTCCTCCCAAACACCTCCAGGCACAGCACCAGCAGGCCCAAGCCAGCACCTCGAAATGGTGTGAAAACCTTGGACAATCCTGGTCTGAGCTGGAAAACTTCACTTCTGCCAAAAGCTGAACCTTTTTGGTGCGTGGATAGCACTGAAATTTTCCGAAATATGCAGCCATTCCTACCTTGCTGCTCTTGTCTGTGCAGACAGAGAAAATGATTTATTTTCAGTTGTTAGTCCAGGGATAGAGCTCTGCTTATCTGGCATGAGAGCCAGACTAACTAGGCAGGTTTGGTCCTGGGGGAAACCTGCTCCTGAGCCACTTCCAGCAGCCTGTGCAGGACCTCACCATCTCCTCAACTTGCACAGAAATCATAAATGTGACATTGATAGTGAAAGTTTTAAAAGCTCAGGTAACAGCACGTAGCTCAAAGTTAATTCTGTCATTATCAGAAGTGAATGGACTCTTCCTCTGCTTCCTCTCAGAGTTCCCTGCTCTCATTTTGTGCTGCCCTTTCCAGATTTACCTGGAAATTCTCACGCCCAGGGCTCCTCTCAGCCTGGCAGAATCCGCCCCCTTCCCTCCTGCACTCCCCCACCCACCCAATTCCCTCATCCCCTGGGCTGCTTGGACAGGAGCAGAGAACACCTGCAGCTCGTGTCCATCACCAGTTCATGAAACACATGGAAACATCCTGGAGACTCATTTCACTCCATTAGCCGAAAAGCGGGAAAAGAAAATATATGTATTAATTCGGAAATACAGCCAAAAGAGGCATTGTAAATATAAAAATATATTGTAAATAGAATGTAAATACAAAAAAAATATTGTAAATATAATGTAAATATAAAAAATGAATATAAACAGATGATGGGGTTTTTAATACATTTATTCTACAGCTTTTGAGGAAGCCTCTTTTGACTTTATTAGCTGAAAAGCAGGAAAAGAAAATATATATATTAATTTGGAAATACAGCCAAATGAGGCATTGTAAATATAAAAAATATATTGTAAATATAATGTAAATATAAAAAAAATTAAAAAATATGGACAGATGATGGGGTTTTTAACACATTTATTCCACAGCTTGTGAGGAAGCCTCGTTTCACTTTATCTGCTGAAAAGCAGGAAAAGAAAATATATGTATTAATTTGGAAATACAGCCAAAAGAGGTATTGTAAATATAAAAAATATATTGTAAATATAATGTAAATATAAAAAATTAATAAATATAGACAGATGATGGGGTTTTTAATACATTTATTCCACAGCTTGTGAGGAAGCCTCGTTTCACTTTATCTGCTGAAAAGCAGGAAAAGAAAATATATGTATTAATTTGGAAATACAGCCAAAAGAGATATTGTAAATATAAAAAATATATTGTAAATATAAAAAATTAATAAATATAGACAGATTATGGGGTTTTTAGCACCTTTATTCCACAGCTTGTGAGGAAGCCTCATTTCACTTTATCAGCTGAAAAGCAGGAAAAGATATGTATTAATTTGGATATACAGCCAAAAGAGATATTGTAAATATAAAAAATATATTGTAAATATAATGTAAATATAACAAATTATTAAATATAGACAGATGATGGGGTTTTTAACGCATTTATGCCACAGCTTGTGAGGAATTCGGAGGCGAGTGTCAGGGATCAGTTCGTTAGTATAGTATGTGGGTTTCTTTACTAAGGACAGTTAAAGTTTCCTCAGGGTTGGACTCTTGTGAGTCTATTTTTGGCATGCCTCAGTAGGAGAATGCACTGGCTGAACCTGCACTCCCACCCTGTGCTCTGCTATTAATAGCAGGGGGTTTAATGAGCAACCAGTGCCAGGGCAAGGGGTGAGGGGGAAACCTTCATCCAGAGACATTTTCAACCAGGCACCACAAAATCCAGCCCAGGACCCGCCAGGATGGGGGCAGGAGGGAAATGTTCCTCCTGCATGGGAGATGTCCCCAGCCTGGGTGTCAGAGCTGTGACACTGGGAACCCCCAGCTCTGAGGGGAGCTTGGGAAAATTGGGATTGTTCATCCTGGAGAAGCCTTGGGGTGACCTCGTTGTGGCCTGGAGGAGCTGCAGGGAAGAGGGAGAGAGAATTTATAGGGATGGAGGGACGGAACATGGGGAATGGCTTCAAATGACAGAGAGGAGGGTTAGGTGGGATATGGGGGTGGATATTGGGATATTGGGAGGGTGGGGAGCCCCTGGCACAGGAATTCCCAGAGCAGCTGTGGCTGCCCCTGGATCCCTGGCAGGGCCCAAGGCCAGGCTGGACAGGGCTGGGAGCACCTGGGACAGGGGGAGGTGTCCCTGCCATGGCAGCGGTGGGATGGGATCAGCTTTAAGGTTCCTTCAACCCAAGCCATTCTGGGCTGAACTGTGGCCAAACTGCCCCAGATTCCTCCCTGCAGGCTCCAGGGGATGGAGGGAAGGGCAGCACAGGGCTGTGCTCAGGGCAGCCCCCGGGACAGGGATGCAGGCTCAGCTGGGATGCAGAATTCCCAATTATTTCCCCAGAATTCCCAAATATCACCTTGTTAGGAACTGCTCTGAGTCTGAAAAGCAGGGCAGAATGATGGTGCCAGAAGAAATACAAGATCCAGGTAATTTTAAGATACTTTGTAAAGATAATGAGGGTGAGGATGTGACCCAAAAATGCAGCAAGAGGGAGTCAGTGTCAGAGTGGGGGCAAGCAGCACATTGCAGCTGTGGGACCTCGGGATGGAGCAGGAACAGCAGAGCAGGAGCAGCAGAGCAGGAAAAGAGCAGGAAAAGAGCAGGAACAGCAGAGCAGGAACAGCAGAGCAGGAAAAGATCAGGAACAGCAGAGCAGGAACAGCAGAGCAGGAACAGCAGAGCAGGAAAAGAGCAGGAACAGCAGAGCAGGAACAGCAGAGCAGGAACAGGAGAGCAGGAAAAGATCAGGAACAGCAGAGCAGGAACAGCAGAGCAGGAACAGCAGAGCAGGAAAAGAGCAGGAACAGCAGAGCAGGAACAGCAGAGCAGGAACAGCAGAGCAGGGTGAGACACCCCATGAGCAATGGGACCTTTCCTTGAGAGGTTAAGTAAGAAGCAGAATGGAGTGGTCGTGGCTCTGTTCCAAGGATAATATTTGAACTAATGCAGCAGCTTTGATCATCCCACTGCACATCATGTTTACTGGTGAGAAATGCCAGCATTTCTCTAAGCTCGTGTGGTTTTCCCCTCTGTTTGATCCCACAGCACCCCCAGCTTTCCTGTAAGGTTCGAAGGGCTAATCCACATTTATGATAACTTGAGAAATAAAGTGTTCTTTGTTTTCATATTTTCCAGACTGACCATGATTGAGACAAATAATAAAACAGAATGACTGGTTGCTTTTCCCTGCTCTCACAAGTTAAATATTCTTTGTCACAGGCACACTCAGAGCAAGATTTCCACCAGCTCAGAGCACAATATTTCCTGGTTTGGCAGTGATGGTTAAAATGGTAGAACAATGGCTGGCTGTGCTGGAAATGACCATTTCCATTTCCCAGAGAGATCATTAAAGCTCCATGAGCCTTTACCTCAAGGAGTTTGCTCTAGCAGAGAAGCTGTCATTAATGCTGGGTGCTAATTGCTGTTTTTTCAGCCAGAACTGTCAAGAAGGAAAATTGTGGACATTTTGTCCAACAGGGCTTGAGTCAAGACCACTTTGTTTGCACTGAAAATATTCAGAGATGTAAAAATCTTTGTAGTCACTGTTGTCCCTTTGCATGAACATGTTTAGAGAAATTACCTCCCAAACCCATTTCTCTACAATTTCACTGAGAATTTTCAGCTGGAACTGCTTCTGTGTTGAGTTTCTTTCTCTTTTACTCTCCCTCCCTGGCTCACCCAAGGCAGAAGCACCCTAAATCCCACACCCTAAACCCGGAGTCTGCTTTTGCATTTTCGGTTATTCCCCCACCCACCCATCCCATCTCCACATTGCACAAACTTTCTTTCAAGCCTGGGTTTGTTGCTGCCAGCAAAAACATTGGGTAGTCAGTGGTGTGAAAAAGTCTCCCTGAATTTTCTTCAATATTCTTGGGCAACCTGGTAGGAAAAAGCCAGTAGCAAAGGAGGATTGGCTGGGAGGAACATATTGCAAAAGGTTGTTCCTCCTTCTTACCAGCAATGAACTGAGTGATCTGGGCTGGAATAAATTCCTCTTGGAGGATGGATGAGTGAGTTTGTGGGATTATCAGGCTTGCCCATGAGTAAGAGCACTGCCCTGGCTTTCAGCAACTGCTGATCTGCAGGAAAACAGTTCCCACCTTTTATCTTTTATTGGACACTATTAAAGGTGGAAAAAAAACCCCACTGGAATCTAAGGTCTCTGAATCTCTGAGCTACTTCCTTGGCAGAGTTATAACCCATTTTAGCAGCTGGGTGATCCACCAGAGCTGCAGGAAGTTCACAAGGCAGTATAAATAGATATCTATTTTATCATGGTGTGGCTTCTCTAAACACCATTTTCAGCAGAATTGCCTTGTGCAGGCTGAGCTAGAACAGAGGCTGGACAGAGCTACAGAATGAAGCAGGGATTTATTCAAAGCATCTCCTCCATGGATGCACCTTGGGCAGCACCAGAGCCCAGCCAGGGCTGCACCCAAGATGAACCAAAATGGCCCCAAAATGCACAGCCAGGCACAGGGTCTGTCCCTGGGATCAGTTCTGCTCCATTTGCACCTTGCAGTTCATTGTCCCATTCCAGCTTTAGCCCCTGCAGTCCCATCCTTGTTTTTCTCTCTCCAGCCCACGGGGTTTGTGCTCCTGGGCTGAGATTTGGATCATTTGTCCTTGGTGCCCAGCTGGAGCAGGAATTGTTTTGTGTCCCTGCTCTGTGCACAGGGCTCAGCAACGCTGAATGTGAAGCTCAGAACTGCTCACTAAAGCAGAACAGAATATGAAAAATAGAAAGGCCAAACCTGAGGCATTTTTGGGAGCAGTCTCAGCCCCCAGGAATGCCCTCAGGCAGCCCCTGGAGCAGCCTTGGGAGCAGGAGCAGGTTGGGGATGCCCGGGGAGCCAGGCTGGACCCTGCAGCAGCAGCAGCAGCAGCAGCAGCAGCAGCCCAGTCCTGGCTGTGCCTCCTCCAGCCTTCTCCCACTCCTGAAGGATTTGCTGAGTGAATAAACTGCCCTTCCAAAACCCTCCAGCTTTGGGAAAACACGGATTACAGCCCTGCTGTGTGTGCCCAGCAAACCCAGCTGACCCCGAGCAGCAGAGCAAACCTGCAACAGGAATCCCTCTGGGATAAGGGAGAGGCCAACGAGGGCAGCCCATCCCAGCCCTGCCAGTGCCTGACCCACTCTGCCCTGCCAGAAAATCCCTGGGCTTCAAACACCCCCGCTCTCCTCCTGTGAGCTCCAACAGCAGCCAGCAGCCACAGGAAAACTCCATTTCCCATGGTTTTCTTTAATTGGATATTTGGAGAAGGATCTATATAATAGTGGGGTTTTTTTCTCCTCTGAGAGTGGCCTCAAACTGTGTAAACTTTCAGGTTAAGTGGTCAATTAAAAGGTCAAATTACCCAAATAGAAAACTGAAGTGTCAGGCAATAATTGTCCACTGGACTCCGTTACCTGAGGAGTTCATTGCACACTGACCCCCATTAAACATTACCCAGACTAGAGGGACAGGTAGTGCTTCCTGCAGTTATTTATAACTCCTCAGATCCGGGGGCAGGGAAGTGCCAGGACTGCCCTTCGGAAGTGTTTGCATGTGGAATTCGCAGGATACACAAATACAACCAAGATGCTTTGAGAATTCCCAACCAGTTTTTTCCTGGGGGAAAAATAATAGTCCCTATGTCTCAGCAGCATTGCAAAAAGTGACATTTATGTAACAGAATACTTCAGCTGTTACTAATCCTTGCTGAAGAAGTCTCATTTTGTGGAATGCACCCACAATTTCCCTATGGGATTTCTTCTCTGACTCAACATTTCAAGCTCACTCTTTATTTCTGACCTTAAAAAAGTCAGCTTCTGTTGGTGCTGGGTCTGCCTCTAGCAGGGGACAGTGACACAGGGAAATCGATCCCTCTGTGATCCCTGCTCACACTCTGGGATGAATTCCTCTCTGTGAGATGGTGAGGGGCTGGGATGGCATTCCCAGAGCAGTGACACAGGGGACAGTGACACAGGGAAATCGATCCCTCTGTGATCCCTGCTCACACTCTGGGATGAATTCCTCTCTCTGAGAGTGGAGAGGGGCTGGGATGGCATTCCCTCCTGGATAGTGACACAGGGGACAGTGACACAGGGAAATCATTCCCCCTGTGATCCCTGCTCACACTCTAGGATGAAATCCTCTCTGTGAGATGGTGAGGGGCTGGGATGGCATTCCCAGAGCAGTGACACAGGGGACACTGGACAGTGACACAGGGAAATCGTTCCCTCTGTGATCCCTGCTCACACTCTGGGATGAAATCCTCTCTGTGAGAGTGAGAGGGGCTGGGATGGCATTCCCAGAGCAGCTGTGGCTGCCCCTGGATAGTGACACAGGGGACAGTGACACAGGGAAATCGTTCCCTCTGTGATCCCTGCTCACACTCTGGGATGAAATCCTCTCTGTGACACTGAGAGGGGCTGGGATGGCATTCCCAGAGCAGCTGTGGCTGCCCCTGGGTGGATCCCTGGAGGTGTCCCAGGCCAGGCTGCAGCAGCCTGGGCAGTGCAAGGCGTCCCTGCCGTGGCTGCAGGGAGGATGGATGAGCTCCAGTGTCCCTGCCAGCTCTGTGGTTCTGCACAGCACTCTCATTAATCTCTGAGCATGCTAAAGGTGGTTTCCAGAGCTGACTAAAATGGGTGGGTTCCCTCGCCCAGGGTTTGGATGTGCTCAGATGGGACCTGGAATGGTTCTGCCTCTTGCACCCGGCCACCCCAGCAGTGCCACACGTGCAGAGCTCCCCTGTCCTGTCCCTCAGGTGTCCCCTCTGCAGTCACATGCCAGCTGCAAAAACATTAACCACGGTGTCCTCTGTAAACCCAGCCCTGCAGCACCTGCTGCTCTCTGGGACATGTGGGCTGTCCCTGATAAGGGCTATCAATCCCCTCACACACAGATAGTGGGAACACCAGGAAAACCCTGCTGAAATATCTGCTATTCCTCTTTCTTTTAGAATTCCATGAGTACACATCATCTCAGCACGGTGATAAAAACCCTTCCTGAGTCACTGCTGGGTTTGTTGTGAGGCCTGAGTGAGTGAGCCCTGACATATGAGTCACCTTAAATCATTAACCACACCTGAAAACACCAGCACGGACTCCCTGACCCCAGGGAACAAATTTAACAACACAAAAACTTGATCTGAGAGAAAAAAAAAAAAAAAAAAAAAAGAGAAAGATAACTTTAGAATGAGCCTGGTTCAGAGCAAACAGCGGCAGTTGTGTGGCTGGAGTCATGTGCTGGCATTTACCCCTCCCTTCACCTCTTGCCTGCACAAGAGGCATCTCCAGAAGGTTTCTCATGCCTAAATTGGGTTTTTTGTTCAGGATGGGAACAAAGGGATGAAGCTGGAGTAGGAGTCAATAATAACAGCTGGTTCATTAATGCTAGAGAGAGAAATCTGATCGTTAAAGAAATGTTTAAGTTACTCTTAATTACCCAAATATCAATGCTCAAATCAACTTCTCTCGGTTGTATTTTTTTATTTAAAAGACAATCACCATGATAACCTAATTTTTTAAAGGATGTATGAGTATGTCCTTGACCTGTTGACACCCACTTGTTATTTTCACAGCTGGGACTTGGGATTTTACTCAAGAAGCTAAAAACAAACCTGCCCATGAGTCTGTCATGACAAGAACAGCTCCTGTGCAGCCAAACTCTCCCCTCAGTCACCACAGTCTGTCCATTTTATTTGTCTATTTTAGCAGCACAAGGACAGCAGTTGGTGTTGTAGCAGCATGGAGGAAACCCAGAGGGCTTGGAAAGATCATAATTTTCCAGAGTAGGCAACTAAAGAGTAGAAATCTCACTTCCAGCTTGAGCTGCACAAACGTGCACAGGCAGGTGCAGTTCATCAGCCAGGATTGTCCTTGGCTGAAGGCAAAGAGAACAGGCAGAAAATTCCTTTGCAGGAGGAAGAAATGGCTGGAAGTACCTGCAAAGGGTTGGAAGGCACAAGGCTGCTTGAGAGCACCTCATTTTGAGTTCCAAATGCTCAGAGACTTAAAACTGAGGTTGATTCTCTGGTGGCACCCTCTACCAGTGAGGAAAAGGGTCAGAAACTCAGAACTGAGGTTGATTATCTGGTGGCACCTTCTCCCAGGGAGGAAAAGGCAAGGCAGGGAGAGTTTTCCAGCCCTGGAAGTTGCAGGACACAGATGCCAGGAGTTGTGTAAATAATGCCCAGAACCTCAGCCCCTGCTGAGCCTGGGATTTGGGGACAGGTGAGGTAAAATCAGCTTCAAACTCCCCTGTAGCAATGGCCAAGTGGGTCAGGATCCTATGGCAAGGTATGGAGTCCCAGAGGGATCCTGGACAGCCCAGACCTGTGTTTCCAATAACCCCAAATGTGATATTGCAGTTGGCCTTTGGTGTGGGCTGGGAGGAGGTTTCTGCTGGGGAAATGATGCAAATCCCACTTTCAGAGAAATCTGCTGGGTTTAACCAGACTTCCCTGGAGCTCTCTCTAATCCCAAATTCATCAACAGGATGCAGAGCAATTGCACAAAAATAAACACAGGGACAGCTCTGAGCCTGACCAAACCCACTTGGAAAGACAAACTGCCAAAGCAGGATGAGCTGGGATCCCTGGTGCTCAGGATCACTCTCACATCCCCCAGGAACCCCAGCGTGGGTTAGAAGGAAAGAACAAATCATGGGCAAAACTGCTGCTTGCTGCAATAATGGAAATTTTGCTGGCTACAATAATGGAAGGGAAGGAAAGGGAAGGGAAGGAAAGGGAAGGGAAGGAAAGGGAAGGGAAGGGAAGGGAAGGGAAGGGAAGGGAAGGGAAGGGAAGGGAAGGGAAGGGAAGGGAAGGGAAGGGAAGGGAAGGGAAGGAAGGAAGGAAGGAAGGAAGGAAGGAAGGAAGGAAGGAAGGAAGGAAGGAAGGAAAGGAGTTTTGGGGTGAAACGCCCGGCTCAGCTGAGCGCACTGAGCATCTCCAGCGGCTTAACGCTGCCACCTGCTGACGGGACTTCCATGGGTATCCCTGAGCTTCCCGGAGCATCCCGAAACTTCCCTGTGCATCCCGGAACTTCCATGGGTATCCCTGAGCTTCCAGGAACATCCCTGTGCTTCCCTGAGCATCCCGAAACTTCCCTGAGCATCCCTGAATTTCCGTCCTGGCCATCTCTGCCAGCTGATGCTGAGAATGTGGTCCGATTTCAAGCTCTAATTGATTTTTACAATGGGTAAAATAAAGGGGGAAATGAAGGGCTCTGTGGGAAGTGTAACTGCCCAGCCTTGGCCACGGGCACAGGTGAGGTCCTGGTCAGGAGCGTCGCTGCTGCAGTGTCACTGCTCCCAGGGAGCTGTGCTGGAGCACTGGGCTGCTCAGGGAGCCCTGGAATTTCCCTGGAATAAAGCTTGGGCTCCCAGCAGTGCTGAGTAATCCGGCAGGGTCACGGAGCTCAGAGGAGTTCGGAAAGGGAAAGGGGAAGGGGAAGGGAAAAGGGAAAGGGGAAAGGAAATGGGAAAAGGGAAAAGGAAAGGGAAAGGGGAAAAGGGGAAAGTGAAAGGGGAAAAAGGAAAAGGGTAAAGGAAATGGGAAAGGGGAAAGGGAAAGGGGAAAGGGAAAAGGGGAAAGGGAAAAGGGGATAGGGAAAAGGAAAGGGGAAAAGGAAAGGGAAAAGGGGAAAGGGGAAAGGGGAAAGGGAAAAGAGAAAAGGGAAAAGAGAAAAGGGAAAAGAGAAAAGGGAAAAGGAAAGGGGAAGGGGAAAGGGGAAAAGGGGAAAAGGGGAAAGGGGAAAGGGAAAAGGGAAAAGGGAAAAGGGAAAAGGGAAAAGGGAAAAGGAAGGGGGAAGGGAAAAGGGGAAAAGGGGAAAGGGAAAAGGGAAAAGGGAAAAGGGGAAAAGGGGGAAAGGGAAAGGGAAAAGGGAAAAAGGAAAGGGAAAAGGGAAAGGGAAAAGGGAAAAGGGGAAAAGGGAAAGGGGAAAGGGAAAGCCCAGGGGCTGGCACAGCTCATGCCTGATATCCCAGTGGCAGCACTAAGATGATATCAAATTCTCCTCCCTCACTAAGGTTAGTATTTCCTCCCATAGCTTTAAAGCCCTTCAGTGGACTGCATCAGGGATATCCATCCTTGTGTTTTCGCTTGGCAGAAATTTAGCAAATCATATTTTTCCAGGGAGAAAAATTGGCTGCAGCTGCCCTAATCCTGCAGTGACCTGAGGAGGTTCTCCTGTGCTGCAGAGGAGCTTTAACCCCGAGCTCCAGGGCAGCTGCAGGAATTCACAGCTGGAATTGCAGGGAGAGCTCTCCCAGGTGATCCCAGTGAGCAGTAAGCACCAGCACAAGGTGCCCAAGGCCATTGATGCCTTTTCTTGGGAGCAGTCCGAAGAAAACAGAAGAAAATTTTGACTTTTTCCTCAGCCCAAAGCCACCAGGGTGGGAAACAAAGGTTTCCCAGCAGCACCTGACAGGAGGGCAGGAGTGAACAGCTCACCTGTGCCCAGCTGGCAGCAGGAATTGGCCAGGACACACCTGGCTGTGGGCACTCTGCTCTTCCCAGCTCTGCCCATCCCAGCAGAGCAGGCTCAGCCTCGGGCCTGGCCCCTCCTCAGCACAGGAGAACATCCCAGACCTGACCCACACGGGCCAAACTGCCCCAAAATCCATCACTTCCCTGCCCCTGCTGCAGGTCCCTGCTCAGGTGCCTGCTACTTCCTCACTCGAGGAAAAAAAATAAATACAGAATTTACAAGAAGACTTTTTTTTTACTTCTTTTTCTTTTTAGTAGCTGCAGCTCCTCAAATTGTCCATATTTCAGGCTTGGGAAGGGGAAGCAGTGACAGGAAAGCAGAGCTGGGGGTTCAAAGCAGAGCCTGCTGGGGACAGTGGTGACCCAGGCTGTGCAGAAGGAAGTGAATATTTGACAGAGTGTTGTTATCATCACTGCATATTTGATAGAGACCTAAAGTGCTCCTACAGGAGAGTAATTGTGGCTCAAATGCCTGTTCCACCCACTGAGGCACCACAGCTACAATAACTCTCTGTCTCAGTCCTGACACAGGAACCTTTTATCTGTTCTAGAAGCTCCCACGTGGAGAAATAGCTGGAGTAGAGTCCGTAATGCTCCCTCTTTGAACCCAGAAGAACAGTGGCAGCAGGAACCTGGGGGATTTCTGTGATGGGGGAAGGAAAAAGAGACAATCAGATCAGCAGCTCCCTTCCTACACCAACACTGTGACTCACAGTCTGCAGGAGCTCCAGGCTGAAAAATCATTGAAAACACTGCTCAGGCATCTCTGGGAAGCAGAATGAGGGAATGTTTCCCATTGAGCTCCAGCTGGAGTGTGTGAGCCAGAGTGGGGATCTGCAGGGGCTCCTCTGGGCTTGGGGCAGCTGCTGCAGAGCCAGGAGGGGCTGCAGCCTCAGCCAGGGCCTGCTGAGAGGCACAGGGAGCAGGGCAATAACCAGGGATGGTGCTGCTTCCCAGAGCTCCTGCGCTGGAGCAATCATTGTCTGCTTTTCACTGCCCACTCAGAGCACAAGGCAGAGCCAGCCATCAATGGGGACTCTGTGAGAGACAGCAGGGAAACCCCTCTGGCTGAAAACATCACTGGGGCAACCACCAGGAGCCGCCAGCTGTACAGGAGCCAGGCCCAATCCAGCCTAGAACTCCAGCAGAACTTCAGCAGAACCAGTTTTCCCTGGAGCTCTGAGCCAGGCTTTTCAGGTTTGCAGGAACACAAGGAGCTCAGCTGTGCTTTCCTTCTGCAGTTCAAAGCAGCACCTGCTCCCCCAGAGAGGAGGATGTTCGTGGTGATGGGCATCACTTCACCTCTGCACCAACCCAGGCTCGTGCCTGTCCCCAGGATTATGGATTTTGTCATGGATATCAGGAATTTTGGAGGGCCAGCACCTTATTTTGGAGTCTGTCAGGTGTGGAAGGCCCAGCTGTGTGACAGCGTCAGTCGCTGCACTGCCTCAGGTTCTTGGGAACCTTCTCTAAGAAGGTTGAACTGGCAGCAGAACCCTCAGAGGGTCACTCAGAACGCAGGAATGCAGGCTCCAGGTGAAGAATCAAACCCTGTGGATCTCAGAGGCCCAGGGGCTGGATCTGGCATTCAGGAGGCTCCCACAGCTCTCCCTGCCCGGGATCCAGGATCCATCAATCCATGCAAATGTTGGGCTCTGCCATCTGAAAGAATCCCTGATTCACTCCATCCATCCTCTTCTGAGAGAAACATCAAAGCTGAATCAAAACCTCATTTATATTTTGTTCCAAATGTCAGGATTCCACTGGAGCTATGCTTCATTTTGCTTTTTGCTCAGCTGCTCTCCTGCAGGTTTTGCTGCTGGATAAACCTTGGCAGCAGCAGCCAGATGGAAACCCTCAGCTCCAACCCAGCCAGCAGCATCTCCAGAGCACGTGTGGCAGGGGCACACACAGACCAGGAGTCATCTGCTCCTCCACTGTCAATATTTGAATGCTCTTGGCTCTGGCTCTGGACAGCCACAAAGAAGCTGGTTAATCATTGATAATTGCTGGGAGCTCTGTGCCATTGATGAACAGGAAGTTTTATGCAGCTGTCAGATGCACGAGCTGAGCATTTCCTGCAGGGGAGGAAGATTTATTTGGTGACAGCTTCATTGGAGATTTTTAGAAAGAAAAAATAGCATTTTGAGGGATGGAAAATCATGAAAGCAGCACAGCTTCCTGTGCTTTGCAGAAGATTTTCTGTGGCTGCCACCCAGCTAAATAATTCCCAATTTGGCAAAACAAAACTTGCTGTGTGCCCCTCTGGTCTGTCCTTGATTGAAACATGGGATGGCTTTGAAATTACTGGGAAAGAATATTAAAGAGTTGAAAGACACCTCAAAGAATGGATGGTTCATTGTCCACACAACTGGGAAAAATTAATCAGGATAAAGCTCACTGTGATGGGTAAATTCAGGGAAAAGCCTTTTTTTGAGGAAAAGGAGCGCTGAAATTCTCATATTCACAGGTGAAGGACTTGATAATCCAAATTACTTCCTTCATGATGAATATTAAGGTTTTAAGGCTGAATTTGAAGACATTTTAGGAGCAAATAGATCCGTGGAAGGCAAAATATGGTGCAAACATATAGTGAATGTAATGAGCTTCTCTTACAGAAATGAAGCATTTCCAGAATTAAATATTTACATCTTGCATTTCAAAACCACTTTACAATAATATTTAACCAGGGAGAAAGAAAAAAAAAATTAAAATAAAGAGACAATTATTCCAGCATTATTGTATGGGTGAGTGGTTTCACAGCCAGGCTGGGATTCTTGCCTCAGCCCAGGGATAAGTTCTGTTCCAGGGATGGTTCCTAAACCAGATCCTGTCTGTGGATGGAACTTTGAGACTGCCCTGGTACAATGTCACCTGAGCTGGTAGCAGACAGGGATTTGCACCAAGGAGTAAATGAGAAAGATGCTTGACCCAGTGCTGGAAGGAAAGGGGGAATCAGGATATCCCCTCCCTGCTGAGGTGCTGGATGCAGATTCCTGCTCTGGTTCCACCCCTGCAGGTTCCTCATCACCCCTGAAACATCTGAACCCTCCCCAGCCAGCACAACCCTCCTGACAAATCCATTTTCCTCTCTTTGTCACGATTAATAACAGAATTCTACCCAAATCCATAGAGCAGCTCTGAAATAAAAGTGCCAGCTGGACGATGCAAGCAAGTCAATGGTGTTCCTTTCAAACCATAGAACTGGGAATTTTTTCTTGCTATTTTGCTCGCCTGTGGAAACCTTTGCAAAGGCAGGTTTTATTGACTGAGGTGCTGTGGAAACTGAGAACAAAAAGCTCTCCCTGCTGCAGACACCCCCAGTGTGAGTGTGGGCTCTGTGACTCACCTGAGGGAGCAGCAAATGGTGACAATGGCTTTAAAATAGCAGCACTTAGTCAGGCTGCACACTCTGGAAGGGGGATTAGGAGCCACACTGACAACAGCAAACAGTCGTGCCGCTAAAAGAACTTTGGGATTTTTCTGCATTTTGGGAAAAGGTCACGTTGGGAAGGGGTCTGTGGGTGTCCAGCACAATGTCACCATTCCCACTGCAGGCGGTGAGGGGCTGCCCCAGGGATCCACAGGTGCCTTGGAGCAGGTTTGGGCAGCCAGAGAGCTGGGAAAACACCTGGGGAGGGGCACGGGGCTGCTCCACCCGGCTGTGTTTGCAGGCAGTGTTTGTGAGCACTCCCTGCTCTCTGGGGCAGAGCAGGGACAGGGACAGTGGCGCAGCACTCGGGGCTGGCTGAGCAGCGCACCCATCACCTGCACCAGCTCCCAGAGGCTGTCCCAGCCCCTCTGCCCCAGGTAACTCCCTCAGATCCTTTCTATCCTCCATCTCCTTCCTTCCCTCTGTGCAGCTCTGCTCTGCTGGTTTGGCTTTTCCTGGGTTTTCCTCTCACAAAAGCATTTTTTGCACTTGCTTTTTGCTGCTCCGCTCCAGCAGTCCTGCCTGTGCTCTCCTGCCCAAGGATCTCGGGAGCTCCTGCAAGTCTCCTTTTCTGTATTTGTGTTTTAAAGCACCTGCTCTGCCTTTCCCCAGCAGTGCCCTGGCCTTTCCTGCACGATGGGAGCACAGCTTGGTGGCAGAGCTTTCCCCAGCCACACTGGCACTGCTTGCTCACCTGGTGCCATTGTCCCCTCCCTGAGAGCCCAGGGTGTGAATGTTTGAGCTGTTTTGCTTTTCCCACTCGGCTCCAGCGTGGAGTGGCTGAAAGAATTGTTCAAAACAGTCCCAAGAGCCTGAAGGGCAGCAAGGCAGCATGTCCTGCCTGCCCAGCCCCTGCCAGGCTGGCTCCCAGGCGCTCCTGGGTGTTCCTTGTTTGCTGTGGTGACTCATCCCAGCTGTCCCAGCTCCTGCTGTCCCTGTGTGCCCACTGCTCCTGCCCAGCTCTGCCAGGGCTCAGAGCCACCTGCCCTGCTCCCCCTGTCCCTCCCTGCAGGACCAGGCAGAGCTGCTCCCAAGGTAAGCAGGGTTTCTGAACTCTGTGCTGTTACCAGCCCTTTCTTTGCTCCGCGTCAATCAGAGCTGGAAATTCTGCTTTTCCACCTGGACGTGGCCACGTCCTCAAGCTCAGCTGGGTTCCAAGGGCAGGGAAATTGATTGTTTTCTGTGATGTTTAAATGCAACATTTGGTAAGTTTTAGGGGGGAGTTAATTGTGGGCTTTTGGCATTTACAGACATGGGTGATATTCCCATGTCAATATTCCCATTGCAATATTCCAGGCTGGTCAATACATCAGGGAGGTGAGGCTTGGCTGCCTTTAGCAGCACACAGCAGATCATAGATTTTGATATAATTTTCTCTCATATTTTCATAGCTTTTACCATTCTGCCAGGACCAAACTGGCGATTTTTGAGAGAGAGAGAGAGAGAAAAAGGAGGATTTTCCCAAGCCTTGAACTTGGCACACTGTGGTGCACGTAACATTAAAACCAATTAAAAATGTATTTATTTTCCTTTTGAATTATTTTCTGCATTACAATGGAAGCAGTGAGGCATAATTTGGGAAAGGGATTGTTTCAGAGCTGTAGAAGCTGGTAGTTCATGTTCCTTTTGCAACCAGTCAGGCTGGATTCCAGCTGGCCTGAGGGAGCCCCCACAAGGAGAATACCCTTGGAACTGGGTGAAAAACCTGCACCTAGGAAGGGAGCCTCAGGACAGGGACCACTGCAGCTCCTGCTGACTTTTAGGGGCTTTCCTCTCATTTTGAAGAATGATCAGAATCATCTCTTTTCCCCTCTCAGCCCTCCAAATTCATCTCCTCCCATAAAAGCTGTGACATTTTCTCTCCCAAAGTGAGGAAGTTCTTTCTGCAAAGCCCTGGCACAGCTGCAGGCAGGAGGATCTCTTTACATCCCTCTGCATGAAGATGCAAGGTGCATCTCCCTGTCTGGAGCCTCCCCAGGCTGAGTTCCTGTGTCACTGCCCCAGGTGGCCCTGCCTGGCCAGGGGCTGGGTGATCTCCAAGGGCCCTTCCAACCAAATTCTGCTGCAATTCCCCGATTATCCACCCCACAAACACATCGTGAGGGCTCCTTCATTTGCCTTTATTTGCCTTCACATTGAATAACTCCAGCTTTAAGCCACGCTGTATCAAATGAGAGAAAAACGGATCTGAGCACATCCACAGAGGCCTGAGCACTCTGGGAAAAACAAAAAAACCCATTCCATGGGAATGCCAGGGCTGGAGCTGCTGTTTGTCAGCTCTGGAGCCACACGGGGACACTCAGCTGCAGGAGCTGGCACAAGGGCACAGCTGTGACATCAGCTGCCACTTTGAGTCATTTTGTGCTTGGATCACCACTGCTGCTGCTCACAGCTGTCTATAGGTGGCAGTGACCTGTCATTTTTCTTTAAAGTAGGGCAGAAACAGCACACACGGATGTTTTCTAAATCACACAGGGGTTTGGGGTGGAAGGGACCTTAAAGCTCATCCTGTCCCACCCCTTCCAGGACAGGGACACCTTCCAGTGTCCCAGGCTGCTCCCAGCCTGGCCTTGGGCACTGCCAGGGACCCAGGGGCAGCCACAGCTCCAAACTCTCCATGTGCACAGCAGAGAACAGAGTTTGGTGTTTTGGAGTCACATTTGGGATTGTGTAGCCAAGTTTTCCCATGTTTAGCAAAAAGCCCCTCCTGTTCATCTCCATCTTTCCTTGAGAGAGTTCCTGTGAGTGAAAATGTTTTGAAATTCCACATGGCTGCTGTGTGTGTTTTGTTTCAGTGAGAATTATAAACTGGATTTAGGAAATGGCCGAGCTCCCCTAGAGCAGAATCTGCCAGAGCTCAGAGCCTGTGGCCCCTGCTCTGCATCGTCTCCAGACACCTCACCTGGAGTGAGGAAATCTGCACCAACAGGAGGCTGCAGGGGCTGAGGATCAGAAATCGTGTTTGAAATCTTTTTCAAACAAAAAATCTTTTTCAAATCTTTTCAAACGAACCTTGTTTGAAATCTTTTTCAAACCAGAAAAGTTCGTTGGCTCGTGCCATTTTTGGGAGCAGCTGTGAGCCCTGAGCACGATGGGCTCGGGGCAGGCTGAGGATGGGGCAGGTGCCCTGGGTGGGGTTTTAGGGATTTTAACACCTGCCCCCATTGGCTCTCTCCTAACTAGAACTGGCAGTGAATTCATATTAATGACAGAGAGGGGTGATTTGGGGTTTGTCTCTCCTGTGCCTCGCAGCAGCGATGGGGAACAACCTGAGCGTGCCAGAGGAAGCTGAGGATGGCAACGCCTGCACGGTGAAGAGTTACCAGGTGAGTCACCCCATCCCACCTCCCCTGGCTGCTGCCAGTGCGATTTTCACCCCTTTGATGTCCTAAAAACTCTGTTCTTTGTTACTCCAGCCTCTCTCCGAGTCTCCCGATGGTACTGCGAATGGATCCGTGGTGTTTGTTCAGAGCCCTCCCCCGGCAGTGAATGGTGAAGGTATGGGCTGGGAAAGGGGTTGGAAATGCCCTGGGGGAGGTTGGGACCGAAGGAACAATAAATGATGGCTTTGAATTGGGGATGGACCCGTGGTCCAGCTCTGACTTGGAAATGTGGCTCTGCAGAAGCTGCAAAGTTTAAATACAGCAAAAAGAAAAATTAGGAATTCTTTCCGAAGTTCTCTGGATGCTGGTTAACAGTTCTGGGGGTTTGGTTGTGCCCTGGCCCCAAAAAGGGGATTTAGAGGGGAGGGCTTTGTGTGGAGCATCACCAGGCAGGGGTGCTCTGGTGCTGGTCCCTGCCGGGTTTGGGACAATTCCCCCCTTGCCCAGGCTCTGGGGGAATTCCTGGCGCAGTTCGTGTCTCCAGCCAGCCCTGGGGGAATTGGTGCTGCAAGGAGCCCGAATGCTGGCTCGTGGAAAGGACAGAATGTGGCACTGTAGGGGGATCCTGGACTCTTGGAGAGGTTTGGGGTTTCTGGGGGACACCAGGAGATGTTTTACAGGAAGAGAAGAGTTCATGTGTTGGAAAGGGATAAAAATCCATGCCCTGGCTGTGTGTTCTGATCCACAGGATGATAAAGTCTTAGAAACCACCTCTGCATTTTTAAATATGAGCCCATATTTCTGATCTTCTCTGCAGCAATTTCCAACAACTGAAATTGTAGAAATGCCTTATTCATGATAGAATCCTTATCCAGCTGAACATTTCCACCTTATTCTCTCTTTTCTGGCCCTGTGTTCTTGAGCAGGGGCATTGCTTTGACTTGATATATACTGAGCAGTTATTTATTAACAATTAAATATATATAGGGAATTTTTTCTGTCTTGTTTTTGATTTTTAAATAGTGATTGGCTGGGAAAAGCACCAGAGAGGGGCAGGCATTAAAGCTGCAGTGAAGTTATTGAATCAGAATTACATTTGGCCCCTTCTGCTCCTGAGCTGGGCCTTAGTGAGTGTTTAATGTACAGAAACCATCCTTGCTCTCGTTCTGGAGGTTGCAGCCCTTCCTAAAGAGAGGAAATCTCCAGCGAGAGCTTCATAACAAAATCTAGCTGTTTAACAAAATGTAATAAAATGAAGCTCCTGAGCTTGAATTCTAGAGAATTTAGAATAAATCTCAGTTATTTCTTCCCCTGCCCACTAATTAAATAAACTCTGTCCCTTCTATGGATAAACTGTGGATATGGAATGGGATTATTAAATCCCATTCCAGCCCAGTTTGGTGGGGTCAGAGGGGATGGCTCTGCAGGTGAGTGTGCCCAGGTGTGCAGCTGGACCCCGAGCCCCTCTTCCACCTCAAAATCCCGCTGTGAGCTGCACGCCCGAGCATTACAAAGTGGTTTCCAAGTGGTTTTGAGAAGTTATCTCCACATACTCAAGGGCAGTTGCTCTCATCCACAGGCGCATGGCTCTTCCTGCTTTTCACACCTCATTAATTTCTCCTTCCACCTCGTGCTGCCTTTGGAGCCTTTCTGAGCAGCAGCTCCACCCCATGCACAGCTCTGAGGTCCAGCCACGCTCGTGGGCACTGCTGTTCCTTTTCTTTTCAGAATAAATAAACCCCAACAATTCCTCTTCAATCTTATCAGCAAAGAAAATGCTTGATAATTCTGTGCTGAGAAAAATACTTTCTGATTTGTTGTTGACCCTCTCAGTCTGTCACAGGCACTTGAAAAATCTAAATTTTGGTAAAAATAATCAAAGGCCGGTGGGGGATATACAGATGGATCTGATAACAGCTCAGAACCTCTGCTCCACGGCCCAAATTTCCCAGTGCCATCCCACCATAAGTCACTTTAAGCAGTTGCCTACCAGCAAAGCCTCTCTGTGTGTTTTTTTTTCTGGTGTAAACCAGCAGAGTTCTGAGGAGGAAATAAAAGCCAGATGATTTTCACTGCCTGAAGACCTAGAAAATACACGTACATTTTATTCCTCATATGTAAAATGAAGCATATGGGACTGCTTTACTTAAATGGATTATCTAATTAATGTAACTGCTAAATCAGTTTAAGTAGCAAGTTGAAAAATTAGACGTTCCTGTGTTGATATTTCTTGTGTTTAAACTTTTTTCCTGTTTGAAAAGCAGCTTAAATAATTGAGATACCATTGAAATCTCCATGTTTGTGCAATGTAATCCAGGTTTGGGAGAAATACAAGTGATAGAAGCTATTACTACAAAAACATAGTTGGTGGTATTTCTAAAATGAAATACTGTAATAAAAAGCATTTTGGGGGCATGGAGTGAGGAATTTGGGGGAAAAAAAGGGGAATCTTGTTGTACTTTCAGTAATAAAAGCACTTGGTGAGCAACAGGTGAAGGGGCAAGGTTGGAATTGGAGGTTTCTGTCTCCGATTTGCACTACACAGAGCAGAAATGCAGCAGGAGGACAAAACAGCAACAATTCCTGTGGGCTTGGCTGGTAATTCCATGCAGATTGGAACAACCTGCTCCTAAAAAGAATTACAAAGGGGTTAAAAAGATTACAAAGGAGAAAGGTTGAGTGGAGATGCAGCTCCTTTGTCCCAGAGGATAAATCCCATTCAGCAGATCCTGCCAGCAGCCAGAGCCCAGCAGAAACCCTGAAATGTGAAGTATTTCAGGGATGCTTTTAGAGAATAATCGTTCCTGTTCTTGCTGCTGACTCCTCTGCCCCTATTTCCATTAATTTCTGGAAATCTGCAGGTAAATAACAATGCAAGGTAAATTAGTGAAACAAGATGATTCTTGGAGCAAAAAAAATTATTTGCATGGAATAGTGGAGTAAGATGGCAAAAAGATATTAGTGTGTTCCTTCTTTTTTTAAGGAAGGATGAGACTTTTTTTGTTTTATTTTGCATTTGTATTTGCTGCAGGAATTCATTCAGGGCAGTTGTACCCTGTGCTGCCCTGCTCTGCTGGAATTCCTGGTGCCAAATGTTGCCTTGTAGCCCTTAATGGTTTCTTCATGGCCATTAAAATATTTTCTTCGTGATTATCTGAACAGCAGGGGAGAAAAAAGTGCTGTAGGGCTCTAATTCCATGGCTAAGCAAAATATTTGTTTGTGGCTGGCTTGTAGTCAAAAGAGAGGAATGAGATGAGCTTTAAGGTCCCTTCCAACCCAAACCAATCCATGATTCTGTGATATTGCATTAACCATTGAGCTTCTCTATTTTTTTACTAATTCAAGGAAAAAATGTTGGTCTAATTTGCCAAATTCCAGGGGAAAAAAAAATGTGTTTTTACAGAAGAGGGACTTTGTATAGCCACAAAATTTCCTTTTTAACACACCCTGATGAAGGGAAGGGGAAAGAGAGACAAATCTTCTGGAGTGTGGCTGCCTTTTGTTGAAAGAGTTGGAAGGCAAACGCTGGAGCAGGAGTGCTCTGAAACGCAGTCTGTAAATTGTGTATTGATTTTCATCTCAGAGCAGCTTTTAATCTCAGTCACAGCGAGCAGCTTTGATCTGCTCAAAGACCTGGCCTAGAATTTGGGGGGGTTTGCTTATCTTTGCAATTCTGCCTCTGGGTTGAGGAATAAATCTGGAAAGAAAAAATGCCACTTGTGTGTCTTTAAAAACAAAAATAACACACACTTTTCAGCCAAATACTGGAATTTCAGGGCTTTTCTCCCTCGGCTTGCTGTGCCTGTTCAGTGCAGCCCAGCACTGGGATCTGCCCTGGCCCTGGCTGAGCAGAATTTCCTTGGAGCAGCTGGAGCTCTCCTGACACAACACACACACAGCAGAGCCCATGGCAGTGACATTTGCCAGGGCTTCCATTCCTTCCTCGAGAATTTGAGATAAAAGGAGCTCCATGGGTTCCTGAGCTGCTACTTGTTGAGCTGGTTTTCTTAGTGCTGAGCTTCTGTCCCTATTTTTGAGCCCAAGCCAGTTTTCCTGTGGTTCATTTGTTATCTGTTACATAAAGCAGAAGTTCAGCATCTCTTACAATTATTTTCCTATGGATATTGTTTCTCCTTTCTTTAGCTGGGGAAGGGTTTTTGATTTTTGCTTCCTTCCCAAGTTTCCAACTACAATTAGAAGTTCTTTTTCAAACTTTACTACAGGAGGCTCAGGAAACTAGAGGTGGTCCTTAGTGGCCCCAGCTGAGTATCTCAATAGGTGCTGGAGTAGCTGTAATTTGCACTTTTGCTGTGCCTGTCAGGACACTGAAATTGAAACTGGTGCTCATGAAATATCACAGGAGGATATTGCTGCCCAAGGGCTTCTGCCAGTGGAGCTGCTTCCTCACAGGAACAGCAGAAGAAGAATGCAGGGGAAAAAATAAATTCATGTATGCCCAGAAAGCGGAAATCTCTTTGCCTGCCAGAACAGGCAGTGCTGGGGAGCTCTGGCCACTCTGCCCAAAACACAAAGAAGGGGCAAAAGGCTCATTAAGAATGATCCAAGGGCAGCTGTGGCTGCTGTCACCACGGCCCTGAGGGTGTCACCTGTGCCCCTGCTGCTGGCAGGTGTTTGGGTGAAGTCCCTTCAGGTGCTGCTGGCACATTCCAGCACTGCCCCACTGCACCCCCAGCACGGGCAGGAGCTGCTGGAGAGGGTCCAGAGGGGGCTCCAGGATGGGCAGAGGGATGGAGCAGAGCTGGGATTGTTCACCTGGACAGGAGAAGCTCTGGGGTGAGCTCAGTGCGGCCTGGAGGAGCCAAGAGCAAAGATGGAGAGAGAGGATTCCCAAGGGATGGAGGGACAGCACCCAGGGAATGGCTTCACACTGACACAGAACAGGTTTGGGCTGGGTATTAGGGAAAAATCCCTCCCTGTGATGGAGCTCCTGGCACAGGAATTCCCAGAGCAGCTGGGGCTGCCCCTGGATCCTGGCAGGGCCCAAGGCCAGGCTGGACACTGGGCTGGGAGCACCTGGGACAGGGGGAGGTGTCCCTGCCATGGCAGGGTGGGGTGAGGTGGTCCCCAGGGTCCCCTCCCAACCCAGAGCATTCCAGGATCCTGGGGTTCATGGAAATCCCCACTGCTGCTCGCCAGGAGCAGCCTGGGCTGTGGGGCAGGGTCCCATGGGGACACCCAGCCATGGGATCGAAGCTGTGGGAAAAGGAACCTCCAGGCTGGGCCCTGCGCTCTGCTCTGCTCCTGGGAGCTCCAGGGATGTGCCCAGGGTGCTGCCAGGCAGGACAGGGTCTGATGGGCACAGACACAGCAGCCCAGGGCCTGCTGATGCTTTGTGGGATTATCCAGAATCCCTGGCGAGGTGGGAAGCTTGAGGGAATTTTGCTGGGAAAGTTGGGATCTAAAATTGTTCTGTTTCCCTAATCCCAAAGAATTTCACACTGAAGATCTGTGCTGTGTGGAAGATGTGCTTCAGTCAGGTTTTTTTGGTATCTGGGGTTTTCTTTCTCTTAAAGGAAAATGTGGAAGGCATAATATTGACTAGACTATTACAATTATAATTTGAAATAATTTCAATTTTACATTGAAACTGACAATTTTCCTGTTCTAATTCAGCAAGTCGGTTTGAGCCTGTCAGTTTTCCACAGTTATAATTAAATACATCTAAATTCATCCTTGAAATGTGGTGATGACTGACAGGGAAATCAGATCCATATTCCAGCCCCAAGGAAGGAAGAGAAACTGGAGCTCAGGGGGAGCTGTAAGATTTACCTCTCAACAAGACCCTTTTTAATATTGGGGTTTCACACCACATCATCTGTGCTTCCAGCCACAAAAAAGATCCAAGCAAGATTATTTTTCTTTTGTTTCTTTTGTCTTGGGTAAAGCAGGAGCTGCCTTTTCCTGCCTGTGGATCCCATACCAGGGATTTTCACCTCACCTGTGTTATCAAAGCTCCATTGTTTTATAAAATCATAAAATATACTTTTAAATCAAAAGGGGTTTTGCATCTAAGGTGTGATGGCCACGTGTGTACGCATGGAATGATTTGTGTGAGTTTTGGGGGAGGAAATGTGATTCTGAGCCACAGTTTGTGAGAGAAGAAATGTAAAATGTAAAGAGAAATGTAAGGCTAAGAAACCTGGCTGGGATGTGATTTATCAGCATTCAAATCTGGCTCGAAATAACCCACAGGCAAAGGACAGGCACAGGTAGGAGCTGCACTGAGGAGAACAGGAGCAGGGTGAGGAAAAATGAATGAAATCAGTTGTGACTGCACAGAACTCCCTGCTGGGAGTTTGGCCAGCCAGGAAATGGGATCAGTCCTGGTGCTTCCCATTCCTTTTGTGTCTTTAGCTTTAACAGAGGAGCAGCTGATACATTGATATATAACTGTCTCAAGTTTTACTAGTTTTGGGGTTTTTTTTGAATATCACTGATTTTAATTTGCTGTCTGCTGGGCTGAGTAGTGCCAAACAGGGGTAGCATCTGACTTTGACACTGCAAGGGGGTTGTGCAGGGGGTAAATTCACACTGATTGCAGTGAGGAGTGGCAGAAATCAGATCTGGGGATGAACAGAGGGTAAAATTCCACACTGATGTCAGTGAGGGGTGGCAGAAATCTGCCCTGGGAATGAGTACAGGGTAAAATGTGCACTCATATCAGTGAGGGGTGGCAAAAATCAGCTCTGGGGACGAGCGAAGGATAGAATTCACACTGATGTCAGGGGTGGCAAAAATCAACTCTGGGGATGAGCAGAGGGTAAAGTGTGCACTGATTTCAGTGAGGGGTGGCAGAAATCAGCTCTGGTGGATAAACAGAGGGTAAAATGGACACTCAGTGTGTGATTTCAGTGAGGGGTGGCAGGGGAGCAAAAATCAGCTCTGGGGATGAGCAGAGGGTAAAATGTGCACTGATTTCAGTGAGGGCTGGCAGAAATCAGCTCTGGGGCTGAGCAACAGCACTGGGGTCCCCAGTGTGCTCTCACCCCCTCAGGCCCAGCTCACCCCAGCCCGGGTGCCCGTGCCCGTGGATAATTCCCTGTCTCTCCTGTGTTGCAGCGGATCCCAGGGCAGCTGCAGCCCAGGATAACGCGGCCGTTTCTGCAGCAGAGCCGGGTGCCGGTGCCCGGGCGGGCGGGCAGAGCGGCGGGAGCGCTGCCAGCAGGGCCCCGCCAGCTGCCAGGCCCCGCTCCCTGCTGCCCTTCCCCTGGGCCGTGCCAGCGCCTGCCCGGGAGCCAGCGGCAGCTCCGGCCCCTGCACAGGCCGCCCTGGGTGCCAACAAAGGCCGGGGCGAGGGCACGGAGGGGCCTGGGGCAGCCCTTCAGCAGGGAAGCCATAAAAACCCGGCGCAGGCCCCGCTGCAGGACGTGGAGCTCGCGGGGACGCCTGAGGGGCGCGATGTGGCCGCCCCGAAGGGCAGGCAAGTGACGCTCCTGGACAGGATCTTCAGGCTGGAGAAGGGCACGGCGAGGACAGCGGGTGACCCTGAGCAGGGAAGGCAGGGGCTGGACGTCCCCAACGGGAGCATCGCGGCCGGCGCGCCCCACGGGGAACCGCTGCGCAAGGCAAGTGCTTCGTAAATAGCCTTTAATTTCATTTTCACTGATTAAATCTCCTGGGAATGTTGGCAGGGTGGGATAACTCCATGGAGGGTGGGGACGAGTCGGTGTTGCCCTGAAAATGACCACAGGTAACGCCCCAGGACAGAGGCGTGGAAGAGGAACCTGTGGCCAAGGAGTGAAGCTCTGTCTCATGACTAAATCCTGACCTCCAGTTTAATTCAGTTTATAATTCCCCAAAAGGTTTGGGCAACACAGCTCCAACTGCCAGGAGGAACAGCTGCCAGCTGCAAATGAAAGCAAAAATACCTGAAACTAAACCAGTTTCTTGGGGTTTGACTCTGGATGGGTTTCTAAAAGTTCTTTGGTGTGTTTTGTGCCACTTTTAAAATAGCCCTACTTCTCTAGCTAGGATACCCTATTCAGCAAAATAAGGAATATTATGCAGCAATGAATTTTGTACTCCAGCTTATTGTAATGTTTTAGTCAAGGAAAAGTGGTTCATTAGAAATGATTTTACAGGATGAGAATATGATATAAGAAACTACGGATCTTAACAGAAAGAGCACTCTGGTCAAAGGAGCTGGAAGTTAATATCAGTTTAGGTTTTGCACTTCCTGCCAGATCTGATGTATCGTATATACAAAAGGTGTAATTTTCAGGTAATTAACTACAGAAGAAGCCCATCATCTGAAAGGGAATAATGGTGTAACTCTGAGTTCTGCTGGAGAGGTGGAATGCAGGAATTGGTGATCAAATTGAAACCCCGTTTAATGTGAGGAACAGGAGAGAAAACCAATGTGTAAATACCACTTTAATAATTGCTTTTATTGGCCAATTCAGGCTTACAAATAAGATGGTGATCACTGATGCACTACTCACTACCATCTTATTTGTAAGCCTGAACTTAACTCATGAGATACTCACTGCTTACACTGCCAGCATTGCAAGTTGTCCCAAAATTCTTTTATTTTTAATCTTTGTCTTCTCTTAGCTCTTCTCAGATTTGAAGAGCACATTTCTTGTATAAATTTACTCATTGTAATATTTTCCTGAGGGTTCATTTTTAAGAAGGAGCAGTCACATTTTCCACCCCTGCCCCTCAGGAGTGCTCCCATCTCTGGTGTTTCAGACAGCTCAGGATGCACATTTAAAGAACCCATAAAGACATTCAGCACCTAGGCAGAGCAGGGTGGATAATTTGCAATGAATCCTCTGTTCAGGGCACACTGGCACTTCTGTGTCCAGCCTCTTAGAATGGAGCTTCTCAACACCCCAAATTCCTGCATATTTTTGACTGTCACACTCAACAAATCCTCACCATGGCTTGCAGGCATTGTCTCTTTTCCCACCAAAAGCCAAATTCTCATTTCCTATTTTGCTGTCACTGCAGTGACACTGCTGTCATTTACAGAGCAGGGAAGGTCACAGGTGGTGCTGCTGAAGGAATGCTGTGAAAGTCCAAGGAAAGGACACTTTGGAGCAGTTTTAACTAAAATTCAGAGTTAAGCATTGCTGGGAGCAAACAGGTTGAAAGCTTAGGTGAGGCAGTGCATGATCAGGGACTGAAGGGAATCGAAATCATTCTCCCAGTTCAAGCAGGGAAGCACTGCTCATCCAGATCAAGCTTTATTTCATCAATAACACCTGGATTTCTCATCAATTCCTACTGAGGGGCAGTTCTGCCTCAGTCCCCTTGTGCCTCTCCCCATCCTGGAGGTCTCTGGTGGGAATAACCTGGAAATCCCAGGCACAGCTGAGCCCTGGGTGCTGCTGGGGCTGGCTGGGAGTGTCTGCAGGATCCCAGCAGCTTTCTGGAACATTCCTGAGGACAGGTCTGGTTATCAAAAATGCCTCTACACCTCCTGGGTGTGTGCTTAAAGCTGCAGCATGGATATCTTTGAGGAATCACAAAATTGGTGTTCACTGTGTAAGTAAATGACAGAACTGGATCACAGGGAGAGGAATTTTAAACTTGAATTTTTGGGCTATAATTTTGTCTTTGGTTCTTTCAGGTATGAGAAGGAATATATGGTGGGGGCAGAGAGGAGTTAAGCACCTTTTTTGGGGAAAATACATCAGCTAAACACTGCAATGTGTTGCCAAATTTAACTCCATCCCTAAACAAAGGCTGTGGCTCTGCCTTGCAGCACAGTTGCCTTCTGTTCCCTCTGAAGTTCCAATTCTCCTGCTGGATGGGAGAATGACCAAGCCTAATTTAATCACTGTTACTGTAGAAACTACAAACTGTTACCAAATAATCATACTAAAAATCAAGATATCGCTGCCAACAGCTCCTCTTTTCTCTCTCTCTCTCTCTCTCTCTCTGTCTTTTTTTTTTCCTTTGTGGATTATGACTTGTAGTATCTGTAAATGCTAAAAGCAAAGTTTCCCTGCACTGAGTGCCAAGACAAAACAAACAGCGTTGCTGGTGAGTAAGAGAGAGGCTCCACAGTTGTAGCTTAAGAGCTGCACAAACATTCTGTGTTTGCTGAGCCACTCTTTATTTTTGTGGTCTACAAAACTACATTCAGAGCGCAGCATAATTAAAACAAGGGCAGAATTCATGAATTCATGAAGCATTTACTATGTAAGCCAAAGAAAAGATAAATTATATGCCTGAAATGTTTCACTGAGCCATGATTCATGCAAACAAAAGTGCTGGCAGGAATACATTCTTTTGATATGTTTGGGGTTTTTTTTTCCTGATGACTGAACTGAAACTACAGTATATTTAAGGTGTTTATTACCCCCAAATTCAGCTTCTCAAAGGCATGAATTGAACATTTACATAACATCTATTAACTCCTAATACTGATCTTCTGTTATTCCTGGGGTTTCTTTCATGGTTTACCCCCAGGGCTTTGAGCAGGGAGCTGCCACAGAGGCTTTTGTGGTGATTTTGTGGCTCTGCAAACGTGATCCTGCAGGGCTGGGTGTTCTCCGTGCCTGATTTCTGTGCCGATGGCCCCAGCCCGGGCTCTTCCTGCAGGACCATTCCCATGGGAGCGCAGGATGGAGCACAGCCCCTCTCCAAGGCCAGGCTGGAGTGATCCAAGGGCAGCCTCGGCTTGGGCTGGGACATTTTTAGTGAGAAAAAATAGAATAAAAGCGTTCTAAAGAACCTTTCCCCGCGCTGGGTGATTAAAACAGCACAATAATTGTACAATATGGATTTCTTTATGTCATCAGTGGAAGGAATAGACTTTAAATGGTTTAAGACTTCAGGGGGATCAGGACAGCCGGGGGCGTGGTGGGCAGTGCCAGCAGAATACAGGGAGTTGAAATGGGCACATCAAATGGGGCACATCTGAGCTGTGAGTGCAGTTTAGGGATTTTGGGATGGCCCCAATGCTCAGGATCTGCAGTGGCTTTCTCTTCAGTGTGACTTAGTCAGGGAGGTGTCCTGGACCAGCCAGGGGTGCTGGAAACAGCTGTGTGCAGCTCCCTCCCGAAATGCACCCCAAGGGATGCACTGGGCTTGTCTCTAATTCCAAAACCTCATTAAATCTGTTTCTTTTTCTTGGTGGCATCCAGCTCTGAGGAGTGTGATGGCACCAAGCACTTGTGCTGTGAAGCTGGTTTTGTTCAGCAGCACATCAGCCTCCTCCTCCTCCTCCTCCTCCTCCTCCTGCCTCAGTGGTCCCTTGAAGCCCTGGAGCAGAGCCAGCATTTCCATGGCTCCAGAGCTCTGTGAGTGCCACCCCGGGCTGGCGTGGCCACGCGTGTCCCGCATGGGACAGATTGTTCTGGGGCTGGCAGCTGCACAGGGTGCTGTGTGAGACCCTTCAGTGGCCTGCTGGGCATTCCAGCCCTGCTCTGCTGCTCCTGGGCCAGCTTGCAGAGCTGGGTGGGTGGGGAATGACACTGAAGTCCCTTCTGGCATTTCAATGGATGCTTTAACTCCCTGTATTCTGCTGGCACTGCCCACCCCACACCCGGCTGTCCTGATCCCTCTGAAATCTTAAAGCATTTCAAGTCTATTCCTTCCACTGGTGACATAAAGAAATCCATATTATACAATTATTGTGGTATTTTGATCACCCAGCATAGGGAAAGGTTCTTTAGAATGCTTTTATTCTGATTTTTCCCATTAAAAAAAGCACTAAACTGTAATGATCTGTTTAGGGAAAAATTCCTTTGATGTCACTTAGGCATTCTTTGATGTCACTCTCTCCTGCACAACACTTCTGTTGAGTTTTCCTGTGCAGGTTCAAGGCAAAGGTGGCCAAAATGGAAGGTAAATTCAGTGTGAGAGGTGCCAAACTGTCCAAAACTGGTTCAAGACGTGTTTTTTTTAGAAGCAGGCCCTTGTCCAGGTGTCTAAACAGAAAACAAGTACCTAAATATTCCCTACTTGTGAGTGCTTGAGCACTGGAAAATGTTTTGGAGCTCTGGGAAGTGTAATTCCATGTGTAATTCCATGAAGAGAAGAGGCAGCTCCATCTGGCTAAGAGGAATTACGTTGATTTGTTGCCTTTTTCCTTCTTTTAATACGTGCCACATTGATGTTTAATGGATAAAAATGATTCCTGGCATGGCAAAATAGAGAATCGGAAGCCATCTTTGTAAGGTGCACTCGGACACGGAGCTGGCAGGGGCCAAAATCGCAGCATTTGCTCCCATTTTTCACAAGTTCGGCCTCGAAAAGACAAAAGTGGAGTTTGGGGCTCGCCCTGTGCTTGTTGTAGCCGAGAGCAGCGTTCCCCCAGGCAGCAGCAGTGCTGAGTGGCTGAGCAGAGAGGGGAAGGAGAGGGATAAATGCTGGATTGTTCTGCCCGTGGGCTGGCCAGGAATGGTTGGAATTGCTGTTGTGACTCCCAGCCAGTCACAAAAGCCACTTTTGCATTCCACGGGGCAATCAGGCAAGCTGGCACCCAGCAATCTGTGCCCCCTTTTATTTTTTAGGAGATAGATGAGTGCAGCCAAGAGCAGCTTGGGCAGGACTCTGCAGGTGAGCAAGGCCTGGCTGCAGCACCTGGGCGGGCACAGGCAGAGCAGCACAGTCCCCAGGCAGCTGCAGGACAGGGCTCAGTCATGAGCTTCCTCAAAACACTGGTAAGTTCTGCCTTTCCTTTCCATCTCTTTGGGGTTCAGTTGCTTCCAAAAAATCCCCTGTGGGACTGGAAAATTTGTATAAATAATGTAAAAATGCATCAATAAATGTAAAATGTTCTTTTTCCGGAGGGGATGAGGAGGGGGACACTGAAATGATCAAGTGAGTGCCACCTGCTCTGCAAAATTCCACTTCTACACAGATTATACAGATCTTGAACTGTCTCAAGGACTTTCTGCTTGATATTCCTCTTGTACCACCTCTAAAAGTTCATTTTTATTAATTGATTAGAAGCTTGAATAGTAAATATTCGATCCAGGCATTTTTCATCATAGCCATTATGTGTTCTCAAGGAATATTTGCATTATCAATTTTGCCACTTGAGGCAAGCAATATTTGTATTTTCCCTTTGTGCAGATAAAACCTGCTGATTTTAAACTTATCTTTTTGACCCTTTGAAAGGCTGGGTTGAGTGACTGTTTTTTCTCAAATTCTTTTAAGGTCTCCCCAAGCAAAGCTGAAGCCAAAAGTGATTCTGAAGATAAGGTAGGCAGTTCCTTGTTCACTGGTCATTAGGTGTTTTTCACAAAGGGATTTCCTCTTCATTTTATTGTTTTTTTTTTCCCAACTGATGTCATCATTTGAAGTAATTTAAAATATTTTTCCCCTGGATAAATTGAAAAGGAAGAGACTGAACCGTGTCATTCTTAATATCATCTGTTACAATCAAAATCTGTTGTGTTTTCTGCAAGCTTGGTGATGATTTGTGATGCTTTTGGTTGTTTCTCTGGCTTGTCTTTGATTTAAAATTTCAGTGAAAACTTGAGTCCATAAAAGATTCTGTTTGCTCATAGAACAGTTTTCCTTGTGGCTTGAAAAAACTTTCTTAAGAAACAAGGAATAAAACCCTAAAAATGGAACTGGTTTTCTCCATGCAGCTATTAGCCAAAATCACAACATTTTGGGGTCTTCTCCTATTCTTTTATTCTTTTGTCCTATTCAGTGTTCAGCCTTTGCAGCAAGCTTGGTGAGTATGTGGGGGATTTAATTCTGAGTAACTCTGAAAATTATTCTCAATAATTCTGAATAACCTGGAAAATCATCAGATAGGGTGAAGCTTCTGCAAGCAATGCAGAAAATGCAGTTATGGAAGTGCCCTGGCTCAGGGAGACTCGCAGCTCTTCCCAGAGGTGGTGAACAATCTGATGGGGATGCAAACACCCCCATTTCCTTCCCTGCCTGTGTCAGCTGTGCCAGGTGACTGCTGGTGCTGCTGCCATTTGGACAGGGCTATTCTGGGTGGGTTTGGTTTGCTGGCACACCTGGCAGGGCAAACAAACCCGGGTGACTTGCAGGATGTGCAAACTCCTTCCAGGAGATTAAGTGGGAGTTCTCTTTTATTGGGAATTCCTTTATCTGATATGGCATTTGTACTTCAATAAAGGGGAAATATGTTGAGGAAGTTAATTTATCAGCTCCCAGGTAGAAAGGCTGCAGATTTTTTGGCTGATAGGAAATAATGTTCCTTTTTTTCCCCCCAAAAAAACAACTGAAGTGTGTTAAAGTTAAAGCTTTGTTAAGTGAAGTTTTCCCGAGTGCCATGGGGCTGTTGGGTGGCTGCTGTGCCTTCAAATGATAAAATCATAGAATATCCTGGAGCTGGAAATGATCCAAAAGTTCATCCAGCCCTGGCCCTGCACAGCCCCCCCAACAATCCCACCCAGAGCATTGTCCAAGTGCTCCTGGAGCTCTGGAGGGCTTGGAGCAGGGAACAATCTCTGGGGAGCCTGGGCAGTGTCCCAGCACCCTCTGGGGGGAAAACCTTCTGTTTCTGTAGGGTCAGGCTCTTATCAGTGCTGGCTGCAGCTCTGATCAGCTGCTGGGCCACGTGTGCTGCCAGCAGCCAGGCACACCCTCGGTGTGGCCATCCCTCTGATGCCCTGTGCAGGCTGAGCTGGAGCAGAGACTGGATGGAGCTACAGAATAAAGCAGGGATTCATTCAAAGCATCTCCTCCATGGATCCACCTTGGGCAGCACCAGAGCCCAGCCAGGGCTGCACCCAAGATGAACCAAAATGGCCCCAAAACGCACGGGCGGGCACGGGCTCTGTCCCTGGGATCAGTTCTGCTCCATTTGCATCTTGCAGTTCATTGTCCCATTCCAGCTTTAGCCCCTGCAGTCCCATCCTTGTTTTTCTCTCTCCAGCCCACGGTGTTTGTGCTCTTGGGCTGAGATTTGGGTCATTTGAGCAGGAATTGTTTTGTCTCCCTGCTCTGTGCACAGAGCTCACCATCCCCTCATGTGAACCCAGACCCACACACTAGAGGAGCACAGAATCTGAAAAATGGAAAAGCTCAAACCTGAGGCATCACCTCGGTGCCTGTCCCTCAATTCCTGTCCCTCAGTTCCTGTCCCTCAGTGCCTGTCCCTCAGTTCCTGTCCCTCAGTTCCTGTCCCTTCCTCTGCTCACACTGGTCCAGAGCCCGGCCACACCTGCTCGGGCAGTTCTATAAACCAGGAGGTTGTTTGGACAAGGTCTGCCCCAATCACTGACCTCACCCTCCTGTTGCAGACACTGAGCTGATCCTGTGACACTCTCTGTTCAGGAGTCATAAGAATTTTGCAGGAAAAAGGGTCATTTTTGCTGTGAGAATTAGTAGGGAATAATCCTTCATCCTCCTCCATGCCAGGTAACCAAAGGCATCTTCCTGCTTTAAAGCCTGAGACCTCAAAAAATTAATTAATTAATTTCAAGGACATTAATGCAAGCTTGAAATATCTTAGGGAGTGTATATCATGAATATTCACACTGCCCTTTTTCTAAATAATGCATTATATAAACCATTTTAAAGTCCCTATTATGCTGCAATAATAAGACTCAATGTTCCTCCAAAGATTTATATATTTGCCAAAAATATAATTTTAAAACATATATAATCCAAAGATTATATATGTCTTAAAATTATAAATCCTAAATTGCTTCTTCATGACTTGGAAAGGCAGATGTTTCTGGGATTTAGGTTTCAGTTTAGTGGAGATTTTAGAGGGAAAGTTGTGGTTTAGTTTGGAATCAGGTGGATTGCCTTGGCTTTTATTTTGCTACTCATGTCAAAGAAACTCTGAGGAGAGCTGAGAAATCACTCAGGGAAAAAACCCACAATTTATCCAGAGCTAAGAGGGAATATTTTCCTTTAATCCCACGTGTGTGATGATGGAATAATGTCTTTGATAAAGCAAATGTCTGCAGTAAACACTCACCTGCACCTGCTGTTGTGCACAAGGGCTCCAAGGCGGAGAAGGGCCCTGGGGGACAGCCTGGCCCGAAGGCAGGAGCAGAATCCCCCTCCAAAGGAGCCAAGAAAAAGAAGGCAGAGAGCCCCAAGCTGGGCCATGGCACCTTTAGCAAACTCTTTAGGCACAAGGTGGGTATGGAGCTCCAGGAGCAGCAGAACCCTGAGGAATCACAGCTGGCTGCTGGCACACAGAGAGGAGCTCTTTCCCAACATCTGGGCAGATGTGCAGAGCTCTGCAGGTCCCTGGGGGAGCATTTCTGTGCTGGGGGATGGGAACCATCCTGAGCTGCACCTTCCTCTCGTTGGGCCCTCTGTGACCTCGGGGTTCTGGAGCAATCCCTGGAGCAATAATTCCTGCCAGTTACTAACACGGACTAAACCCCCCTGGCCACTAAAAACCAAAATCAAACAATGACCTGTGTAGAGGTGACCAAAGCCTCCAACCACAGAGGTTTGGGAGCTCAGCCCAGCCACAGGTCAGGTTTTCTGTCATTAATGTACACCAGAACTTGGCTCAAATTGGCATTTGGGGGCATCTGATACATCACAGAGGAGCTGGAACATGGAATTTCCTGCGGAAATAGGGATTTCTCCCTGCAACCAAGAAAATTAATTTATTTTAGTTCTGATTTGAAGTAGAAAAAAAAATCTGGGTTTGATGGGTACCTTAAAGAGCTTAAAATGCACAGTCAAGCAAATGGCTGTTTCAGAGGACATAAGCTTTTATGTTAAAAACCAGAAATTACCAAAAAATTTTGGTCTCAAGCTCTGTGTTTGAAGATTTCTGAACTCTCTCAAGATGATCATGGCAGGGAAGCAGAGCATTGCAGCTTTTTAGCCCAGAGAATGCAAAAGCAGGGACCCTTCCAGTGGGGGAGGAGCATAATTAGTATTTAATTCTCCCTTCAGACACCCACGTGGAATTTCTGGTGAGTAGGGGGCTTTATAACCAAGGGCATAGGCCAATCTTTAATACATTTTAAAACCAAAAATGTTCTTTCCACTCTCTCATTTTTGAGGGGAAAAAAAAAGTCATCTGCATATTACTGAAGGAATAATTGTATTCCAAGTGAATTCAAGTGTGCAGTTCTTCCCAAAACCTTAAAATTGATATCTCAACTTCGTTTCTTAATAAAATTAAAATATTAATTACTTGTTCATAACGAGTTAAGGTTTCCTGGTAAAAACCAAACCTGACTAGCATTTTTAAAGATTCAATTCCAATCAATAATCTTGCAATAAATTGTAGTGAGGAAATTGCCTGGAATATTTAATGGAAGTTGAAAGAGTTTGTGAGTTAACAGAAACATTGTTTTTCAGGCTCCTGTATTACAAAATCCTAACTCTAAAGCAGCTTGTGATGCTCTTCCCATCCATGCATGTTTGACCTTCATTCCATGCTAATGTTGCATATAACTGTGCTGATTTATGGAAGTTTCCCTTGGAAGAGAAGGGTGAATCCCTCACTCGCAGCACTAATGCTGAAGCCAGCCCGTGGCATCCTCACCCTTGTTCTCACCTCCTCTTGTGGATGTTGTTTGTCAGAGCTGACCACAAAAAAAAGTTCCTGGCTCCTGCAAAATATCTCTCTCACCTGTTCTGCAAAATACCTCACCTGTTCTGTGGAGAACTTCCCAAAGTCTGCCCAGGCTGCTGGAGCCTGGCCCCAGGCTGTGGCTGGATGGGTTTTTGTACAGCTCAGGTCATTCTTCAGCGTGAGGGTAAGAGATGCAGCCAATGTCCCTGGCCAAGGAGGAATGGACCTCTCTCCTCCTGGCT
The DNA here is from genome assembly GCF_037042795.1 of Molothrus aeneus. NCBI lineage: Eukaryota > Metazoa > Chordata > Aves > Passeriformes > Icteridae > Molothrus > Molothrus aeneus. The sequence continues at coordinate 13,340,348 of NC_089662.1, forward strand.
TTGTGTATCCTGATGAAATCAGCAGCCCCACCACTGAATGCCTGTGCTAAAGGAAATGCCACCTCATGCCCAAAACCATGAGAGGCTGGGTGGAAGCAGCCTCCAGCCCCTGCAGAGCTGCTCTTTGCTCCGGCCCGAGTTCCAGTTCAGGGCTTTTCCGTGCCCTGGCTTTCCAGCATTTTCTGTTTTGGACCTCAGGCATCCGAGCCTCCTGCTGGAAGGTGACGGGAGCACATCCCTGGTGGCGCTGTGAGATTCCCACGGAAAACACCCAGCTCTGTGTCCCTGAGCACTGGAAGCTGCAGACACAGAAAAATCTGTTAATACCTTTAAATCCTCTGCAGTGATTTACCTGAGCTGAATGGGAATGTGAATATGGGGAATACATGTATAAATATACATGTTTTTAAAGAACAAGTTGAGAACTACAAGCACAAAGAATGCAGCACCAGGCTGGTGCAGGTACAAGGATGGGACCTGGCATTCCCTCCAGCAGCCTCCACTCTTCCAGGGATCAGTTTCCATGGCTGCAGGAGCCAGGACTTGCACACACATTCGCTAAAAATAAAATAATTGGTGACACAGACAATTGCTGGCCTGTGGAACTGCAGTGCTGCCGTTGCCTCAGACAGACTCATCTTTGTGTTTTGTTTCCCTGCAGGCTGCAAAAGAAACCCAGCAGACAACCAACACCAAAGTGAGTAGGAGGGGTTGAATTATCTGTGCAGTGCAGGAAAAGTGGAATTCTCACTGGCATGTTCAGTCACTAAGTGTTTTAATTTCTTTATCTGTGTTCTGGCTTTGCTGTGTCAAGCAGGGAAGGAAGGGCAGGGGAGATTGGGGAGAGGCGGTGCTCACCTGCCCAGGTGATGATGGCTGAGCGTGCTGGGTTTGTCGCTCACAATCTCCATGTCCTTTCGTTCCCAGAGCCCTGAGCAGCCTCCTGTGAGCTGTGTAAAAGCAGACAGAAACGTCCCTCCCTGCCAAGAGGCACTGCCCAAGCAGAACCCGAAAGCGCCGGAGGCCGCGGCGCCTCCGCAGGGCGTGAGCACAGAGCAACCCCGGGAGGGCAGCAAGGAGAAGGGCTCAGCCACCCCTCTGCCCCTCAGCAAGCTCTTCTGGAAAAAGGTACTGGGGCTGGGGCTGCAGGGCATTGCTGCCAAACCCACCACGGGCAGCAGCTCCCACCCGCTCAACAGCAGTGAATTTATCCCTGGCAGTTCTCTGGGACCGTGTCCACAGGGGCTCTTGGGTGAGGGAAGAGACGAGGATCTGACTCCATGGTTCAGACAGCTGATTTATTATTTTATGATATAAAATACGTTAAAACTCTACTAAAAGAATAGAAGAAAAGGTTTCATCAGAAAGCTGGCTAAGAATAGAATAGCAAAGAATGATAACAAAGGTTTGTGGCTCGGCTCTCTGTCCGAGCCAGCTGGGCTGTGATTGGCCATTAATTAGAAACAACCACATGAGCCCAATCCCAGATGCACCTGTTGCATTCCACAGCAGCAGCTAACCATTGTTCACATTTTGTTCCTGAGGCCTCTCAGCTTCTCAGGAGGAAAATTCCTAAGGAAAGGATTTTTCATAAAAGATGTCTGCGATAGTTCTCTTGTTTTATGGAATCAGGAATGTTATCCTCTCTCAATTCAATGCTTCTGTTAAATATCCCCCAAAGATCGCAAAGTTCTTTACTAAAATTCATTATTAATAGAGATAAAGCTCTAAAACCTCGTTTCATTTCTTTGCTATAAATATCTGAAAAGCTGGGATCAGGGGGGTCTGTTCTTACCCAGCAGAAACTGTTCTGTGACAGAGCAGATCAGGCTTTAATTTGGGGTCTCAATTGCTTAGGAAGACACATTGTTCCTCAGGTTAAATAATGATTTTAACTAAATTTAGGGCTAACTCTAAAAACACAGTTCCTGTTTCCACAATCCTTATGGTTTATAAGCTGAAGTTTATTCATTCTTAATTTCATTTCATAGAAGGGCTGTATGAAACTTCACTGAGTCACTGGATGTTAAATAACTGTTTTTCTGGGCTTCTGCTCAAGCTCAAATCTCAGAAATTTGCTGCTTCCAAACACCCAGATGCCCTTGAGTGGCTGCTGCTCCTGCAGCTTCTTTAGCTGAGTTTTCCCACTGGAGATGCAGTTTGGATATTTTATTTATGTTAAAAAAAAACAAAACCAAAGGTGCTTAGATATTTACAGAGTAAACATGCTTGAAAATAATCAAAGCTTCAAACATTTGCCACTTGGGACCGAATTTCCAGGGGAACTGAGGGAATCAGGTGCTTGGAATGAGAGGAAAGTTGGGAAGAAGAGGGAGAGGGAGGTTTTTCTGTAGTTGTTATTGCTGTAGAAATCTCCTCCTCTGAGTAGTCTGGCTTATTTGAAAACAGAGCTGGGAAGCAGGATGTGTGCTGAACATCAGGATGAAAGAAGGGAAAGAAGAGGCCTTCTGGCAGGCTGCTGTGTGGAACAGCAATAAATTCTGTCTGAATTCAGATATTTCTTAATGAAGTATCAAGGATTAAAAAAAAAGAAAGAGGAGAGATGTACAAAAAAACAAAAGACAACAGGTTGGCCTCAAACTCAGCTTGGTTTGAAGACTCTATGGGGTGTCCTGGAGTGAACTTATCTTTTTCTGGCACATTTAATGCACTGTCCTTTTGCTAGGACAGAGAATCCAAGCTCAGATAGGTGGAGAATTCAGAGTCAGGAGTCGCTTTGCTTTTGAAGTCACAAACAGCAACCATAACACTCAATAGATGCAGGATTCAGCTCCAGCTTCTCTTTCCAGGCACTCTCTTAAATATCCATCTTCTGATGAGCTTTCACTTCAAAGTGCAGCTAATGAAGTGCCTGTCAACACGTGGCAGTTAATGCTGCTGCTCTGCCTGCAGATGAATAAATATGGAAAGGGAAAATGAAAAATTCCTTATTCAGCTTCTCAACTGGGAGCCACTTTGTATTTGCCCCATTTCCTGATCAGTCTTCACGAGAATTTTCAGAACTGTTAATCAAATATTTGCTGTGCCAGCATTTCTCTCTTTTTTTTTTTTCTTTTCTTTTTTTCAGAAGGAATACAAATAGGGAATTACAGTGGGCAATTTCCAATATTTGTGTTGGAAAGCTGCTTCCAAGGCCTCGTAGATATCTGATCAGGGCAGAGAAACATGATGCTTCACATTTATCTGATCAAAGCAGGCCAGGCCAGGGTGGAAGGTGATCAAGGCAGCATTATTTACACTGCTCTGGGACCTGTCTTTAAAAGCAGATGTGTTTGCTTTAAAAACTTGAATTTTAAGCAACTCTTGCCATGCAACTGCAGGAAAATCCTGCTCTTTTTGCTGATGTACAAACAGCCAACTGGTTAATTACTGGGTGAAGCAGAACATGGAATCCTAGAATGGTTTGGGTTGGAGGGACCTTAAAGTGGCCCACGCAGAGCCCCCTGGCATGGCAGGGACACCTCCCCCTGTCCCAGGGGACTCCAGCCTGGCCTTGGGCACTGCCAGGGGTCCAGGGGCAGCCCCAGCTGCTCTGAGCACCTGTGCCAGGGCTCAGCACCCTCACAGGGAGGAATTTCCTCTGTATATCCAACCTAAATTTCCCTTCTTTCAGTGTGAACCCATTCCCCCTTGTCCTGCAGAAAAATTTCCTGAAGAAATGTGCACAAATCCCTGATACTTGAAACAGCTCAATCCCTGAATAGCTGCCTAACCCTAATTTAACTGGGCAGTGCTTTTTGGAGGTTGGCATTTGGTCCCAGGGTGCTTTTGTTGGTTGTGCCACCAATTCCACTGCAGAGCCAGAGCTGCAGAGACAAAACTGCTTTGGGTGCAGCAGAGTGATCCCAACCTGCCCCCTTGGAGTGGAGAGATCCCAGGAGCTGAGCTCTGCCTTACTGAGCCACTGCTTCCACTCTGCTCTGAATCATTTCCTCCCAGCAAATAGATGGGGAATTGATGCTATGGATGTGTGCATAGGCAGAGATCCAGAGTAAAATTATTATAGATTGATTATCTCCGAGCTGTTCATAAATATAAATTAAATGTACAATTCCACGGGGAAGTGGGATGTGCTGCAGCCATCTCAGGCAGCAGGGGATAAGGAATATTTATCCCCTCATCATTCTTCTCCCTGTTGCTCCACCCCCAAAATGTTGTTTCTTCCACAAAAGAGGAGTCAGGAACAAAGCAAAATCTTTCCTGCTGTGGTAGAAATCCATGGTGAATCCCCTTCTTGAATGTGGAATTCCCTGCAACTTAAAAATATGCCAGAACTAAAAGGTGTGATGGAATACTGAGTGAATATATGGATAGCTTCTGCATGAAGGACTAAATAAACTGGGATTTTATTTGCTCAGAAAGGGAGATGACAACAGCACACAGAAAAACTGCTGGAAAGGGGAACAGGAAATATAATTGTTCACAATAAACGTGGCAGAGTCCAAGTAAAAGAATGTGGTGACAAATAAGAATAAACGAGCGACAGGACAGGGGGAACGGCTCCAAGCTGGCACAGAGGAGGTTTAGATGGGATATTGGGAAGGAATTGTTCCCTGGGAGAGAGGAGAGGTCCTGACAGATTCCCAGAGGAGCTGTGGCTGCCCCATCCCTGGGAGTGTCCAAGGCCAGGTTTCAGCAGTTAATAGTGCCCACAGTGTGTTGCAAATAATCTTAGTTCTGCTCTTGTGTGCAAATTCCTGAGTATGATTTTTCTCATATTTACTGGATTTACTTGAGCCTCATCTCCTCAGGACAGCATTGCTGTGTGTGATTTCATTTTCATTCTTCTTACATTGTAATCAAAGCTGGGTTCTTGTGATTGGGAACTAGCAACTCAAGGAAGGTTATTTATTTTGTTTATATAAACTGGCGGGATTTTAACACTTATTTACTTCCTTCCATTTGGGATTAATCTAATTCCTGAAGCAACACAAAGACAACAGGGAAAGTGAGAATGCTTTTATGCTCTGTTTGATTGTAAAATTTTAAGAAATCAACCGACTCCTCATGGATTGAGTCAGAATGTTTCTTCCACTTTATTCCCAACCCCAGAACTCCTCAGAAGAAGCAGAGGCCGTGAGTAATGAGAAGGCAGAGGTGGCTCTGGAGGCCGTGGCTCCCGACAGGGACGAGAGCAAGGGCACAGAAAGCACCGAGGTGAAACCGAGAGGGGCGGAGAGCAAAACGCCCAAGGCAAACCTGAGGAAGTTCTTTAAGCTGGTAAGAGCAGCTTTGTCCTTCTGGAGCTCAGAGAGCTGGGGAGAGGCTGGGAAAACACTTTGCCTTTGTCTGGGAGGGTGCAGGGACGGTCAGGGATGAGAGATGCTCCAGGATGAGGGGTGCTCAGGGATGCTCAGGGATGGGGGACGCTCAGGGATGCTCAGGGATGGGGGATGCTCAGGGGTGCTCAGGGATGGGGGACGCTCAGGGATGCTCAGGGATGGGGGATGCTCAGGGGTGCTCAGGGATGGGGGACGCTCAGGGATGGGGGATGCTCAGGGATGGGGGACGCTCAGGGATGCTCAGGGATGGGGGATGCTCAGGGGTGCTCAGGGATGGGGGACGCTCAGGGATGCTCAGGGATGGGGGATGCTCAGGGGTGCTCAGGGATGGGGGATGCTCAGGGATGAGGGATGCTCAGAGATGGGGGATGCTCAGGGATGCTCAGGGATGGGGGATGCTCAGGGATGCTCAGGGATGGGGGATGCTCAGGGATGGGGGACGCTCAGGGATGGGGGACGCTCAGGGATGAGGGATGCTCAGGGATGGGGGACGCTCAGGGATGCTCAGGGATGGGGGATGCTCAGGGATGCTCAGGGATGGGGGATGCTCAGGGGTGCTCAGGGATGGGGGATGCTCAGGGACGCTCAGGGATGGGGGATGCTCAGGGGTGCTCAGGGATGGGGGACGCTCAGGGATGGGGGATGCTCAGGGATGGGGGATGCTCAGGGATGAGGGATGCTCAGAGATGGGGGATGCTCAGGGATGCCCAGGGATGGGGGATGCTCAGGGATGAGGGATGCTCAGGGGTGCTCAGGGATGAGAGACGCTCAGGGATGAGGGGTGCTCAGGGATGCTCAGGGATGGGGGATGCTCAGGGATGAGGGGTGCTCAGGGGTGCTCAGGGATGAGGGGTGCTCAGGGATGCTCAGGGATGGGGGATGCTGAGGGATGAGGGGTGCTCAGGGGTGCTCAGGGATGAGGGGTGCTCAGGGGTGCTCAGGGATGGGGGATGCTCAGGGGTGCTCAGGGATGAGGGACGCTCAGGGGTGCGTGGCTGGGACTTCTCCCCGCATCCCCCCGCGCATTCCCCGTCCTGCATCTCCCTCTCGTGGCTCCTCCCGGAATGTCCCGAGGGCTCGGGTGCCCTTTCCCCGCCGAGGTGGCGCAGGGAGCTCCAGGGGTGGCGACACCGAGGATGCTCCTCTTCACAAACCGCAGCATCCCCCGGTGGGAAGCTCCTGGAGGAGCCCTCCTCCAACCCCGCCTCCAAACCCATCTCCCGCTGTCAGTGTTCCTGTGCCGTGTCCTGGTGCTCCTGCAATGGCTTTGGGGAGCTGTATTTTTAGTGGCACGACTTTTTTTGGCAGTTAATGCAGGTTAGGTGAAGTGGCACGTGAAAGGAAAGGAGGCTGTCACTCCTGCAAAGGTCCATCAGGTGGGAAAGAGGAAAGGCAGAAAGTAGAATCTACTCCTGCTTCCCAGAGGAAAATTGTTCCCAAATCATCTGCAGTCCCTGTGCTGCCCTGCTTCCCCACATAATCAAACTTAGGCAATAAATAGCATTTAGAATTGAGAATAATTATGTTGTCACAACTACTGATGAAAATGTAGCAGCGTATTGGCTGTCCCCACCCTCCTCCATTTAAAAACATCCCAACCCACCCTGCTCACTGCAGAAACCTTTGTGGGCAGCCTTGGCCAGCAGCAAGCCCAAGTGACCAGAGGCAAGGACAAGAGGTCAGCAGTGCTCTGGAGAGAAGTCCTTGGCATTGTTTCGTCCTTGTCTCACTGGCAGCAAGAGGGAGCTTTGTCTAGGCCTCAAGGTCTTTACTCTGTTTTTGGTTAAAAATAATAATAGCAATAAAAATACGAGGTGGATTAGAGAGGTTGGCTAAAGCAGGGCTATTTTTATCTGGGTTTGGGGTGTTTATAGGGGAAAAGGTAACACTGATTGCTGTTAGAGCAGGTTTGGTTTTCTGTTCCTAAAGGCATTTGAGGACTTGCTAAAACACAAATGCAGAGCAGATCTTATCACAGCCCATCCTCATGCAGTCTGGATGGGGTTTGTCCCCAGCACACACCTCTCTGTGCTTCCTCCCCTGCAGCCCTGCACAGATAAAGCTCCCCGAGCACAAACCTGTGCCAGGCTCGGCAGTGGCACCTTCCAGGGACAGGGTTTTCCCACAAAAGCCATGAATGGTCGTGGAATGGTTTCATTTTCTCTCCTGCTGCTGCCATGCATTGATTTCTGTGGTTTTTTAGGAAAGTCAGGTTGCAGCGGGCCCATCTGTGGGACCAGGCTGGTGCTGCTGTGCTCCGCGTTACAAACGCAGAGCTGCAGCAAACCGCAATTCCGCCCCAGATAAATTTAGAACCAAAGTCACATCCTTTCATTGTTTTCATTGAACTTCTGCAATGAAAAATGACATTTAAACTTGGGCACTCTGAAATCCTGCAGTTTATTTGACGCTTTGCTGCTGAGCTCTGTGCAGTCTGTGGCACCCAGGAGAACACACTGAACCCTCCATCACATTTTTAAACACAAATGCTCATTGCTGTTGTCCCCTTTGTAGCACTAATTGTAACTTAAGCTTAACCTAAATCTCACAAAGCTTGTCCTACTTACTCAGTTTGGTCAAACGGGGGTTTCTCACTTTTAAATCTAGATGGAAATGGGTTTTTACCTTAAAAGATATTTCAGAGTCAAGGTTTGCTCTGAGTGACCTTCCAGTGCTGCAGCCTCAGGCTCTGCTTGGATTGTCCTGGCTGGGAAGTGTGGGAAGCAAGGAGGATTATTATTTGGAGGTTTAAGGGCTGCAGGAATAAACTGGAAAGCAAAAATCAGGATTAAATGGATGCTGATGACAAAATATGGAAACATCCCTCTAAAGCTGAGTGGGCTTTAATTATTCACAGCACATGCACTTAGTGGGGTGGATAAATAGAGGGCAAGTCCCACTACGACTTGTAGGACAGATTTGGCTCTGGAAAGCAAAGAAAAGCTCTTTCCTAGAAAATTCCAGCAGCAGGGCTGACAGCAGGTTCTTGTTTAGTGGCTGAAATGATCCCTGCTCAGGCCTTGGTGGGAAACCTGACTGGCAGGAGACAATCCCACAGAGCAGAGCCAGCAAAACCCACCCTGGAGATGGGGACACTTCCAAAGTGGAGTTGCTGAGGTGCCTTCAAGCCTTCATTCCTGGGAGTTTCCACCCTGAATGAAGGCCTCAAACAGGACCTTTGTTGTTTTAGTCAGGCAAGGGTGATGGTGGAGGGAGCCCCCCTTGGGAAGAGGGAGATGGCCCCAGCCCCAGACACCATGTAAGTGGATTTTGTATTTTTGGCCTGGGCTTCTTCATCCCCTGGTGATGGGTTCTTGTCACTTCCTTCCACACAGCTCTGCCTCTTGAAATGTAAAAGTCACTGAAAGGAAAGTGCTACACTCACTGAGCTTCGTATATTTGCACATAATTTCTCTGTTTCTTTTATCTGTTCATAATATTAAACAAGATTTTAAAGAGTCAACATCATATATTTTTTTAAAAAAAAGCTTTTTCCGGGTGTGTTCCTTTTCTTAAAATAATCAGTGGGTTTGTGTTCAGTCTTCTTCCTCTCTCTTGCTGCTTTTTGACTTTCTGGAAGAACCTTGGCTCAGGCAGTGGAACTAAATGCACACAGAATTATTTTAATTTGTTGATTTACTTGTCTTCTGAGGAAAGAATCATTTTGGTGGAAACTCTACAAAAGAGAACTGAAAATGAGAATGAAAACTGTTCACTGCAATGTAACAAAAGCCATGAAAAGATTTGTTTCTTGTTCTGTTTTTGTTTCTTTCGTTCTGTGTTCATAAAATCTAAACCCAACCTTTGGGTGTGGTATTTTCACTCTATTCTTCATGGCTTCCAAATGCTTCAAAAAAATCATATTTTCATTAGAAATACAAATTCTCTTAATTTGAGAGTCAAAGCCTCATCTGCTCCAAGTGAAGATATTCTGAAGAATTCACCTCTCAGTAATGAGAACTAAAACAAGCTTCTGTCTATAGACCGTTTCCTTTAAGAGGAAAACTAAAGTTGCATTCAACACTGTCATTTCAGAATTTCCTTTTTTAAATAGCTGTAAAATTATATCTCTCTCTTCCTATTTTCACAATGTCTGATGACACCAAGGTTAATTTTCATGAATTATGTCTCTAAAAGCATCCTAAATATAGAAGGGCCTTGTCTTGTGACACTTAATCCTTATTTCATACAAGAGCTCTGTGAAGTGATCTGAGTAAGACACCAAAAGTTTCAGCCCTGGATCTATTTTATTATTTTAATGAGCAGCCAGCTTCCTTCCATTTTTGTAAATCAGTTTATTGTTCTTCCTCCTTCTCTCCCTTGCCCTGGTGTAAAGTAGAACAGTTTTATTCCTCAGAGGAGCCCAAGGAAAACTGGATCTGCTGCTGACTTCTTCCTTTTTTGGGGATTTCTTTGAAAGGATTTCCTTAAATTATGCTGCAGTGTCTCTGGAATGCTGTGATTCTTCTCCCCTTCCCATCCCTGCCACTCTGCACCCTCCAGAAATTTCAGCACTGCTCCAAAACCACAAAAATCCTGGGCTTAAAAATCAGCCTTGGCCCAAGGTCTCCTGTAAGATAAGGGGGAAAATGTGTCCATTTTTCTTTTCTTATTTCAGTGGCACTGCTAATGTTGAGGGAGGCAAAGCAAACTGCCAGGAGCAGCTCCCCTTTGGAATAAGGAGCATTAACATCTTTCATTATTCATTGGCCTCACACCACATTTCCTGAGCTGCTCCCATCAATATCAAATCTGCCAATTTCCTGCCTTTCAAGGTTAATATGAAACACCTCAAAGAGATTATCTGATAGGGTTTGAGTTGGGTATTTTTTTGCCTGGAAAATGTATTATGAATATTTTTAAGAAGTGTTTAGTCTGCCTGACATCAAAGGCCCCACCTGCTCCCAGCCATGGGGACGGCTCTGCTTTGGCTGCAGAGCTCTCTCAGGCACGTGTGGGGAGGAAAGCTCTACTTTTACACCCACAGAGCAAAGCCACAGATTCCACAGAGTGTTTCTGAGGTTTCCAGGCTCCTCTGGCCCCTCTGAACTCAGCTGTGTCTGGGCTCAGTCCCAGGGCTGTGCTTGTGGCTGCAGCGAAGGTGAACGTTTGCAATTGCACCTGAGAATCATTTCAGAGGTGAGCTGAGGTCAGGAGGCTCTTGGGAAGCAACTGCTCAGAGCTCCCAGAGTTAACTGAGCCAGAGACAGCTTTCAGTTTGCCCTGTGTCCATCCTGGGGCCGGGAGAGCTCCTGCGCCCCTGGGCACTGCAGAGTCACTTCCCAGGTGAGGTGACACAGGTGGGGTGTGGGCTCTGCTCACCTCTGACCCCGCTGAACCTGCTTGAAACATTTATAAATCTGCTGATCTTCACGTTCTCCTGCACAAAGACTGGATTTTTAAAGTCTTAAGAGCAAAGCAATCCAGGTGTGAGGAAATATTTACCCACGTACATCAATCTCTGGAAAAAGAAATCATCCCAAATGTTTAGTGGAGGAGTTGAGTCTCCTGGTCAAGCCTGAATGTATTAAATGGGTTCTGTGCTTTAAACATGGAACTTTTTAAAGATTGGGTAGTGAGAAAAGCTGAATTGAGTGAAAAAGGCAAAGCAGCAGGATTGTTGTCCCCTCTCGTTCTTGTTTCCCCAAAATTAGACTGGCTTGAACTTTTTTTTTTTTATTTTTAAATACAAGAGGTGTGTTTGCATTCTGTTTCTCTAAGGTTTCTGCTTTCAGGGTTTTCTCTGAAATCATGATATCTAAAAATGTTTTTGTTTTGAATGAAAGCTAAACCTGGCGTGTGAGCACATAACCCCAGGCCTTCAGAAGAACACCAAATATTTCAAGACTAATGGTAAAATTCCCAAAGCTGGAAAAATACACAGCATTAAGCTTGGGCCATGGCCTGAGGGCAGATGTGAGATTTCCAGCTTTTCAACATGGCAAATTTGTGCTGTTTTAATGATGGCAATAAATAAAGCCATATGGGTTTGGGGTTCTTTTTTACATTGAAAAAAAAAAATCCTATTTGCAAACAGATTTCCTGGCAAAACCACCCTCATTTACTGCTTTCCAAACAGTGACGATTTCGTGGTCTGATCCTTTGTTTGTCAGATATGATTTTTCTTGTGTGAACTTCAAATATATCCTGAACTTCTGTGAGCTCCAGAATCTTCCCCTTTACTTTAGACAGGTGCTTTGTGATTGTGGTGTTTTTTGGAAGATTTCCTGTCTCTTCTTTTGCACTTGTACATGAAATTTTCTATGATATTCTGGCTTTCCACAGCCAACCCCTGTGTTGTTAATTTTTGGTTGGAGTGTTGCTCATTCACAGGGAATTTGTTTTAATCCTTTACTTTATGGGGTCTCATGATTCTCTCCTCTCTCAGATCTTTTCCTTGCACTTTTTGGGGCGCAAACTCTGGGGGTATTTCAGTGGGCAGTGACTCTCAGTGACGTTCCCTGCCTCCTTGAGCAGCCCCAGCAGACACATCCATGAAGTTGTTCCAGGCAGGGATGGTTTGATCCCTCAGTCTTTGCTCATGGAATTCCATCAGCTCCCCGGGAGCCTTCCCTGAGCCAACACTGCAGGAGTTCATCCCAGCCTCTGGAAATGCAAACCTGCTGGGCACCAGGACTCCTCCTGCCAGGTGGCCTTCCATTGTTTAAATTATTTTTTTTCCCTAACATATTTACGGATCTCCTCCTGAACTCTTTCTGTTCCCCACTAAAAATAACCCCTGTTTGAAACCACTGCAGACTTTAAACGCCACGGAGAAGCCTCTTGCCCCGTCTGAGAGTGACCCTGGGGGCCCAAGGAGCAAAGAGGGCTCCAAAGACAAGAAGTCCACGCTGGAGCTGGGCAAGCAGAAGGGCAGGGAGCAGCCAGAGCCCCGGGAGCAGCCAGCAGCTGAGCCTGACTCCATCCACAACGGCGGCGACGCCAAGGAGCCCTCCTACAAGAAGGCAGAGAAGAGGCAGTCCCTGGGAGGGTTTTTTAAAGGCCTTGTACGTTCATTTCTCTTCCTTTTTTTTGCTGTTTTCTGGGTGGTTTAGGCACTCTGATCCACGTGGGATTGGTGCTTCAATTTCACCAGCAGAACTTGGGCCAAAGAACAGCAAGGTTTTGGGAAAGGGAGGAAAATTCAGGGCTTGGGGTCCTGGCTGAGGCAGGGGTGGTTTGGTGCTTTGCCCTTTGGGTGCTGTTGAGGCAGGGATGGTTTGGTGCTTTGCCCTTTGGGTGCTGTTGAGGCAGGGATGGTTTGGTGCTTTGCCCTTTGGGTGCTGTTGAGGCAGGGATGGTTTGGTGCTTTGCCCTTTGGGTGCTGTTGAGGCAGGGATGGTTTGGTGCTTTGCCCTTTGGGTGCTGTTGAGGCAGGGGTGGTTTGGTGCTTTGCCCTTTGGGTGCTGTTGAGGCAGGGATGGTTTGGTGCTTTGCCCTTTGGGTGCTGTTGAGGCAGGGATGGTTTGGTGCTTTGCCCTTTGGGTGCTGTTGAGGCAGGGATGGTTTGGTGCTTTGCCCTTTGGGTGCTGTTGAGGCAGGGGTGGTTTGGTGCTTTGCCCTTTGGGGTCCTGGCTGAGGCAGGGGTGGTTTGGTGCTTTGCCCTGGGGATGCTGTTGAGGCAGGGATGGTTTGGTGCTTTGCCCTTTGGGTGCTGTTGAGGCAGGGATGGTTTGCCCAGCAGGAGCTGGAATTGTTGGCACAGATATGATTTTTGGCACTGTTGGCACAGCGCTGGGTTCATGCCTTGGCTTTCGGGATGATTCAATGTTCCTACAAATTACAGGGAAAGTGGAGGTGGGGCTGGTTTAGCAGAGGAACCTGTCTGCCCCTGTGGGAGTGCAGCTGGGACATCCCTGCCAAGGAAAATCCCTGCAAAACAAAACCCCTGCAAGTTCAAAATGAAGGAAGGTAGTCAAAATCAAAACTCCTTTGTGGAGTTTAACAAGAGACACACATTTAGAATTCTTCCAGAAAGGGAGATCTGGAGGAGTGAGGAAAGACCTTCAAAATTCATGAAAGACACAGAGAGAGGCAGGAAAGGTGGCTCAGACTGAAAGGACAAGAAAAGCTTTAAGATCAAGGGAGGAGATTGTGAGAGGTAAAAAGACCATTTGAGGAATAAAACAGAATCAGTGTAGAGGAGGTAGAGATGTTCTGTAGGATTTATTTTTTCAGTTTGCCTCAGTTTGGTTGTGCAGTCCCTTATCTTCTGCTGCAGTTAGAGAGAGTGCTCCTGCAGCTTCCCTCTCCCACTAACTCTAAAAAAATAGAAATTTTTGACAATATTAAAGTTGATCTGGTCAGTTTATTATGCTTCAAAGTGGCAGCAAACCACATAACAATGAGGTCTGCATATGGGAAAACTCTCATGGAATATTATTATGGATTATTATTATTATTACCTCTCTTAGAATATGCTCAGGATTACCAAGAGCTAAGAAACTCATTCTGCAATCTAAAAAAAAATAATCTTATCTCCTAGGTGATCAGAAGGTGTAATCATTGATGTAAAATATTAGATCACACCAGCATTGCCATTTCAAGATAACAGCTCGATTGTCTGGGAACAACTCAGCAGAGAAATTCAGCTTTTTGTTGATAAAATGGGAGCAGGAGATGTTGAAGAGGGGATCCAGCAGCTCCTGTTCTGGATTTTAACCCCACCCTCTCCTGGATCTGAGTCCCCTGGGAATGCACAGAGCAGGAGGATGGCACAGTGCAGGAATGGAGATTAAACACTGCAGCTCCAGCCTCTGCTCCCAGCTGCGCTGGAAATGCTGGAATTTTGGCTACAAATGCTGAAATTTTGGCTACAACTGGAGCCATTGATGTAAGCAAACAGCATCAGTGCCTGGCTGCAGGGTTTGAGCACAGATAAGGTTGTTCCTATGGTAAAAGAGATTAATTTATAAGCTGTAGCAAATGTATTTAGGGAGTCTTTGAAAGATTAGATTAGAAATGAAAAGAAAGGGGGAAAAAAAGATTAAGAACATTGTTTCCTGAGCTGGAATAACTCACAGTCCAGTTGTCAGGAGCTGGGAGTGCTCAGCACATGGAAAGTATTTGGATTTTTTCTGATCAGAGTATGTGCTGCCCTAACCCAGGCTTCTCCCGAGCAAAATCTGGGGGGAAAAATACTCCAGCACCACGATTTTGCTGTGTGTGCCCTTTAAAATGCTCTTCCCAAATGTTCCAAGCTCGCTGTGACAAAGCCATGGGCTGGTGGTACCTGAGCTCCTGAATCCCAGGGCAGAGCTGGAATTTGTCCCTTAAAAGAGGCAGAACAAAGTTCTTTCTTTCACAAGAAAGAAGGGCTTGGAAATTCCAGTTCAGCAGGAATCATCAGCCAGTCTGATCTTCCTGCTTTAATCAGCAACCACCTTGAAAATGGGTGCAGTAGGAGACTGCAGTGAGCAAGGAAGTGACCTCTGCAAAATGGGTGCCAAAAGAGGCAAAATGGGGATTTTCGCCAAGGAGAATCCTCCTCCTTCCACCCTTTTATAGGAAGAAAGGCAAATGGTATCATTGCATTCCCTGATCAGTCTAGAAGTGACTTCCTCATGCTCAGACAGGAGCTGGAGCTGGCAGACCCCATTACTCCTGTGATGTGGGAGATCTTCACCTGACGGGGAGGTTTTTAGGGGTTTTGGGTAAATTTGGAATGAGTAGCTCATGTAGTACTGGTTGGTGGATAAATGATGGATTTGCTGCTACCTGTAAATGGCCAAACCCTTTCATTCTGCTCTAGAGCATCCTCCAAACTCAACACCAGGGGAAGCAGAAGCGAAGCCACTGCAGCCAGCTCAGCTGCACGAGGTCACAATCAGCTTTAGATGGCATTTTTCAGTCCATTGTGATTTTTGGCTGCTCTTTTTCGTACTTAGATCCCCCAAGGTGAAACATTGAAAGAAGATCAGTGAGGTGGAGCCTTATCAGTGTAAAAACCTTGCTGGTTTTACTTCCCTGAAGGGGATAAGGAAGTTGAGACCTTTCACTGCCCATGCATAACACGGAATCCTCCTGAAGTGGAGACTCTGGAAGGAACAATTCACACATTATTCTGCCTGGTTCCTATCCTAGGGAGAGCACAGAGGCACCTATAGCTTTGTCACGCTGGATTTTCTGCTCAGCAAGGCATGATTTGTGTTACAGGCAGCACTGACACCCCACAGTGGTAACAGTGACCTCAAACACTCTTTGTGGGTCCTTTTTGCTCAAGTTTTGGCAGCTTCAAGGCCGGCAAAATTAGGTCAAGCACCTTAAACCAGAGCCAAGTTTTTATCACTTAGTGAAAAATGTGGTTGGTATAGTTAGAGCTATACATTTCCTTCATCTAAGCTGGATTAGTGTCTTGGAGTGGTTCCAAACCCAGAATTATGTTTGCAGTGTAAAAAAAGCTTTATCACTTGAACATTGTCGAATACCTGTCATGCATAAAAGTATTTAATGTTCCTTTAACCCAGAGCAGAGCAGGGCTGGCTATAATACACCATTCATCATGCCTGAAGGACTCTTAGCAGGGCTGCAGTGAAGCGTTCAGGGCAAGGAAATGTTAGAGAAATTATGCCAAAACTCCAATACTACAGACACACAGCAGCCTGGCTCTGGTGTGTGAGCCCAGCTCCTGACAACAATTGTTTCCATGCCAGTTGAGACAATTCTATTAAAATAACCCCCACATTTAGGCAGGAACTTTGTGTGGTTCTCATGATGCAGATAGTGCTCGTGTCTTTGTGCATATTAAATGAAGAAAAGCAGGGAGATTAAATCAGTGGGAAACATCTGGCAGCAAAAGTCCAGGACACAATTCCAGACTTGACCATTCAGAAACACTTGGAAATGTTTCTAAAGGTGTCTCCCTTGTCTCCACAGGGCTCCAAAAGGATGTCGGATGCAGAAGTGCAGACAGATCCCGTGTCCATCCTCCCTGCTGGGAAATCCAAGTAGTGCCCAGCCCTGGCTGCTGGAGGGAGGCTCAGCAGCCTCTGGGAGCTCCAGGAATGACTCCTTTCCTTTCTGGCAGCAGGAATGACTCCTTTTCCCTCCCACGGCTGTCACAAACACCCAGGGCTGCAGCAAACAAACACTGGGTACCATTGCAGGTTGTCACTGGCAGGGTTTGTTCCTCACCTGTAGGAAGCAGCTCTACAGAACCCCGTGAAATGTGTTTAAGGTAAGGTGCTGTGGATGGTTTGAGGTGTGCAGAGGGCAGGGTAAGGCAGGTAGGAGGGTGGCAGAGAATTCAATGAATGGCAGGAAAAGCAGGCAGGTGACAGAGGAGGGCAGCGAGGCACGGGCACGGGAGAATCCTCCGCTTCAGAGAGCTTGAAAGCAGCCGGGGAAACACAAATGCCCTGCAGAAATGTCCTGCTTTGGTGTAACGACAGCCGAGTCACTTCTGGGGGCGTTTGGACAGAGCTGGAACTGGAGCTGAGCCCTTCAGCCTGGCAGAGCCCGTGGCGATCGAGTCCTGCTTGCTGCTGGTTATTAATGTAAATTAAAACGCTAAAATGCAAAGGCTCGGCGGGATTGGGGCAGCTCCCGTCTCGGCCGGGCGGGGTGGGATAACAAATTAAAAGCTATTTAAGGTTCTAATAGGACACAAGAGGGCAGCCACGTCCCCTAACGCCGGGCTGTGCCTGCCAGCCCGGAATTAATGTTCCTTAGATCATAGAAAACTTAAATGTTCATCCCGATGTTTGTTTATATCCATACTTGTAATTAATCCTAATAAAAACCAAAATCAAAGCTGCCCAGGCAGCTCTCTGCTTCACAAGACTCCTGTAATAACTGTAGTTAATAAATTTTACAGAAAATTAAGATTTCTGTTTGTTCAGTCCTAGCCTGTACAGGGAACCAGGGGCCTGACATTTTAATCCACACTGATCTTAATGATGCAATATTGTATATTTTGACATCCTTATCTTTAAATAAACTAATACTTATCATTTGAAACAAAAAACCAGTTGCTGTTTCAATTTCCAAACCAAGTTTGTTATTTACATCCCCGTGGTCTGATGATTGATGTGACATTAAGGCATAAACCAGCACAGACAAACCTTGCCTGTGGAGGGAACAGTTGCTATTCTCTCTTTATTTGAGTGAAGATTACACCTGGAACACAGAGGGGAATTCTGTACATTCTGCGCAATTATGTTTCTAACTAATCAGAGAGCACAGAGGTGCAAAGGCCCTGCAGTTCAGTGGGGGTTTGGCTCTGGGTTCTGCAAACCTGCAGGTTTGGGGTGCCCAGCCCAAGCTTGCAGCTGGTTCTGTGCACAAAGAGCACAGACCAAGGGTTCTGTAGCTATAAAGGCACTTTCTGCTCCCTCCCTGGCACTTTGATGATACAAAGGGATATCAGTCCTCTGGTTCTGTTGGATTCCTCCTCTGGTTCTGTTGGATTCCTCCTCTGGTTTGGATTCCTCCCCTGGTTCTGTTGGATTCCTCCCCTGGTTCTGTTGGATTCCTCCCCTGGTTCTGTTTGATTCCTCCCCTGGTTCTGTTGGATTCCTCCCCTGGTTCTATTTGATTTCTCCCCTGGTTCTGTTTGATTTCTCCCCTGGTTCTGTTTGATTCCTCCCCTGGTTCTGTTGGATTCCTCCCGTGGTGCTCTTTGATTCCTCCCCTGGTTCTGTTGGATTCCTCCCCTGGTTCTGTTGGATTCCTCCCCTGGTTCTGTTGGATTTCTCCCCTGGTTCTGTTGGATTCCTCGCCTGGTTCTGTTGGATTCCTCCTCTGGTTTGGATTCCTCCCCTGGTTCTGTTGGATTCTTCCCCTGGTTCTGTTTGATTCCTCCTGTGGTGCTCTTTGATTCCTCCCTTGGTTCTGTTGGATTCCTCCCCTGGTTTTGATTCCTCCCCTGGTTCTGTGTGATCCCTCCTGCCAGCAGCAGCTTTGCAGAGCCCCTCATCCTGCCCATACCGCAGCCACACGTGGAAGGAGAGGAAG
The DNA here is from genome assembly GCF_037042795.1 of Molothrus aeneus. Lineage (NCBI taxonomy): Eukaryota > Metazoa > Chordata > Aves > Passeriformes > Icteridae > Molothrus > Molothrus aeneus. The sequence continues at coordinate 13,358,605 of NC_089662.1, forward strand.
AAAGGTCTTAGGAGAAGCATCCCCAGCTCGGGGAGTTTCCGCATTCCACACGGATATAAGGAACATTAAATGCAGCTTTCATGTCCAGGAAAGCTTAGGGAGTCATTTGGAAATCAAAGCTTTGGAAGGGCTGCAGCCCAGGACAAAGGAAAAGAGCAGCCGAGGCAGTACATTGCATTTGGAGCCCGCTGCCAGCAAACAGGCTCTGGTTTGATGCTGTGGAGTACAACTGGAGCAGATCACACTGATCAAGGGTCTCAGGGTGTGTTTCATGGGGCATTTTGGAAGGGTTTTAAGCATCTGATGAATATAAAAGGGAATGGATCAAAACTGCAGATTTTTGTGCAAGAAATGCTGGCTTACAGCACACAGAGGTGCCAGACCCATCCACCCTCAGAGCAGGGAATCTCACCAGGACCTTGCCCTTGGAAGTTTAAGGTCTTTCACTTTAGGAGCTGAGTCTGCTCCCACTGAGCCAGGCCCTGATTCAGGGTTTGTGTTTCACAGCTCTGCACCCACAACATGGTGTAAGGGCACCTGGATACCTTTTGGGATATAAATGTTCACAGCTGGCTTTAAAGGCACTCATGCCACAAAAGCCATGGTTTTCTGCATGGAAGGATGGTGTGACAGGAGATAAACACAGAGGGGTCTGGCTGTGGGACTGAGCCCAGGGCAGCTGCAGGTGGAATGGCTCTGGATTCTGTGCAGTCACACAATCTGAGAATATCAGTGAGAAATCTGGATTTGTTATAGGCTCCACCTCTTCTGGATAACACACCCTGGGCTTTACTGGCAATTTCAGCAGCTCAGCAGTTCTGAGAACACAAAAACAGGAAATTCTGCAGCAGCCCTGATGAGGCTGAAGATGCTTACGAATTCCTTAAAGAAGTGTCATTTTCTGGAAACAAATTATCAAAAGCCTCGAAGAAGAATAAACCTCTTATCAGCACTCTTTGCTTTGACTTCATCATTTCCTATTAAATCTGTCACCTGCTGCAGGGCAGAGGAAAGAACCTCCTGCACAGGAAGCACCAGAGATTGGACTTTACACCGGAAAGGGACAGAGTCCAAATTCCTCCTTTATCACATCCCAGAGTGAGTGAGCAGGTGATGCAGAGCCAGCAGTGCCCCTTCACCTGCCTTTGCACACAGCAAGGGCCTTCATTCTGATCACAGACCTTTATTCTGGTCATAGTCCTTCATTCTGATCACAATCCTTCATTCTGATCACAGTGCTTTATTCTGATCACAGTGCTTTATTCTGATCACAGTCCTTCATTCTGACCACAATCCTTTATTCTGATCACAGTCCTTCATTTTGACCACAATCCTTCATTCTGATCACAGACCTTTATTCTGATCAAAATCCTTCATTCTGATCACAGTCCTTCATTCTGATCACAGACCTTTATTCTGGTCATAGTCCTTCATTCTGATCACAATCCTTCATTCTGATCACAGTGCTTTATTCTGATCACAATCCTTCATTCTGATCACAGTGCTTTATTCTGATCACAGTGCTTTATTCTGATCAAAATCCTTCATTCTGATCACAGTCCTTCATTCTGATCACAGACCTTTTATTCTGGTCATAGTCCTTCATTCTGATCACAATCCTTCATTCTGATCACAGTGCTTTATTCTGATCACAATCCTTCATTCTGATCACAATCTTTCATTCTGATCACAATCCTTCATTCTGATCACAATCTTTCATTCTGATCACAGACCTTTATTCTGATCACAATCCTTCATTCTGATCACAGACCTTTATTCTGATCACAGTCCATTCTGATCCCAATCCTTTATTCTGCTCACAATCCTTTATTCTGCTCACAGGGGTGATAAGGACAGACCCTCACCGATGGCATCTACACCACAGTTAGAATTTTGCAGACTCATCTTTGTGCACCAGTTCCAGGGATGTTTGTGATGACTTCATAGGAGTTGTTTGGAGAGCAGAAGGGAAGTGGGGATTAAGCTGCAGAGGTTTCACTTTTTTTTTGCTGTCAGCAGTTTCAAGTCCATTGGAGAAATGGATTCTGAGCTGGTACAGGCTGAAATTTTATTACTTTGGTAAATGAATCTGAAGTAGCCCAGAATGTTGGGACTCCATCATCACAGGAAGCTTTTCTCTCTGCAGCTTTTGAGCCCTGGCAGTGGCTGCCAGGAGTGAAGGAAAAGAATTGCTTGTGAAAAATTTGCTTGTAAAATTGAGCTGAAGGAATCTTTTTTCCCTGTTTTTAAAAATTTTTAATTTTTTTTTTTTAACCACTGCTTCACATACTGAAAAGCCACATTGTTATCAAATGCCTTGTTCAGGAACCCCTCATCAAATTCAGTAATCAGGGCTAGATAACTTTATTGCTCCCTGTTTATTGCCACAAAATGCTCTATCAACATTCACAACCCCAGCCACGGAGCAGAACCAGTCTTAAAAATTATAGAAAAAATTCTTTTAACCCCAAGAACCCAGAATTGGGCCACACCAGAAGGATTTTGGTACTTCCAGCCCTGCCAGAGACACAGCCACACAAATTTCACTGCAGTGAGACTAAATCCATGCAAAGGCTTTTATTGCCATTGTGACTACAGTCAAAAATAATTTTTTTGGCTCTCTTCTCCCACTTTGTTGCCTCCACACAGTCCTAGCACAGTAAAACTGCCGAGTAAAAATCAGATTTTGCTGAGGGGGTCTGCAGGTGCCGCGGGGCACTGAAAGGGTTAAGGGCTGCAGTGGGGTCAGCCCAGTTGGGTTCATTTGGGAGGTGATGAGAAGGTTTAATCCCCTAAAGGGATGGGCCAGGGAGGAAGAGCTGCAGGAGGAAGGGCTGGCTGTTCCCAGGAGCAGGTAAGAGCCGTGCCCAGCCAGTTTGGGGTGGGTTTGTGGGGTTTGGTGCCTTTCCAGTCTTTTTGTGGCTTCCCAAGGAGACAGCAGTGCTTGATAAGGTTTTATGGTTCCATTCCAGTCTTTTTGTGGAGTGGTTCTCCTGCGGTTTGGGCTGGTTCCCCTGGAGTTTGTGGGGTTGTTGTCCTGTGATTTGGGGTGGTTCCTCCATGGTTTTTTGGGTGATTCCCCTGGGCTGATTCCTCCATGGTTTGTGGGGTGATTCCCATGGATTGTTTGGGGTGGTTCCCCCATGGTTTGGGGAGATTCCCCTGGTTTTTGTGGGGTGATTCTCCTGGGCTGATTCCCTGTGGTTTGTGGGGTGGTTCCCCCATGGTTTGGGGAGATTCCCCTGGTTTTTGTGGGGTGATTCTCCTGGACTGATTCCCTGTGGTTTGTGGGGTGGTTTCCCCTGGATTTTGTGGGTGGTTCTCCCGTGGTTTGTGGGGTGGCTCTCCCGTGTTTAGGGCTGATTCCCTTGGATTTTATGGGGTGGCTCCCCTGGATTTTATGGGGTGGTTTCCCTGTGGTTTGTGGGGTGGCTCTCCTGTGTTTTGGGCTGATTCCCCTGGATTTTATGGGGTGGTTCTCCTGTGTTTGGGGCTGATTCCCCTGGATTTTATGGGGTGGTTTCCCCGTGGTTTGTGGGGTGGCTCTCCTGTGTTTTGGGCTGATTCCCCTGGATTTTATGGGGTGGTTTCCCCGTGGTTTGTGGGGTGGCTCTCCTGTGTTTTGGGCTGATTCCCCTGGATTTTATGGGGTGGTTCTCCTGTGTTTGGGGCTGATTCCCCTGGATTTTATGGGGTGGTTTCCCCGTGGTTTGTGGGGTGGCTCTCCTGTGTTTTGGGCTGATTCCCCTGGATTTTATGGGGTGGTTCCCCCGTGGTTTGTGGGGTGGCTCCCCTGGCAGTGCTGTGCAGCTCCCTGGCTCTATCCCCACCAAACCCCAGTGCCTGGGAGGTGCTGCCCACCTGCAGCCCAGCACATCCCTCTGCCCTCCCACCTTTTTGCTGGAAGCCAAAATGTGGCCTTGGCCACCTCATTCAACCCTGAGAGCATAAATAACTCTGACCTCCTCAAATACCTATTTAAAGGTGAATGGCAATGCTAAAATGTGAATTTAGTGGTGCCTGGAAGTACAGGGCAGCATTTATCACAGAAAGAACAAGTTTTTAAAGTTGTCTTTCCCTGTAAAACGTGCTGGGAAGGAGGGGATGTGACACTAAAACCCCTGAAAGAACCAAACAGGGCTGGTATTGAGAGTTTTGATGTAAAAAAATGATGGATTTTGGTGCATCAGAAAAGCTTTCTTGGTGAAGGAAATTGTGAAATGCTCTTCCTTGGGTTAACTTTGGTGGGGGATTTTTTCTGTTTTATTAATTCTCAACAAACAAAATTCTCAGCCCCACTTAAGTTTGTAACTGCCTTGATTAGTGCAGGGAGATTAAGAAATTCTGTAAAAGGAACCTGAATTCATCAGAAAAGCTTTCTTGGTGAAGGAAATTGTGAAATACTCTTCCTTGGGTTAATCTTGGTGGGAAATCGTGTCTGTTGTATTCATTCTCAACCAAAAAAAATTTCTCAGCATCTCTTAAGTTTGTAACTGCCTTGATTAGTACAGGGAGATTGAGAAGTGGGGTAAAAGGAACCTGAATTCTGCCTTCAGAGCACTCTGGGGCTGTGGCAAGGTGAGGGTTAAGGGAAATCTCCTTTTTCCTGGCCCTGTGTGTCAGTCACAGAGCTGACCTGCAGTGATGTAACATAATATGGACACGAGGCTTTTACCAAATGTCACTCTGAAACAAAGCATGTGCTTTTAGGGAAAGTTGTTTGTTTTAACTGAGCCCAAAATGAAGCATTCATCATCTTGTCTCTTGTGCAGCACATTGTTCTAGCTTGGAAAAAGCTGAAACTAAACCATATGCTGAAAGGGGAAGAATTCAGAAAAATTTCCTCACTTTCCATCCAGTCTGTGCCTCGTTTTTGAGCTTCAAGGGGAGCAAAAATGTGATTGCTGTAGACAGGGTAAAGATGGTGTTGCTATTCCCAGTCCTTTGCACAGAGTAGGTGCTTTCAGGAACTTGGAAACAAACATTGCACTAAAATTACTGCTGGTTCCTGGCAGAATTGCTTGTAAATGTCTGCATTGGAGGCTGGAAATAGAATTTGGGGGTTTGCAGAACGTGTTCCTCAGGCTTGTTGTCCACAGATGTAGCTTTGTTCTTACGGGCACACGGCTGCCAAGAATTCCCTAAGCAACTGCTGATTCTGCAGACTTACATTTGGGGGTTCTGCTTGTAATTTCTCCAAGAACTGAAGATTTTATAAATGCTGATTCCTCGGCAGGGAGATGTTGTGGAGGTCACCCCAAATTGGCATTGTCAGCTTGTTTGCAACTTCCCTTTTATCTTGAATTTACTCCTAATTGATTCTTCATAAGATTGTACTGTTAGCTCCAATAAAAGGCGAAAAATATGATGTTTGCTAGTTTGGAAATTGATTTGGAAGTTTGGGGACAAATCACTGTTTTTGTGGAGTATTGTCTATTTTCAATTTACTGTTGGACTCCACATATCAACCACATTTATCTGAGTACTTCTTTATATCTGATTTCTTAACACATTTAGTTGATCTCTGCCCTGCCAGCATGAGAACACAAAGTACTCCTGAAAGATCTCAGCTTGCAGTCTGAGATAGTTAAAACTCATGTAGCAGCCTAGTTGTTATCACCAACAGCCATCTCAGATATTTAAAGTGAGATTTTTGTTCCAGCTGTTAGACTGAATTTAGATTTTGCTGTTAATTTTGCTGAATTTAGATTTTTGCTGTCTGTAGAAAAAAAAAAATTAAAATTAACCATCAGTTTTTGCAAGTTAATGCAGTGTTGACTTCAAATCAGGCCACCTCCAGGAGGAGAATGCTTTATTCTACCTACATTTGTTTACACTCCTTGGGTGTCTTTGGGGTTTTTTGCATTCAAGGCAGAGATGCAGAGCACCCACAGTAAGATGCACTGTTTAATTTCCTTTTTTCCATGCGCTGTTTAATTTCCCTTTTCCCAGTGTTTATTACACCTGAACTCTTTCTGCACAAGGTTTGGTACCAGAGGCTGCCCTCAGGTCAGAGATGGCCACGCTCAGGCATGACAGGCTCTTCTTTTTTTGCTTTTTCTCTATTTTTCCTTGCTGCACATCTAACTTGCATCACCAGGAGCAGCCCTGAGCTGGAATTCTGTGTGACTCTCACAAATCCCAGTCTGACAAATGCAAAGGATTTACCTGGAATTCTGTGTGATTCTCACAAATCCCAAACTGACAAATGCAAAATATTTACCTGGAATTCTGTGTGAATCTCACAAATCCCAATCTGACAAATGCAAAAGATTTACCTGGAATTCTGTGTGATTCTCACAAATCCCAATCTAAAAAAATACAAAATATTTACCTGGAATTCTGTGTGATTCTCACAATTTCCAATCTAAAAAAATACAAAATATTTACCTGGAATTCTGTGTGATTCTCACAAATCCCATTCTGACAAATGCAAAATATTTACCTGGAATTCTGTATGATTCTCACAAATCCCAATCTGACAAATGCAAAAGATTTACCTGGAATTCTGTGTGATTCTCACAAATCCCAGTCTAACAAAGGATTTGTTAGATTGGGATTTTGTAACAAACCCCAATCAATACAAAGGATTTACCTGGAATTCTGTGTGACTCTCACAAATCCCAATCTAACAAATGCAAAATACGGTTTTCTTTTTCTTTTTTTTTCATGAAAAAGTCTAATGCACGAGCCTGGGCTCACACAGAGTCTTGTCACCCTTTCAGGCAGGTTTCGATGTGTGGCAGGATAATTGAGATGTCAAAAAGTGCCTTGCTTTTACTGTCATTAAATGGGTGTACCTGAGAATTCCTGAACTGGATTCAGCAGAATCCCAGAGTGCAGAGCAGAACAGTGCTGCAAATGCTGATAATACTGCAGCTACTCCCTGAATTACCTGGGGTATGATGATTCTGGGCACAAACTCTCAAAAGCATCACTGCTGTTATTACACAGTTTGGAAATTATTCCCTTAGAATTAGAGAGATTTTTAACCACCAGTTTGACAAAGTTGGCTGCTTTATTTTATTTTATTTTATTTTTTATTTTTAATTCTTTAATTTTTATTTTTTATTTTAATTTTTTTAATTTATTTTTTATTTCAATTTTTTTCTTACCACAGCCCTGCTGCTGGCACTGCACTCAATCTATAGTGATGTTAGTTTGGTTTAGGTTTTATGAAGGCAGTTGAGAGCATCCTGTGGATTCCTGAGCTCACTCAAATCTCAGAGCCCTGCAACCCTGTTTGACACAGAACTTCCCCATCCTGCAAGCTCAATGGCAGCAATAAAACCATCGATGCTGCTTTTCTAACAGGGCAGAAATGAGTTCCTCTGTGCAGAAATGTCTGCCTGAAGCAGATTCTCCATGGAGTGTTCTGTCAGTGTGTGCACACTCACCACCCAGCATTCCTGGGACCCCAGGGATTCAGTTCCCATAAGCACGGATGATATAATTCCTTCCAGGACCAGATTCATGTGCTAATGTCACTGTTACACAACTTTAAAATAACGACATGAGGTGCTAAATAATCAAAAAGCTTTCTTCTTCCTTACCTCCACCACTAATTTTTCCAATGAGAAACTGAAAATGTGATTTTTTTTTTTAATGTAAAAAACCAGAGTTCTCTTCTGTCCTAACACAGACCTTACATCAAAAAGAGTTTTGTTATCTCCCTTCCCTGCCCCTGAACCAGAAGCAATTTCCTCACCCTGCCTGGCCCTGTTCTCACACAGAAAAATGTTCTTTGGCGTGTTCTTTGGCATGTTCTTTGGCATGTTCTTTGGCATGTTCTTTGGCATGTTCTTTAAGATGTTCCGTGGCGTGTCCCGAGCCTGGCAGCAGCAGCCCAGCCCCTCACAGCCCTGCTGGGTTTTCAGCCATCCCCTGGCTCCTGCCCGAGTTTCCTTTGAGTGTTGCCTCCCATCACTTCCCTCCTCCCTTCCCCTGCTCAGCCCCATCTCCCTCTCCAGTGCCAGTAGAGGGCACTTGGATTTAATTTCTTGCACGGTTCAGGCTCTCAAACTATTCAGCAGTAGCATTTACAGGTTTTTTGTTTGTTTTATTTTTCCCTGAGAAAGCCCAAACCAGCCCATAATCCCATTTAGGATCCCAGATCCCAAACCAGCCCATAATCCCATTTAGGATCCCAGATCCCAAACCAGCCCATAATCCCAGTTTAGGATCCCAGATCCCAAACCAGCCCATAATCCCATTTAGGATCCTGGATTCCAAACCCCAAACCAGCCCATAATCCCAACCTGTGTGATCCCAGTTTAGGATCCCAGATCCCAAACCAGCCCATAATCCCAGTTTAGGATCCCAGATCTCATAACAGCCCATAATCCCAGTTTGGGATCCCAAACCAGCCCATAATCCCATTTAGGATCCCAGATCCCAGATCCCAAACCAGCCCATAATCCCGGTTTGGGATCCCAGATCCCATCTGGAGCGCAGGCAGGAGCTGGGGTGGCACTGAGGGTTCCCCTGTGCTGATCCCAGCTCTCTGCTCCTGAGGAGGATTTTTCTCCTCTGGGGGAGGACAATGAGCAGCTCCTGAGATGTTTTCGGAGCAGTTTCTGCCCAGCTCTGGGTAAATAAACTCCTGCAGCCTCAGCAAAACCAGGTTTAACCCAGCCAGGCTCAGCTCCCCCTGAACTCCCTGCTCATCTCTGTTGCCCTTTTGGGGTATTTGGATGTTTTCTGGATTTGCAGTTCAGGATGGAGGTTGTGTCTGGTGGTCTCGGCTCAGGTTTCCTGCTGCCCTCCCCTCCCTCATGCAGAATAAAGCAATTTATCCAGAATAAAGCAATTTATCCAGAATAAAGCAATTTATCCAGAATAAAGCAATGCCCCTGCCTGCTCCCATCCCAATTCCTTTAAAGCAGGCGATGCCCCTGCCTGCTCCCATCCCAATTCCTGCCCCAGAGAGCTCCTGCCTGGCACTGCTGGGGCCTCACCGGGGTTCCTTTGGTGCCTTTGTTGGGACCCCACTGGTTAAAAGCTGATGTGGGGCAAACCAAAGCCAAGGAGTGCCGGGAAAGGGGTGATGATAAAGGGGAAATGAGAACTGATCCTTGCAAAAACTGGTGTGCTTAGGGCAGAAAAAAAATAATGCAACTAAAACGAAAAATGTAACTGCACAGTTTGATGGGAATGCTAGGCAAGCACCACAGAAGTGCCTTTAAATTAAAAAGAGAGAGGATAAATAAGTGCCTGATGTATATGAAAAGATATATATTCCCTGCTCCATTCTCCCTTTGTCTTTCAAATGCAGAAGAAACAAAAAGGTCAGGAGAGATTTGGTGGTGCCATAACACGGAAGTGACTTTTTGTGCTGCTGTGAATGTGGCATTGTTCTTCTCTTGGTGTCCCCTTCAGAGTGAGAATGAAATTAGAACAATGCTGCTGAGGAAGGGACAGAGCTGTGCTGAGAGGAAACTGAGCTCACCTGAGAGCCTGAGCACGGGGCTCGCAGGGGAAGCTGCAGCTCGCTCTCAGCAGAAGCCGCTCAGGAAGCAGCACCCTGAGAACCCTCGCGCTCTGCCTGAGCCCTGAGGTCCCGGTGCGAGCCTCCCCAGCACTGCCAGCCACCCCCGGGAGTCCCTGAGGGATGCTCTGTGCAGAATGGGAACGGGCTGGGGCCTGGCAGTGGTACAGGGTGGGGCAGAGACAGCTATTTGTGATTCCATGTGATGCACAGGCCATTAATGGGTTTAGTTCCACGTGTCCGCTCAGGTGTGTGCTTTCAGCTCAGGCAGCACTCAGGGAACTGCATGGATACTCTGAGAGAGACAGAGCTGCCTGTTCCTGGCCTTAATTAATGAGAGGCTGCTGCAATTAGCTGCCTGAGGAAAGCAGGGGTGCAGCTGCCAGCATCAGCTGAGTTATAAATGTGGGGTGCATTGGGAGCCTTGAGTTATTGTGTGGGATAAACTGGGGCAACTGGCGGCCTTGAGTTGTTCATTTTGAGAACAATGGGGTAACTGGGATCCTTGAGTTATCAATTTGGGGTACACTGGGATCCTTGAGTTATTAATGTGGGGTACACTGGGATAACTGGGATCCTTGAGTTATTGATTTGGGGTACACTGGGATAACTGGGATCCTTGAACTGTTAATGTGGGGTACACTGGGGTAACTGTGAGCCTTGAGTTATTAATGAGGGGTACACTGGGATAACTGGGAGCCTGGAATTATTAATTTGGGGTGCACTGGCAGCCTTGAGCTATAAATGTGGGGTAGACTGGGGTAACTGTGAGCCTTGAGTTATTAATGAGGGGTACACTGGGATAACTGGGATCCTTGAGTTGTTAATGTGGGATAACTGGGATCCTTGAGTTATTAATGAGGGGTACACTGGGATAACTGGGATCCTTGAGTTATTAATTTGGGATAACTGGGATCCTTGAGTTGTTAATGTGGGGTACACACACATTTTTCTTCTTAAAAAATACCTGTTCTTGGAAAGAGCTCTGAGAAATCACTTCTTTTAGGCTCCAGATGAAACTCTGGGGGGAGAGAGAGAAACACAAGGAGAATTTCAGCCCCAGTTTGCTGGGGTTTGCTGGAGCCAAACAATCCATCTTGTGCAGGGTGATTTATTCTGTGAAGCAAGAGCAGCACTTCCTCCTCCACAGCCCATCAGGAGACAACAGCATCGAGGCACAAACCCCAATTCTGGAACCTGACCCTGAATATTTGGGGGTCTCTGCCCAGCCTGTGTGCAGGGATTGATAATCTGTGAGTTCCTGCCTGTCTGGGCCAGAGGCTGTTGATGTTTTCTGTGTCAGAGGGAGTTACAGAGAGAGAAATTGCTGATTTTGGTTCCACACAGGGGATGCTTGGAGATTGGTGTGCTCAAAAAGGGAAAAACAAACAAACAGAAAATAAAAATCAAAAGAAAACATATAGAAACAAACAAACAAACAAAAACCTCAAAATAAAAAGAAAACAAATAAACAAAAAAAAACCACCCCAAACTTCACAGTATTGGAGTAGGGAAGTGACATTTTTAATGCTGTTGGGAGTCAGGTTTGGGTTTGGAATGAGCAGATTGGGCTGAGTAAAATAAGTGACCCAAATCTGAGCTGCAACAGGCTCCAAACTTTGTTCTTCTTCTCTTAAAATCTCACTCAGTGTTTCTCACTCAAGCATTTAATACTTAAACAAGTTTAACTTAGGCACTGGGTTTTTTAGATGAAAAATAGTATTTTGTGGAGTAAGACAAGATAAAGCACTTAGAATTGACCGTGAATAATTTAATTTAACCCTTTTTGCATTTAAAATCACCTGATTCAAATAATTTTATTCACAATGGTTTGTCAGATATCGGTGCAATCAAGGCCTGTCCTGTGATTTTTCCTGTAGATGCTCCAGGAGCAGCCTCACATTGTTCAGTTCTTTGTCACATGGCTGGCCACAAGTCACAGTCTGTTATTTCTGTTTCCTGTTTGATGACAGAAATAAGAGACTTGCAGGTCTTGCATATTATCTGATCTATTATGGAAATAAACCCCAGCTTCTGAGAACTGACCCAGGAGCACTTTCCCTGCCTCTCTTCCACCCAAAGCCAGTTTGACTTTAGGAGCTCCTGCTGGAGCTGCTTTTCCTCAGTGTGCTGGAGAACAGCAATGCACAAATCCTCCTTCTTTGTATTAATACAAAGTATTTCTATACCTTTGGTCTTTTGTATTTATGCACCTATATTTATATATAAATATATATAAAATATTAAAATATATATTTATAATATTTAAAATAAAAATAATTATATACGTATATTTATATATTTATATACCTATATATTTGTAGTTATACACCTTTGCTTTGAAGCCCCATCAGAGCCGTGGTTTATTTGATTTATCACCTTTATTTCATGTACCATGGGCCGGTTTCTTTTGTCTCCCTGAGCAGAAGCACTGAGAGGAGTCCATGGAAAGCAGCCCCACGTACATTTGGGGGTGTTCTGTGTGAATTCACACACCAGAGTGGAACCATGGAATGGGCTGGGTTGGGAGGGACATTGAGGGTCTCCTCATCCACCCATCCTGGCAGGGACATTGAGGATCTCCTCATCCACCCATCCCTGGCAGGGACATTGAGGATCTCCTCATCCACCCATCCCTAGCAGGGACATTGAGGATCTCCTCATCCACCCATCCCTGCCAGGGACATTGAGGGTCTCCTCATCCACCCATCCTGGCAGGGACATTGAGGGTCTCCTCATCCACCCATCCCTAGCAGGGACATTGAGGATCTCCTCATCCACCCATCCTGGCAGGGACATTGAGGATCTCCTCATGCCACCCATCCCTGCCAGGGACATTGAGGATCTCCTCATCCCACCATCCATGGCAGGGACATTGAGGATCTCCTCATCCCACCATCCATGGCAGGGACATTGAGGATCTCCTCATCCCACCATCCATGGCAGGGACATTGAGGATCTCCTCATCCACCCATCCATGGCAGGGACATTGAGGATCTCCTCATCCCACCATCCCTGCCAGAGACACCTCCCACCATCCCAGGCTGGAACTGGGCAGTGCCAGGGACCCAGAACAGCCCCAGCTGCTCTGGGAATCCCATCCCAGCCCTGCCCACCCTCCCAGCAAAGGTTCCAGCAGAGCTTGGGTGCAGGATTCCAGGTGGGGCAATTCCAGCTGCTGGTGCCCAGCCCCAGGAGCATCTCATCCCAACCTGGCACCTTTCACTCGCGGGCTGCTGGGGCCCTGCCGTGGTTATCCATCCGTAACTGAGCAGAAATGGGACAAAAGTACCACAAATGGGTGATGGTTGAGGGAGAAATTCATCCCCTGGAGCTCACAGAACCCTGCTATTCGTGAGCTCAGCCACAGCATTTCCCATCACCTCAAATCAAAGTGAAAGAGCAGAGATCACACTCCAAAGGAAGGGCACTAAACTAACTCAGTGCCAGCTCATAAAAGACATTTTTATAAAGGATGTTTAGCAAAAAGCCAATGTTCAAGCAGTGTCTGACATCTAACAGGTCATTGCCCACTTTCAGGAGCCTCTGGAAATTCAGGGGGTGAGGGAGACACAAAGCAAAACCCAGCATGGGGAACAGATGTCAGTGATGAGAATAATCCCAAATGCCCATCCCAGCCCTGCTCTGAACCCATCAGTGATGAGAATAATCCCAAATGCCCATCCCAGCCCTGCTCTGAGCCCATCAGTGATGAGAATAATCCCAAATGCCCATCCCAGCCCTGCTCTGAACCCATCAGTGATGAGAATAATCCCAAATGCCCATCCCAGCCCTCTGAACCCGTCAGTGATGAGAATAATCCCAAATGCCCATCCCAGTCCTCTGAGCCCATCAGTGATGAGAATAATCCCAAATGCCCATCCCAGCCCTCTGAACCCGTCAGTGATGAGAATAATCCCAAATGCCCATCCCAGTCCTCTGAGCCCATCAGTGATGAGAATAATCCCAAATGCCCATCCCAGTCCTCTGAACCCATCAGCAGTGAGTAAGGACAGGCAGGGGCTGCTCCTGGGACCCCCAGTCTGGGTAATTCACCCCAGCAAAACAGGAGCTGAGTGTCTGCAGGGCTCCTGGAGGTGGTGAATGCTTTGTGAAACCACACCACTGTAACCAGAGTTCTGCTCAGGACAAACCCACAAAGGTTTGACAAGGTTACATTAAAGAGAATTTTAGCAATAAAGCCCCCATGGTATTTGGTTTTGTCGATTTTTTTTTTTTTTTTTTTTTTTTTTGTAGTTTAGACTACAGTGCTATCAATTCTAAAAAGAAAAATAGAGTTTTCAAGTCTGGGTATGTGAGACTTTTTTAACATTTGGAGTAGATCCAGCAATTCAGTATCTTAATCCAAAGTCAAGCTTTCTGCAGAACTGCAGTTTTATTATTGTGGTTTAGGTGTATCTGGGAAAGGGGGGGGGGAGAACAAACTGAATTTTGTTGTATTTCAGTTAGAACAAAATGCAACCCCTTAAAACTGCAGTGCCGAAAATAAATATATCTGACTAGGCTGGATTTATGCAACATAACTATAACAAAACAGTGCCAGCAAACTTTGATTTTGTGACATAAACACAGACGTGGTGTCAATCAGTACATGCCTCAGTTCTTGTTCATTCAATACCCTGGTTTTCAGTAGCATTTTTAAATAGACTGTAGGACCAATTTTAAAACTTTGTTTTTAAATTTTAAATGAGGTAAGTTAGGAATATGGTCCCCTTGGTCCCCTGGGATTTCAGGATTCTTCTGTGCTCTGAACCTGTGACATTATTTATATGTAAAAATCAACTCCTAGAAAAGATTTATTTAATAATTCTGCTGGAATAAGTCCCCTTTTGGAGGGAGGAGTTTTGCTCTGAGGTCAGAGTGTGCAGGAGCAGAGCTGCAGTGGATTTCCCAGAGCTCTGGGTCATTCCTGCCCCTCAGGATCAAAGCTGAGCTGGGATGAGACCTCTGCCTTGTGATGTGTTGGGTGCTGTTTCCTTTATTCCCTCCCTCTCTGGAGTGACTTGGTTGCACTTTGAGAGCAGAGGGAGCTGTCAGCATCTCCCTCATCTCCTGCTGGAGGGATTTAGGGAACCTTTGAGGCTGTGCTGTTTCCCAGCCTCATTTCATTTTGTGCCAGTCTATAAGGCTGACACACATCAAATATTTTAGGTTGTTGTCATATCCTCCCTTAGTCATAATTTGGTCAAATCACACTCATTCGACCTTTATCTCGTTGTCTTCCTTTTGCTTTTTAATAGATTAATTTATTTAATTTACTTTCTATTCCCTGAACTAGCAATAGAACTCTATAAACAAATGGTCATAAAGGGGGGCAAGGGGGAATTTTAAAAATCAAATTGAGTCACATAGAAATATTAGAAGTATTTTAAATTGAAAGTGTTAAGAATGGGGGTTTAAATTCTGTCTAAAGATTGTGCAAATTAATCCTGGAGGGTTTTTTTGTGTGTGATTTTGTTTGTTAAGAAACCACAAAACAAACAATCCTCTCCCTGCCACTTCAGAGCTCCTGAACTGTTCTAAAATTAGTCAGTGTTAATTTTTTTTTCCCGGGCTGTCTGATGGTGATTTAATTTGAGCACACCTATGATTAAGGTGGGACAATAAATTGCCCCTTCCAAAGAACAACCTGGCTTGGGGAGAGGAGCTGGGGCTGCCAGAGGAGGGGGCAGAAAATGCTGCAGGTGAAATCCAGAGGTGAAAACGCACACAAGGACCTCAAATTAAATTGAGGGGTTTTTTTCCCCAGATTTCCCGGAATTTTACCTGACGTTGGGATGGTTTTTGGGCTGCCCTGCATTTCCTCCACGTGGAACAAACACACCAAGTGTCGGGGGCAGTGATGGGGTTTCCTGTCACTGGGAATTGTTTAGCAGCTGATGGCTCCAGAAATAGCCGGGAATAGGAAATTCCTGCCTCGGGGAGAGGCTTGGAGGCCTCCAAGAGAGGGAGATGGAGATGGAGATGGAGCTGCTGCTCCTGTCCCCCCGCAGGGCTTGGGGTCGCTGGGAGGGATGCGGGTCCCGCTCCCCGTCGCATGTCCGGCAACACAAAAAACCCCCAAAAACCCCTTAAATCTGCCTTTCTTTCGCCCCTTGCCGTTCTTTTTCCAGCACCCAATTGTCAATTACAGCCGGCAGGTTTCCCCCAGCGCTTGGGGAAATGCTGCTTTCCAGGGGGATGCGAGAGGCAAACTTTCCGGGCTGGGGGAAGGGAGAAGAACAAAGCGTTTATTTATCCCTCCCTTCCCCTCCCCCAGGACAGGGAGGAAGCAGAGGGTGGTGGGGGCACAAGTGGGAAGAAGAAAGGAATTAAAAAGTAAAGACAACTTGAAAGTGGAGTAAGGAAAGGAATTTAAAGGGGAACTGTACGGTTTTAGCAAGAAGGGCTGGATTCCAGGAGGCAGCGGCAGCTCTGCCTTTAGCGAGCCAGTTACTTTAATTGGAATTGACTCTAATCGAACGAGCCTTGTCCTGCTGACTGCAGCATCGATTCCCAGCAAGGTGTGGCCCCAGGTTTGGGATGGAGCAGAGCTGGTTTGTGTAACATCCCCGAGCTTTCATAACCTTTAAGCTGGGTGTGTGCTGATTGCAGGGGCAGAGCCAGCCTGCCTTTGTGCGCTGTGCTGGGGATTAACCCAACCACCTGTCACTAAAACGTGAAACTCGGCACCAAAACACCCCCAGCCTTTCCCGGGGCACCCCGGGGCAAGGATGGAGGAATGGTTCTGGCAGGGAACAAAACTTTGCTTTTTCAAGCTCTTCCATTGCCATCCCCAGGTGCCAGCTCGGTGGCTCTGGGATTTTTGTCCCCTGCCTTGGTGCACACACGTGTGAGGACACATGAGCACACACACTTGGGCTGGGCCCAACCTTGGCTGCTCTGCATCCCCTGTCTGAGCACATTTGGGGGGCTCATTTGTGCTCCTGCATCCCTTATCTGAGCACATTTTGGGTGCTCATTTGTCCTCCCTGCATCCTCTGAGCACATTTGGGGTGATCATTTGTGCTCCTGCATCCTCTGAGCACATTTGGGGGGCTCATTTGTGCTCCTGCATCCTCTGTCTGAGCACATTTGGGGGGCTCATTTGTCCTCCCTGCATCCTCTGAGCACATTTGGGGTGCTCATTTGTGCTCCTGCATCCTCTGAGCACATTTGGGGGGCTCATTTGTGCTCCTGCATCCTCTGAGCACATTTGGGGGGCTCATTTCTGCTCCCTGCATCCCTTATCTGAGCACATTTGGGGTGATCATTTGTGCTCCTGCATCCCCTATCTGAGCACATTTGGGCTGTTGATAATCAGAGTTTGTGTTCCACACTTGTAATCACGTGCTGTTCCAGTTGTGGTTGTAAGTGAAGCTTAGGAAAAATATTTATTGTATTGACCAGCGTGCTGACCTGGGGCAGAATCTCTCCTGATTCTCCTCTTAAGTCCTGGTTTTAAACACAGAGCTCTTGTTTCACTTGGTTGTAATTACTCCTGAGTGCAGCTGCCTTGAAAAGCAGGGTTTGCGATTCTCAAGGTTTCCTTTTCCTTTTTACTGTTTGCTTGCTCACTTCCAGCTTGCTTTGGGGAAGATGAAGTTTTTGAGTTTTGCTGCAGAGCAGCTCCACAGCCCTCCAGGAATATTGACAAGGACAGCAGGGAAATGCAGGAGCTGCAGTGGCCCAGCAGCTGCCCCAGCCCTGGCTGGACCTGCCCCAGCCTCGTCAAACCCAGGATGTTTTAAATAACACATCCCAGGCTTGGCCAATTGTGAGTGCCCAACAAAACCTGGCTTTGTCAGAAACTCTCTGCCCAGCTCCACTTTTGAGTAACGTGCCCCACCTGACCCAAGAGAGTGAAATCCCCTCTCCTGGGGCAGGGAGTGTATGAATAACTGATAATGCACACCCAAATTCTCCCACTGGCACCAGCAGTGCTCCATGAATGTTTCCCTGAGGGAGATCTGGAGCCATCGTTCAGTTCTGAATAGAATCAATCCTGCTTCTGCCACATTTGTGTTTGGGCCTGAATTTCAGTTCTGGGAGCTCTCCAAGAGAGAGCAGAGGCTCAGTTTGAGCACTGCTGGAAACTCAGGCCAGGAGGGTTCCTCATTCCTGGCTCCTCCCTGCAGGGCACAACTCCTCCTTTTTGACAATGCCCTGTACCAGCGTATCAGCCTGTTTACTAGCTGTTGGAAACCGGTTGTAGAGCCTTTGTACTTGGACTTAGCAGCTGTAACAAGAGCTGGGGGTGTGTGGAAGCTCAGCCTCCTCTTCCTCATTCCCTGCCAGGACACACTTGGCAGCCCTGGATTGTCCCTGCCTGTGCAGCCTCAGGTTGGCTTTTCCCCATTTCCTTGGCAGCGAGGTTTGGGGTTAAAAGAGGAAATAAAAATGTGCAGCTATTCCTATCTGAGAGCCAGACCTTAGCTCCTGGTGGTTCTTTTCCTTTCAAAACATGAGCAAGATTAAAAATAAAGAAGTGTCAGTGTGCTAATGTTTCAGTTTCTAATCAGTTCACAAATGGCAGGAAATTAACTGGCTTTTCATGAACATCTGTTCCACTTCTGGCTTGAAAGGTTGGAGGCAAATGCTATCTGTCAAATCTCATAGTGAGAATCAGCAATAAATACACTTTTCATTTTCCACCCCCATTTCTCTCTTAGCCATTCAAAACAGTACATTGTAGCCAAAAGCACTGGTTGCTTTTCCTCTGGTATTTTTTGGTAATGGAGAGGATGATGAGCTGCCTCAGAATAAGGATCAGGAGGAAGGTGGTGATTGCAGCCCTGCAGTGCTGTACACCTGCTGGATGTGAGCAACACTCATCCTGAGTCCTTCTCAGGTGAAATGTGCCTTTTTTTGAACACTTCACAAGGGCTTGGGAAGCAGAATCTCTTTTTCCTGGCATTATTTACCTTTAGGTGACTTGAGGAACTACAGGTCTTGTTGCTGCAGCAACAGTCTCTATGGGGATGTCACATAAAGTGACTTTTATTTAATCACCTTTCCATGCCTGCGTGCCCAGGTTCTCCAGGCTCCACAGGACAGGTGTAACTCACTTTGTGCTGAGCTGATTTTCTTCAGCTTCTGGGGAATTCATGAATGTCCAACCCCTCTGGGAGTGGCTTTGTCCCCCAGGAGAGGCTCTGCTGCCTCCCCCTGGGACTGGAACTGTGCTCTGTGCTGTGCACTGGGTGCTGCCTCCTCAAACAAGCATTTGGGATTTCCTGTTCCCTGCTATGAGGCCGACAGGGAATTCACAAGCCCAGATGATCTGGAGTTTGTAACAGCTGTGCTTTTCTTGGTCCCCTGCACACACCGGGCTCGAAATCCTTGGCTGAAGAGAGACTGGGATATCTCCATTAAACTCCTGTAACAGCTGATTATTCCTGAAATTGGTTTCAGTGGCAATTCAAAGAAAAGCTGCTCAGGAGAACAGAGAAGCTGAGCAAAACCTTAAGCAATGCACAGAGCACTGGGTTTTGAGCAATCCGGAGCTGAAATAGAGAATGACAGCCCAGATAATGCAACAAATGGCCTAAAAAGCACCAAAAGCTTCCCAGATTCCCTCGTGGGGTCCAGAGAGGAGGACATTAATCAGGCCAGACAGAGGAATCTGTAACCAAACAGGTTTGGCCATTACACAAGAATAGCAGGCAAACATGAAACTGGAGGAAAAGATTTTATCAGCCCCTCGCATGCAAAACCACAGAGGGGAAACTCGGAGTGTTCTGGGCACTGATCAGCTGCTCAGGGAGGTGGGACCTCGTTTTCTCTCCTTCCTGGCAGCAAATCCTGCTCCCACAGGGAGCACTCAGCAGAAGCTCCCCTGCTTTCCTGCCCAGCATCAGCTCTGCTCTTCCCACCAGGCTGATTGCTTGAATTGAAAAAGGGCTGGGGCTCTATGGGGCACACAGGCTCAAAGGGCTCCAGAGCTGTAAATTTGTCTTAAGTAGCATGATAAGGCTTTTGAGGAATTGGTGCACACAGTCTTTAGTTGCAGGATGAAGTTCCTGCAGAGCTCAGGCAAGGGCCCAGGCTGGTTTGGTATTTCAGGGCGCAGCTGAACTCCCTCTGTGGCTGATGCTGGGTCTGTTTCCCACAGCAGCACCTCCCTGATTTGCCCTTTCCCTTTTTCTGGGCACGGTTCTCCTTAGCCTTGTGCAAAGCTGGCCTCACCCAGCAGGAGTGTGGCTGCAGTGGGGTGAGACATTTCCCCAGCGCTTCCATCCACCCAAACCAGGCCGGAGCTGCTGCCCTCCAGCTTCTCAAAGCAGTCCTTGCTCGTGTTTAGTAACAGGAGGATTAGGAGTCTCAAAGAAATGATGGAAAGTGGTGCCACTGGCAGAAGACACCCCAAAATGTGGTCACTGCCACAGCCCTTCCCCTCCTGGGACCAGAAACCCTCTGGACTGCAGAGGGACCCATCCTTTGGCCTTACCATGGTGTCTTATCACTGCTCCTGCTGCCTGGCAGGGGTTTGAAAAGACTATTGGTGATTTATTATTGCTCAGCTCTGAGCTCTCAGAGCTCCCTGCAAGGCTGGGGAACGATTGTCCTTGCCTGGCTGGTGGGAAAGTGAAGTGGAGCAGATGTGCTGAGAGACAGAGATTTGCTCAGCCACCAGGGTCAGCTTTCCTCAATTCACTGAACAGCGCCAGGCTCACAGTGTTCTCTCCTTACCAGTCAAACAATAATGTACACTTTGTGTAAATCTGCATGGCTGCTGATTTCTGTGTTCTTATTCGAACAGACACACAGATCTGGTTTAATGAAAGGACAAGAAATATTGTCTGTTAATGAACTCTGAATAATTATATCATGCTCTAAGCATTGAGTACAACAGAGCTCACAAGGGGAGGAAGAATCATTGGGCAAGGAAAATAATTGTCTCACTAGCAATTACCATTAAAGTATTAAAGAAACTGATGTACTTCTCATTAAATAATCTCTCTGGAAGCTTTTGTTCCCTAATAAAGTGCTCATCTCGTGAAGTGCCATCAGGAGCACGGTAATTTGATTTGATGATGAGCCTTTACCTGCTTACAGGAGAATTGCTTGTAAATATTAATAATGGATTCTCACCAGGGGAAAAGAAGGTACAAGAGACATTCTGAAATTAGGAAAATAAATCATTAGGTGCCCTCCTCATCCTCTGTTCTTGATGTCTTCGTGACATTAAAATCCCAGTTGTTAGAGCACAGTTTTTCCTTCATTGCACAGTTTATCCCTCTGATATGGTGCTTTTTGATTTGCTTTTCTACTCAAATGGACTGTCTGCAGTTCACTGAGTTTTTCCACCCACCCATTACCCAGAGCCTCGCAGACACACTGGGTGGATGGAAAAAAAGAGGTTTGCCCTGGCCAAAAACGCATCACAAATCTGCCATTTCCACCATTTCAGAAATCCTGAAGCACTTTGAGCCCGAGAACAAACACATTGATGCAAAGCAAAATGCCAGGAGGTTTCTACAGCCGCTCTCCAAAATGCCAAGGCACCTGCTCCACTTTCTGAGGCACCACAGCCTCCTGTGGGCACAACCTGGGGCACTCAGAGCTCCACAGACCTGCTCTCGAGTTTCTGCCGTGTCCCAGCAGAAGCCGTGAGTTCTTGAAAAACAGCCCCAAAAATAGCATGAATCTTGTAGTTTCATTTTTCAGTGTTGTAGATCTGCCTCAACAGGAAGTCTCAGGAGGAGAATTAAGGCTTCTCTTTTTTAATATTAAGTGGTTTTAATACATTAAGAGCTTTGTCTGGAAGGGAGATGACACATCCCTGTCCCTGCACACCCTGGGCTGAGCTTTCTTTGGACTCTGCTTTCTTTGGATTCTCTCTAACACTCAGGTGTTGATACGATCAGCTCCACCAGGAGCCTTTCATCCCTCCCATTTATCTTTATTTTATTGCACTGGGTGGCAATAAATGTGGGATAAGATGCTACATTTGTCCCTAAATGATATCAATTTATGATTTCATGCTGTGGGGTCAAAGTTTCCTGCCTGGGTCTGTGCTGAGTGTGGGGCCCTGAATGGGCCCTTTGTGCTGCACTGGGAAAACCTTACCTGGGACCTCATGGAGCAGCAATCAGAGACACTCTTGGGTGCTGCTGCTGATTGTTCTTATTTCAGCCATTTAAAAGCTCCTTACAGAGAAAAAAAAAAAAAAAAAAGTCTTATTGAAAAATAGGCAAAAAACCAGGAATGTTTGTCTGGTTTTGTGTGGGTGAGGATTTCTAATGAAAGTTCCAGGAAATTTTTTTTTGGTGTCTTTTCTGTCCGTTTTATTTCCCCATGGCTCACAGGTATTTTCTGACTATTAACACTAACCTTTGTGTCACCACATCCTGGTATGCATCACCACGTTTTGTGTGTGAAACACAAGAGAATCTTTATTATTATCAGGAACACACAGGACAATCATTTCTCTTTGCTCCATTTATTTCCACTGAAAAGGGAGGGGTGAGAGACCTGGTCCTAGAAAGGTCCTGCACAGAACTTCTCTGAACAAGAGCTCTCTGTGGCACACGGGATGTTCCTCAGCCCTTTTAGCGTGGGGGGATTTTCAGATCAAATTCTTCTTTAGAATCTGCCTTTCTCAGCAGGGTTGGTGTTCTCTGCCCCCACCTCAGCTGGATGATTTTGGGAATACTGGGAATTATGGAATGGTTTGGGTTGGAGGGACCCCAAATCCCAACCAGTGCCACCCCTGCCATGGCAGGGACACCTCCCCCTGTCCCAGTGCCCAGCCTGGCCTTGGGCACTGCCAGGGATCCAGGGCAGCCCCAGCTGCTCTGGGAATTCCAGCCCAGCCAGGAATTCTTTCCCCAAATCCCTCCTAAGCTCCCTTCTTTTAGTCTGAGACCGTTGCCCCTTTCCCTGCGACCCCAACCCACTGGAAACAGGAACAGTTCATTTCTTTAGGTTTCTTCATTGACCTCTGGGCTTTGTCCTGTTTGGATTACTTTGGGCCCAGATAATCAGGATTTTAACTATGACATTAACCTGCATTTACATCAGAATGAGGGAATAGTATTGTGGGATGTGGCAGCTGCAGCTGTGTTCAGCTCAGGTAACACAGGTAAAATGATATTAATGAAATGATATTAATGTGAAGAGCCAGCAGGAAGAGAATCCTCAGTGTTCAGGATATTCTGAGGCATTGTCCCTTCTTCCTCACGCCTCTTCCTCCACCTGTGGCCCTGCAGTTCTGCTTCCAGAGCCAGGGGAGCTCAGGAGGATGGGCTGAGCCCAGGGAGGCTTTCCTGGCCCGTGCCTTGCAGGGTCTGTGCTGAATTTTCCTGCTGTAAAATGAAGGCTGTGGCACTTATTTAGCACTAACCCTTATACAGAAGAGCCGTGAAACCACTTCATGGAATTCCACTTCTGTAATTACAGCTACTCTGTAAAAAAAAGCATTAAAAAAAAAAATTAAATATGTAAAAAACCCGAAGTTACTAAACATGAGCATTCTACAGAACGTTACAACCCACCATGGAATTTCAGAAATTTCATTTTCTCCAGAAGACAAACAGAGGAGGGAGTGGAGCAAAAAGCACACAATTTTTATCTCCATGCTCCTCGTTTCTGCAGGGGGGAGGTGTGCAGCAAAAACACAGCCAGGCCCTTCACCCTCACAACTGAGACCCTTAAACTCTCATTTGTATAATTATAGATATTTCTATTTATTCTATATTAATTAGATATATTTCTACTTATTCTATATTAATTATAGATATTTCTATTTATTCTATATTAATTGGATATATTTCTATTTATTCTGTATTAATTAGATATATTTCTATTTATTCTATATTAATTATATCTATTTCTATTTATTCTATATTTCTGAATGTGTTGGGAAGGGTGTCCCAGCAGTGTTTTCACACTGAATCCTGGCTCTGACCACAAAGCAGAGGCACACCAAGAGCACCCAGGATATTTAATGAAGTCGCTCTGGGGCTGGAGAAATCTCTGGGGTGTTGCAGCTCTGAGAACCCCAAAGCTTTTTGTCAGTAATTCAGCACATACCTGACCAAAAAAAAAAAAAAGAAAAGAAAAGTTGCCTGACTGGTTTTGTTGTTTCAGCTGTGCTGAAGAGGGAAGCAAACAAAGCTGCAGCATTTCAATTAACTTTCCACTCTGACGATATTTTCAAGTAAATATTTCTCAGTGTTGGTGTAGCTCAGCTTCAGCATTTTGTATTTAACAAACTCTTGGCTGCTCTCAGCGATCAGGATTTCTCTCAAGGAGGAAATTTGTCGCTGCATCCTTCCCAGCTCTGGGTTTCTCGTCTCTTTGCTGGCCCTTGAGCAGATGAATGAGTGGGGACATCAGAGCTCCCCCGTCTCAGCACAACCTGCAGAAAATGTAGGTTATTTCTCTGCTCTCAGGAAGTGGCTGCCAGGCCCTGAGCTCCTTTCTGCTCCAGTGGTGGCAACAAACGCCAAAGGATGTCAAACTCTCCTCTCTCCCTTTCTGCCCCACGCTGGCGTTAAGAACAAAGTTTTGCTTTGCTGTTTCCAGCTGATTTCAGCAGAAATCTATCCCGGCGCATCTCTCAGTGTTTTCAGTATTTTCAAAAGATCTCCCAATTAAGTGGCAGTAATCCCAAATGCAGCACTCAGAGCTGTGGGGTTTATTGGGACTTGGCGACTTCAAAGCAGCAGCAGCAGCCCCGAGATTATCCAATTGCAGTTCCTGGCAGCAGCTGTTGAATCTAAAATTGCTGAAACATTATCTCCCGTGCAGGATGATAGAGCCAGGCAAAATCGTCTGCAAACGCACAGGGACAAATCTGAAACTTGCGTCCTTTCATACTTCAGGAAAACTAAAAGTTAACTCGAGGGGGAAAAAAAGGCCTTAGGAAAGTGATCAGCAGACAGCGTGGAGACAGTTTATCTCTTTGATCAGAAGATACTGGTTTTAAATCACAGGTAAACAGCCTTTTGAAGTATTGCAGACTATTTAAGCTCTAACCACCAACATAAATTATTTTTTGTACCCGTTTTAATCAGGAGAAGTGACTATTTCAGCTTGGAGGGAAAGTGTCTTTAGCAAGGTGACCCGGGTGTGCTGCAGGGTGAGTGTTTCACCCCACTGAACAGTGGGAAATAACTCCAAAAACACTAGAGAAGAGCTTTTATAGATGTGCCTGCAAGAGCTAGGAGTGCCTTTATTGGTGTTTATTCAGCCCTGCTATTCAGTTTCTGTGATTAAAACACATGCTCATATTTCTGTATTTCCCTACAGCAGTTTAAAACCTGCATTTCTGGAGGTGAAATGTTGGCCTTGCAGAATTAGGGGTCAATGTGTGATCTTTGCTAGCTCTTGGAGTAAATTTGCCTCCTGATATCCCTCCCCCTTGCATTCTTTTCCAGAGTGTGATTGTTAAAATCAGGGAGCAATGCTGGAGGAAAGAAAAGCTAAATGAGATTAAAGTTTGAACTGGCCTTTGATTTGCATGCAGATAGCACCATTGAAACATCTCTTTCTTACAGATTTTTTTTTTTTGTTTCCTGCTCTAAATCTGTGTCTATCGAAGTTCTAACAGCTCAGGGGAGGTGAAGTTGATTTATTGGAGGTTTAGGGCTGTTACAAATGCAGTTCTCTCATTCAGTCACTCGGGCCTGAGGTCAGATTGGATGGGCTGCAGTTACAATTTGTCTGTAGTGATGAACTTTCATTATCTTAATATCCCAAGCAAGGTACCTGCTAGCAACAAAACCACTTCCTTTGTATCACTGGGTAAAAAAAACAACCCTGGGTCTGGGTATTATTATCTGCCAGAGCTTAAAATCTGCACTTCCTGAAGAAAAAGTAGCAGAAATTGAGCTCAGTGCTCAGCTGGGCAAGGGGTTGAATGTTTGACGGGTTAATCTCACATTCTATTTGGTAAAACTCTCAAAACTTAAATAATTTCCTTCCTTTTGTGTGGCTTTAGTGGGCAAAACTTCAGCAGGTGGAGGGAAAGAGCAAAAAAGAGAATACAAGAAATTGTCATGCAGCAGCTTGAGCAGGAGATTGCTCTGATGTGAGAAGTTCTTTGGGGAAGAGCTGCAGCTCTGTGTAATCATTGCAAAACTTCTTTTTTTTCACAGTGAATTGAAATAATATGATCCAAACCTTCTAAATTCAAAAGGGTTTTTTTGTCTCAGGACGTTTTTGCATCCCTATAAACACTCTCTGATTAGTTTAAGGACATTTTATGGTTAGGATGCTGAGGTAAGAGGAGGAACAACAGCCATTCTTTTGGCTCTGTGTTAAGATCTTTGTGGTTCTGTTTTGACTACAGCAACTGAATACAGCGGTGCTCAGACTGAAAATGTTATTTAGGATAAGAACTGGGGAGAAAGTGAGAGATATTTTCAAGGTTAACCATAAAAGCTCTATCTAAAGGCACAACAGCAGCAAAATTCTTCTGCCCAGCCTGTCTGGAATACCTGATTCCCTGCTCAGTTCTGCAAGGACCGAGCAGCAGAAGGCGAATTTGGGGGTGAAAAACGAGAGCTGAGCACTTCAGGTGTCTGTGAGAGCAGAAAGGAGCACAGAGCTGTGGGCGCAGCCGGGCTTTGTCTGCCCACACGTGTGGTGTGCACTGTCAACTCATCTGTGAAGCAATTAAAAGCTTTTTGTTGTAGCTCAGAGCGAGGAAGTTTCCCCATGTATTTTTAATGTGGGAATAGATCCATTACAGCCCCGATGTGGACAGGCATTAACATCCAGCGCTCTCTCTGTATTGATTTAATATCAAAGCAGTTATTATTTGTGGCTGATCCCACTCGAGGAGCACAGAACATTTCGGTGAGGCAGCTCTGCAGAGTGAGGTTTTAATGGACAAAAATGCCAGTACAACGTGTGTGCCATGAGATGCTGTAACACACACATCTCCCGAGGATTTAAATCCAAATTATAAACACCGCCCCCTGTTCCTTCATTTCTGAGCTGTACAAATACAGAAGTAAAAGAACAGCTTGGGAAACACGTGCCTGCACTTCTGCAAACACTGCAGCTCGGGGAGTGTGGAAATATGTGCACAGGGGTGTTTGATGCCCTTTATTGAGTTTCTGCACGTGTGGATCTCATGGAGCTGCAGGAGCTGTGATTTAAATGTGCTGCGTGGGGGGAAAAGAGTGGAAACCTTCAGACAGGGCCGTGGGTGGTGTCTGAAAGGAGAATCAGCGTCTGCAAGGAGAGTCAGTGTCTTGTGAGGTTCCATTGTGCAGTCACTCATCCCTTTCACGGGATGTTTTGGATTATTTTGACTGGATTAGCTCGCACATGAGCAGCACCTAGCCAAATGTTGTTTTCCTGCTTTTCCCTCCTCCTCCTCCTCCTCCCCCGGCCCCGTGTGTCCCAGCAAGGGGGCATGGCAGAGCTTCATCAGGCTGCGGCAATTAAACCCTTGCAACGCTTCTAGAGAAGAAAAAAATAAAAAGAATTTTAAAAAAAGTACATGCATACATATGTATGTGTGTATATGGATGTGTCTATGTGTATATACATATGTATATATGTATAAATGTGCATATGTGCATAAATATAAATAAATATAAAATAAAAATAAATCTAAATATAAAAATATATATAAATTTTATTTTATATAAAAAATAAAAATACATAATATATAATATATTATATATTATATATTATATATTATATATTATATATTATATATTATATATTATATATTATATATTATATATTATATATTATATATTATATATAATATAATATAATTATGATCATAATATATTATAATATAATTATAATTATATATAAAATAATGATATTATGTTATATATAATATATAAAATAGATATTTAGTTTATTTTATATATAAAATAAAATTATATATAATTATTTTATATTATATCTAATTATTTTATATTATATCTAATTATTTTATATTATAAAATTTATATATAATATTATATACATTTATTTTATTTTATATAATAAATTAATTGTATATTTATATTTCTATATAAATGTGTATAAATTATAATTTTTAAATTAATTAATTAATTAATTAAAGCAGGATCCTTATTTCTGGGCCCACTCCACACTGGAGGTTTCACTTTATCCTTCTAGGAGATGCTCAGCATCTCCCCTTTCAAGGGTATGGAAAAATAGGGAATGTGTAAATATCCCGCTCAGGGCCCGTTTGCATTTGCAGTGCAGGTTGTAAGGATTGCATTCAGCACCCCCCAGGCCTGAGGGAGCTCAGAGCACGGAGGGAAATGGGTCCCAAATGGGTCCCAGAATGGTTTGGGATGGAAGGGATGGAGCTCATCCCACCCCACCCCTGCAGGGACACCTTTCACCATCCCAACTCCTTCAGTGCTCAGAGGGAGAAGTGCCAAACACCTCTGGCAGAGGTCGCAGTCCTGATGTTTCTTGTTGGATTATTTTTTTTTTAATTACAAACTCTCCTTGCTAATAACAAGAAGATTTTATGAAGAGCTGTCCCTGACGTCACTCAGAACTGGCTCGTTAGCTGAGTAATTTCAAATCAAATCATTGTTTTTCTCACAAAACAAGGCTTTCACTCAGGTCTAAATGTCAAACTTTTAAATCTAAAACCAGAACTGGAGAGAAAGGGCAAAGTTTCTCTTTCTTGCTAACACCAGCTCAGTCTCAAATGCTCAGGAAAAGGAGAATAAAGCAGCCGGACCAACTCACCTGAACACTGAAGGGGAATTGCTTAAGTGCAGACAGGTCCTGGGGTCTCACTTGTAGGAAAACAAGAAATGAACCCCAAATTGAGCTGTGAGATTTATTTTTATTTTATATTTATTTATATTTATGCACATATACACATTTATACATATATACCTATGTATATACACATAGCTGTTTTGCACGTGGAGAGTTTGATAAACCCTGAGTGCTGGCACAGGCACGGGTGGATGTCTGTCCCTGCACTCAGTCCAGGTGTGCAGTGCTCAGCTGGCACCTGCAGGGCCCCTGCCCATCCTCACCTGTGCTCCCCAGGAAGGTGGGAAGCGCTGCTGGGTCTGGGCTGCCCTTGATGCCCCCCTGTGCCCCAGGTTTCAATCTGTAAACACGGGAAAAAGCAGAACTTTCCAGTCATGAACCACTGCTTGAAAATTGTGCTCACTGGTTAATTCAGAATAGTAAAGAATTCATTCAGAATAACAAAGATATTTTGAGCAATTCCGATTTTTTTGTGATGAATTGGAGCAAGTAGGAAGATAAACCACGTGCCTGGAATTGTTCAGTTCTTGCCATTGTATCTATAAAATATAAATGTTATCCTGTGTGATTAAGATATAATTTATTTTAAGCAATCAATCAACTGTAACTAAAACAAAAAGCAACAAAACAAACCCCAAACCCCCCAAATGCTGGGCCATTTTTGTTGTTATTCTAGTTGGTTGTTGTTGTTGATAATGGAATATTAACCATTTTATTGAAAAAAAAATAATTCTTTTTAATGAAGAAGAGCACAGAAGACCCAAAAAGGAGCAATTTCAGCTCTGATCTCTAATCCTGCTCTTTGCTGCTTTGTCTTCAATCACTAAAATTCGAACTAGAACCATGAAAATCCGAATTAAATATGTTTTGTAGGTGATCTGAGCGATTCATTTGTTCAGCCTCTGTGTTTGCAGAGTGTTTGGTCACTGCTGGCCCTGCCCATCTCCCTCTCCCTGCAGGATCAGACCCTTTTTATCTGCTCTGCTGTCTCTGAGTTTCAAAGCTCCCAGCCCAACGATAATTTTACAACTCTGGCACTTTCAGACTTGCTCGAGCAAAGAACACAATCTTTAAATGCAGCTGAATTCAACACTTGTATTTATTAACAAAGTGGCACCCGGCCAGAATTCCCAGCACAGAACCTGTTTGGCCATAATGCTGCCTTTGTGAGGATATCTGAATTTCTGGAATTCAGACCCACCAATTTGCTCAATGAACCAGAAAGCATTTTCTATTTCGTGGCAGGAGGAATTAGGAAAAATTACCAGCCTTGCATTTTTTTTTCCCCTGAGTTCTGTAATAAAATTGGTTTTGAGCTTTATTCTTCTGGGTGTTGGGGTGTTCCTGTACATTCCAGTCATCTCAGGATGACCACATGAGGAGAAGGAGGAAACAAAAAAAAACCAAACCAGTACTGAAACAACAGCAAATATTGTGATTTCCTCGTTTCTTTTTCCTAGAAGTAACCTCAGAAATGCTTCCTAAGTAAAGATGTTGGGTAATGCAGGAGATTTGTTCAGGAGATTTATACAGTATAACTGAAAATACCCTGAAAAGATCAGCAAAGGCTGCAATTTTATAATTAGAATCATTTTTTAAACGTGGCAAAAGGAGGGTTGTTGAACTTTAGTTTGTGTCTCTTTTGAGAAACAGGCACTTCTAAAAAGCATTTTGCCTTTAATTGTTCCTCTTCTGTGTTTTTGTTTTGATTTTCTTTTGAACAGCAACAGGAATTTTATCCTCTCTGAAGAAGTGTGAAAACTTTTCCTGTAATTTCTTGCATCACTCGAAGAGGGAGGAAAGTTTGGACGGTGCCAGAATGTCCCACCATTAACATGTAAGTCTCTTTTTTTTTTAATGTTTAACAAAAAAGCACCATTTGTTGTTTGTTGCTTAGGGATAATCCTTTCATGACTTCAACGTTTGGTTATTGTGGCACTGTTATTTCACTAGGGCTGAGTCTATCAGTGTTTGTGTTTGGGAGTTGCATTTGTAACTAAAATTAGAGGACCCCTTGGTATAAATATAAATATAAATATTTATATGAATGTATCTTTTTGATAAAAAGTCCATGTATTTTGCATGTATCTGTGAAAATTCAGGAAAAATTACTTGTTTATTTCCACTGTCATAATCCTCATTGTTTAGCTCTTGAGGTTTGATTTGGAGGTGCTCAGAAAAGATCAGGGTAACCCAAATAACCCGGGCTGGGCTGAGGAGATGTTTTGCTGATGAACTGAGAAGAACTCCCCAAACATTTGGTACCTGAATTTTCCCTCCAAGTCCTTTTTGTGAAAGATTTGGGATGCCTTAGACTGTGTTCAGCCAAGATCAGGCTTCCTTGGGGCCGTGAGTTCCTAAGCCAGGTGTGCTGGTGACGCCCCAGCCTTTTCCAAGTGCTGCTCCCAGGGATTCCTGGGTGCTGCTGTCTCATCCCAGGGGAGATGTGGGTGGCCTCCACTGAAACTGCACAATTTCCATGTGAATGTCTCAGCAAATACTGGCAGGGACCAGTGCTGCGTCTGATTTTTATTTTTTTAAGCCTTTCACTTCCTCTTTCCCTCCTTGGCCTCACTTGCTCCGATACTGTTTTGCTCCTGTGTATTTCTCATCCTTCTCAATGTGAATGGAAAGCCAAGGATGGCAGGTGAGGAGCTGGCTCTGCAGCAGTTCAGAGGTGCTGGAACATCAGCTCCTTCAGTCTTCTGCTTAAATCCATGGTCACAAACCAGCAAAACCCTGCTGGAGGTGCTGCCCCATCCCAGCAGCCCCTGTCCCCCTGTCCTTGTCACCTCTCACCTTGTAAACCTGGGTGCTGCAGACACTGTGATGGCCACGCAGAACCAGATCAGGTTCACTTCGGATCTGAGTAGCAGACAGAGAACCCTCAGGGGTTTTTATTTTGTTTTTGCTTTCCTTGTCTCTGTTCCACTTCTCCAGTGCTGGCTCTGCCTTGTCTGGGTATCGCTCTCCAGTGCCGGCCCCTCGTGCACAGGGAGGGACCTTTGTCACCCAGGTGTGACACCCAGGTGTTGTGGCCTCTCTGAGCAGCCCAGGCAGGGCTGGCAGTGTCCCCTGCCCTCAGCACGGAGCTCTGTGGAAGGTGGCACTGTCCCTCAGGTGTCACCACTTCCCCTGCATTGACAGCTCTGCTGTGCCCAGGTGACAGCTCCGTGTCACAGCGACAGCCAGTGCTGCTCTCCTGGCTCTCTGGGAACCATTGTAGGTGGCATCAAGCTGGTCCAACACTGCTGTTATTTCCATTTTAATAACAAAGTGAGGAGAGGGCTGCCCTAAAGACCTGGTACTGGGTGTGGAGCAGCTCAGAGCAGAAATGTGCCCTGAAAGGCAGGATGAGGGATGCCACAAGAGTGAGGAGCAGGAGATGTGTCCTGTTTAACTGCCATGGGGGATCTGAAGGAAATCATTGCATTTTCCTTCCCCCCAGACTCATCCCTGACAATTGGTCATTTCGTGGAGCCTGAGTGTCAAAGAAAATAGTTTGGCTTTGGCTGGTTCAGCTCCCTGCCCAGATCCCTGGGGTTCTGTGGCTGGAGGGGCTGGCACAGGGCAGGGCTGGCAGCAGAGGGGTGATCCCCTGCCCTGGTGCAGCTGTAACTGCAGAGTTTGCTCATTTTTGTAGTTTCATATGAGGCCCTCCCTGGAAAACTAAACTTGCATTGTTGGGTTGTTTGGCACAGCTCCAGCTGTGCTGATCGTCTCTTATTGGGCATCACAGATTTGAGCTGTACTTGATTAGGGCATCAGTTTGATTTCTTTGCCTGGTGCTTCCAGCCCCCACATGTTTTTCTCTGCCAGCTCAGCCAGCAGCAGGACACTGAGGGGCTGCATTTGTTCTTCCTAAACAGCAATTTTCAAAGCAAAAACCATCTTTGAAGCAAGCTTCTCTGGCCTAGCCTCATTTCTTGGCTTTATCCTTCTAAATTATAAACCCAAATCTGTATCTCAGTGTGGCAGGAGAAGGCAAAGCCAATAAACAGAGTGGGACTCACAGCCTTGGGTTTGAATTCAGCCAGGCATAGAGGTGCTAAAGGAGAACCCTGTCCTGCCCTGTCATGGCCAGGGATCCCTGGGAGGCCTTCAGGGGTCTGTTCTTAGAGATCCCATGGCCAAGAATCTAATTTAAAGCAACATTTAACCCATCTAAAGACTTACTAATGCAACGCTACAAGGAGCAGTTGTTGGTTCCTATCATGGCCATAGAGCAGAGGTCAGAAGTAGGAGAGAGTCAAGTTTCTGGTTTTGATTTCATATGAAAATGTTTTATTATGGCTTCATTTCATGTCCAGGGATCCACAGTTGAATCACACATCATTCAGCCTTTTAATTTCCTGTAATAAAAATATAAGTGCTCAGATAAAGAAGTTAAAAGACCTTCACATGAAAATCCTGGGGTTGAGCGAGAGAAAAATCTTCTCTATGCTTCTTCCAGCTCCTAAACAGGTCTGCAGTGTCAGCTTGTGTTTGCTTGGTGTCCTTTGTTGAATACAGTCACTGATGTGGCAGGTTCCATGTGCGGGGCTGGCTGTGAGGGCAGCTCCAGGGGATTGGGATTGGGAACTGCCCCTCCCAGCCGTGCTGCAGGTCTGCATCCTGCTGGGAGAGCTCCCAGCCCTGCCCCAGGCGGCACTGGGAAACTGGGAGAGTCATCCCAAAGTGCGTTTATCCCAAATGGGAGAGTCATCCCAAATGGGAGAGTCATCCCAAAGTGCATTTATCCCGAATGGGAGAGTCATCCCAAATGGGAGAGTCATCCCAAATAGGACAGCCATCCCAAATAGGACAGCCATCCCAAACTGGATATATCTCAAATGGGAGATTCATCCCAAAGTGGATTTATCCCAAATGGGAGAGTCATCCCAAACTGGATTCATCCCAAAAGAGAGAGTTATCCCAAAAGGAGAGTTATCCCAAAGAGGATTTATCCCAAATGGGAGAGTCATCCTAAATGGGAGATTCACCCCATACTGGAATTATCCCAGATAGGAGATTCATCCCAAAGTGAATTTATCCCAAATGGGAGAGTCATCCCAAAGTGAATTTATCCCCAATGGGAGATTCATCCCAAATGGGAGAGTCATCCCAGTCTGGATTTATCCCAGATGGGAGATTCATCCCCAAATGAATTTATCCCCAATGGGAGAGTCATCCCAAAGTGGATTTATCCCAAATGGGAGAGTCATCCCAAAGTGGATTTATCCCAGATGGGAGGTTCATCCCAAAGTGAATTTATCCCCAATGGGAGAGTCATCCCAAAGTGGATTTATCCCAAATGGGAGGTTCATCCCAAAGTGGATTTATCCCAAATGGGAGGTTCATCCCTAAGTGGATTTATCCCAGATGGGAGGTTCATCCCAAAGTGGATTCATCCCAAGCAGGAGATATATCCCAGCCCCAGCACGGAGGGATGCTCTGGGCAGGTCTCTCTCTGTACCTGTTCCCCCTCAGCTCCCCCCAGACGTGCCTGACTCTCCCCCACAGCCCCTCCTTGCTGAGCTCTGCTGGATCCAGGCACCAGCAGGATTTTGGAAGGCTCAGGCAGAGGCTTTGGCCCTCAGGGCTGCCTCCCTCCCTCGGTGACCCTCAGGCAGGAATTTGTGATTCCTGAGAGCATCAGGAGGCCTGGGAGGCTCTCAGCAGATCAGTGCCGGGTTTGTGATGCAGAAATGACAAACAAATCAGCCGGGCTGTGTTTCTGCAGGGTTTTCTGCCTGTGTTAGATCCCACCGAGGCCCCAGCAGCGAGGCAGAGGCGGGCAGGGGTAAAGGACTGGGAAAGCTGGGCTGCACAACCCTGCTTGATGGGCGGTCTCCTCTGATATCACAAACTTTTCCTATTAGGAAAAAGAAGCCAGAAGCCTTTGCCTACCAAAAGAGAATCTTTGATCTCAGCCTTTTATGTTGCTCTCCCCCTGGCCCCCCTCACTCAGAGGAGCCATGCCAGCATTATAGAAATAGCATCTGCAAAACAATTTGCAAAGCTGGCGTTGAATACATCTTGCTTTTCAAAAAGCAAATCTTTCACATCATGTCATGTGGTGATTTTTGTGATGTTGCATTTTTTTTTTTCATGGCCTATGTGTAGAAGATGGATGTCAAAGACATCAACCCAACAAACAACTGTAAATATTTGCCTTGAGAAAGCATGTGGTATATCCTGTAATTCTTGGCTCGGCCTCTTAATCTGGAGGCAGCTTAATTAGTTGTTAGTGGACTAAAGCAAAGAGAATCTTTTAAAAATAAATTAAATAAACAACATGGGGCCTGATTTTTATAAAGTGCTATAGTCCACAGTGGCTTTTGTAGAAGCTAAGTGTGCTCATCACTCTGAGAACTGGGCCCTGAACTCATGCTTTGAAAGTTAAAATTTTAGTTGTGTTCTTGGCACTACATAAAATCACCCAATTAAAGGATTTCAGAAACCACTGGCACTGCACAGTCCCTTAATTCTATATTTATTTTCCTGAATTTGTGGCCATAACTTTAGAAATAGTGGATTTCCTTTAGCTGCTGTTGCTTTTTGGTCCTGAGGAGGGGATCATGATTTGGAAGACAAAGGCCCTACAGAAATCAGTTCCCTTTTCTGAAAAACTCTGAATTTTGTTTTCCTTCTCACAACATCTTTAAATATAACTAGTGATAGCAAGTATGTTAACAATTCCACTGACATGTGGTTCCACAGAAAAGGTCTCTTTATTTTTTTTTTCCAGTGAGCTCTTAAGTGTGAAAAAATGTTACCATTATTGAGGAGAGTTTAATGGGATCTGTGCTCAGCAGTCAGGATTTCAATTTATTCTTTAAAACGTTAGACTTCAATTTCTTCTTTTAAATATTAGCATAAGGGCTGTGCTAGAAAATAAAACATAAAATTCTGATGCTGTGATGTCAGCTGGAATACTGGGTTCGGTCCCATTTCAGCAAGAAATACTCCATAAATAAGGGTGGCTAGGAGATGAGTGGCGTGTGTAAAAGGGATAAAAAGAATTTGGTTTTGTAGTGCAACACAAATATTCCACGGGACTCATTATCACAAGATGTTCTGGAAGCCAAAGAGAAAAAGTTAGATGTGTATCAGAAATAGCCATGGGGCAAGAAAAGGAATTACAGCTTCTCAGGAGCCACGAACAGATGTGGGTTAGGAAACAGCTCTGCCATAGATGGGATCTTTCTTTACAAGATCCTCGGGCTCCCGGACTTTGAAGGGGCCAGCATGAGGGAGATGTTTATCAGCTGAGGTTTATTCAGGACTTCTGGCCCTCCATGGAATGGGAATTTCTTCAATAATACAACGAATTTAGCGCATTTCGAGCAATCTGCTCCCGTTTATCTGCCCCGTTTCCCTCTGGAACCCCGGGAGGATTGCAAGGGACAGCTCTGGACAAGTTTTTAATCCCAGGAGTTTGCTCTGTGCCCAGCCAGGAGGGGTTCAGCTCTGGTGATTTACGGTGATATTTACACAGAGCCAGCCACTCCTGAGCACATGGGGGTTGTGGTGGCTTTTTGTTTCTCCTTTGCGAACACGGACCATCACATTAAACCCTAATTTAGGAATTTTCACTGGCGGTTTTGCCCGTGCTGTTAACAAACTGTAGATGCAAATATTGTTCCCGTTGCCTGACTCCTGAGGAGAGTGTGCCATTGATATGGAA
This sequence comes from Molothrus aeneus, assembly GCF_037042795.1. Classification (NCBI taxonomy): domain Eukaryota; kingdom Metazoa; phylum Chordata; class Aves; order Passeriformes; family Icteridae; genus Molothrus; species Molothrus aeneus. Next base: position 13,394,487 of record NC_089662.1, read on the forward strand.
ATATCTCCTTTTCTCTCCTTTCCATCACCCAAAATCTAAACAGCCACAGTATTCCATACAGTACTGGCAGGAAACAAAAGTCATGGATCACTCCTAGCTCGGAAAATGAACTTTTTCCATAAATATACTCTGGAGGCACAGTTCGGCTAAGAAACATTTTCATGTGTGGGAGTTTTTGGGCAATCGTAAATAACGTTTTTATGCAAAGAAATGTAAAATTTACAGTTGGCATGTGGCTATTTCTCGATTTCCATTCTTACCAAAATTGCAATAAAATAGATATAATTTTATATATAAATATAAATTTAAATCAGGGCATAAGTGTTAATTTTTGCTAGAAGTCCCATTAGTTTGAAGCGTTAATATGGGGGGGGGGGGAAATAATTAGTCAGAAAATAGGGTGGTTACAACTGCAGAGAATTTGTGTGTTATCATAAAGAAATAGGGTGGATATTGAGAAAAGGAGCAGATCTGAGCAGAAATGTGGATTTTAGGAAAATGTGCCCTGAGTGTGACAAAATATTCATCTGGAATTTGGGAGAACACCCTATTCAGACTATAAAAACTGCACTTGGAACACACCAAATAAAAGATAATTAGAAATGCGCTGCTCCACAGAGCTCGTAATTAGAGTCAGGAAGTCTTTATCTCACTCTGAGACACTGAATTAAGCCGTGAGGTTGAGAAAAATCTCATTTTCTGTGGCGTTTGCAGGGCAGTGGTGCCTCCCAGGACACCAACGCTTCCCGAGCAAAGAGCTCAGCACCTTTAGGGGAACTGCTGGGGTCACAGAATAAAGAATTCAGAATAAAGACTGGATTTCAGAATTCAGTAGAATTCTATTCAGTAGAATAAAAACGCTGAGATTCAGCGGAGCTACGGCCAAACAAAACTCCCAGCTGAACGAATTGAACATCGGTGGGAATGACGAAATTTCCCTTCCCTGGGAAGATGCAGGGGATGATAACACGCTGCAAATTTTCCCAGTGAAAACACCCCAAAATACTTCAGCTGGTAGCGAGTATGTCTCGGTCAGAAATCCTGCCCAGACTCTCCTCACAGATGATAATGCGCCCATTCTGCAGTCGTTGACACATGCTGCAAACATTTTTACTGTAAGTCGTGGCTCCGGGGGCTTTGTGTGCTTTGTGTGCGAGCGCTCCAGATGAGTCATTAGGATGCTGATGGACGGGGGGAGGAATTAAAGGAAAAAAAAAAAAAAGAAGAAGTTTTGAATGTCTAAAAGGTTTCGGACAGCGCTGGCTGAAATCTGCATGAGTCAGAGGCAGGAGCACTCACCTGTTTGGGGCTCCTCGGGAGCCCGACAAGTGCAGACTTTGGAGTGAGGGAATTTCAAAGTATGCGGAGCCAGGGGTTCTGTGTCACATGCTCCTCCCAGGGAGACGCTTCTGCCTTAGATGTGGTTCTGCCCGGGCAAGGCATCTCACCATGGAGTTTATCAATTTCCACAGTTTGCGCTGCCTGAGCCTCACGTGGTGGCTGCGTGAGCGCTGCTGCGCTTCTGGGAGCAGATAGAGGCACTTATGTACAACTGTCCGTTTGGGGAACCAGTAAAAAGTGTGTTTTAATGAGAGGGAATCAGTAAAAAGTGTATTTTAACTGAGAGGGAATCAGTAAAAAGTGTATTTTAATTCAGAAAGAGCTGCTGGGGACAGGAGCAAGGATGCTGGGGGATTCCATCCCTGGACTGTGGGAGTGTTCTGTGCTGGAGTGGCACCAGCAGGCTCTGACGGACAGCTGTAGCTCCAGGGACTTTTTTAAAATAGTAAAATCGTATTTAATTTTTTTTTTAATAGTAAAAAACAGCCCTGGACAAATTTGAGGATGTTGGGGTGGTGAATTGTGTATGCAAGCGGAACTTCCCAGCATTTCAGTGGGAGAGTTGGCATGGATCCTCCCAGTGCCAGATTTATCTGTGCTGGAATTTCTTTGGTTTCATCAAATGTGCTGTCGTGGCTCGAGACACACTCCTGGATATCCTGATCCTTTATTGCATGTCTCAGTTATTCCCAGTTCCATTCCTGATATCTCGGATCCAAACTTGTATATCCCAAACCACAGTTATCCTTCTTAAAATTAAGAACACTGTGCTCAAGATCACTTTATTTATGGAGTGGGCCCTTTCTCTAGGGAAAGTATTCCTGAAAAGAAGCGTTTGTTCTTTCCAAACTCGTGACAAAATAATATCCCAGCAAAGCGGGAGCCCTGGACTCCCAGATCCGGGAATTTGGGAGCAGGAGTTTGTGTGGGTGCCCTGGAGCTGCTCTGAAATCCCCTCTGTCCTGCACATCTTTAAATGCACCGCTGGGAAAAGATCGGGGTTTTCTGGGGTCTGAGCGTTCCAGCCCCGAGCAGGGAAGCGCTCCCAGCAGGAGCCAGGCCCCGCACAAGGAGGGAATATTAATGCCTTCCTCCCCACCTCCTTTTGTTTCACTTTTGCCTTTTACATCTCGCCTTTCTCAGCGCTTATAAATAAAAGCCGAGCCCAAGTCCTCGCTGCTCTTTAAAAATTCCCCTTACTTTTAAATTTAAAACGCTGGTGTCAAATAATTGGATTTGCGAATAAATTGCCAGAGGTTTGGGGGTTCGGTTTACATTTATCTTCCTGAGGAATGGCGTTTATCAGCTCCTTGTGAGCTGTCATCACCTTATAGGATCTGCTGAATGCACCGTGCTCAGGCTGCTGCTTCAGCAGAGCGCGGGAGCTTTGACCACCGCAATTCACATTTTCAGGGAAACATTTAAACATTCAACATTCAACCTTTAACACTGTCCTGCTGCTCAGGAGGGGCTGGCTGGGATGAGTGCCATAGGGGAATTATTATTATTATTATTATTATTATTATTATTATTATTATTATTATTATTATTATTATTATTATTATTGTTATTATTATTATTATTATCATCATCATCATCATCATCATCATCATCATCATTATCATTTTTATTTCTATTTCTTTTCTATTTATTTATTTATTTATTTATTTATTTATTTATTTATTTATTTATTTATTATATTTGTTTTCCAAACAGCGACAATCAGCTCTGCTGGCTTCAAGGAAATTAGAAGCAGTTTTTTAAACTCTGCTTGTTTGTTTGTTTATTTGTTTCATACCATTCTTTCCTTGAGGAGAAGAAGCTGCTAGGAAGGAGTTTTTATTCAAATCTCCCAATCAAACCTGGGCACTTTATCATCCGCCCTTGGCTGGGTCTGAAGTGAGAGGAAGAACCCTCAGGACAAAGGGGCAGAACAAAAAAAGGCATTTGGAGAATCATTAAACCACAATCGAGCCTAATTGCTTCACATTGGTTGGAAAAAATCCAACTTATTTAACTTTACCAGAGAGCTGATATGTGGAACTGGCAAACGCTCTTCAGGAGGGTTGGGGTTTATTTTATTATTTTATTTTATTTTATTTTATTTTATTTTATTTTATTTTATTTTATTTTATTTTAATTTTTATTTCTTTATTTGATTTTGTTCTGTTTCATTTAATTTCACTTATTTCATTATTTAAATTATTTTTTATTATTTAATTTCTTTTATTTCATTATTTAAATTCTTAAATTGTATTATTTTATTCCATTTATTATTATATTCCACTAATTATTTCATTTAATTTTTACCACACCTGAGAGTGAACATTTGAATAGTTCTGGAGCACATTTCTACTCTCAGCAACAGCACAACAAATCTGAATTGAGTGCATCACAAACTCCTCTAGTTTGTGAGTTGTGTCTTTCCAGTTCTGGTTGGGACTTTGTGTTCAGCTCATAAATAGCAGAGGAATGACATTTTGCCTTAAATTTGTGTTTCAGTGAGTCACCCTGAGCGAAGCTGGGAAGGGAGGAACTTTGGAGGAGATGTTTCCAGAGGGGCCGGGCTGCCGTGGCCGCAGGGTGATTGGTGCTGCAGATTTCAGCCCTGCAACCTCTTGGTGTGACTGGGGTGGGTGCTCCTGGCCAGGGGAAAGGGACCAGGTGACTTCTGCATCCCAGGAAAGTGCTCTGAAAGAGCAGAGTGAAAATGGGCCCTGGCAGGGAGGAAATTGCCTGTTTATATAGTTTATATTTTAAATTCCTTCCCCTTTTCTGGAAAAAGGTACTTGTGAAATAGATTTTGATAACAGGAGATTTTAATAGAAATTTCATCATTCCTCATGCCCACCCATGAGCAACTCTCCCCCCCTATCCCACCAGGGCCATGTCTTTGCTTCCCACTAAAACGAAATTGTTTCCATGAATTTGGCTGCCTGGGCCCAAGGTACCGCTCCAGAATCCCTGAAATGTTATTATTGAATAATAATAATAGCAATGGAATTATTGAGGTGGAATTGTGACTTTTTCATGGTTCATCCCTGGTGCTCCGGGTCGGCACAGCACAGGTGGGCTGAGAGAAAAGAGAGAAGTTTATTTTCAATTCTGTATTCTGATAGTAAAAAAAACCCCAATGATCAGAAAGCTGTTGTAGGGTGTAGGGAATAGCTGATTCTATTCCCCTGTCCTTTCCCCACCCCTCCAGGCAGGAGGGATCCCAGCTGGGAGATTTTCCTGCTGCCACAGCCACCATTTCACAGCAGCCCCGTGCAGAAACCAAATGGTGGCACAAAGGGCTCTGCTCATCATTCATCCCCCAGCTGTCTTTTTGCCTCTGCCACCCTCCCTGTTCTCCTCCACCAATAAAACCTTGCACTTAGAGAAATTCAGGGAAAAAAAAAAAAAGTCCCTAATCCCCCTGTCCCTGCAGCATCAGCCCCACAGGTTAAGGCACACTCCAATAGTTCAAATCAAAGAAACGGGGCCTTGTGACAATGGGGCCTTTTAAAAAAACCTCCATGCATCTATTTATAAACCACCTAATCTCAAAAATCCTTATTACCTATCGTGTTACTTTGAGTCATGGACATGAAGGAAAGGGAGGCTCAGCATTCAATTATGCTGCTTGCTTTAACAAGGTGTGTATAATAAATGAGCAGTTCTTAATTGACTTCAATGCAATTTGACACTGCTGGAGTAGGAGCAAGAGGGAGCCAGAAAGGAAGAAGACACGCAGCTTAAAGATGTTAGACAACACAGTTATTTAGAGCATGAATTTTATGATGTTAAATTAATTAACCAGTATTTAAATTAACAATATTTAGTGTAAAAATGATGGCAAGAAATGCCGTGCCAGTAATTATGTTTTACACGGCTTTGTTTTGTCAGAGATAATGGATCATTGGTTAAAAGGTAAAATTCTCCAGGTTTTAACAGTCCTTGCTAAAGGAGTGTGCTTAAAAATGTAATTTCCTATTTTCTGGGTTGCTTTCTTCAAATTAGGCTTTATAAAAACAGATAATGCAATAAGAAAATCCATGCTCATAAATACTTGATCTGGGCAGTGAATGATGCAGACACACAATCTCCAGATTTAGATTAATTTAGTTAATTCACATTTGGTGTTTACAAAGTCTGGGGCAGGACTTCAGGAGGGACATTTGTTAGTGCAGTGGTGACATTTCTGGGTGGCACTGCCAATGCACAGGGGAGCCTCTGGGCTGTGGTTTAGCCTGGCACAAAGCTGTGTTCACCCCCAGATCCCTGCTGGCCCCTGTGCCAGGAGGGCAGGGAGGGGATGCCCCATTCCCAGCCCCTGGAGCAGGGATCCCTCCGGGTGAGCCTTGCCCTGCCCAGGTGCTGCCACGTCAGGAACTGCCAGGGAAACTCCTGTGAGCCTCAGCAGCTCTGACAAACCCCTGCCAGGGCTGCAGGCAGGGTCAGTCCAGGGAAATGCCCCGTCCCCACCCTCCGGAGGGGCAAATTTCAAATTCCCTGGGACTGTGGCACACACACAGCTGGGATTGGGACTGGGGCACACACACAGCTGGGATTGGGGCACACACACAGCTGGGATTGGGGCACAAACACAGCTGGGATTGGGATTGGGGCACACACACACAGCTGGGGTTGTGGCACACACACACCTGGGATTGGGATTGGGGCACACACACAGCTGGGATTGGAGCACACACACACACCTGGGATTGGGGCACACACACAGCTGGGGTTGTGGCACACACACACACACACACACAGCTGGGATTGGGGCACACACAGAGCTGGGATTGGGGCACTCACACACAGCTGGAACTGTGGCACACACACAGCTGGGGCTGTCACACACACACAGCTGGGATTGGGGCACACACACAGCTGGGGTTGTGGCACACAGCTGGGGTTGCAGCCCTGGTGCAGGTCCCAGAGAAGCCCAGGGATTTCCCTGGAAAAGCAGCTCCCTCCTCCTGCTGTGCCAGGCAGGGATGTGCCCCTGTGTGCTCACTTGAAGCTGTTCCCTCTTTTGGCACAGCAAGCACTGAGCCAAACCCCTGCTGGGGGAGGCCCTTTGCCTGCACTGATCTGTTCTCAAGCTGATTTTGGTACCTGGTGTTGCCACAGATATTTTTGGCACCGTGCTCAGGTAGAACAGGCAGCTCCACCCGCCACTGATCCTCTACCACTGCACCTCCAAATCTGCCTTCCAGCCCCTGGCAGGGCTGGGACAGCAGCCAGGCTGCAGTAATTCTTATCAGAGGATCACTCTCCAGCTTTAACCACAGCAATCAGGTGTTAGAGATTCTTAGATCTGATGAAGAATGTGTTTCCAGCCCTGAGCCTGAGCAAAGCCAGGCTTGTGAGGAGTGAAATGCCACGGGAGCAGAGGATTCATGGCAGGCTCTGTCAGCTCTTTCAGTCACTTAGGTATGATTTGCATCACCATTTCCAGCTGCTGACTGTTTACAGAGGCTCAGCCCTCGGGTCCCCATCAGCTGCTGCAGGAACAGGTGTTTGCCATTGTGGGGCTGCAGGAGGGAGGGAGGGAGGCAGTGATGGATGGAAACCAACAGCCCTCTGATAGGAAAACTGTTCCCTCAAGGAAGCAGCACAGTGCTGGGGAGGGAAAGCAATTCAGCTAAGTTGCCTAACAGCCTCCAGTTTTGTTACTGGCTTCTCTTTGGGCTGGCAGGAGAGGAGGACTCGGGCTGAGAACAAATGTGCTGCTCTGGCTGGGGCTGAGCTGGTGCGTTCCTTGCCAGGGGATGCTCTTCCCCCTCTCCCTCTCTTCTGGCCCCTAAAAGCTCCTGTGGCCACTCCCAACATGGTTCTTTCCTCAGGTGGGGGCAGTTTGGGATGCTGGGGCAGGGAATTTGAAGACCCCCCCAAATGCCCTGCTGATACAGGGGATGTGCTGTGAGATCTCATCCTGCTTTGGAAGGACAATCAGGAGACAGCACAGCCTGGGCTGGGCCAGTGGCTTCTCCTTTGACTGCTCCTTTGGGGGAACCTCTTTTGAAGGTTGGATTCCATGGTCTTGGAGTCTTTCCCAACTTTCATGATCCTGTGATCCTGTTCCTTCTTTTTGGGTATTCCTCCCCATTGTGCTGTCCCTCAGGAACGTGCCCCACAGGCTGCAGGGGAGAAAATAACCTGGGACAGGCTGCAGCTTCCCAATTAATAATGTTCCTAATGATGGAATGATTAATATCAATTAATCCACGCATCCCAGATCAGGAGCTTTTGCGTTAGACAGTGCAGAATGCTCCAAGGAAGGGCCAAGTCCTTTCCCCAGGAAGCTGTTTGCCAGCACTGTGGGGCGGTATGCCAGCATGGAAACCACTTGGATTTGCCTACACAGGCAATTTTTCTGCTTTCCTGAATTCTATTACACAACTGTCCTGAGCTGACTGCTTTCCAAAGTGAGGAGTCATCAATGACTCCCCAATATTGATGCAACTGGAGTGGTTTAAAGTCACCACTTGCTCCGTACCGAGAATGCCACAACCATATAAATTAAATGTTACGATTTGTTTTCAGAACAGCAAACAAAAATGGTATAAAGGCATGGTTAACATTCTGGAGGAAATTTATGTCATAAAAATCCAGTTTGCTTGTTACAAGGCCAGGAGTCTTTGGTGTAGACAAAGATTGTATTGTAGCTGGTTTGATTTAAAAACGTTTTTGAAGTGTTCAGTCCATTTCTGTGTCAGGTCTGTGGTAACACTGCAATCTGTCTTATCAACCCTGCCCCTCCAAAGACGTGCACTGAGCCAGTCCCGTTTCCCTGAGCACTTGAAACACGTGCTTAACTTCAAGCACATGGTTCCCTGGCTTTTATTAAATAAAATAATAAAAAAAAGGATAATTGGCACAGCCTCCCCGCTCAGCTCCCAGTGCAAGGCCTGATGACAGTCTAATGACAATGCAGAGCGTGCTCCCAGCTCTGGGCTGGGCTCTCTGTGGGGAGCACACACGGCCCTGCTGCAAGTGGAAATTTATATCCTGGAGACTTCTTCCTGCTGCCAAATGTTCAGGGGCCCAAGCAATGACAGCCCAGAAATCAGGAACAATTTCAGCAACAAATTCAATGAAAAGTTGTGACGCCATTTCGGTTGTGTGCCTTCCAAAGCAGGTTAAAATCACCTCAGAGTGATTTCGCTCCGTTCACTTTTTTGTGCCGTTAAATGAACTTTTAAATTATCTTCTGACAGCCAGGAGTGATCCTCATAGGAAGAGCAGCTTCCATAATGATTTAGCAAGAGCTGCAGGGTGTCAGTGCCTCCCCCAGGCTGTTCTGGGAAGGCTGGGCCCCACCTTTGGGTGGGAGTGAGGGGGACCCCAGCAGAGCACAGGCAGTGGGACATTGCTGGGGAGGGGCTGAAAATGACCCCAAAACCCAGAGTGGGCAGCACCTGGTGCTGCTGCTCCAGCCCTGGCCTCCTGCAGGTAATTCCTTTTTACCTTAGCAGGGTTTGCTCTCTCTGCTCCTTTCTGGTACTGTCATATTTTCTGTAAAAAATCTCTTTCTCCAGGATTTCTTCTCCTGGGAAGCTGAGAAAACTCAGAGGAAAAAAAATGAAAACAAACATTATCTGATTTGCTTCTCCTGTGTTTTGCTGCTTTTGGAATGTGGTTTTGTGGAATTGTTTGCCAACTGGTCATTGTTTGATTGGTTTCTGTGAATTGTTTTAACTTAATGACCAATCATAGTCAGGCTGTGTTGGCACTCTGGAAGGAGTCACAAGTTTTCATTTTATTTTTTATTATCTTTTAGCCTTCTGACTGTACCCTTTCTGTATTCTTTGGTATAGTTTAGTATAGCATTCTTGAATACAATATAGATCATAAAATCATAAATTGGCCTTCTAAGAACATGAAGTCAGATTCATCAATTCCTCCCTTCACTGGGAAACCCCAAAAATGCCACACTTTCTCTTGGTGGTTATTCATTAGAAATGTATTAAAATCCTCTGTCTGAGCCTGGCTGCTCACAGCACCCTGGGTTGTCCTGCCAGGCTGAGGGGCACTGCTGGGAAATCAGGGATGAGAGCCTTGGCAATGGCTCCTTCTGCCCCAGAGCGCCCTTCACACTCCCTTCTGGGGTAATTTTATATTTTCTGCCAGACTGACTGCAGAGCAGTCACACCCAAGGTACACTGGCATGCCTGGCAGCTGAGTCAGGCTGCACCAGCCCAGGCACCCCGTTTCAGCTGTGAAAATTTAAAGTAAAAAAAAACTAAAAAACCAAACAAATCCACTGAATAGAAGTCACCAAATCATCTCCCAGAGTCACCTAGAGAAAAGGCAGCAGAACAAAAATACTTTTTTATTCTGTTTTTAGTACAAAAACTAGGAGCAACAATGAGGCAACAAATTAATTAGAATAAAGAAGTCCCTTGGTGTAACCACTGGGATTCAGATATGAAATGATCAATGGCATATCTGAAACATCTGAATTTCTTCATGCAAAGCTATATTCCAAGAACTATTTTCATGCATGTGATGAAAGCCAGCCCACACTGGCACCTCCTCTTTCTGCTCCTGGCCTTGTGTACCACTAAAATCATGCAATCAGCTGCAGTAACAAACATTCATTTAGAAACTTGTTTTTCCACATTTCCAAACAGAAGGCCAAGGCCTGAGAGGAAATAAGGAGTTTTTTCAGAATCCTCAGTTTCTCGGGCTTTTATCTGACTTTAAAGAATTGGTGGATATCATTGACTATTATTCATTATACTTTGGGGTGAAGTGTCCTTATATAAACAGCTTGCTTGACAATTAAGCTCACTAATTAGCCCCATAATAGACTTACTACCTGTTTGGCCTGAAAGTAAATCAGGAGTGTGTCAGAGCATCCTGTTGAGGGGTGATGTTGAAACCTTCCCGGGGTGTATTCATGAAAATCAAGAGCAGCTACCAGTCTGTATGGCTACAAAATGAGTTCTTTTATTTCCTTCTGATAACATCCTGTTTATAAAAACCCTTTTATTTCCTGCATGCTCTGGGCTTTGGCTGTTCCAGAGCAGAGGTGCTCAGGTAAATACACAGCACACACCAGCTCAGGGGTTTATGGCCATTTTGTTGACATGTTCCTCCAAACCAGCTCAGGTGTTTGCCATGGTCTGCACCCCTGGCAGGGCTCTCCCCTGTGCCTGTGCCTGCTGTCATGCTCTGCTTTGTTTGTAAAGTCCAGCATTGCACAAACAGTGCACCAGGGTGTGAGTAAGGGATGTGTTAGCCCTGATTCGCCTTGCAGGCTGTATTTACACTGCTCAGCTGAGCTCCTCAGCATCACAGCTTCCTCCAGCATGGAGCTGTGATCTGTGGGGTAGAAAGAACACGTGTTTGTCTCGTAGGAGCTGTTTTCTTATCTGCCTCCTGAAGAAAGCACACCCCAATAAGCAGTTTTATATTTAGAGCCTTGCAAACTGCGGTGCCTCTTGGCCAGGAGCTGTTTAATCTGTGTTAGGATTCTCACAAGGATTGTCAAACTGGAAAAGGGAAATTTAGGTTGGGTTTCAGGAAGAAATCCTTCCCTGGGAGGGCGGGCAGGCCCTGGCACAGGTGCCCAGAGCAGCCCCAGGGTCCCTGGCAGTGCCCAAGGCCAGGCTGGAGCCCCCTGGGACAGTGGGAGGTGTCCCTGCCATGGCAGGGCTGGAACAGGATTATTTTAAAGTCCCTTCCAACCCAAACCCATCTCTAATTCACCTCTGGGATTCCTCTGTACTGCCCAAACCATGTAAGATATCAGCACTATTATTTTATTACTATTGTCTTATTTCAAGTAGGCATTTTCCAGGCTGATTCTGTGGGGTGGCTCATGGCAGCTCCATTTCATTTACCATCGTTTTCTTTGATCCCTTTCTGGTGAAAGAAGTTTGAAAAAAAATGCCTGTTTCTTGATCTCTGAAGAACTGTGCAGCTCTGAGCACTTGATTACAGAGTACAGTATGAATACTTGATTAATAGTTACTGTAAGCATTTGTAAGGAATTTGATGCATCTGGTTTGAATAAATATCACACATGTCTGAATTCAGCTGAAATTTCATCATGCTGGAAATACAGCCCTGAGGATGGAACCTGGCAACTGTGGGGATCAGGCTTTGGTGTGAATTTTCTCCCTGTCCTCTTGAAATGAATGGGTTTTGCTACTGATGCCACAGGAGTCAGGATTTCCCCAGAATTTCCCATATGAAATAGTAAAAATCAGGAGATGTGAAATCAGGAATTAACCCGTGTGAATCCCTGCTGTGTGGTTTGGGGCCTCTGCAGTTCACACCCCATTTTCCCCCAGTTTGAATCCCACATTTCTGCTGCTGCTTTTCTGCTGCTGCAGGGGCAAAACGAAAATGCAAATTTTATTTTAGAGTGATCCATGTGTTCTGCTGGCTGTGGCTCCCTCGTGGCTCATTCCTGGTGGGGTCTGGGTGCCCTGAGCCCATTCCCAGGCTGGGAATTTGCACTTCTGTGCAGTTGTGCCTTTAGATCAGGACATCGTTGATAATCTGAGGTGCTGCACCTGTAAAGCCCAGCTTGGTGTCTCTCCTGTTTCCTTCCAGCAAACAGAAGTTTTGCTGTTGAATGTTAAGAATTACAGCAGTTCAACTTGTAGCACACGAATAATTCTATTTTTTTCCTTATGCTAAGGACAGTAAAGCCTCAGTACCTACAGAAATGAGTCCAGATCTTAATCTTAGTGAAAGAAATCTTATTTCTATTTCCTGAAGTGGAAGCAGGGTTTCTTTTATGATTTCCATCTCAGACCCGTCGAGAGATTTTCTGAGAAGGGAAGGGTTTCTTCCTACTGCTTTTTCTTGCCTGCCTTCCCTCCACCCTCTTTTGCAAGCACCAACAAGGCTCAGTTTGCTTCTAGGATCAATCACTTCACTGATTTGCTTTGCCTTTTCTTAGCCATGGCCACAAATTGAGGATCTAACCCTTCAAAAGTTCTGCTTTTGCTTTGAGAACTCTTTTCTTTTTTTCTCTTTTCCGGGTAATGTTTTGTTTGCTGTTTTCCCTCGTTCTGTTTGCCTATTAATACCCCAGACAGTTCTAGCTCACTTTTAATATGACATGCAACTTCCTTTTTATGGCTGCCAGCTCCTCCTGCTTTGCCAGAACAACTTAAAGACTTTCTGCTGTCGGTAAAACCATCGGGTATTTGAAATCCTCCATGGAAGGAGTAGAATAAGAGGCTAAATAAAATCCACCGCTGTATTTTTCCGTTGGCCTTATCAGGGCATCTCCTTGAACATATATAAATAATGTTTTTATCAGTTTTCCCCGCCGTCCCTCTCGCTGCAGACAGGGTCTGCTCACCACTCTGCCCAGACGAAAGGTCCCTGTCTAATTTCTTTATTTCTTTCCATCAGGGCACAGGAGGAATATGTGAGTGAGAATTCCTTTGAATAAAGGGGTCCGGGGTGTTGCACAGAGCACTCGGGGTTTGCACAGCATCGGCTCTTGCAGAGAGGCAGAAAATTAAAAATACAGCAGAGGCTCAGGGAGGGCGATGAGTGGGGATGTTGCTCCTTTAGTGGGTGTCACTACAGAACAGTGGAAGGCCCTATAGTGACACCCACTAAAGGAGCAATATTTCAATTTCGTGACACCCACGAAACAACACGAGTGCACACGCTGCTGCTCTCAAGGTGAAGAAAAAGGGGAGTTTATTTTCTGACTCCAACATTTGTAGTTTTCTAAAAGTGACAGTGGATTGGAGGGTGACAGTGCCACCTCTCCAATGGCACTGGACAAACCAACAGTCCATCAAATTTATCTTCTTATGTAAAAGAATGCAAAACAATGAGTTATTTACAGAAAGTGTGTGAGAAAGTTTGCTACGAGAATGTCAACATCAGAAGGTTTAGAAAATCTTAAAAAATCAAAGCGACAAATGGGTTAACCCAGTATGCCAAAACTCGCCTTTAAAACGGCTAATTCAGTCAGGCCTCGGTGAATAGATAAAAGCGGTTTGAGGACAGGTGCTAGCCCCTCTCAGCAGCTGAGGGTTTCACAGGGTAAGTCACTTGCAAATGCTGCTTTCAATAGGTGAGAAATCCCTGACTAGAATAGGTGCTCCTGGCCCGGCCGGAGCGGCACACAGGGGGCTCAGCGCCGGGCTCCTCTTGCAGAGAAACTCCGTTTATTTTGTTTGTTTATTAACCATCCCAGACGTGATCATTTACAGCCCCCCGGTTGTTTACCGAGCCCGTTCTGAGCTCGCATTTCTTTGTTCCAATCGTTCAGAGGAACGAAATCTCCCGTGCGGGGCTGGAAATGCGATTTTCGGAGAAGCCGTAAAACTGGCCAGGCTTGTTTAAAGCGGAGAGACTTTAACTCTATTGACTTTCCTGCTTTGCTGTGCTGTTCGGCTGTACTTGAGTGACTTCATTAAAAAGGAGGGCAGTTACTTAATCGTACAATCCACCCCGCTGGTGTCATTTGCAGTTTCCTGTTCTATTCTTACTCAGCCAGCTGAGCGCCAATTCTCCTCTCAACTTCTGGAGTTTTCATCTGGACCAAAATCTCCTTCTGCTACTGCGAGATCTCCTTCCGATCCTTTTCTCCAGAGGGAAAAAAAAAAAATGTTTTGTGGGGAAAAGATGCTTTGTGTTTCGGTGTGAACGGAGTTTTGGTGTGCCCGATGCCGCTTTGGGATCTCCCCGCATCCTCTGTCAGGCACAGCCTTGGCCGGCGCTGGGCACCTCTGCCATTCCATTTAGGAATTCCTCCTGTTTAGGAATTCCTGCTGTTTAGGAACTCCTCCTGTTGTGTTCCTCGTCCTGCTGGAGGGGACATTTGGTGGCTGAAAGCAGGGGAAGAGCAGCAGGGAGAGTTTCAGGGCGCTGCTGGTGCCCGGGAAGGGATGCTGTGCCTCCCAGCAGACGTGGGACTCGAGAAGGAGCTGGGAGCACCTCGGCTCTTTCTTTGTTCCTTTTTAACCTGGGAGTTCACGAATGCATCAGTGTTTATTTAGTGAGTAAGGGCCGGTCCTGCCATCACCCGGGCATGGGCACAGGCAGGAATCAGGGCGCTGCTGGCTGATATTTGATTTTTACACAGGGACATGCCAAGCTCTGACCCTGCTTTTCAGGCACAAGCTTCAGTGCAAACCCTTATTTAAGGAATTTATTTTCCGAGGAGAATTTTAGAACCTCGGTTTTACTAAAAACCCACTTTTATCCCTCTATTCTGCCAATTTAACAGCAGGCAGGACTCCAGTTCCCGCTCTGGAATAAATCCACTGCAATCCCTGTTTGGGGTCTGCCCTTTTGCCACCTGGGCAGGGGCACCTGGAGGAGGCTGTGGGCAGGAAGGTGCTGATTAATAATTAAATAAAAATGGAATTTCCCTCGCCTTTCCCGTGGTTTGGCTGCAATCTCCCCTCTTCCAAATCACCCATTTTGCATAAAAACCCCAAAGGATTAATCATCACTGTGGTGAATGAATCAAAATTAATGAAGAAATCTCAGCAGCTCTGCCAAAAACGATCTGAAGCTGTCAGTGAGGGATAGGAGGGTGTTAATAAACAGTTTGATTTAATGGGCTGGAGGAGTTTGCCCCTCAAGTGCTGGGGCATTGCAGAGCTTAACAACACAGAGACACTTGGGGAGAGGAAAAGGCAGCACCTGATCAGTGTAAGAATTTTTTGGGAGTAGAAAAGGCACCTTTAGTTTCCTAAGTTACACATATAAAAAGATCAAATTTTACAAACACAGTTACATAAAAATATGCTTAAATACACAGATTTTTGGGCCAGTGAGGCAGAAATATGATTCTAAATTGTCATAAATATGGTTCTAAAATATCCTCCCCACAAGCCCTGGCGTGGGGTCCCTCAGCCTGCTCCGAGCACCTGAGAGGAGCAGTGTTAAAAACCATCATTTCCATCTCCTATTCTGTGCTGTACAACTGCTTTCCACGTGCTGCTTTATTTTTAGGATTTAGTTACTGGCTCTGTAAGAAATCCCACTTTGCATCTTCCCCAGCATCGTCCTGTTGGTGCTTTTCTGTTAGCTCTGCTCTGGCAATTAAAAAGTTGCACGTAATTATCCCACGCACTTTTAGAGTGGCCTGGCAACAAAGGATGCTCAAGCCCTGTGAAAACAACTTTATCTCCATCTAAATATTGTAAATATCGTGTGAAAAAAAAGTTCGGGGTACATGTGGAGTGCGAGAGTCCAGGACAGCCTCGTTTTTATTTAATTCATTTTTCTGCAAGCTTAAAAAAAAAAAAAAAAACCAAAAAAAACCCCTCAGCCAACATTTTTTGATTTTTTGTTGATCATTGGAAATATTGTTGCCTGTCTGTAGGTGTTTAAACGTTATCACGAACGCCCATAAATAGGAGGAGGAGGAGGGAGGGGGTATCTGTTTGTAAGATGAGAAAAGGAACCACTGCCTATTGTCTGACCTGAGCAGCTCCCTGATTGACTGGGAATATCTCCATGGGAACAGATGAATGTCTGGTTTTCATGTGCTGAAATCCCCAATCGAGCTCGCAGTGCCTTCGCTATCGTGCCACTCTAAATTGGCTCTTTGCACGCTGCTTCCTACCTTTGGCTAAACTAAACCCGAATACTTCTCCCGAAGTTCTCTCTCCCAAATGAGATAAAAAATACGGAACCAGCGACAGCCCGAAAGAATGCGGCCGCTTTGTCCTGTTGTTGGTTTTTGAATTTTATTTTGGGGGTTCTTTTTAAGCAAAGCAGGCAAAATGTGAAATGAGATGAAGCATTTAGCACGGCCAGCCCTTTCCGGCTGCCTTTTCCAGGTCTGGGTGATGGGGAGGTGCTGTGATCCATCCTCAGGACACGAAAATGCTGCTGCTTTGGGGGAATCTGGGGAACTCCTGAGCCCATTGTGTCCCAGCTTTGCTCCGGCAATTTCCAATGCTCTGCTTTCCCTCCCAAAATGTCAGTTGACTTCAACACAGCTGAACCTAAAAATAATTCACACACAGATATTAGAGGTAACAAAAGAACCACAGTAACAGGGAAAAAAATCTCAATCCAGGTTGGGTGCAGGAGTGATTCCTAAATATTAAAGCCCCAGTGGTCTTATCTGGACCAGCTGCTTATAATGTCTGTGAGGAATGTGGCACATCAAGTGTGTGAACACTGCAGCTATTGTATCCTAACAGGCTGATTGAACCCTGGATAATTGGCATGTAACCTTCTCTATTAATAGTGCAGACAGATATGTGAATTAGCTGAATGCCTCAGACATATGCCATGCATTAACCAAAAGGGCTTACAATTCTCATAACAACTTGGCTAACTATTACACCAGTAATTATTCTTTAGAACTTGATAATATTAGAGCAAAATCAAGAAATAATTTGTAGTTTCGGGCCAGATTATGAATAATCAGTTGCACTGAAACACGACGCCAAGGGCTGGGCTGGGAGGAAGACTCGGGGCTGATAGTGGCACTTTGATGTTTTTAAAGGGGTCAGAGTGTGATTCTCTGGCTTTGTTTAGCTCTTGTAACTCGAAGGATTCGATAGGCATGAGAAACATTTAGAATAATTCCAGGATTGCTGTTCTTTCCGTGGTGCAGGACATGTACAGTCAGGGCCATTGTCTTTGGAGAGACAATAGATTATTTTCCTTTGTGAAATACCATGTGGAGGGGTAAATATGGCTTCTTAATTATTTCTTTTCATTGCATTGTCTTACTGTTCTGAACTTCCCATCCCTCCATTGCAGTTGTTTGTGTAGAATGAAATGGCAAAGCCACCTTTTACTTTTTAATGAGGTTGTTCTTTTGCTAAAGTGATGGAGTGTATGATTCATGTCTGAGTGATCTCGAAAGAATGCAGCATTACAACACTTTGAAGGCAGAGAAATATCAACCATGGGCAGAGAATATTTAAATGTGGGAGCCCCTAGAGCTGCACAACCTGTCTGAGTGTGGAGTAACAAGCTGCTCCAACAGAGCTATGGAGCTTTTTGTTATTTGAGAACCTTTCCTTAGAAAATCTTTTTACAATTCAGTGGAAAATAATCGGATATTTTAGGATAGAAATTCAAGTTTAGATGTTCCAGCATTCCCAACAATTGTGCTGTTGTTTTGCAAATGCTTTAGTCATTTAAATGCTCCTCTTAGTAATCCACCTCCAGTCAAATCCAATAAACACCGACATAAAAAGTGTTTGAACCAGCTACAAATACTACACAGACAGACACGTTCATTTCTGAGGAGGTTTTATTTACATTTGCCCCTCTTCCACAGGGGCTGAGCTCAACACAAGGCATTTGGAAGGTGTTCTGGTGTAAAGGCCAGAACTCAGAGAGCTTCCCAATAAAGCACAATCTCACTTCATTCCTTGGCATTAATCTCCCTTCAGGCAGACACTGCAATCAATCCTTATTGCCCTGGCAATTGCCCCCAGCTCCCCACCTCAGCAGCTCCCAGGGGTAACATAACACCTTCCTCCACCTGCTGCACCTCTTCTCCAGTTCCCTGGTGCTCCCCAGGATCTGGAATCCCATTCTATGGGTTTCAGCCATCACTCAGCACTGAGGCTGCCTCACTCATCTCTCAGGTTTCAGAGGAACTTCTTCTCCCAGGCTCCTAAAGCCTCCCCAGCCCTGCTGGCAGAGCCAGGGGAGCCCCAGGACCAGGGATTGCCCCCATGGGATGGGATGGGATGGGATGGATGGGATGGGATGGGATGGGATGGGATGGGATGGGATGGATGGGATGGGATGGGATGGGATGGGATGAGATGGGATGGGATGGGATGGGACGGGATGCATGGGATAGGATAGGATAGGATAGGATAGGATAGGATAGGATAGGATAGGATAGGATAGGATAGGATAGGATAGGATAGGATGGGCTGATCCACATCTATCCCTCACCCAAACCCAACATCAGATTCTTGCTCTGAGCCCAGGTCCAGCTTTGGTTTTGCTCCTGAGCCGTGTTCAGGAGGAAACTGAGGCAGCACAAACATTGTAAAATCACCTTGGCAGTGCTGAAAGAAACAAGGAGCTGGCGTGGGAGAGGCTGGAATACACTCTGTGTGCATGGACCTTGCTTGGTATTCTTTCCCATCTTCCCAGTGGAAAGACATAAAAAAAAAAAAGACAATTAACAGGGAACCAGTGCCCACCCAGTCAAGCTCTGGAGCAGAGCTCTTCAAGCAAAGGATTTTGGTATCTGTCCATCAAAGCAGTGAAATATGGTTCTGTTTTGGCCCTTAATGACCAGCCACCATCACGTTTTTCTCTCCTGCTCCTGAGCAGGATCAGGTGAGGGGAACAGGAATCTGTCCTTTATTTAGGGTCTGTACACAGGCTTTTCTCTCTCTTTAAAGTACTGAGCAGTGATTTTCAGTGGTGAGGCACCAGAATAATCCAAGGCTGGGTGGTTTGGGCAGCTTTTGGAGGTTCCAGTTTGGATGGCTCAGGGGCAGGAGGGGCAGCACCCACCTGTCCAGTCACTGCTGGGAGGTTGGTGCAGGGTGGGAGCAGCCAGTGGGCCGGAGCCATTTCATGTCCCATTTCCTCCTGAAAACCAGGAGCCAGAACAGGAGGGATAATCAAGGCCCTGCCTTTGTAATTCAGCATCAAAATCAGAAGGGAGACCAGGAATTCTTACTGTTAGCTTAGAGCAGAAATCCCAATGTTAATGGAGATTAGGAAGTATTGATTTGTCACAGGCCATAAGGTTTCCTCTGTGCCTGACTTTCCTTAATTCCCCTGGGTTTGACAACATTGACTTAGACCTGTGATGAAGGATAAAACATCACCATCTGCTCAGGCAAACATTTATAACTTAAAAAGGCCCCTCAAGAGAGTGGGATAGAGAATAAAATCTTCATCATGTTTAAGATGGTGAACAACAACAACAAAAAAAATCTGAGTTTTTAAATTCAGAGTTCTTTTAAAGGAAATCCAAGAGTAGCTGAGGAAGATGAATGGGTTACAAACAGATAGATGCTGGTTCCTGATGGAATGATAGAAGTAGGTAGGGAGCAGTGCATTGAAATTCTGTGTTTTGGCTGCTGTGATGCCTCTGTTGGGGAGTGTTGCTGGAGTCGTGTCCCATTCAGTCACAGACAGACAGACAGACAGACAGACAGACAGACAGACATGAGCTGTCCCCACCTTTCCCCACAGACACCGTGACTCACAGCTGGTGCCTTCCTCCAGCAGCAGCACTGTGGGCAAAGCCCCACAGAGTGAATCACGGCCCAGCCTGGTCCATCCCTGATAACACCCAGTGCCTTGAGACTCGTGGCTTGGTGTGGGGTGCTTGAAAATGCACATTCCTGATGGCCTTTGGTGACAGCTGCCAGAACAATCCCTGCAGATCCCAATGAATGAAGGAACCCCAGTGTGTGCTGCTGCTGGTGCAGGGCAGCACCTGAAAACGCTGCTGCCAGCCCCTGGGGACAGGCTGGGCAGGGAAGCTGCCCCTGCTGCAGCTCTGTCTGGGCCAGCAGCAGCCCACAGCCCGGCTTTGGTACATCTAAACGCGATTTTAGGCTGTGCTGGCACATCTAACCCCAGCTTAAATGGGGCACTTGGGGTTCTGAGAGCTGTGAGGGGCTGAGCTCTGCAGCCCGGGCTGCAAGGGGCTGCTGGTATCTCCATCTGTGCACTCAAATATGCAGCCAGGGCAGTGCAATTTAGGCTGCACTTAAGCCAGCCTAATGGCCAAGGGGCATGAGAAAGGATGGGCTGAGGCTGCTCTGACCGCTGCATCGGGCTGCTCTGTTAGAAGCCAGATTTTGTGAGCCCAGCAGAGTTTACACTTGTGAATCCTGCTTTCACAGGATGTGCAAACATCGCTGCTCTGCTCACCTGGGACTAAACCACAGAATGGCCAAATGCTGTGGGCTGGAAGGCACCTTAAAAATCATCTCCTTCCAGCTCCCCTGGGCAGGAACACCTTCCTCTAGACCAGCTTCTGGTAGTGCTGATGGTACTGCTGAATAAAAGTAATAACTGCCCTGAAAGTGCTGTGCCCAGTCACTGCAGAGCTTGCTCAGGAAGCAGTTTGTGTGCAACTCGTGAGTGAGAGGCAGGAATTGTTTACAGTGATAACCACAATGAACATCACACTCTCCCCTCTGAGCAAATCTGTGAAGGCTGAGCCAGGCTGGGTTTATTTGTTAGGGAAAGAGCTCAGGTCGTGCTAAACATCTGCTTTTTGAGGCTGTTGCTCTTAATTAAATGGGCATTTTTATCAGAAGATGTATTGCAGCACATTCCTGTAATGGTGATTCCGTCCTTTCCCTGCCTCACACAGGGCACAGCCCCAAAATCTCCAGGGCCAATGGGAATTTTTCTTGGGATCCTTGAGGCTCAGGCCAGGGCATTTAACCTGGGCAAGTCGTTGGGGTTTGGTTTATTTGGGATAAATAATTATTATTTTGTTTATTTTGACAGAAGGAGAATAATATCTATTATATTATCATCATATTATTCATTAATGTATTATGATATATTATTATGTTATCTTATATAATACGAATATTAGCATATTTTAGTCTAAGAACAGGGGCAACACTTCCTCTGCACTTTATAGGAAAAATAGCTTCATTCATAATTTGGGGATTCCAAATGTCCGAAGCTGAAGATTTGGTAAGAGGCAAGTCCAGGGAAAGAAAGAAAAAGAATAGTGGGAGTGAACACGTGGGGGAATGCTTCCTTTCAATAATTTTAGGGAAAATGCTCGCAAAAGAGGGGAAAATATTGAAATAGAGCTCAAAAACGAAATAAAAAATCAAGGCCCATCTCATGCTGGGGAGGGATGCTCGGCTGGTGGGGCTGCAGCCCCGGGGGAGTTTCTCTCCCAGCCTGCAAAGGGCGCTTCCCCCAAATGTTTTTTTAATCAGTCGGGTTTTAAACAATGCGAGCTGACAGCAGCCCTTTAATATGCGTGGCCGAGGCGCTCGGAACTGCGAGGAGAAAGTACGGGGAGACTTCCCTGGATTTGGGAGCGCGGTCTGGAATTTCGGAGGTGCCGAGAAAAGGCTGCCCGCCTTTGAAGTGCGCTGCTCTCTGTGCCAAGCAGCGCTGCTGACTGATTTACGGCCATCCCGCATCCAGGGGGTGGCCAAAGAGGAAAGCCGCGACTTTTTTGTGGAGTGCGATGAGGAATCATTGACAGATAGGGGATACGGGTTCCACTCGCTTGCAAATTTGCGTTCAAACCCCGACAAGTTCACACGAGCCAGGGCTCGCAGCGGAGCAGAGCCGCAGCTGGGGGAGCCCTGCCACATCTGGAGCTGCAAACATCACCTGGCTCTCCACGGCAAAGGGGAAAGGCAGCACTTGCAGGCAGCACAAATGCATTTGTTATTTTTCTATGAATTAGCGCAGCCCACTCTTTCAGTGGTGGCAGGAGAGCTCTTTTAGCCTATCTTCCCAGTGAGTGTTTAAGATTCCTGGAATATTTTGTCTCCACCAGAAGATTTAACCAGCCTGATTATGCATCAGTGGCAGGGACCCATCCTCAGCAATAAATTCATATTCATGGGGGGGAAATGAACTGTGGAGCATCTGTGGAGTTCCGAGACCAAAAACCTTTGGAACAAAGAAATTCCTCCCAAGGAGTGACCCAGTGAATTGTGCTCTGAACACTTGGGTTAGGAAGGATCTCTTCCCATGATTCAGGAACAAATGCCAGGCTGGCTGTGGAAATACTGGAGCCTGTTGTGCAGTCTGGTGTCAGAATGTGCAGTTTTCAGTGTGGTTAAAATAAAAAACAAATTTTAAAAAAGCAATGATATGAAGCAGTGAGTGAGAATTGAATAGAGGTTTTGTTTTAGTGCCTCTGAAAGGAAGCTGTCTCCTCTAGGAGAACACTTCTTCCTCGATAGCATATCATTAGTTGCTTCTTTACATGCTCTGGAAAGATGTTTCTTTGAATCTTTATGTGTGGCAAGAGGCAGAAAAGGGTGGAGGATAAAAGAGAGCTAAAAATAGCAGCAGCATCTGAATGCACAAATGCAGAACTTGTCTGCAAAACGGGTAACAAAGGCAAACATGCCTTAGCACATCAAAATATTGCTTTTTGTTAGTGGGTATTTGTGTTCTCTAACGACATTTCTGTTGCAAGGAAATTCTGCCTCCTCCTCCTCCCCTGGCAATAACCAGCAGGACAAATTTCATTCACTCCATTCCCCAAAGTGGAATTTGCTCCCTCACAGCCCCACTTAACCCAACCCTTCTGTGCCGTGGTTTCCTGTCTGTCAATTGAATTCTCAGGCATATTATTAAGTCATTTATGTGTTTTTAAAGCACTTGGATATCTCATAAAACTGATTGCAGGAAAGTGCACTTACACTGGTACACCTTAGTAAACCCAGATCATGCCAGGCACAATTAAACTCTTTTTTATGTCCCACCATGCAAATCTTCCTGTAGAGCTTGAAGTTTAACTTTCAAAGCTCAGCTGAGTTTATTCAACTGATTACTATCTAATCCACCCACCCATCATCCCACACTCCCTCAAAAAAATGTTCAAATCCTGCCCAGAGTGATAGTTTTATTTTTAAACTTGAATGTCTAAGCATTCCTCACAGATGTGAGAAAACTTGAGGCTTAATCATTACAGCAGCCCCGTGCTGGCGTTAGCCAGGACACAGCCTTCTGCAAATCTGGGGTTTTCAGCAGTAAACTGCTGCTCTGGCCAGCCCAGAGGCACCTGTGAGCCCCACGAGGGTGTTTCACCTGTGGTGGCACTGGACAAGGTGTCACCATCCCTGCTCCGGGCCAGCTCCAGCTGGGCCGCGCTGGAGACACTGCCAGGCCTCAGGGGAGCTGCAAGCGCAGCTGGGACAGCTGGGGATGGACAGACAGCCACAGGAGCTCTCTGTGGGCGTGAAGGCTGGGGCACTTTGGGGGGGTACACTGGGGACAGTTCTGGGGACAGTTCTGGGGACAGTTTTGGGGGTACAGGGTGCCTGTGCCATTCCTTGTTGCCTCACTCCTGGCACCTCCTCCCTTTCCTTCCTCCCCTCTGGCCCTCAGGGCAGCAGGTTTGCTCTGTTTAAATATTCCATGTCCAGCAGAAAGAGGATTCCCAAAAGAGAATTTATTAATTTTTATTAATTTTTATTAATTTTATTTCAAACATCCGGCCTGGCTTGCTGGGGCCGCATTGAGGCAGGGCCAGGCTGCCTTGGCAGGGCAGGGCTGGCATTATCCCTGGTACTCCAGGTCACTCCAGAGCCCCTCAGAGGCTTTGCTGCGCAGACTCTGTCCCACCCAGCTGCTCTGGAGAAAATATTTCATTGCACTGGGCTCTTGGATTGCCTTTGATTTAGAACCCTTCCCCAAAATCCAGAGAAGTCAATGAAATCAGTCCCTTTTGGATTTTAAAGGACTTTGGAGGAGGCTCTGCTTGTTTCTGGTGCAAACCAGAAGAACTTGGTTGGTGCTGAGGGAAGCCATGAATATTTACAGCTGCAGAGGATCCCCTCCACTCTGATTAATACTTTTATTAATTGCAATGATAATTGCAATGATCTGTCACAGCCCTGGGCAGCTGGGCAGGGGCAGGATGCTGCACTGGCTGAGGGCTCACACCCTGCACGTTTTGGGCTGCAGCAGAACCAGGTTTGCTGTGCTCAGACAGGGGCTAGCAGGCCATGGGAGCTGGGCAGCCCCAGGGAACCTGCAGCTGGGCTTTTCCAGGGGATTTGGTGCCTGGCCAGGGGGTGACAGAGGCTCTGGGGCAGCTCAGGGCTCCTGGACACCCCAACAGCTCTGGTGGGGTTTTGTGGTCTGGGGGAGCCAAGGATGTGGTGGGGTTTTAGTGTGAGCACAGAGTGATTCCCAAGATGAGCTCAGTTTCTTTATGATGAAGATCAAGATGATGAAGATGAGCCCAATTCTTTAGGGCAGCTCAGTGGAAAACCCTCCTGAGGAGGCTCCTTAGACAAAACTGTATTTTTGTGTGTCAGTGCAGCTGTTGGGCTGGACCATCCATCTCTGGGTCCATAAAAATCTGATCCATTCGGTCTAAAAAGGCTGATTTTTACAGGCTGGAGAGAGGGCAGCCTCTCCCTTATGATCAATAAATACTCCATTACTTGTACCAGCACTGCTGGGTGATCAGCAGCTCAGACACTGCTCACAGGGGGTACTGGGGGGATTAATCCCATCTGCTTACCAACAATTTCCAGATCAGGCCCAACAGACCCAATCACAGTGGTCCAGAGCTCAGAAAGCCCCTTGAACTCAAGGTGGCCCTGTCAGGGTGCAGAGCTGGGCTGAGCACCTCTGCTGAGACAGGGAAGAGCCCCTGGTGAACCCTGAAATCATCAGGGCTGCCAGGAGTTAATTAGGGGGGATTAAGGGCCCCTATGAAAAATAACAGATGTGAGTGAGCAGCAAGTTTGCAAGCAGCACTATGACCAATCAATATAAAGCTGTGTTTAGCAGGAGATTATGCACCAAACATGGCAGGGAGATTAAAAAAAGCAAAACTCTTCCCACTTGAAATCAGATTTGAAATGCTGGCAGTATGCAAAGCGCCCAATTATGAAAGCAGCGTGCTTCCACTGCTGGGGGAACTCCTCCTCCTTGTTCCTACACAAGGTGGTTTTTAAAAGCTTGGCTTATTTTCCTAGTTTTGTTTTCACTCAGGCCAGAGCAAAGTGAGGCACAGGTAACAGAAGTGCCTGAAATAGTTTCTTTGTTGGCAGAGCATCATTTCAAGTCCGTTTTGCATTTCTATACCAGAGTGATTAATCTAAGCTAGAAAGGATGGGAAAAAATAAACATTAGGATAAGCAGATATGATATCAGGAGCTGGCTGTGCTTGAAATTTCTCCTGATTATTGCTGCTAATGCTCAAGACAGACAGGAACTGCAAATAAATAAATACGTTCTGTTAATATTTGCTGAAATTTTTGAACACATTCCCTTTGGCTCTGCTTGGATCCCGGCTCTCTTTTGCTTTCTGGGAACATATGTGTGATTGAGTTGGAGAACAAATGTTTGGAGAAGAAGTTCAAAGTCTCCAAAACTGGCCCACATTTGTATTTGTGTCAGAGATTTGTGCACTTTAACCCCAGCTCAGGATTCCTGCTCAGGACAGCTCTGGCACCCAGGTAAATCCCTGCCTGCCCCACAGCCAGGGGAATTTGGATGGAGAAACTTTCTCCCATTGTCCTTTTTGACTTTTTTGTGCACCTTCCCCAAATCCTTCCCCAAAATCCAGAGGAGTCGATGAAATCAGTCCCTTTTGGATTTTAAAGGACTTTGGAGGAGGCTCCCAGACGGCAAAGTTTTACGTGACTTTGCTCAACTCAAGGATTCACAAATTTTGAAGTCAGGACCTGCAGAATGGTGGCAAAATTATATTTAAAATTATGAATTTTGGCTCTTTTGCCTTTTTGTCTCCTGAACCTACGTGGTTCATATTTCCCAGCTGCCCTGCTATGTTGGTGATTTACTGAACCAACTGCCAACTGCGTTTCAAATATCAAATGCTGCAGATTATCATCAGCTGGCAAAAAAATCTTAATTTTTTGAAGCAAGTTTTCCAAAACACTTTAGTAAATCCTGTTGAATGAGCAAATCAAAACACTGCAGGAAAACTTGACTTGAAATGGAGGCTTTGCCAAGAACCAAAGAGTTTAATATGAATTTGTGTTTATACTTGGGGATATTCCCTGTGCTGCAGCTGGGAGGTGTGATGTGAAAACCCTGAGTAAGTGTCCATGTAAACAGGCAGCCTGGTGAATGCTCTGGGTTTTATCCTGATTTATCTGGATTTTTTGCCACCTTAGCTTTGGGAATCAGAATCTGTCCCAGGTTTTTTCCAACTTGGGCACTTCCAGGGATGGGGCAGCCACAGCTTGTCTGGGAGGAATTTCTTCCAGTAATTAAAATAAAGGGCAAAATGTGGCTTTGTACAGACTGGCCAGCAGAGCAGCATCACCTCTCTTTATCCACCCTCATCAGACTCCAAGTTTTAGGGGTGTTCCAAAAGGCCAAAGCTCCAATTCTGGCTTGTGCTACAGGAACTCCCAACTGTGTGACTTAAAACCTTTAAGTTATTCACCTACTGGTCAAAAACATCAATGAAATGTTTTCCTCAGGAGCAGGAAAAAAAGCAAAACAAGCAAACAAAAAAAAAACCCAAAACAACCCAGTTTCAGAGCTGTCATGGCCTTGGATTTCTGATTTCAGCAGCTTCTGGGACAGTGTCAGGAGAAAAGCTGGGAGAAGCCTGGTGCAGCATGAGAACTGTGCAGCATTCTGAGGCTCCATTTAGGATTATTTAGTGGTTGATTCTGTGGCTTTACGACACCAAGGGGTTGCATTATTTGCAATTTGCAGACTCACAGGGCTGTAAAATATGGTGTGCTTACGTTTTGGAATTAAAAAGCCATTTTCACCAATAAATCGAAGCAGATTGGAACCCATACAAAAATCTGTTCCTTTTACCAGAAGAATTTGAACAGAAACTGGGCAAGGGTTCAAAGGCAGAGCACAACCCAGGATGTGTTTGGGTTTGCAGGGATGCAGCCAGTTGTCATTTGCTCAGTGATCATTAAATCAGCGTTGCTGAGGGGGCAGGATGGGATCAGCATTCCTCCTTTTTCTGCTCATTGTTCTTATCTCTGGACAAGTTGATAAGGGGAAAAATCAAGCCAGGACATGAGTAATTACAAGGTCCAAGTGAGCTCCCTTGCCAGGGCTGGGCCAGATCTGCTCTGCAGGGAAAGGGACACTGGGTGAGGGAAAAGTGCATTTTTCTCCTTACAAATCGTGCTGTCTCATTCCAGCACAATTCCCATGGAAACTCCAGGGCCATCCTGCACTGTTCATTACAGGGAAATGTGGCTTCAGGTTTGCTTTGGGTTCCTGTCGTGCCATCCAAGCTCTGTATAGGACAGGGACAATAAATGCAGCAAATCCTGTGCTCCACTGGCTCAGGCATGGAAAACCATCCAAGCTGCATTTTCCATGGAATGGGAGCTGAATTCCCTCCTGAAGGACTGGCTGGATGCAGAACTGAAAGAGCTGATAGCAGAAATATCACCTGCAAAAACCCTGCTGGGTTCAAACATTGCTTCCCAGAATCCTGAAAACACTTAAATTATTTAATTATTTTTAAAATTAACATGTATTTATTGACTTGCTTTTTTTTTTTTCTTTTCAGTAAGTTTTAGCAAGATAAAGAGAATATTTCACTGGTCCTGGCAGGGCTGGGTCTCCTGCCAGAGTTTGTTGGTTGGTTAATTTTTATACAGTAGGGAAAAAACAAAGGAAGGAAAAGAGAAAGAAAAAAGAAAAGAGGTAGGGGAGAAAAAGTCTCCCAGATATTTTCTGACTCATTTTGTTTCTGTATCAGGGTGGTTGTAAAAATGCTGTTGGATGTGGAGATTAACAGCAGTCACCAAGCAACCAAGGTGGGGAACAGGGATGAGTGTTAGCAGGAAAACAAGGATATGAGTAAAGCAAAGGCAGAGTTCTGGTTGTTCCAGGAAAAAAAAAAAATCACTTCAAAACAAACTCCAAAACAAACAACACTTTTCACTTAGAAAATCCAAAACAACACATCAGCATTCGAGCAATTCCTGCCATTGAGTGCTTGCCTCTCACCCAGCACATCTTCCAGCAGGAAATATCTGAGCTGTACAAATTAGAGGCATCCAAGAATCTTTGTTTTCCTCTGAAATGCAAGGCCAATAACTTATCTCTTATTAACAAGTTCATCTTTTGTTTCTCCAAGGTGCCTTTTTTTATTTTTCCTTTTTTTTCTCTCCTCTGTGTGTGTGTCTGTGTGTGTCTGTGTGTGTGTGCTCTTGGCAAAATTGTTTGGAACACAAAGAAAGCAGCTTCCCCTCCCGTTGTTTTGCTGCCTTTGCAGGCATTTCTTTGCAGGGAGACAAAGCTGGGTTTCCTCTGTGCTGGTGCCCAAACGTCCCCACATTCCTGTGAATGGAGGCTGCTATAGACAGGCTGCTCTGTTTGCAACTTGTTATGACAAAAATAGCAGAAAAAAAAAAAAAAAAGGGAAAAAAAAAATAAAAGGAGGCAGCTTGTCAGTCAAATTAGGAATTACATGAGGTCAGCAAATTTGGGAACAACCGCAAGGGGAGGAGGGAGAAGGAGAGAGACCTAATTAGGGCTGGGGGAGGAGGAGGAAGGGTGGCCCCTCTGAGAGCCCAGCGCTGCTTTTGATCTCAGAGGGGCACTGGGACCAGGCTCCTCTGATTCTGCTGGCCAGGATGGCCCTAAATGTGCCCAAAACCTAAAAAATGTGCCCAAAACCAGCATCCTGGGGGCCACTGCTGCTTCTGAGCTCTCTGAGCTGGGTTTGGCCCCAAACCCTGTTCCCCCTGGTGCATTTTGGGGTTTTCCCAACAAAACCCATCCCTGTGACCTTGTGCAGGAGGCCAGGGCCCCAAACCCTGTTCCCCCTGGTGCCTTTTGGGGTTCTCCTGCTGTGCCCATCCCAGAGTGACCTCGTGCCAGAGCTCTGAGCCAGCCTGGGGCAGTTCTGGCATCCCTGCACGAGGATTTCAGTGCTTGCACCTCGGATGGCACCGGGCACAGGAGGCTCCTTCAGCTTGGGCAGATCTGCCAAATTCCCATCCAGAAAAGGGTTTGATTCCTGCCAGAGCCTCCTGGTCCTCACCTGTGTGACTCCAGAGAGCAGAGAGGGCAGGAAACCCAAACTCCTTCATCCTGCTCTTCTCCCAGTGCCTCCCTTTGCTGCTCTTGTGCAGGGCTGACAATAACCCTGCACCTTGCCAGCTCCTGCAGGGCTGCCCAAGCTGCAGGAGATGCTCTCCCTCCACCTGTCCATTTTGTGATGCTTGACAAATTCCTGGATTATATTTGATTTCCCAATCCCTGTTTATCAGTGTTCCACAGTTCAGGATAAATATATATAAATATATCTATATAAATAGATATAAAAGATATAAAGATATAAAGATAAAATATGAAAATTATGTGTATATATAAATATATATAAATATATATAAAATATATAAAGATACAAGGATAAAATATGAAAATTTTATAGATATTTATATAGATATATGTATATCTATTTTTATAAACATTATATATATTATATATTATATATATTATATATAAATTATAAATTATATAATATATATTATATATATTATATATAATATATATATAATATTTTAGTTACATTTTTAGTCATAATATATCTATTAGTTTTTATATTCCTAAAATATAAAATATATTAGTTTAATAATAATTAATATAAATATATCAGGTTTTATAGTCCTTAAAAACTAAAAAAAAAAAAAAAAAAGGTTTCTGCAGGTGTTATAGGGAAGTTAAAATTAAAACTAAGATTTCCACACAGCCAAAGAGCTTTGAAACAAATGAATAATTGTATTTTCAAAGAGCATTATGATTCCTGGGCCAGCTGGGGGGTGAGGGTGAAGAGTGTCCTGCCTTGTGAACACTTGGGAATGGCATTCCCAGTTGTTTAGGCTGATGCAGCACAATAAACCATAAGGCAGGAGCTTGTTGAGCCTCTGCCTGGCTCCCAGGGCTGCACACAGAGCAGGGCTGTTCTTGCTGCTTGCCTTTGCTCACATGCAGATGCAGAACCCAAATCAGCAGCTCCCAGTTAACTATTTATTCAAATCTAATTCAACCAGCTAATTGTTCCCAAGCCTTGGCCCTGCACTATTCATTATTGGGGACGTACAATCGGTCCCCAGGGACCCAGCTTGGATGACAAGGCTCTTTTTTGGGCCTGGATAATTAGAGTGTGAAAGTATAATCAACAGTAAATACCAAATTTTCCTTATAGACACAATCACCCTCCTCCCATCCCGGTATCTCTGCTGACAGTCCCTCAGTGATGCCACAGCCAGCCCTGGAACGGGGCACAGGGCTGAGAAGGGAGGAAAAAGAGCTTTGCAAATGTCTGTGAATCCTTCCTGGTGCCCTGGCTGATGCCCTGTGCAGCACCCAGGGACAGGGAGGTGACAGAACCCAGGGCAGGAGTCACCTCCAATAAATAAATAAATGTGGCATCTCTGCGGTGGCACACCTGGAAATGGCACCTTGCCAGCCACGTTTTCAATCCTGCAGCTCAAATCTGCCCCAGCTTTGCATTGTCTGACTGGGGAGTTAAAAGTCCAACATTCTGATTTGTTAATTTTTAACCTGGGTTTGGAAAAATGTTCTGATTTTTTTTTTTTTTTTGAAAAGGGGATGTAAAATTAGCAAATCCACCCCCCCCCTCCTGGTTTCTACACTGGAATTTTAAAAACACCCAGTTAGCCCCACTAGAACCATGCAGTAAGAACTAAACTTGATAACCTATTTGGGCTTAATCCAGCCTGAACAAAGGCAGCAGTTCAAGTTGAAACTGAAAGCCAATATTTAATATCTGAGCTGGTAAAGGCAGCATTTGGTGGAACTTTAACAGAATTGCCAAAGTTTAACAATTGGAGGGGGGGGAAGTTGTGAATTTTATCCTTCTGGTTATTGCAAACAGAAAGGAAACTTTTTCAAGCAGCAGCTGAGGAAGCTTACAAATGAAATTACATGAATGTGGCTCATCTGGGAAGGAGGAAGTCCTGCTCACATACATATGTTTTATGCAGCAGAACTGTTTACTTTATTTGTAAACCCTTCCAAACACTGTCCAAAGTTCAGCCTTTGTTCAAGGTAAGAATGTAATTGCACTGCCCTGAGATGCAAGAGAAGCAGCAAAGTTAGGATTCACCAGAGGAAGACAATTTGGAATTAAGAAAAAGCAATTTAAACAATCTTAATGCCTCTCCTCCCTCCCCTCCTGCTTAATGACTCTCATCCCCTTCAGAACCCTTCGGAGGAAGCCAAAAGCACGAGCAGTGTGTTTAAAGGTCGTGTGTGTGTGTGTGTGTGCTCTGCTCCTCGCTGCAGCGTGCCCTGCAGAATCCCACCAGGACACTCCTGGTTTTCATTTCCATCCAAGTTTTCATTTTTAGGGAAGACACAGCAATGCCCAGGCTTTATACACAACGTCTGAGATGTGTTTAATTCTGGTAATTAGGCTCTTGTTGGGACTTTCAACACCAAAGCCTCTCTGTGGAAGTTCAATGGAGATTTATTTTCAAGCACAGAGCGTACTTAGAGAGAAATAAAATTAGGGAAATAGGAAGGCATATTGAATATAGGCACTCCTTCTGCAAAGATAAATGATTTAGTAATGAATAGATTCTTCAGGCCATAAAAAATCCATTTATTTTCTTTTGAATTTCAACCAGAGGTCTTGCACTTTCCCACTCAGTTGTAGTCAGTTAAAATGAGAACACAGAGAATGAAACCAGCGTGCAGGCAGGGAAGGCAACAACCACAATGTATAATAATAAATAGAAGTTAAATTAACCAACATCTCAAAAGAGGCAGCGTTTGCACAGAAAGGTGCTGGTTTATTACCTTTCAAAGGGGGAGGAAGATGAGATCTAAAACACACAACCCTTACAAATTACCTGCCTGGCAACCACAAGCTGCCAGATTTTAGGCAACTCATTAAAATGGAGGATCCACTTGACCTCATCTGCAATTGTGGAAATGAACCAGAAATATGATTAGTGGGGTAACTTCAGGGGCTGCTCCACACTAAATCAGGGAGTCTGACCTTGCAGCAGAGCAGGAGCAGCAGGGCTGCCTCTGCTCCCCTGGGTGCTGCTGGGCTCCATCCTCCCATGGGCTTCATCCTCCCATGGGCTCCATCCTTCCATGAGCTTCATCCTCCCATGGGCTCCATCCTCCCATGGGCTCCATCCTCCCATGGGCTCCATCCTTCCATGAGCTTCATCCTCCCATGGGCTCCATCCTCCCATGGGCTCCATCCTCCCATGGGCTCCATCCTTCCATGAGCTTCATCCTCCCATGGGCTCCATCCTCCCATGGGCTCCATCCTCCCATGGGCTCCATCCTTCCATGGGCTCCATCCTTCCATGAGCTTCATCCTTTCATGGGCTCCATCCTCCCATGGGCTCCATCCTTCCATGGGCTTCATCTCTGCTCCCCTGGGTGCTGCTGGGCTCCATCCTCCCATGGGCTCCATCCTCCCATGGGCTCCATCCTTCCATGAGCTTCATCCTCCCATGGGCTCCATCCTCCCATGGGCTCCATCCTTCCATGGGCTCCATCCTTCCATGAGCTTCATCCTTTCATGGGCTCCATCCTCCCATGGGCTCCATCCTCCCATGGGCTTCATCTCTGCTCCCCTGGGTGCTGCTGGGCTCCATCCTCCCATGGGCTCCATCCTCCCATGGGCTCCATCCTCCCATGGGCTCCATCCTCTCATGGGCTCCATCCTTCTATGGGCTCCATCCTCCCATGGGCTTCATCCTTTCATGGGCTCCATCCTTCCATGAGCTTCATCCTTCCATGGGCTCCATCCTCCCCTGGGCTTCATTCTCCCATGAGCTGCATCTCTGCTCCCCTGGGTGCTGCTGGGCTTGATCCTCTTGGGGAGCAGAGGGCTGGCACAGCCCTGAGGAGCAGCACAGGCTGCCCTGGCCTTGTGCCACCCTTCATTCCCCATTACCAGAGGGGCAGGAGGGGCAGCTTGGCCAGGCTGGAGCCACAGGATGGGCATTTCTGGCCCCAGGGCCATGTGGCTGCTCAGAGAAAATCCTTGAGCAGCTCTGCTGGGACAGTTCTCTGACCTTAAAGCCAAATTCATCCTGGGCAAGCAAAATGGGCTTTTAGGGCTGAACCTGGCTGTGTGGCTGGGCTGAAAATGTGCTCAGCAGTGCTCAGCTGCTGCTGCAGCAGCATTTCCCCTTCCCCCTTTCATCTCTGTGGTTCTCAGGCTCAGCTTGAACAAGACATCTCTATTTTTTCTGTTTAAATATAAACTGGAAGCAGATCTGGTGGTGCTACTGTTGAGTCCACAGGGACCTTTGCTATAGGAAAGGTCCCACCGAGGTCAGCAGGGCCATTTGCATGATTTACTGAAATGGTTAGGTTGGAGAAACACTGAATTTTTATCTCACCTGTAGCCTTTCATATCTTGGTGTTATTAAGGTGGTGAAATGAGCTGGGTGATTCCAGAGCAGGGAGCTGGGAGCCAGTTCTGCAGCAGCTCCATCCCCAACTCTGCAGAGTTACCCTTCTATTATTACCCTTAGATTATTACCCTTCTATTGTTACCCTTCTATGATCAGGTAAAATGCAGCTGTGCCCAGGTCCTGTCGCACCTCAGCTCCTCCCATCTGCTCCCAGTGCTGGATTTGCATTATTTTCATTATTGGGAAGGAATCCCTCCCTGGCAGGGTGGGCAGGCCCTGGCACAGGGTGCCCAGAGCAGCTGGGGCTGCCCCTGGACCCCTGGCAGTGCCCAATTTTCCAGGCTGGACACTGGGGCTGGAGCACCTGGGGCAGTGGGAGGTGTCCCTGCCATGGCAGGGGGGCACTGGATGGGATTTGAGGTCCTTCCCAACCCAAACCAGTCTGGGATTCTGTGAATTGAGGCAGAAGGAACTGGGATTTGATCATCCAAGTATTTTCTAAAGTGGAAGTTGTGAACTGTACCGGGATGTTTGAAATGCTGCAGGATTCAGCATTTCTGCCTGAGCAGATGAACAGCTGGGAAAGTGTGCACCAACTTCCCTGGGCCACCAGTGCATCCCTCTGTTCTACAATAATCCACACAGTTTAGAGATTAGGACAGAGACAGAAGGGAGCAGAAATTAAGCTGAATAAAGGCTCAGTAAAAACCTGAGTGCTGTTTTATGGCAGTGCTGCTCCCTCCTTCCCTGAGCTGCTCCTGGGGGCTGTGGCCCTGCACATCTGGGGCTCCATCCTGCCTGCCTGGTCCAGCTGTGCTGGGACACACAGCCAGCCCAAACCCATCTCAAGGGCTGATCCTTGCTTATTACTATCTAGAGTTTAACCCATGGCATTTCTGCATATATCCTGAAGCCCAGGAATATTAATCTAACAGCTTACATGTCTCAAGGCAAGGGCTTTTTTGGTTATCCACTGGAGCTGCTCAGTCCAGGAGTGTAAATCTGAGTAAACTGCTAAGGACAGAAAGTGCAGCAGGCAGCAGGAATGATGCAAACAGAAGGTCCTGTTCTGACTCAGTCACTTACCAACTTGTGCTACATTTTTATTGCGGGTCAAAAGTCGACAGAGTATGCAAATGTAAAGAAAAAAAGTTCTTGTTTTGGAAAAAATACACCATTTTAGTATTTATAATTACACACTAAGGGCCTTTTATGCTCAGCCTCATTTATCTTGGATTTTTTTTGCATAATTTGAACTGTAAGTGGTGATATATGTAGAGCTCATTTATTCAAATGATACAGGGTTAGTGTTTTCCCTCTCCTGAATATGGTGTGCATTTTGGGAGAAGTGCCAGAACCAAGGAGGCAGGAGGAGGAGCAGAAAAAGAAGACACTGCAAAAAGACCACAGAGGCACTTGTTCCACTTTTAAAATGGCTCCCAAGCCCTCATGACAAATTAGATGTGTGAGTTAAATCCTCTTGCCTTTGTGAGACAAATATATTCCCTGCAGATCCCAACAAATCCACCTGGCACCTGCACTACTACTCATGCCATGGAAGGTGCACAGAAATTGCTGCTCTCACCTGTGTCACTCACAGCAGGGGCTTTTCTGCAGCCTCAGCCACCAAATCTTCCCTCTGCACTGGGATCCTTCCAGTGCCACCTGCCGCAGGTGCTGACCTCAGAGTGCCTCCCCTGCGCTGGGGTTTGTGCACACCAGCACTCCCCAGGCTCTCCGGCTGTGATTCCTGGTCCAGCCCTGTGTGCCCCTTTCCTCCTGCACTTCCAGCTCCTGAACCCAGCTGGGTCTCAGGCTCATCCCTGGGAAATGATAATTTAACATGCCCACAGTGCCCCGCTCCAGGGAAGGGCTGTGATTAGCAGGATTTATTTTTTCCTTTCTAAGAATGCACTTGTT
The DNA here is from genome assembly GCF_037042795.1 of Molothrus aeneus. NCBI lineage: Eukaryota > Metazoa > Chordata > Aves > Passeriformes > Icteridae > Molothrus > Molothrus aeneus. The sequence continues at coordinate 13,429,745 of NC_089662.1, forward strand.
ATGGAAAGAACAGAAGTTGAACTTCCACTCCACAGGAAACAAAGCTGCAGTGTTCCTTTTGTGAGGAGATGGCCTCCAGGAACGAGGAAGAGGGGGAAAAAGCAAAAAAACAAAAGAGCAGCCATCCACATTTTATGACATCAAACGCTAAGTTGCAATTTTTTAACAGCCCCTGCTATGCTTATTCCATCTCCATGATGGGCATTTTATGACATCAAACACTAAATTGTAATTTTTTAACAGCCCCTGCTACGCTTATTCCATCTCCATGATGGTCCATGGTGTTTTCCCAAGGAAAACTCCCATTGGAAAGAGGCTGGGAGCTGCTGGAGGGCAGGGGCAGCCTCCATGCACACACAGACACACAGACAGACACACAGACACACACACAGGGGCTGTGTTGAAGGCTCTGTGGCCAGGTCCGAGGCAGGCCCTGCTGCCACATGTCGCCATGAACTCGCAGTGATCCTCTCCCCAAATGCTAATGCACAGCTGTGGAGCTGGATGCTCCGGAGCTGACTCACTCTGCACACAGCAGATCCACAGCCCTGCGTGGAGGAGGGGCGCTGCAGAATGGCTCTTTCAGGAATTAAAAGAACTCCTAACCCCCAAAGTATTACTATTCCATTACAGTATTTCTTTCATTGAAAACTTTGGGTTTTAATGACCCCTAATTGATTTTTTTTCTCTCTTTTTTTGGCTTTGCTTTGTTTCAACATAAAATCTATGTCACTCTGGCACAGCCTGCCAGTCTTTTGTCTGATGTTACAAACAAATCCAGGCAAACATTAAGATTCATAAGGGGGATGGGGGGAAGCACAGCTTCTTAAAGCCACATCAAGTATGTCAGAGACAAAACATTTAATTTAAATGGTAGAAACTAACACAAAACAGCTTCAAACTTAGTAAGCAGAGTTAGCTAAGTAGAAACACATGTTCTTTTGACATTTGTTTTCATGACAATTAGAAGCAACTAGTTTTCAGCTAGCATTCTTGTTCATCCCTTTGAGGCTTTGGCCGGGACATTAATTCCGAATTACTGCAGAACAGGTGCCGAGTGGAACATGCAACCTCTCTGTTTGGAGAGCAGAGCGGCCAAGTCTGGTTCAGGCACGTCCCTGGCCAGGGATGCAGTGAGTCAGGCAAATGAGGAACACAAAACGCTTTCATTTTTCTGCTGCTTTGACCTCGGTGTGTGTTTTGTTGGGATGTGTTTTGCATGCTCTGATCACCCTGATCGCATGCATGTGTCCCATTCACTGCCCCAGCATTGAGTTTCTTCCCCCGATGGAAGACAAAGCCCTGTGACAGCTTGCAGAGACAGGAACAGGTTTTTAAGTGTCATTAACCACTTGGGTCTGGTTGCAACAGTTTTAATGTCAGCCCAGAGCCACTGAGAGGATTAAATTGTCAATAGCCTCCCCTTACCTTTGTTTTAAAAATTTCTCCCCTTAGCCGCTGCGTGAATCCTCATTTTGGTGAAGTCAGTGAAAGGGCTCAGACTGATTTCAACAGGCAGGGATGGTGGCTGTGGGGAGAGGCAGGGCTGGGGTTTCAGGGCAGCAGATGGGTCTGAGTGCCCCGTGACAGCAGGGAGGTGATGGGGAGCACAGAATGCCAGGCCTCTGCTCTAGGATAACCCAAGCAAACCTCAAATCACATCCGAGCTCTTCGCCAGCAGGGGCTACCCTGGATTTTGCTGCTGCTGCAGGGATAAAGGAGCAGTTTGGCCAAGGCCAGGCTGAGTTTGTCACAAATGAGGGTGGAAATGGATGAGGAGGGCAGGGCAGAGCTGAGGCTTGGCTGGGTTGCGATTCCTGGGCGCCCAAACCAGGTGGGGATGCCCCTGGATGCAGGAACATCAGCGCCCAGGGCATTCTCCCTGTGGAATATCCCGTTTTTCCCACTGCCTCCCGCAGCTCCGTGCCGGGGTCACCCCGAGCAGGATGAGCTGCGTGTCCCAGAGAGGAGAGGGAGCAGGCTGGGCCCGGAGCAGGGAGATGTCCCTGGGAACACGGGCAGGAATCCCATTAGCTCCTCTGAATGCAATTTTCAGACGAGCTGCTGCTGCTGCTGCTGTCAAGGGATTTGTCCTGGGAGTGAGATTTTCAAGAAATCCAATGGCCTATTATTGCTGTTGGCCAATTAATAATTATTTTCTTTCTGTTTGTTTAAACTGGTTTACCGTGCCACTGAAGGACAGGAGTCATCTCAAACGACTTGCTAATGAGTTAGGAAATGCAGAACCACCACACCCTGCTCGTGCTTTATTTCAGGCATACAATGGGTTGGGATGTGATGAAGAATGCAGATGGTGTCACATGACCGGCCCTGTATGGATCCAGCCCTCGTTAAATGGATATAGTTGTGACCTTGGATTTCAGGAAAAACCAACAAAAAGCTGGGCTTAACATCCTGATAGCATAAAAATACCATTTTGCCACCCTTGGAATACAAACTACTGTATATACAGGGTTTGGTTTTCTCCCACTTAACTTAAAAATATTCTAGAGGATTCACAGACATTAATTGATGTCACTGATGGGCAATAAGATGGAAAAGGAACTTTTTATAGGAGCGTGTAATGACAGGACAAGGAGGAATGGATCCAAACCGACAGACAGAAGGTTTAGGTTGGATATTAGGAAAATCTTCTCTGGCACAGGGTGCCCAGAGCAGCTGTGGCTGCCCCTGGATCCCTGGCAGGGCCCAAGGCCAGGCTGGACACTGGGGCTGGGAGCACCTGGGGCAGTGGGAGGTGTCCCTGCCATGGCACTGGACAGGATTTAGGGTTTCTTCCAACCCAAGCCATTCCCAAGTGCACAGAGCCAGTGTGTGGCTCTTGGGGATAAAATGTTGTCATTGCCATGGAACATAGAGGTGACCCTACCAATTTTTGCCATAGCAGGGTGTCCATTGCAAAATCAAATGCTTTTACTTTGGTAACCTTTAATTCCAATCAAATGCATATGGTTGGACCTCAGAGCAATCTCCCTTAATTGCAATTTGCTAAACCTGCAAAATGCTTCATAGCAACGGAGTGGATGTGCATGTAAACACTGCCACTACCGTGCTGGTAAATTCTGCTTTTATCTGCTGATCCCAAGGAGTTTATCAGCACTGAAGGATGCCCTCACAGCACCACTGTGCATCTTGTAAATAAATGAGATAATACAAAAGAATAGAAAGAGCTTTACAACAACCCCGTGCTTTTTAAACAAGCTGTAACAAATTGTGCATCACAAGGTGCATAAACTCTACACAAATGCCTCTCCTTTGCCTCTTCCTGGTGCATACGATTTCGATTTAATGTCACTTATTCCTGAAGTCTATTAAACCAATTGTCTTAATCTCACTTATTCTGCAGTGTATTTGCTCCGTGTAGCAGCAGCATTAATAAAAATCCCTCTGTAAACACAGCCCAGCTGGAGCGAGCAGCACAGGAACTGAGCAGGGTGACCCAGATGTGCAGCATTACCGTGTTCTTTTTAGGAGAGATAAACATTTTGTCTGGTCCCTCTCAGGAATGCCTTCCCCGGTGTCCTGCTCTCCCCAGCAGCTGCAGTAAATCAGGATCCTTCCATCCCACTCCCCAGCCCGTGAGGAAGGGGAAATCTCTCCTGCCCTCCCCTTTTCTCTGTGCTCAGCCGGAGGTGATAATCCCCGCGGAATGCAGCATTTAGCACTTGTCAGGTATATGGTAATTGCTGCATTCCCGGGGGATTAAATCCCTGGAATCTAATTACAGCCGAGGGAAACCTCCCTATAAGAGAGGAGCTTTGCTGGGTAGAAGTGAAAGTCTGTGGCAGGGACTGAGGGCAGGCAGGGCCTTTTCCTCTGTCCTGCCCAGCATCAGGAGGTGCTGCTCCAGCTCTGGGCAGCCCTGGATGCAGCTCCTGGACAGGTTTGGACATCCTGGTCAGGGCAGACCCATATCATGGAATGGTTTGGGTTGGGAGGACTTCAGAGCTCTTCCAGTGGCACCCCTGCCATGGCAGGGACACCTCCCTCTGTCCCAGGTGCTCCCAGCCCAGTGTCCAGCCTGGCCTTGGGCCCTGCCAGGGATCCAGGGGCAGCCCCAGCTGCTCTGGGAATTCTATTCCAGAGCCTGCCCACCCTCCCAGGGAACAATTCCTGCCCAATATCCCATCCATCCCTCCTTCCTGTCTGTTTGGAAACACCAGGGTGTGAAAGACCCTGTTAATCAGGGCTTCAATCTAAGGCTGCAGAAACAGGAATGGAATTGAAGGATAAGGTTGGCTTTGCCCTAGACAGGAATACAGGGCCAGGCAGGTCCCAGTTTGGATGGGGATTGGGGATGGGGATGGGGATGGGATGGGGATGGGGATGGGATGGGATGGGATAGGGATGGGATGGGATGGGATGGGATGGGATGGGGAGGCAGCAGCAGAGCATTGTGACCATTCCCACATCCTCAAGCACCAGCTGGGGTGCAGCCCCCTCACAGCTTCCCTCACAAGGGTGTTCCATTGGTCCCAATGGCTCCAAATTCCTGTATTTCCCCTGAGCTGTCCCTGTCACACCATTCTGAGCTGCAGCAGTGCTCACAAGGCCTCTGTGCTCAGGGAAACTCCTGCTCAATGGAATCCTCCTGGATGCCTTCACCCTTCCTGCACTGAGGCTGGGCAGCAGCTTTGGCCTCACTCCTGGGGTGTTTCATAACTTGATTATTATGGACACAACCCCACTGAAGTCAACTGGGATTTTATAATGGACTCTGAGGCCTTGATTGATCACAGGTTTGTTACACCAAATTGCAGAATGCATCCACAATTACACCCCTATCCACTCACCTGCACAGTTCCATTAAAACTGCTGTTCTGGATAATCCAAGCCAGCCTCAGCTGCCACTCCTCTGTCACCTGAAAGATTTTGGTTCATTTTGATGCGGTGTCAGCAGCGCATTTTGCAAAGGGGAGCAAGAAAATCCATTGCAGAGGGGGAAAGAAAATTCAAAAGTAGATAATATGAATGTGCTGATGTCTAGATGATACCAGAAGAGAATGAAGGAGGCAGGAACAGGTTTTTTTTATGGGAGGAAAGATCTCACACACACAAAGATGAAGTGAGTTTTGTCAAGATACTGAGTGAGATTTTTGCTGTTTTATTTAGATCAAAAAAAGAACAGATGCACTGCAAGCCTGTCTGCATAAGCTGTTTTGTTCCATTCAGTTTTCCAGCGAATAATTATATTTGGAGAGTGAAAAAAAAAAACCCAAAAAACATATATATAAACCACCTTGCTCTATGAAATCAAAGCCCCCTGCAATTGTGTGTGTGTGCCTGTGCTGAGGAAAGGGCCCTGCCTTTGATTGGCCACCCTAATCTCCTGCAAAGATGGCTTTCAAGGAGAGGAGCTCCTCCTCTGCTCAAATGCCCTCCTGCAGACGCTGGGGCTGCCAGAACACACGTGCACAGGCGTGACAGTGGTGCTGCCTCTCTCTCTGCATTATTTGTGTCACACTGCCAGGGCGGTGTTGCCAGACAGCCGTGGTAGGAATAGTCAGGGGAGTGACTTCCCAAAGCCTTGGGCTTTAAAAATGCTGCCTCCATCTTATTTGGTTGGGATCCGGGAGACTTTAGGTATTCTCGGCTCATATTTTCAAGCTTTTGTTTTCATTCAGAAAGACCAAGAGAAAAAAAGAATTAACTTCCAGAAAGTACTTGCAGTTCTCATGGAAACACATGAGAACATTTCCGCCTCCCAGAGCTGAATCTTAAAAAAATCCCCAATATTAAAAGGCTTGGTGAAATTCCTGGAGTTGACACACTATGCAAAACATCACTTCTGTTGCCTTTGAAATATTATTTATAAAATACAGAGATGTACAAACAGTTCTGCAATGAGAATATACAGAAAATATCCAATTCCTCCTGTCCTTTCTGGAGATGTTTCTCTTCTGATTTTGGGAAATGTTGAGTGCCACAGTTAAACATTAGTAGCAAGAAAATGCTCATATGTGAAATGGAATAGATAGAATAATAGGACAGATAGAATAATTCTTTATTCACTTATTCATAAATTATTGACCCTGCTACACCTGTCAGCTGAGCAGCACAAATAATTTGACATTGCTCCACTTGCTCTTTGCAATTTTCTTTGATTTTTCTGCATTTTGCCTGTGTATATTTAGAACAACACTTTGAGATGCAGCAGTGTCCTTTTGTGGTTTCATTTTAAATATTTTATCTTTTCTATTTTCCTGTGGTCGCCCTTTGTTACAGAGAACACCAGTTTTAAGTGAGAGGGTGTGTGGGAAAGAAAGATGCTCATTCAAACAGGCAGAGAAGCAGGAGTGTGTCACAACCCAATCTCCATTAGTCCACAAGTGACAAATTACCTTGCAGTCCCCCAGAATTTCCTCTGCTCTTGCACTGAATTTTTGCCTGTTATTTATGAGCTGTTGCATTCAACTGCAGAAGTGGCTGCACTTCCCACAATGAAAAATTCACTGTACAGTTTCGAAAAGCTCATTAAGTGGGCTCCCATTTATTTATATTATTTATATTTATTATTATATCCAGGTCTTTGGGTTGCACTGGTGTAAAACAGTGAGAAGTTTTTTTGTATTTCTCCACACAAAGGAAGAGTAACACTTGGTAATTTTGTGCATATCATTTTTTTCTCAGTAGATGCACAGCTATTAAAAACAGTGGAGATTAAGAAAAATTAAAAACACATCCTGAGAAATTATAATTTTTTTCATAAAATGTTTGTCCAAGCATTTTTTCCCTTACTTTTGTTGACTACTAAGTTATTGGCTTTGTGTTTGACTGATTTTATTTTTCATTTCATCTGAGTCATGTAACATTTACCAACAATAGCAGCAGAGCCTGCTAGGGAAAAAGAGCTGCATGTGAATGTAACCCAGAGGAATTCTGATTGAGAATGGTCACCTTTTGATGGAATTGGTCTCTTAATTCAGTGGCTGCAGGAATTGCTGCACCTGGGTTGGCGTGGGCAGCTTTGCTAGAACCTGGTGAGGGAATCTGGGAGAGGAGATCCAGGAAAACCAGGGTTCAGCCTCTCCAGAGCTGCTGTTTGCAGGACAAAGCTGAAAGTGTTCAGTGGTAGGAGGCATTTCCTCCTTGTTCTATTTTTAGAGGAAGAACTTTATTTCTTAGGTTGAGATGTTTTAATAAGTGTTAGATTTTTTTTTAGCTTTTCTTCCCAGAGGATGAGCGTTAACTCGAGCAGAAATGTAATATCTGATTACAGATAGCTGGGAAGTGTGACCCAGAATTGTGAGACCAGAGCACTCTGGAGGAGCCCTGCCTCAGATGTGCACTTTTTTTATCTTGAGGAAGCACTGGGAATAGGGAGTAAATTCCTGATTAATATTGGGAACACAGAGATGAAATTACCAACTGCCTACACGTGGAACGTGAATTCCCCACTAGGAAATGAGCAGCTGCTGTTGAGCTGGGGTGGCTGTGAATTCAGAAGGTAAAATACAGAAAACCTGGTGTAGTCCAAGCCTCATTTACATGGAAAATATGCAGCCAAATGCCTGTCGGGGAAACATCTCCAGATTTTAGCAGTTTAGGGCAAATTTGCAATGCAAGCTGTAATTTATCCTCTGGGGCTGGCAGAGGAGGGGCCATCGGTGTTCAAACCTCGATTTCCAGCCCTGATCCTTCACTGGGCAGCTCCAAAAATACCCAAATCTTCCCTCAGAGAATCCCAGGTGATGGAGCTCTGCACACCCAGGATTGCAGGGAAAATAACATGGACGAGAGCAAGGAATTACCCCAGGTGCTCCACGAGCTTTGCAGCCTGGAGATATTTTACCAGCCCCAAACTGATGGCACTGTGGCACTGCATTTGTGGGGGTTTATGTTCCTTTTCCTGAAGAGTTCACCAACTTCTTCATCTCATCAGGGTGAACTCACAAGGCTTCAGAAAATGAGAACAAAGGAGGCTCTTGGCTATTGCCAAACCATTCCACACTCTTGCCAAACCGTGAGACTTCTATTTTCTTAATGCTTGAAAGTGTATTCAAAAATAGTTTTCAATTTAAACTGAGTGGTGGAAACAGGAAGCAAAAGGGAAGAATTCTTTTATTTGTCAAATGTAGTGGAAAACACCACCACATTGCTGGACACTGGTTATCAGCTACTATTGTAGTAGATTCACTTGCAGCCATTTCGCTATTGTAAGGTTAAGACAATTATTTAATAGATTTGTTTTCCCTAAAAAGTCTCACAGCCAGCTATTTTTCATTCTTTCTCATCACTCTCTCAGTGCTTTGCTAGGAATACATTACTCTGTTTGCAGACTGTATTTCTGCTGATAAATCTGCCGAGACCTTGGCTCAGCTCTGAGCACGATGCACGAGGAGCTGGATGATATTTCATGTACTGGTTTATATCTAAATTCAGACAATATGACCCTTATGTTCCTCATATTGAAAATGCTTCACAAATGTTCACAGAGTACCTGAAATGAAGTTCATGGCAGAAGTAGGAAAAAACCCTGAAGCTGAAAACGAAAAAGAAAAAATTGTGTACATTTAACTTTGATAGATTTAGTTTTACTAAACTAAACTTTGATAGATTTAGATTTAGATTTTTAGTACATTTAACTTTAGGTAGATATTGAGGTTACGCTTTCATTTTTTTTACACAATACCTTGATGATATTATAATTTAACATAATAATTTTTTTTAAATCCGTATTTTTAACCTCTTTATTCAGCTCAGAGTGGCATGCAGCTTTCTGGCAGAGCAGTGGGTATTCACAGCTGGAACTGTGGGCTGAGGTGTCCGAGCAGGTAGGGCAGTTCATTAGTCCCCCAGTGTGAAGTTTGCAATCAGGTGTCGAAGCAGTTTCAGTTACAGTGTTGTGGTGAATCATTTCCTTCTGATGCTTGTGGTGATCAATCATGTGGGGCCCTCGTCTAGATTTTCACACCAGCTTCAAGACAAAAGACGTTCACAAAGAAAAACAAAATATTATCCATCTGTGGGTGCCCAGCGTGGATCTCGCCTCGCTTTGCTTGTTTTCAAACCATGGGGTTATCCAAACATTCCTCTTTTTGAAAATTTACATATTAGCCTGAGACAGGCTTCATGAGGAAATGGCCTAGAAAAAATATCAGTCTAAAATACAAATATTACATTTAGTTTACGTTTGAAAGGGTGGCTTGGTTTTTCTGTTGTTCTTGGGTTTGTTTTTTTTTTTTTTTTAATTGCTGGCCTTTCTGAGCATTACATACCCAGCCCACATAACAGTCAGGAAAATATCCAGCTTTTCCAGAGGCAGCTTTGAAACTGCAGAACACTTTAAAAAACCCGAAATTCTTCCATTTTTGGCCTGAAATAAACGGCATCACAGGCCTGTGCTTGTATGACCAGGCATTTTTCCCTGCGTGCACAGCAAGCATGGATGAAGAATTTTCACCTGCAGCTATTTGGGAGAGATTGATTTAGATTCAGGAATGCATCCCTGGTGGAGCCCACACTTAGGGAATGCTTCAAGTTGGTCACACACTCAAATGTGGTCTTGGGGAAGGAAAAGTGGTTTGTGACTCGTGGCCTTTGTCATTGGCACCCAAACTCCCTGGCCTGGGTGCTTTAATATCTAAAATAATTAATATCTAAAATATCTTTACTATCTAAAATAATAAATATGAAATGAAATAATGTGCTGATGAAGATCTTCAGCTCTGCCATGGTTCAGTGGGAATTCAGGATGGTTGGAGGTGGTGAAACTAACAGCATTTGCATAAAAATGCACATGGGGAAATGAGAACATCAGCTCGATCATAATAATATTCCAAACTATTTTCAGTGTGTTCCCTATTTTTTTAGCTGGCTGATATGTTCAGGGTGGGTTTTGCTAGAAATGTAAATGAAAATGTCTTTCCAAAGATACATTTCCCCCCTTTTCCTGATGGTAATAGATAATGGAAACAATTTTTAACTTTTCCCCATTGTTCCCTCCATTTTCCAGCCCCGTACCCTGGGGTCTGGGAAGATTATTAACTGTGAGGATTGCCTGCTTTCCATTGCTACTTACAATTATCAAACAGTTAAATGAATAAGGAATAAGGAACGTGACCTTGTCACCCTGACTCATGAGTGACTGTCAAGTGAGGGATCCCAGTAGGTCGAATGCTGAAGTCTTCATTTATTTGTTTCATTTTGCCATGAACTGCAAAAATGGAAATGCAGATCTCCCAAAGACTTTGATGCATTCAGACTTTTCAGTTGTTTTTTTTTTTTTTTAAATCTGCCTTAAATGCACGTGTTACAGGAGGGAACCCGAGGGAATGTGAAGTCAAGCCTGGCGACTTTGTGGAGGTTTTCCCATGCAGGGCTGTGGGTTCCTGGGTGACACAAAGGGAATTCGGGCAGTGCTGGGGGTGGGAAAGATCAGTGAGGAAATAATTAAAGTTGCAAGCAAAGTTCCAAGCGAGCACTGCTGATGAAAGAGGCAAACCAAGGAAATGTGAAGGTTCCTGCTCTCCTCTCCTTCAGTTCCTAACAACAATTCCCCAAAGCAGAGGAGGGGGATGGGGACATTTGCATTTTCAGGGCAGGGGGATATCACTCCTGTAGGAATAGTGATGATGTGGAGACTCTGGGATGTTATTGCCCTGCTGCAGGATTTGGGATGGCTGGATCAATACCACATTGGCTGTCCTTGCAAAGCACAACAGGTCAATGAATAAGTTTGTCAGCATTTTTCTAGCTTGCCACGCGGGGAAATAATACAGGTTACTAAAGAATTGTCACCTTTGATTTATAAAGCTAATTAAATGTAGGTGTGTTGGATTCTCTTGAATCATTCAGCAAATTAAAAGATACAGGGGAAGAAAATTCTACAAGTGAGCCCAAGTGAGCCAGAGGAATACAAAGTACATCTGAATTCTTCTCAGCTCCTGGGGTGAACTGCCCTTAATTCCTGTTACTGCATTTAACACCTGCTTTAGTGCTGCTTATCCCTCTCCTCTATTGACAAGATAGAGTTTAAGATTCTAGAAATTCATTTCAACTTCAGTCTTGAAACAGCAGATATTTTCCTGAGTGATTTCTTGCTTTTTCCGCAGTTACAATTTCCTATTGCTTTGCATGATGTTACATTAATAATACTTGGGTGTACGTTTTTGTTTGGGTTCATTTCATGTGCAGACTGGCTGAAGTCTTGTATTAACAAATATTTCAGTCCAAGACACATCCTTAGAGCAGACTTTGGGAATGCTACAGACAATTTTTGTTGTGTTGTAAATGAGCAGCTCCTGCAAACTTAAGTTAACAGTTCTAGGAATTCTTTTTTTTAACAATGGAATTTCCTTGAGCACCTTGGCTTGTAAACAATGAGAGAATCCCCAATAAAAGTTTAATATTTCATGGCATTAGGATTCCTTTGTTTCATTTTGATGAAAAATCTAGATTTAGGTTGTCTGCATGTGATTGCCATCCCAAATTGTGCCCTCAGCAACCCTGTGCAGCCTTTCCCAAGGAAAACAGCTGAGGGGCCTTTGGGCCCTTGGGCCTTTCTTGAGGAAAGAGAGGACAAAAAATTACTTTCTCCATTTTGGTGAATAAAAAGGGGTGTGTGTGCAAACATCCAAGCTTGGAGCATCTTCCCATTCTCCCTGTCCTTGGGCTAATTACTGCCAGATGCATGGATTTGGTTCATTGTCTGTCACATGGCCCTTGTATGGTGTTCTTTAAAGGTTTTATTCCCTGGCTTCGGTGGCTGTCCCCCACACTTGTGTCTCGGGGAAAACCCTGTGCCTTTCCAAGCACATTCTCCATCTGTGAAATGGGTGTGGTGATGCCTTGCTCTGTTTGTGAACATCAATGCTTCATCTCTGACTTTTAATAAAATGATGAACAGCTTTCAGTGGGACTCCTGCCACCCCCGCAGCCTGGACCTCTCTAAGATACTCACTCCTACAAAATGTGGTTTTTGAAAGCCCCAAAACTCACATTACCTTGGACCTATTCCTGTGTCAAATATGAAAGTCAAGGACATTAGGGCAGTGCTCCACCCTCTCTGAGCCAGCATCAAAATTGGGATTATTCAAGTCTTTTTCCTCCCTTGAAAAATGATCAAGTAGAAACAAAGGCTGTTCAGGTGACAAATGTTTCTTACTGAGACTAATTTAAATCAATGGAAATATTTATAAAATTAAGTATAGGTGAGTTTAGTGAGCCTGCTGACTTTATGTAACTGGTTATTTTATTAAATACAAGGTGTACTGTAACTACGAATCCATTAACATTCACTGTGTGCCTGCTTGTTCAAAGCAGTCAATGCAGTTATGAACCTGTAAAAAGGATTAGTGATTTTATTACCTTAGAGAAGGATTCTTCCCCCTTTATTTTGCAAATTCCCGATTTTATTTCCGAAGCTGAAACAAAGGGAAGGCTGTGCTACAGCAAGGAGATGCACTGCTCCAGGCTGACAGCTGGAGCACTGGATATAGGATGGCAGCTCTTGATTTGTCAGCATGTTGCTATGGGGTGGGAATCTGGGAGAGGAGTAAAATGCTGGGCAGATATTCTGGGATCTCCCAGTGCTCTTGCACGCTCCTCCATCCCTCCTCTCCACACCAGCTGCAACTCCCAGGAAGGAAAACAAATCCTCCTGGTGAGGGCAGAAAGCACATCCTGCCCTTCCTCCCGTCCTTCTGCCTTTGGGCACGGGATAAAAACTGCCAGAGTGAGGGACAGCACTGAGAATGGGCCTGGGAACGGGAATGGAGGGTGGAGAGCACAGCTGAGCCTCTCCTGGGGAAAGGGAAGGGAAGGGAAGGGAAGGGAAGGGAAGGGAAGGGAAGGGAAGGGAAGGGAAGGGAAGGGAAGGGAAGGGAAGGGAAGGGAAGGGAAGGGAAGGGAAGGGAAGGGAAGGGAAGGGAAGGGAAGGGAAGGGAAGGGAAGGGAAGGGAAGGGAAGGGAAGGGAAGGGAAGGGAAGGGAAGGGAAGGGGGGATCAGCATGCTGGCATGGCTTGGGGCACTGAAACTCTGGGATCTCCTCCCTTCAGAGGCAGTTCTGTGTGGGATCCAGGGGCAGTTCTGTATGGATACAGGAGCAGTTTTATATGGGATTCACAGGCAGTTCTGTGTGGATCCAGGAGCAGTTCTGTATGGGATCCACAGGCAGTTCTGTATGGATCCAGGGGCAGTTCTGTATGGGATCCACAGGCAGTTCTGTGTGGATCCAGAGGTAGTTCTGTATGGATCCACAGGCAGTTCTTTATGGATCCACAGGCAGTTCTATATGGGATCCACAGGCAGTTCTATATGGGATCCACAGGCAGTTCTATATGGGATCCACAGGCAGTTCTATATGGGATCCACAGGCAGTTCTGTGTGGGATCCACAGGCAGTTCCATATGGGATCCACAGGCAGTTCTTTATGGATCCACAGGCAGTTCTGTGTGGGATCCACAGGCAGTTCTATATGGGATCCACAGGCAGTTCTGTGTGGATCCAGGGGCAGTTCTGTGTGGGATCCACAGGCAGTTCTATATGGGATCCACAGGCAGTTCTGTGTGGATCCAGAGGCTGTTATGGGGGATCCACAGGCAGTTCTGTGTGGATCCAGGAGCAGTTCTGTGTGGATCCAGAGGCTGTTATGGGGGATCCACAGCAGGAGATAAATCTGCCTGCACTAGAAATGCACAGGCACGTACTCCTAGCAAGCTCTTCCCATCTCTCCTGAGTGCCTGCACAGGTAAAAGCAAATTAAAATTTGCTCAATTAGCTGCTTCCATGTACAATTATCTCGTTTACATACCCGAATTAGAATAATTACATGCCTAAAGCAGCCATCCAGCTCCACACACATTTGCAATACTCCTTGAGTTCCTAATTTCTCTTGAAAATCCACCTATTGGACTCTACACCAGCATAATTGTGGAGCTTTTCTGTACGAAACAATCACATTCACTATCACCTTACAATGCCTGCTGCAGGTATTTATCTAAACCCACACACCCAACACCAGAGGACACAGCACTAGCAGGTTACACTTTTTCTGGACTCCTTAAGGGCTTTGATTCACCTCTCAGCCTGAGAGAGATACAAGCCCTGAGCAAAGTGCTGGGCAGGGCAGCAGCAGGAAGTGTGCAGCAGGAAGGGCCTTTTCAGGCACAGGGGTTGTAGTGGCACCAGAAGTCCTTGATAAAGCCACGGTTGCATCTGTTGGGCAAGGATTTTGTCAGCACCAAAAGCTGTTGAGGGAGACCTGGGAGAGAGGTTGACAGTCCCACAGCTCCCCACTGCCTGTAGCCTATCCCAAATATTCTGTTTTCCTAACCACAGGAACCAGCTGTCATTGCCCAAATTGTTACAGAAACTTCATTATTATAAAACTAGAATATCCTATAATTCTGGGAGAACGCTCTCCTATTAAAAAGCCCCATATCAAATTTTTCTCCTATTTAACCTGCAGTGACACCATCTCAGATGGATAAACTGAAAGTGTTTTACATTTGTATTTCATATTTGATTGTTTAATTTCTGCTTTTGCTTGCACTGAACAAATCACCTTCCTCTTTGTCTCTTGTCAGCAGTTTAAGCTTAGAGTGTCCTCAGTTGGGTTACTGTCTTGTTTGAAAACATCTTTTTTAACTGGACAAAAAATTCACGATGTTAATTTAAAAAGAAATGCTCTCAGAAACTTCATTATGAAGTAAGAGCTAATTTCTTTTGAGGTGGAAAAAAAAAAAATTAGTCATACAGGAAATAATGCAACAATGGCAAAAATGAAGCAAAATCTGATTCTTTACTTTGAATAATATCCTGAGCCAAGCAGCCTGCAGGAAGATATTCCTGTGTCCCATACACAATACCTCCATTGTGCAAAGCACCAATGTCACATTTTGAATTTCCCCATGTGAGTGCAGCTCTGGTTTGTTGATGGGCAGGTTTCGGGGGGCTGCAGTGTCCCTGCAGCACTGTGCCCATCACCCCTGCAGGACAGGAGCTTTCAGAGTCAAAACTCCCCTTAAGCCCCTCAAATGCTGGGCTGAAACCCCAGCTGCTGGGAATGATGGTGGCTGCATTAAAGGCAGGAGTGTCACAGTGATATGCACCAGCTGAAGCTTTGCTCTAGCCCCAGCCTTCCCCTTCCCATCCTCATCCTCATCCTCATCCTCCTCCTCCCCCTGCATCCCAGCAGTGCCAGGACTGGGAGGGAAGGCCCTCAGGGGAAGCAGGATCTCAGCATTTCATACAGGAATGATAATCTGGCAGTTTTGCTGGTATTTTCTGGCTCTCAGGAGTTGCTGTGTGTGACATTGGCAGTGCATTGACCAAAATTCCCCAGTGGGATTGTTGGGAAGTTTTGGCCCAAAGAGGCTGCACTTTGGGCTCGGTACTGAAAGTTACTTGAAAGCTTCCTAAATCTGGGAACTGCGGGGGTTTGTGTTCCCCTCCCGTTCCACCCAGCCCAGAGATGGCAAATGTTCCTCACCTGTCTGCCCCAGCACCCTCCTGCAGTTGTAAAACCTTATTTTTGCAAGAAGAAGGAAGCAGAAAATACAACAAACACAAGAAATGCGAGGACAGGGGTCGGGTTACTTGTCAGCGGTGAAAGGGGAAAGGAGAATGGGTCTGGAAGTAAATGATTTCTTCTTCTGGTGCTGAAGAGTAATTCTCAACCCCCTGTGAGTGAGAACATGAGGCAGCTCTGTCCCCATTAGCTGGCACTGGAAAGAGGGAGCCGTGGCACACCCCGGCCCTTTGTCCACTGTCATGCTAATTCCCGGCTGGAAACGATTCCTGCTCCCTTTTAGCACCTTTCAAATGCACATTTTGTGCCATAGCAGCTCTGCTGCATTCAGAACCCAGAAGCCTCAGGTTTTTCTTCCTGCATTTCTCATACAAGGAGGAAGTGCTGCTGCGAGTACAATAGGAAGAAACAAATGATTATAACAAAGGCCCGAGCTCAGGGAATTCTTTCTGGTACCACATTAGGATGAAGGAAAAAAACCAAAAAACTGTTGCAGCCCTCCAAGAATGGTAATTCCATGTCAGGATTGATCAATATTAGCTTTCTATTTATAGAACACCTTTCATTCTGAGGCTCTGTGGTGTTTATAAATTAATAAACACACGAGCAAGAATCCCACCATCCATTATTAATGTTATCAGCACCTTCAGTTTATGAGAGGTAATTATAATTTTTAACAGTGTGAAACTCGTGAAAAGAATCACAAAGCCACTTTTTGTATCCTCTTCTCTCTTGTTTATAATTTGGGGAATTAAATGCTGTAGTAGAACTGTAGCCCAGTGAGGTAAATACTTTTGCAAAAGTATGGCTCAAAAATTAACTGAACTGCCACATTTTTCTGAGGGGTTACACCTGACAGAGTCTGGGTAATCTCACAGTCAAACCTTTACAAAATGAACACTTCCTTAACTTTGAATTAATGTGCAGGGATGCCTCAGTCTCTCTGTTATCTCAAGGCAGATAATTTTGCTTCCTTGCCCATGAGAAATTCTTAAGGATTTGCCTCTGCATCACAATTACAAGGAGCAGTAATTGCCACCCTTAAAGGCAGTTTTGGTCTCTGAATACACTTGGAATATGCCATAGGAAGTAAAGGAATTAACCTAGAAATGCCTTCTTCAGTTAGGAAACGTTTTGTGAGACTCCATTTCCATTATTAGAATCTACTTCCATTATTTTGATGACAGATCCTGTAATAAATACTATTGGTGTATTTAAATTGAAATTGAAATTTTGATCTGAGATCAAGACAAAGAGGAGAAAAACTTCTATAATTGAAGGCAGAATAGCAAATGGCCCCAAAAAGGAGAAGTGGAAAAAATGTGACATTTGAATTACACATACAACACACATGTCAGAACTGGAAAATGGCTGTAAAATTCTGCTTTATCTACACAAGAATCCAACATACTACAGAGCTCACAAGTCTGTAAAACGAAGTTCTTCAACTTATTTTGTAACAGGCTTGCACTGAGCTCTCTAATGGGGTGAGGAAAATTATATTAACAAATAGAGAATTTAGGCACGTCATCCTATCCAAACAATATATTTAGGTTTCAATTTTAGAACCAGTTTAGTGCACACCTACCTCTGTATGTGAGTAGTCAGCACAGGGTTGGGCTTTTAATATTAGACTTGTTTTTAATTGAAGAATGGTGTCAGGTGCTAATTAACATGAGTGAATGTGCTTTTATTTTGCCATATCCAAGCCATAGAAAGAAGCAGTTCATAAATTGAGAGTGGGAAGCCTGGAAGCTCAAACTAATCAAGGAAGGGAGAGGATTAACAGCCAGTCTCTAGATCTAACTCTTGATATTCAGAGGAAAAGCCATGTGATACTGGGAAGGACAATTTGGAAAGTTACAACAAAAGTTTAAGGCCTCTGGTGCTGATAACTGAGCCCTTCTGGGCAGAGACTTCATCATCCAGAGCTGTTTATCTTCCTGAGCAGCCTTTTCATAGAATTTGTGTTTCACAAATGCATTTCTCTTCCCTTGCTGCCCTGAACAGATGCATGTGAAGCTCATTTCTGTTCCCAGCCCTTTCAGAAGAAGGGCTGCATGCTAAAGAGCTCTTCTCTCTCCTCCAGCCACATCTCAGAAGAGATTTTACTTCTCCATGCAGATCTTTATTCTTCCTCTATCACTGAGCAGCAACAATGCTTCTGTTACTGCTGTTGTGATAGAGCCTATCAAACAACAACCCTGGGCTTGAATAAATACCAGGAAGATCCCAGAGATCTTTCACCCCAGGAGTTACAAGAAAAGAGAACATTCACATGGTGCTGTGCAGTCATTTTGAAAAGGATCCATTTGCAGAACAAAGTACAGGAACAGAACTGCAGGTTGAGTAAAAAGAGGAAAAAAGAGAGATGTTTTCTTTGAGAAATCTGTGTGCTGTTGAAGAAGCTTCTGTTTACTTGTATTTTCCTACTCTAATGTGCTGTGATAAGGAAAAAGAAAGGACGTCATGCTCGAAGTCTGTTAAAGTTCATATGCAGCGAAAACAAAACAAAATCAAGGTCAAACAGAAAATGTTTCATACTGGACTGTCAATGTGCCTCGCAGGATTTGAAATCTATGAGTTTACACAGACAGGATGTATAAAACAGGGACAGAACCCCCCTGCGACTCCTTTATCACTACAAAAACAAACTGTTCTACGTTCAACGTGCTGCTCAGGCAGCAGATTGCAGCGGGGCATCCAAACACCTCCAAGCAGCACCCAAATAGTGCAGAGGGAGTTGGGAGAGAATGCAGCAGCTTGGGCTGGAGGGCACAGGGGGCAGAGCTGGTGCTGCCCAGGGAGTTGGGGCTCAGTGTGGGATGAGGACAGAGCTGGTGCTGCCCAGGGAGTTGGGGACAAAGCTGGTGCTGCCCAGGGAGCTGGGGCTCAGTACGGGCTGGGGACAGAGCTGGTGCTGCCCAGGGAGCTGGGGCTCAGCATGGGCTGGGGACAGAGCTGGTGCTGCCCAAGGAGTTGGGGCTCAGTGTGGGGACAGAGCTGGTGCTGCCCAGGGAGCGGGGGCTCAGTACGGGCTGGGGACAGAGCTGGTGCTGCCCAGGGAGCTGAGGCTCAGTACGGGCTGGGGACAGAGCTGGTGCTGCCCAGGGAGTTGGGGACAGAGCTGGTGCTGCCCA
Organism: Molothrus aeneus; assembly: GCF_037042795.1. Taxonomy (NCBI): domain Eukaryota; kingdom Metazoa; phylum Chordata; class Aves; order Passeriformes; family Icteridae; genus Molothrus; species Molothrus aeneus. The sequence goes on from NC_089662.1 coordinate 13,448,379, forward strand.
GGGAGTTGGGGACAGAGCTGGTGCTGCCCAGGGAGCTGGGGCTCAGTACGGGCTGGGGACAGAGCTGGTGCTGCCCAGGGAGTTGGGGACAGAGCTGGTGCTGCCCAGGGAGCTGGGGCTCGGGCTGGGGTCACAGACCTAACCCAGCGCCAGGCGCATTCCTGGGGGAGGCGAGCCCCGCGGCGCTCATCGCCCCGTGCCTGATGCGATGTCGCAGGACCCGGTTTGTCACCTCGTGGCTCATCCGTGCCTCGGGCAGCGCCCGAGCCCCGTGGCAGCCGAATGTGAGCCGAGCGTGCCGGCGCAGCCCCGGCACAGGCGTTTCCTGTAAACACGCGCGGCCGCAGCCGCCCCGACAGCGCGATCCCGGCGCGGGATCTGCTCTCAAATCGTGCTGAAAGAGGCGATTTGTGCAAAAAACGCGACAACAAACCGAGCCACAAAACGCCGATAAAGCTTCTCGTAAGCGATCCCGTGTTCTGGCCTCTCTCTCTCGTCCAAGTGTTACACAAACAATTTATTTTGTAAGCGAAGGAGCAACAAGATCCCGATTTTGCAAATAGGTGGTGGTGTGCAGAAATGGAGGGTGTCGAATTTTATATTCCAGCTCGTGACCCAACAGCCCAAACAGTTCTAAAAAGGACTTCTCGTGCCATTAGATCACACTCTGATTGTGATTGCATGCTTATCTCCTTAAAAGCCTTTGCATGCTTATCTCCTTAAAAGCCTAAAACACCGTGTATTTATTTATCTATTCATGCCAGCAAACAGAGAATTTCATGCAATAACTTGACTCCTAGAGCAGGGGCTTAAAAAACCCCCCAAAACGGCCAGATTTGGGGAGCCCTGGGAGAAGACTTGCCCAAGATCACTCAGGAAGTCTGGGGCAGAGCTGGGACTGAGCCCGGGTCCCCTAAACCCCATTTGTGCCTTAATCACACGACAGGCCAGATTTAATAGCTGCCCGAATGTGAATCTAAAATGAGAGAGTCCCTGAGCAGGAGAATGAAACTTGGCTGATCTGCTGCCAGGGACAGCCCAGGCGTTTTGTGGCTCAGGTCAGTTGTTTGAGACAAACAGCTAGATTTGAAATTTTGGTGAAGGCTTCCTGCTGCCTGCCCAGCTCTGTTTTCATTCTCCCTCACAGCGAGGGTTTCCCTCTGGGTGCTCTGAGAAGAGCAGGACTTGAGCCAGATCACAAAACTTCCAGCCTGGATTTTTGCATAATGTAATTGTACATAATGTAATTTAAAAGGACTCAGACATTTAAGTACGTTAGGAGGTTGGGGACTGCCATGAAACTTTTCAGCTTTCAGCAGTGTTATTTTATTTCTTTCTGTTGTTCTGGAGGAGATTATTGCAATTTTGGGCGTGCTGCCTGGTTCTAAAGTCTACTTTGGGGCTAGGTTTAATAATGCAAGACTGTGGAGTAACATACAGTGCAGAGCAGTAAACACAGGTCTGTCAGGGCGTTTGGTGTAGAAGGTTTTGCCTCATACATAAAATATAGACTGGGGAAGCCTCTCCAGAAAGGCAGCAAATGTCCTCAACACGGAGCAAAGCAGAGGGAGAAGAAAATCTAGGATTTATTTTTCCAAGTTGGCCCTTGCCTCATATCAAACATTTCCAGCTCTAGGAGCATAAATCACAGAGGTCACCGTGGCTAATCTGTAAAAATAAATTGGATGTTTTCATTTCACTCCTGTAATGTGATATTATATGATGCATTTTGAGCAAAAGAAGTTTTAAGATATTCTGAGCCTCTCCTTTTTCCCTGAAGCAGTCTTTTTACTTTTCTTATGTTTTCCACAGAGGTCCCATATCTCAGTGGATGAAAACCACGCGGCTCCTGTGTTCTCGGGTAAGTCATGTTTACTGTCAGCCAGAGCCCTGGCCCAGGGGAGCAGCCCTTCTGATCAAGGGGGTCAGTAAATTTCACACGGAAAAGTAAAATCTTTAAAAAATGAAAGAGGAAGGGGGCAAATAATGGCTTTTGGTGTGTCATGAGAACAAGAGATACCACAACACCTGACTCGGGGAGGCTTTAAGAATACTAAGTTAAGAGCAAAAATACAAACTTAATATTTTTATTAGTTTGTGTGCCTTGAATTTGTTTCTAACTCTTCAATACAAGGTCTTTCAAAATGCTAACATCAAAGCAAAACAAAAAGAATACATTTTTAACAGACTGTTAAGAGTCACTTGGGGCGGCAAAACCTGGTCCCTCCCACACCCATTTCCAGCAAAATTCTGCTTTGTTCTCCTGGCCTCGCTGCCATTGGGAGATAATCAATACTTAAACTGCTCCTGTGCTTCAGACCTGGGAGGGTTTGCGGGATCAGGTTTGGTCACAGTGCCAGGTGCTGTGCAGCGAGTTCCAAAGAAACGCAGAGCTCTTGCAAGACAAAGGAATATTTTGCATGCACGGATAAACACCCGGCTCCGATACATCCTACTGCGAAAAAATCACATTAAACTAGCAGGGATTGAGCAATAAGCTCTCCTTTGTCAGTTCAAAACTCCATAAGGGCTGTGGAAAGGCCAGGATTCAGCACCTGGAAATCTGTGAAGCAGCACGAGGTAAAATCCCTTTTCCTCATGGTTCACACAGCTGATGGACAGAGATTTTTAAACTTCAGGAAGTTAGTGAGGCTCTATCAACCCATATGACCATTTGAAGGGGCAGGACTTAATTATCTGTATTTTAAAATTTTGGTCTTATCAGGTTTGACCATTTCATGAAGATAAATTTGCTTCAAGTCAGCGTGAGGCAACATTCAAATTTGCCAATAAAGATATTTCACCTTCCAGAATTATCTGGTAAGTAATTACCGTGTATATATTACACATTCTGTAATGGTTTTGGATAATCTTTATTTGCCACATAAGTGACCTAAATTTCAGCCTGGATAGGGTTGCTCATTTTTGACTGGGAGAACATTTTGAGAAGAACTTTAAAAAAAAAAACACATTAAAAAAAAAAAGAAAACCAAAAAACCAAAACACATGGTTTTAGCTGCAATTATTATAGAAATGTCCTCCATTGAGGCAGGATGATTTTTATATTGAAGGGAACGAGCCCCCGGGTGCGATGTAGATGTAGTGATGTAAACTGAACTGACTTTAGCAGGTCTCGGTGTGTCTTTGGGGGAAAAAGCAGAGACCGCATGGAAACTCACCTCCTTCTTATCCCATTTACTTGAGGGAGGTGCTAACCTCAGAGTCTGGCGGAGATTAAGCACTTTGCTAACAGCATTACAGATTGCATTTAACTCCTAAAAATCTCCTCAGTGCCAAGTGGGACACTTGGAAATGTATTTTAAGTCTTTGCCTGCTGCCCTGCATTCCTCTGTAGTGTCCATCCCTCTGGAGCAGAACAGCTGGGTGTTCGAAAAAAATGAAAACTACATGAACCCTGGGCTCTTTTGGGGCAATTTCCACAGTAAATCTGTGTATTCGGGTGCCAGGCCCATTACTGAGCACTCGGGGCTGCAGCCGCACGACAAAAAGGGTCGTGCTCATCATGTCCCCAGTGACCCACACAGGGATCAATGTTGGTGAGGTGTACTGGCTATTTACGTTTGTGCTTGGGTGACACCGGCTGTGTGTTTCGTGTTTGGGTGGGCGCGGCTGCGTTTTGGATCGCGTCCATCACTCCTTGTCCTGTCTGAGGGGACGGGGCGTGGCCACCGCCGGGCGTGGCTCTGGAGGCGGGGCCAGCGTTGATTGAAACGCGCCGGGCGCGTGGCCAATGGAGGCCCCGCCCCGCGGTGGGCGTGTCCCGCAGGAGGGGCGTGTCCCGGGGCTGCCCGAGCAACAGCTGCCGCGGAGCCGTTTACAAACAGTGCCCCGAGCGCGGCGCGGCCGCTGCCCCGCGGCGCCTCGGCTCAGGTGAGGCAGGGCTGGGGGGCACCTGCCGGGGGCTCCGGGCCCCTTCCTCCTCCTCCTCCTCACCTTCCCCGCCCCCCCCCCCCCCGGGGGCACCTGCGGCAGGCGCAGCCCCGTCCCTCGGGCGGCCTCTGCCGTGAGGGGCCGGTTGTGCGAGTGAGCGTGGGGGGGCCGCTGCCGCCGGCATGTCTGAAGGGTTCGGGGCGCAGGCCCCCAGCCCGCCCCGCTTGGAAGCGGGGCTCGGAACCCCCCCCCCCCCCGGTCCCCGCGCTGTCCCGGGGGACGGCAGGAGGAGGCAGGAAGGGCGGCGCGGGGCCGGGGGGGCGGAGGAAGGTCCAGGTGTGCGTGGCCCCGCAGGTAGCGGCCCCTCCCGCCGCCCCCTCCCCATGGCGGGGCGGGCGGAGCGGCGGCGCGGCCGGAGCCCTTCCCCAGCTCCCTCCCTCCCCAAAGTTCGCGCTGGCCCCGCGCTGCCGCCGCCGCCGCGCCGCCGCCCCCTCCCCTGGCGCCCCCGGACGGGGCCGCGCTGCCATCCAACACCTGGGGGGTCGCGGGGCCCCCCCGAGGCGCCGCGCCGGGCCCGGGGGCCGCGCTCGGCCGGGGTGGGGGTGCGCAGCCACAGCAGAATATTTCTTTGTGAGTCAAAGATGTTCCTGGAAGAAGGATTTGTAGTAAGTGGCTCATGGGGCGGAGGGGGGGGTTGTTAATGAAAAGTTTATTGATCCGTTTTGCCCGTTTTTGTTTCATTTACCTTTGTCTTCAAAGACCAAAGCCTTCCCGATCATTTCTTTAGCATCGTGGTTCTTTTTTTTTTTCTTTCTTTTTTTTTTTTTTTTTTTTAAAGGGGAATAGGAAGTTTAGAAAATAAATAAATAAGCCTCAACTGACTTCTTAAGCAACAAAAGAGGTTGCCAGGCGAGGACAATAAAATTCTAGAATATCCAGAGATTGGATTTCATTCCTGTTCCGTGATGCCCCCTGGACTTTCTGTTTTGGGGTGTGAGGCTTTTTTTGTTTGTTTGTTTGTCTCCCACACAGAAAACCTGCACCCAAAGTAAGGTCTGTATGTTCTCTAATGAGCCATCCCATAAAATGTGCTGTGTGACTCCCAGTAAGTATTTGAATTGAAGTGTAATAGTTTTGAAGTGGTGGGGAACAAAAATCTTTCTGTTGGGTTATTGATCTGCTGATGAAAGGCGTTTGAATGTGAAAAGGGTTTAGTTTAGGGGGGGTTGTGTGTTTAAAGGTTTTTTTTTTTTTTTTTGAAGGCAACATATTTTTTTTTCATTTTTGGAATGACCTTGAGAGGTTTAAAACTACATTAGTTTCTACCAGTGGGTTTGAGGGGGAGGCAGGAGCAGAAGAATCTAGTGAAAATCGAAAATAGAAATAGGAACTGAAGTATAGCTGCAGTGAAATATTTTCTTATAGAAGTATGTGAAAAGGGAAGTTTTTTGTAAGAATGTGTGAAAAAGAGGAGAGGGAAATAACGCAGTTTCAGATGCAGGGAGGGGGGGAGAGAAGGGAGCATATCATTCTTCACATTTTATTAGGCCGTGAAATGCAGGAGTGATATGATCTGGAAGACACAGAAATAAAACGCCTAACTACAAGTTGAATAGCAGGCATTGACTTGCTGACCAACGCTTCCATGCTTGGTGGGGGCTGGTTCTGGGGCTGCAAAGGTAGCAGAGCACAGGGCTGTGACAATGGCTTGCAAATGCTTTAACGCCATGTTTTATTGCTCTTAGGAGCTCTTCTTAACTGGAGGTTTGGGAATACGACTAAGACTTTAATTTGGGATGTCCACACTGAGGTTTCAGCCTTTCCTTGGATAATAGAAAAGGACAGTTGCAAATAAGTAGGATAAACTGCATTCTTTGGCAGAGGGGGAGGGAAGAGGGCGAGGGTGGAGGAGGTTTTTTTTTCTTCCCCTTTACTAGTTCTGTAACTGAGTCAATATTTTAAGATCTGTAGCAGGAATGTGGCTTTGTGATCACTGATCGTTCTGCAACGTGTTTTTTTTAGTGAGCAATCTCGTCATGCTGAGCATAATACTTGGATTTTCGATCTCTATAGGCTCTTTCCTGAAATCAACATCTGAGTTTTCAAGTTTTGCCTTTTAAGTTTTTCAGGGTGGTGAATATGAAAAACAAATAACTTTAGAACCATGGCTATTACAGTGATTATTGATTGGCTTGGCCCTCAGCCAAGCAACTCTTCTGCATGCAGCAGAGTTGCTGATTTAAATTCTGGGGATTGTTTTTCATAAGTTAGGCTTTTTTTAATCTTTAAACAGCATATATGGCAGTTGAGGAACAGTAGATCAGTTTTTAGTTAAGGTTGTTCAATTATGTCTTCATCGCTTTGGAGTTGGTTGAATGACTTGACATGAGATTAAGCACAACAAAAGAAAAGGCAGGGGAACAACAGCTGCCTTCCAGTACCAGAGCTCCAGATTCTGAGCACTTCAGCGTTTTACCTTTTACTGTTACGTGGTGTCAGGTTTAAATGTGAATATTTCTATTCCCCTTTGCGAGAAGCTCAGCCTTGCTGATAACACATCAGCCACTCAAAGCCTGGATGTTCGTGTTTTGGGGGTTGTTTGTCTGCTGCATTTTGCAGAAAATGATCTGAGGATCTGATACTGAGCAGTGAATTGATCTCATTAACTTTTAAGACAAAAGTAGCGAACAGTCCCCACTAGTTTGTACTTGTTTAGTTACTGTGTGGTAAGAACTTTAAGGTGTGTCCTTAATGGCAACTGACGATTCTTGCTGCGAAGCCTTGTTTATTTTAGGTAGATGTTTTATACAGAATTTCCAGTGGGACAAATTACTCCACTGACTGCACTTATTCTTTCTGAAGGCTGACTGAGAGCATAAGAGAATAATTTTGCCATGCTGCAATCAGGCTATATTTAAAAATTGAAGCCATTAAGTTTTGCTGTGTATTTTAAGGCTTTTCCTACTTCCTTTGTTTAAACATTCTCAAACAGTGCATATCATAGATGAGTTTTAAACATTCATATGGCACTGTTGGGGCCGAATTTAAAATTAAAATGAATACCGACGTCCTTGTTGATCAAAATAGAAAAAGCATTTCTTTTAATAAGTGGATGTTTTCTGGTTTTGAGTGTGGTAAGGAGGCTATATTGGTGTCTTGTAAACAAAGTTTCATATTAAGTAGTCTTTAGAGAATGGCTTCCAGGCTTTGCATTAGAGGATTTCTTTCTTTTCCTCTTTAAGTGAATAATGTTTTTTGGTTTTGCTTTGTTTTGGTGGAGGGGTGGGGAGAGCGGGATTTAGGGTAGGGGCTGGAAAAGAGAGGAAGATAATAAACTTTAGCACCTTTTTATCAGACTGTCTTACACAAAAGGCTACTTGATTCTGGTTTCCCTTTCATTAGATCACACTCCAAAAATTCCTTTTTGAGCATTTATTCTAACCTTCAGAAATACCTCCTCTTACCACTGTATTTTCATTGAGAACTATGCTGATAGATTAATACCATATTTTATACAAAGTGCTAAGTTATTACTGTAATCAGGGGGGAATTATTTTAAAAGGGAACTGTGGCTTTCACTTAGACTTTGAATCCAGTGATTACAGTAAACTTTTAGTTACAAAAAAAATCGGAGAGTTTGCAATTAAGAAGCTCTGGGGAAACGTTAAGTAAATTTTAACTTCCCTTTGTTCTTTGGGACTTTCTGTTGTCCCAGCTCTTTCTAACCTGAATCTTGATTTGGAATGCGTTGTCCCAGGAAAAGATTCCATCCAGTGTAGATGTAAATAGATTCCCTCTTTCCTGTGTTATGAAATGCTGGCATATGGAAGGAGCAGCCCCCCTTTCCCCAAGGTAAAATGGGCTGAGCTTTCTTTTCTTTGCAAGAAGCTGAAAGAAGAGTTTGACCTTTGAACTCAGCCTCACACTTCCACGCTGCTTTGGGGATGATTAAATAACCGAGGATATTTGCCTGTGTCTTATGCTTATTTATCTCACTTTAAATGTTGTAATACTTCGCTGTTGAGGTATTGTCTTTAAATATAGCAGGGCGAGCCTTTGGGTTGCAGCAGGGCTGCCATGTGCCAGCTCAGCTCTCGCTGGGGACACTCTGCTGCGTGTCCAGCCCCCCTCAGAGCCTTCCCACATCTCCTATCGGCAGGGCTTGCAGATTGCTTTTAACTTCTAACCCACTTTGGGGCATTGCTCATCACCCCCCACCCGCCTTTCTAAGGTGACTTTAGGAAAAAAAACAACTTTTTCTTCCTGGTGCATGAATGGCTGAGGGGATTCTGCTGACTACTGTATGCGTGCTTTGAGAGAGATGTGACTCATTCCACAAGAGATTTGCAACTGAATACAAAAGTAAGGAAAAGGATGTGACCAAGCTATGTAAGATTCTGAACACATGTTGTATTTCAGGATTAAAAAAAGCCTTTTTCAGCCTAAATTTACCTAGGTTTTTATGTGCTTCCAAAACAGAAAGTTGCTCTCTCTAAATAATTTGCTTTTAGAAATCAACTTTTTTTTTTTTCCTTCAGTGAAATTGCCAAATAATCTCCTTTTGTTGCTGATGAAGCTTGTTTATGCCAAACGTGGGTGTATGTCAATGGGAAAAATACATAAAAACTTCTACTGTTATAATCATATGACTTTGGTCAGAGCATAGTTTATAGCTTATCATAAATCTAGCACTCTTGATTCTTCCTCCTTTTTTTTTAAAGCGGTGTGATAAGAGCAGACTTTGCAGTTTCAAAGTAGAGCAGTGTACATGCTGGGAAAAATGAGTTTGAAATTAAAAATATAGGTGACATACATGTTTGGAAACACAATGAGATGGAATTGCTTATCAGGCTGCCTCGAGGATTTCAAAAGAAAGTACAAGAGGAAATGTGGGTAGAATAGGCAGGGAAATCTATGTAGATCAGGGTGACTTCAAGACTGGGGCAGAAACCCATCCCAGCAGAAGTGAATAATTGACTGGATGGTGCTTTTCTATGAGCTGCAGATTTTATGTAACTAAAAGTATCAAAGTCTGAGTTTGTTTATGCGCAATAGGTACACTTGCATTTCTCACTGTAATAAAGGGAGTGCAGGGTGCTCTGATCGAGCTGCATCAGGGAAACTGAGGCCTTTGTGCTGTGCCTGCACTTGGTTGTGATAGCAGAGAGCGGGATGGGTGCAGTCCTGGGGGTTTTCTCTGCCTCTCTCCTTTGGTACTCGGGAAAAAGCAAATTAGCTTTGCTTAGATTTACACCAAGGACTGATGTTTGGTACAGTGTAAGGAAAATGGATGGAAAGGTGGCCCAGAGAAGCCCCACCTTCTGTTCACCTTTCCTGTTGGTTTCTAACTTTGTTTTTGCTCTTATGCTGGTACAATTGGGGTCTGAAATTGCCTGTTAGAAAGCTCAGTTTCTTGCAGATGCTTTACAGGCCAGCCTGGCCCTGTGCAGCCCAGGCTGTTGGGTACATGACACATCCCTGCAGCCCACTGGTGAGGGGAATGTAAGGCTGGGGAGTTAAACGAGTCTCCATCAGTCTCTGGGAGATCTCCCACCTGCACGGGACAAGGGAGGCAGCTTTTGGAAGTGTTTGTTTCTGTCACTTTTCTATTTTAGTACCGTCAGGTGTTGCTCCAGGGGTGACTGAACTACAATTAAATGTCTTTTCCCTGGACTCTGTACCTTCTTCCATCTTTCAAGATTGCCTTTTGCAAGCTCCTAATTGTGGTTGTGTTTGAGAGTGACAACTTCCAAGTGCCCTGCAGAGCACAGGGATCAGAGAGTGCTCTGTTCCTTCCAAGGGGCAGCAGTTGGAGCTGTGCTGGGGGAGAGTTGGGCTCAGACTTGAGGCCAGGTGAGAGCACTAGGAGGGCACATTAATGGCCTTAACAAAGGAACTCCTTGGGAGTGACCACTTCTCTCAAATTCAGGAGTAGTAAAATAATCTCTTTTCCTGTTATTTCACCTATGCTGCCCAAAGGGATGCTACTTGCCTGTAATTGTAACAGAGGAACTCCTGGCTCTTGAGTAATAAGGAATTATGTCTAATTTGGTAAGCTGAATTTACCACTTCTTTGTAGTTGTGGCTATTGGAGAGACCTTACATCCCTTTGCCAAGAAGTAAAAAAGTCAAATTTGCTTTTAAGGTCTCTGAAAGTACCTTCTTTTAAATGAAAACCAAGACTAAACATACAAGGCAGTCTGTGTAAGGTGAGACTGACTCAACAATAAAAATGTATCACTCATTCCACCGAGAGCCTTTACCTGCTGTGGAGAGAACAATAAACTGTTTTGTAAGGTAAGGGGTCATTGCCAGTTTAAGTGCATGTAACTTCTTGATTTAATGAAGTTGCATCATCCTACAGCTGTGGTGAAATGTGTCCCAGACTTATTTAAAATAGGATTATTCTTGTATCTTTCAGCTCTTCTACAACAGGTATTGGTCACTTCTGTTGTCTAAAGTACACTTGGGTTTTGTGACTTCTGAGAAATTCTCTCCTAATCAGTGGGAAAAAGGAAAAAGATCTGGCAGTTTGAGCAGTCCTTCTGAACTTTAAAAGTCAATACTTACTTGTAGTGCTTCCTCCTTTAATGCCAAGAATTAGTCTCTTTTATATTTGCTCTTGCTCAGTGGAGGAAAAACATGTGCAGAATGCTGCAAGCTTATACGTTGCCTGCTTTAAAAGGCCTAATTAGATCCTTTGATAGAAGAGGCATTCAGCTCTCTGAGGAGACACACTCAGCTCATCCATCCCCTGCCAAAGCCCTGGTAGACATATAGCCTTCAAGAAAAAGGGACTCCAGGAAAAGGTTTTTTAGAGAAAGAGGATATCCTTTGTTTTTATTAGTATAGATGTCTGAGATGGGGGGAGGGAGTTTTCCTAATATTGTTCATTATTAACTGTGAGTTATTTTCCACTGGTGATTAAAATCCTGTTTGCGAGGCTTCAGGGGGAAAATGACTCGCATGTGTGTCTGTTTTATCTGACTGCAAAAGGGCTTTCAACAAGAAGCCTTTCTGAAGTGTGTGTGCAGAAATGCTTGGATAATAACAGTCTCGAATTCTGTGTATGGCTCACTCTGGTTGTGTTTTTGTGAATTGTTTTGGGATCATTGTGTTGGAAATCTCTGTGGTGGTGCTAGAAGGAACTCTAACTGAGCGTCTCTCTTAGAGGGGATAAAAAGGATAAGCCATGAAAGAGTTGCAGTTTAGGATAACTTTGAAATCTTCAAGCCTGAAGGATGAAGACTAAGGAGGAAGACTTAAACTTGCAGATGGAGGGAGTGGAAATTCCAGTTTAGGGTCATCTTTTATGTTCTCTTTTCAACCTGAACATCTTCGTTTTGATCTTTCCTGCAACTGAAACAAACAACTCTCTTCCTCCCCTTCCTCCCCCTGAATCTCCATTTCCTTTACAAGTGCTTGTGTTAGTTCTTTATCGGCCTGAACTGTTAACAAAGTATAAAAAACAGTTTTGTGCTTGCACAGTTGGTAGAAAAGGCTCGGTGTGACGAGAAGCGGCGCTGGGATCACTCACGTGCTATTCCAGTAACACAGAGCACTCAGGGAAGTTGTGTGAAATGATCTACTGTTGAAGATGGGAGTAGCTCTTTCCCTCCCTAGAAAGCAGCAGAATGCCCAGTAATGAGGAATAATTCTTGGCTTCTGTGCTGCTCTGCAAAGTCAGGTTTTATCTGGGCTGGCTGAAATAACTTTGCGGTGTTGTCACTGGAGTCGTGGGCAATGGACAATTGCATTCTTTGAGAAATAAGGTCATGGTCTGTGGAGCAAAAACTGCATCATCTGCCCTAAAATCAGGTACTATCCCTGTGCCAGATGGGGTAGCAGAGGCATTTGTGCCTGAGGAGGAAGGGAAAGCCCCTCCTGCCCCAAGTGTGACACACACGCTTCTGCTGAAGCGCACAGAGGAAGTTCTGTGGCTGCCATAGACCCCTGCTACCTGCAGAGAAAACCCCAAGGTTCAGCGTGGACTTTGGAAACGTGGCTCACCTTTTGGGACACTTGGTGAGTGAGGAGCTCACCATGACACTTGGCTTGGCTTTCCAACCAGGAGTGGGAGCTTAGGGATGCCAGGGGACACCAGAACTGCTCCCAGCACAGAACTGGGGTCACTGGTGGCCCGTGCAGACACCACACCCAGCCAGGACACTGGAGGGGCATCCCAAAATCTGGAGCTCCTGAATATTCTTAGGAGCTGTTTTAGGGTGCTGTTTATGCTTAACTCTGTAGGTGTGGCGCAGCTGCCTTAGCTTTATGCAATGATGTACTGTATATTAAAAAACATCCTAAATAAGTTGAAGTTCAGCCTCAGCTCAGGTTTTAGTTGAGGATTTGAAGGTTATTTATTTATGCATGAGCTGCTGTGCCTGTGATCAGGGTTACACCTGAACACAGCTGTGCCCAGATAAAACAGATAACATACATAAGCTAGTTTTTATTTGTGTTCCCAGTGAGGTGTTGTTAAAAGTGATGTTAACTGGTTTGTTGTATCTGTGGTCCTTAGGTAGGACTGGAACAACTACAGTAAATCTTTGAAATTGGAAGTATAAAAAGGTGTTAAACTTGTAATTTTCAATATGCAATCAGCAGTGTAAAATCTATTTACCAGCAATCTGTTCTGGGGCATAAACACACCAAGAGAAAAGAACAGTTCGTGTAAAATGACTCTTAATATCCTGAAACTTCTTGAAACATGAGGAAAACTGTAGGGTTTTTTAAAGTGGAAATGAGAGTTGTGTGTAAGTTTCTCAAGTTCAATAGACCCAGTAAAAATGAAGGTGCTTGATTTGCAGCAGCTGGAAGAAGCTGGTCAGCTAAGCAGTGATAATTTTGCTGCTGGCCTTGAATTTGAGAATCTGGGTTTGTTGAGGTAGTTGTGTCTGAGTTTTTATCTGCCAGAGAAGAAAAGTAACTTCAGTGTCCTGGATTTGGCTGTAACTCTTCAAGTTTTCTCACTTCTCTTTTTCAGGAAGTGTTGCAGCAGCTACTTTAACTTCTGTAATTGTTCCAGGTCGCTTTTAACAGTTTAACAATGGTTTTGCAGCACTGATTTAGCAAAGAATAGTTTATCCTGAGACTTGCCATGCAACTTTTATTCCCAGTGCCTCTGTAATGTGTTTCAAATGGGAAATTCAATGGTTAGACTGTGCTATTCTCTGAAAGGTGTGTCTAGAGTTCTTGTTACATATTCATGGAAATTTTGAAATGCAGGAAGTAGAAATGCAATAAAATTACTCCTGATAGGTCATTTCCCAAAGAAATCTTCAAGACTATGTAATACGTTGTCTTGGGTTGTGTAATTTAATAAAAATAAATTAAATTTCTCTACAGGCACTTAATTAATTAAACTTTTCTCTGTTTTAATAATCCATTTCTATGCAGCAGGGTTTTGGTGTGGTTCTTAGGTTGTGTGGCAAGTGCAATGAAAACAAGATGTTCTCATCTGTCCAGTGGAATCTTTATGGGTGTTTTGTGGTGTTTATAAATATAATGGGTATCGCTGTGAACCTGCTGAAGCACTCAGCCAGGGATGACTCACTGGTGAGCTGAAGTGTGCTAAATGCTCAGGCTAAAACTTTTCCAGTAGTTTTATTCTTTCTTCTCAGCTGAAATATATTTCTAGTTGCATCAGGTGCAGTCGGTAACACCCTGAAACTGAGGTGCAGGCTCCTCCTGCCCTGCTCACTGCCCTCGGAGCATTCCCTGGAACCTGTGGGCCCTGGGAGGGACAGGGGGGTGTTTGCACATGGGCAGGGAAGTCACAAGTGGAACTTCTTGCTTTGTTCTGTGAGGGGGATCAGTAATTTTTTTATTTTCAACCTTGAGTTCATCTGTAGCAAGTTTATCGCTTTTCAGCTGTTGGAAGGAAGGATTTCCTGTTTTGTTCTGTTCCTTTACTCAGTATCTCTGATACTGGTGTGTCCTTTTGTCTTCTGAAAGTGAAAGAAGGCACAAGAAATGCAGGTACTGTGTTTTATTTGCTGAGCTTCTGCACAGACCTTCAGCCATGGTCACAGTATTGCAGGTTGTCCACTTTTCCAAGGAAGGAACAGAACTGAGGCAACTCTGGACAGTTTTCCTGCTGCCTCCAGGCTTTTGAATAACAGGAATGTAATTAATCAGCGTTTTTGGTCCTCAAATCCAAGGCATATTATCTTCAGTAGGAAGAAAGGTTTATTACTAATGGATAAAATCCTGGTGGGGATATTTGGGTTGTACTTCTGGCATGTGTTGGCTTGTCTGAACAGCGAGAGCATAAAATCCTGCCTACTTGTGAAAGGCATGGATCTAACCAGAGAGAAGTGTGTAATCACCAGATACAGAATAAGACTAGAGCTTTCTAACTCACCTCCTGACTCCAGTGCTTGTATTCTTTCTTCTTCTCAGTTTAAATCCATTCTTGTCTAGTTGTATCTGCGCTTCCCTTCAGAAATGCTACCTGCAGTTTCTTCCCAGTCTGTAGCTGCTCTCTCCTGTGTATCCAAGAGCAAGAGCTGCAAAGAGGCATTTCAGATTCCTGAAACAGGAATATCTTGCTCTGTTTGCAGTGCTGCCTAGAGGATGAGCTGTGGTTGGTTCTTAGGACTGTTCAGAGCCTCTATGAAAAGCAATGAGAGCCCTGAGCAGCCAGCACAGCTGCAGAGTGCCCTGATGAAGTCTCCAAAGGGCTTCAAACCTATTGATAGCCACCAAAATTGACCCCGAGCTCCTGTGGAACTCCTCTCGTGACTCCGGTGTTGGTTGTACACTCTGTGTTTGTGTGGTTGTGAGGACAGGTTTTGTTTGCCAGCAGCTGAGATGGGATTGAAGGAGCCCTGTTTCCAAAGAAGATTTATCAGAGAGGATGTTATTGATTGATTGAGGTGGATTTTTCACCCATCCATGACCAACCTGGGGCATTCCCTAGATGTGATATTTGCCTGTCAGTTAAATTCTAAAAAATCCTGGAGCTGTGGTGTCAGTGTTGGTTTTATCCCAGGCTGGGTTTGCCAGGGCCATGTGTGGTGGCCCAAGTTAAAAGGAGCTCTCTCCTCCCCCACCTCACCCCAGAATGCCATGAAGAACAGGGCACTCAGGGTGGATTTTGCTGCCTCTCATCTGTTTCCTTTCTCCAGTGACTTAATTCTTGTTGCTCCATTGTGTGTTTGCTGTAGTGCCACAAAGTGGGAGTGTAACAAACCTCAATTGGCCTTTTCTGTTTGTAGACATGAGCAAGGAAGTGGTGGCTGCTGAGCCCCAGAGTTGACGCTGTGGGACTGAGTGCAGGCACTGCCCTTTGGATCTGCCTTCATGCCCCAGAAATGCCTCTGGCCTCTCTCTAGCAGGATTTTTACACTTCTTCCTGCAGAGCACTTCCCTATGCCTCTGAAAGCAAATGCACTCAACTCTTAAGTTTGTTCCACTTTTTTAATCTTGCCTGGATTGGTTTTTTTTGAAATTTGAAACTTAAGTTATTTGCAGGCAGATGCTCACTGAGCTTTGCTGTAGCATGTTGGGTAAAAAAATACCTTTTAAAACTCCAGTAGAAATAGAACAAAAAGGCAAGTTGAAACATGAAGTACAAAACATGCTAACCAGCAGCCTTTGATATGTTTTCTCCTGATGTTTTACAAAAGGGAAAAAGTTTTTTGAATACTTGAGCTTCAGACTTTGGTTCTGGCTCCTTGACATGCAAATAGGGAGTGAGGGAAGGTCTGAGCTGAGTGGGGAGGGGAGAAAGGCAAAGGCTGCAGTAGAAGCAGAAGTGTCCCCCCACGCTGAAGTGAACCTGCGTGTTACAGGAGGTTTTTGATTCATTCTGCAGAGAGGAAGTGTTCATCATGGCAGTGATGAAACTGAAAATGGGGATAAAGGGCGTACTTAGAGAAGGGACTTTGGCTGCAGAAAATGCAGCTTCTGTCGCCATCAGCAGTGATCTGGTCCCTCTTGCACTCCACCTTACCCTGCAAGGTCCTGCATTTGTGTCTAATTTGGGATAAGCCTATGGCCCAGGCCAGAAACAACTTGGGATTTAAAAACCCTGTACAATTCTTGATTTTAATTGTGCTGATTGTGTCAACCAATCAGCACAATTAATATTAATGTGTGGCTTGGAGGACTGGCCAGTGAAGAGACTTTAAACTTTGGAGAAACAGAAAAAAATGAAAAACAAGCAGCTGGCAGCAATAATTTTCTCCTGTTACTGGCATTCTGGTGTGGTGGTGTTTTTATTTTCTATTTTTACCCATGTTCATTAGGCCCCAGGATCTTGTGGTCTGCATGATTGGAAAGGAGGTGCTGACTTCTCAAATTAAAAGCAAGGAGTGTTCTCAGGGCAAGGCTGCAGGAAGTGGATGGAGTGTTGGAGATGTTGGATCCATGACTCCTGCCAGTGTGTGCTGAGGTTTCATTCCCCAGCTGCTTCTCTTGCCTGGGCTGATTTCTACTGCAATGGTTTAAGATTTAATGGCTCAAGACCACTTTTTCTGTCCAACCAGCTCTGATCAGAAATAGCTGAGAGTCAACTGATAATCATCTTTACTGTGGAAAGCTGGCAGCCTGAACTATTGCAGGGCTGTGGTTGAATTATTGTCCTTTCTTTGGGTCAAATAAAACAAAATGCTTCCTTTTTTTCCATATGAAAGCAAGGCAGAGGTAAAAATCGAGGTGAATTTTAAATCCCAACTTGTGTCCATGCTGTTTTCTGCTCTTAGTTATAGAGCATAATGTATTTTGGGGTATATTAGTTCAAGTCATATGGTCACTGGCCAGCTGGCTCTTAGGAAATAATTTGCCAAAGTTTGAGTCAGATTTTGAATGAATTCTTTTCATTAGTTATGACTTTATTTGGAAATGTCTCAGAATGATTCTTCTGCAGTTTATATTCGTCTTGTATTAGTTTGCTAGACTTTTCCTTTACCCAAAAATTTCACCATCTGGAGCCCTGAACTCCACAGAACTATAATTTGTCAGCCCAAAGTGGTGGCCCATGAGTTGTTGCTAGCAGGCATTATAACTCAGTGGCTTAGAGATTTAAATTGGAGTTGTGATTAGCTGTATTATAACCCTCTTTAATATTGCAGAATCCTAAACCTTCCTTTGTGAGTGCAATCAATAAATCATGTTTTGTTTTGTGGCACTTTAAAAGTAGAAGAATTTTGTTTTCATAATGTAATAATTGGCCTCTTGGATGATTTAAATACCAAATTGAAATACTGTTCAAGAAACAGTATCACTAGTTCATACAAAACATTGAGATGTTCTTACTGTACCAGCCCAGAATTGTCACAGGCATTGTAAAAGTGGCTGGTAGGGAAAGCTTTGAGTAGTGGGACTGGTGAATGGTTCTTCATACAAACATTTGTGCTGACACTCCCTGTGTACCAGGACTGTAAAAGCTGATGCCAAGTTATCTGGTCTTAAAAAAAAAA
Source organism: Molothrus aeneus (assembly GCF_037042795.1). NCBI lineage: Eukaryota > Metazoa > Chordata > Aves > Passeriformes > Icteridae > Molothrus > Molothrus aeneus. The sequence continues at coordinate 13,465,700 of NC_089662.1, forward strand.
AAAAAAAGAAAAAAAAGCCTTTTGGTTAACAGCCTTTAGAGGACAAACAAGTGGAGTTCTGCTGTGGTTTTACAGGTTCAAGGAAAGGTTACTTGGGCTGCTGCATTGTTATGAGTTCAGGAGAGCACTGAAATATGGTTTCAGCAGTATTATATGACTGAAGTGCAGGTTTGGAAAGGACAGACAAAGCCTTGCAAAGAAATAACAGTTGTCAACAGAGGGATGTTCAAGACCAAACGATTTCAACTTGGCAGGTAGAAAAGTTGGCTCTTAAAAATACACTTTCTTCTAAAGCACTTGGTGCTTCTCAGCCCTAATATTTGCATTGTTTGGGAGACAATACTTCTCTTTTGAAAGGTCTGACTAACTCTTTTCTCTCTTTCCCAGGTGCTGGAGTTTCTTTGTGGCACTGAACTTGGCCTTGAGTGTATTTTACCCAATGCAACTATTTGAAAAGTTTGTGCAACAAAACTAAGTGCAACTGACTGTATCTGTAGACTTGAAAAATCTGAAGAAACAATCCAAAAGAAACCTCATCCCGTCACTGAACGAATCTTTGGATTCTTTTGCTGAGATGTGTGAAAGCACATAAAGCTGAAGAAGAAACAATTTTCTGCTGGTGGAAAGAAAAAAAAAAAACAAAAAATCGTTTTCCAGCTGAGCAGACTTTTGAGCACATGTTGGAGAACTCTACAAGTGTCCTTACTGTGATCAGGGAGCACCCCCAGAGAAGTGCAGGCTGCCATTGAGAGATGTAAAAGGGAGCAGAAGGGAGGAAAGATGCCCACGCAGCCTCTCCTGGCATACATGGACGGACCCGAGGGAATCGCCAGCGCCGTGGGAGCCCAGATGGAGACCAGCGACGCCTCCATGACCATCAAAGGAACCAGCACCATCTCCTACAAGAGCCTGCAGGAGAAGTTCCTGCTGCAGGCCGAGGGCTGCATGCCCCTGGACTGCATGTTCTGTGATGAGAGCTTCAAGCACCCCGAGGAGCTGGGGAAGCACGTGCTAACCGAGCACAGGCCCACGCTGTGCGAGCCCGCCGTGCTCAGGGTGGAGGCTGAGTATCTCAGCCCTCTGGATAAGTGTCAGGTGAGAACCAGCTCACCTTCACCCAGCAACGAGCAGGACAGCGAGGAGCTGAGCTGCAAAGTCTGTGGGCAGACGTTTGATAAAGCTTTTGACATTGAGGCGCACATGAAAAAGCATAAAGATTCTTTCACGTATTGGTGTAATGTTTGTGGGCGAAGATTTAAAGAGCCCTGGTTCCTCAAAAATCACATGAGAACGCACACTGGAAAACCTGGTTCTAGAAACAAGCATCAGCAAGGTTCTGAAGGGCCCATAACAATCAATGAGGTGGTGCAGGAGCACGTAACTGAAAACGTAACGTCACCTTACAAAATTTGTATGGTTTGTGGTTTCCTATTTCACAATAAAGAGACTCTAATTGAGCACAGTAAAGTGCATACCAAAGAATCAGTTCCCAATGGTGAAAGCCCCCAAGTGACTGCTGAAGTCAATGCAGAAGAAACATCTCAAAACCAGGAATTTTTCCAATTCTTGAATTTAAGACCAAATTCGGTTCCAGAAAAGGACAAACTGCAGAAGCTTGCGAAGTGGATCGCTGAGCTGGATCCTTTCACCACGTATCAAGCATGGCAGCTGGCTACCAAAGGTAAAATTGCAGTTGGCCACGGGCAGATTAAAGAGCCAGGGCAAGAAGGAAGTACAGACAACGATGAGTCATCTTCAGATAAAGAAGAACTCTGTGAAATTTGGAATGCAAATAAAGGTAGCCAGGCTGAAACTACAGGGAAGTCAAAGGTAAATAAAAACAGCAGTTTCACAGGGAATGGTAACTTAACCCAGGACAAACTGAAACATCCCTCTGGTGAAGTGCCTTCTATGGAGATGGATTCTAAATCATCCCAGAACAAAGAGAAGCCAACCCACTGCTCTGAGTGTGGGAAAGCCTTCAGGACGTACCACCAGCTGGTCCTGCACTCCAGAGTGCACAAGAGGGACCGGCGGGGCGATGGGGAGACTTCCACCGCTGCCAGGACCTACTGTGCCGACATCATGGGGAACCTGGAGGAGAACGGGGCAGCAGAGAGGATGGAGGGAGGCTCTGAGGATGGCTCTGAAGATGGGCTTCCAGAAACAATTAATTTAGGTGAGTAGCACGGGGAGCACTTCAGCTGGAAGTGGCTGGTACTGAGAGTTGTTCAGGAACTCCTTAGAGCCAAAGAACGCGTCGTGCTTTTCCGTTATCTTTTCAGAACGTGATAGGAAATGGTCAAAAACTAGAGAGGGAATGTTAGGGTGGGGGAAAAGGAACAGAGGAAAGTGAGAGCGTAAGGGAGGTTTGGATGCTGCCATTTTGAGGTCTTTGAAGTTGTGTTGGGGCTTCTTGCAATTACTGCAGTCATTGAAGTCGATTTCATAGCAATGAGTTTAACAATTGGAAAAAGTCACTGTTTACTCACCCTTTATCTCTAACTTTACTGGATGCTTTGGAGTGTTCCCTATCCCTTCTCATCCAGCACATATTTTTTACAAAGTGTATTTTATGAGAAATAATTGCAGTTTCACTTTCTTCCCCCATTTATCTTCTAAGGGCAAAAAATGTTGAGTGCTCGAACTTTGGAGGTTCTGAGAAGTAAAGAATAATTTAAAACTTTTTTCTGTCTAACTGCAAGTTCAGTGTTTGTTCTGAACAGTAATTTGAAAGCCTAAATGTCAGAACCAGCATTTTTGACTCATTTGTGTAAGGCCACAGGCTGTTAATATGTGGACCTGTATGTAAGAGAGGTGTATATTTAACTCCTCTGCCTGGAAGGATTGCTGACAGCGTGGATGGGCTCCATCTGTACATTACCCAGGATTAATTCTGCATGTCACAGTGTCTTAGAAAAGCAAGTGATACTGAATGATTCCTTAATTGAAAAAGATTGCATGTCAGGGACAAAAGGCCTGGCAGAAAGTCTCCAGCTAATCTGCAGTTCTGTGTGTGACATGCTCCCAGCTGGCTCTAAGGAACAGACACTTGCATAATCTCAGGGCAAGACACGGCGTACAGAATGTCCTGGCACCCACACAGGCCTGACTTGGCCATTTCTGGTAATGTGCAGCCCTTTATTTTGCCTGCAGGAACAAAGGAATGAAATGATTACCTCATGTGAAGTTGCTTAGTTTGTTTCTCAGCGCCTTATCCTAAAGCAGAGCAGATTTTGGCGTGAGCTGCTGAGTCACACCTCTGGAGACACAGCTGTTTGTTTAACTCACCCGGGCTGAGCCACGCAGCATTTCCAGGAGAGACACTTTGCAGCAGGCAGGAACCTCAAAGAACTCTTTCAAGTCTATTATAGATCCGACTTCTTAGTCACACCAAAGGTCTCCTTCCTCCCAGGGTTTCCAGTCAGCCTTGCCTTGGCTGTTGAGTGGAGCAGGCTGGATTCTCAATGGGAGCCGCAGCGCAGCCGCTGTGGCTGCTGGTGGGATTTGGTGAATTCTCTGCCATTCCGCTGTCCCTGCCGCCCTCCTGTGGCACCTCCTGCCTCTGCACTGGAGTGGAACTGCTTGGGCATCCCTGGATTTGTTCCTGGAATACCCGGGGCACCATTGGGACACCCTGGCACTTCCTCACTCCATAATAATACAGTGAAATACTCCTCGTCAAATCTAAGGAGTGTCTCTCTACAGACATTCCATTGATTAGCACATAAATAATACCATTATAGAATTAATTTAAAAGAAAAGGCATATTTGCCTTCCTTCCCCACCTTTTTCTGTGTTTAGCTGTTGTGCACAGATCAGGTTTTAAGTCTGAATCATCCCACTTGCACTAATTCAAACATCCCCTTTAATAAAATAATACAGTTATAACCTGTGTGAGTATTTGAGACAGGCCGTTCTCCATCAAGGTTCTGTAGGTAAATCAAGAAAACTTCTTTTGTCTTCTTCTTTGAATCTTGTTTGTTCTGTGGGCTCCTTGGTCACTGTCACAAACCACAGGGTTGTGGACAGAAATCTCTTTAACTCTTGTGCTCTTGTGACTCAGAGCGCAGCAAAACACAGCAAAAGTTACTTGCAGAGTGTAGAATTTGACTGCAGTTCAGAATTTTATGTTTATTATTAAAAAATTACTGTTTTTAACAAGACTGCAGATTTGCATTTGCTCTTCATAATATGCTTGTATTTTCCCCCCAAAGATAAAAATGAAGACAGTTTGGAAAGAACAAAAGTTAAAACCCTTGGGACCTCCAGAGAATGCAGCTACTGTGGAAAGTATTTTCGCTCCAATTATTACCTCAATATTCATCTCAGAACTCATACAGGTAAATGGGGGCTACAGCTTTTGGGGAGGGGAGGGAAATCTGCTGAGTCCACCTGGATAGAATGTTTGATTTTGCTTTTGAAAAACAGAAACTGCCTTCAAAATTGCTGATGCTAAGAACAAAGTTTTCTCTAATTCTAAACAAAATTAAATAATTGCAATTGAAATAGATTTGAATTATTTACATAAATATAAATGGTTTTAAATAATGCTAATTGCATTAAGTATTGTTAAAACCATATATTATAAAGTTTTTTTTTTCCTACATTTAGTGGTATAGCAAAAGTTTAGGGTTTGGTTCTAATTTAAAAACCAGCCAATTTCTCAGGTGTGAAGTTGGTTGTCTGCCAGCTGCTGCTACCTGGGGAAAAGCTGAGTCTCTTTTTCAACTCAAGCCCTTGCTTTGCATAGCCAGACAAACCCTTCTGCTGCTGCCTGTGTGTCCTTGGGGGGCAGCTCAGTTTCCAGCTCAGCTGCCCCGCTTGTGTTGGGAATGGGGCACTTGTGGGATGATCAAGGGCTGCAGCTCGCTGGGGTTGACCCAGAGTTCCACTCCTTGCTTATCTCTGCCAAGCACGTTGTCAGCTCCCATCTCCATCCACAGCCAGCCTGTGGGAACATCCCAGCACAGCCAGAAGATGTCACTGTAGTTATTAAAAGCATTAAGATACTGTTGTTTAAATGTTTTACGTGAGTTTGGCACTTAGGAGTGTGTGGAAGGGGAGAAAAAATCAGTTTTAGTGTTTGAGTCCACAATGTTCCCTTGTGTTTGTGATCAAGACTTCAAATCTCCGAGTGATTTACTGATAAATTTGTCTTGCAGGTGAAAAGCCGTACAAATGTGAATTCTGTGAGTATGCAGCAGCCCAGAAAACTTCCCTGAGGTATCATTTAGAGAGACACCACAAGGACAGGCATGGTGACAGTGCAGCTGATGGGAAGGGTGACAGCAAAGGTTCCCTGCGGGGTCAGGAGACGGCGCTGTCGCTGGCTGCTGATGCTGCTCCGGAAACCAAAAATCTAAAGAGGCTTTTTGATGGTGCCAAAGATGCTGAGAGCTGCCCACCTGCCAAGCAGCAAAAGGAGGTTCTGTCCTTGAGCAATGCAATAGGCAGCACAGTCTTTTTAAAAGTAAAGAACAATTCCAGGGAATCGAACAAAGGTTCTGTTTGTAGCAGTTTGAATCAAGTACCTGAGAACGTGCCTGCTCCTTACCCAGAGAAACTAAAAGCTGAGAAGGAAACCAAGGAAGCTCAGCCTAAAAGAGAGAGAAAGGCTTCTGTGGCATCAGAGGAAGATGATGTCCAGTATATCTGTGCTTTTATTGGTGGGAAAAATGTGAACAATATGCAAGAATGCACTGAGAACTACAGACGCAGACCCGTCGTGGACTGTCACGAGCAGCCCTTGGACTTAACCAGTAAGAATTCCCAGGAGTGTTCAGTGATTGCAAGCAGAGGCCTCCTGGCCCCCAGCACCTGCCCCTTCTGTACCTACAGGACATTTTACCCCGAGGTCCTCATGATGCACCAGAGGCTGATGCACAAGTACAACCCTGACACTGTCAACAAGAACGGCTACAGGAGCAAGGCCGTGGCCAAGGCCCGGCGCACCGGCTGCCCCCCGGCCCTGCTGGGCAAGGACGTGCCTCCTCTGCCTCTCCATCCCAATAAAAACAGGGCTTCCACAAATCCCCAGCAAAAGCCACTGCAGCCAGGGAAAGCCAAGCAGTGTGCCCCTCCTCAGAACAAAGCCCCTGTCTTCTCTGTGAGCGAGTCGAGCAGTACAGCCCCGAGTAACCTCAAGTTTCATAAACAGCAAAGTAACCTTGGAGCTCAGGCAAACAACTACAGACAACCTCAGCAAGAAGAAGTGCACTCCAGTTTCAGGATCTCTCCAGTACTGGACAGAGTAAAGAAATCTGACTATAAAATCAAAGTTCTGGGTGCCCCAGTGACTCAGTCTGGTCTGGTCAGCAGCAGCATGAATGGGGTTCTGGAGTCTCACCTCAGTGAACCTGGCTGGGCTTGCCAGCGAGGGAGAGACTATCTCTGCAGCAAATCCGGGAGCAATGCAGGTCTGGACTATGGAGAAAGCTCTTCCAAACGGATGAAACCCTCTGTGGTAGCTGTGGAGCACCTGGACTCTCCGCTGGCTAATTACAGGAGATACGAAATGAGCAGATTGCACGTTGCAAACAGATATGCAAATCTGCTACCTCAGGAATACCCTCGCACCAAACCCACACCCTCTGTTCTGCCAGCCAAACAAGGGCTCCTCAGTGCAGAGGATGCTGACCCTCCCAATGGATTGACTGCTCTCAAGCCCTATGAGCCATACAGCTCTGGATCACTTTACGGTTCTTGTGGATCTAGCAATGGCCAAGTCACCAGCTCGACAGGAGAAGGTACAGTCCCTCCTTCCTCCTCTCACACCAGTGCCCAGGGAGGGGAATGGGATATAAGTGAGTGTGTGCCCACCTTGAAACATGGAAAATACAGCTCTACTCAGCATTGCACCAAGTTCAGTCAGTGCTTGGATTTTAAACTTAACATCCAGGTTCAGCAAACTCCTGGCTTGGGGAATTAGGTGTGGAAGGGCTGAATTTTAAAGGGGGGTCTGAATTTCCTCAAGTTCCCCTTTCCCCTCTGCCACAGGTTTCTGATGGCAAACATGTATTGTTTGCTCATCAGACCACTCCAGACATGTTGACTAATCCAGGATATGGAATAAGACTTTCTGCTTAATGTGCCAGAAGTCTTGGACCATCTGGAATATTAATAAAACTTTTTACCCAAAAAAAAAAAAAAAAAAAGCTGCCACGGACAATTGTTCCCTTCAAGAGCAGAAAAGGATGTATTGCAGATCATAAAACTCATGTAAATTTTAGACTTCTGCTCTTCAATGGATTTTTTTTTAATGTTTAACTTCTAGTAGGAACAGAATACTTTGTTAAATCAAGACAACAGATTTCTGCTATTCTAATTACGGTGTAGCAATGCTCTGTGGAAACTTCTGGGCCTAGCAGAGATAAATGATTTGTGATGTATTGGGAGAACTCTGGTACTTCACAAAATACATGCTTTTTGTGTTTTGTCCTTGGTCAACATTTTCAAAAAGTCAGCAGGAGGCCAAGATTAAAAGGTGCTGGGTGATATTTAAGCAGTTGTCTGACTATTTGTAGAAGGTGGTATTTATGACTTGAAGCTGAGCTCAGCATGGACTTAGCTACAAATACAGGACTTTGAATTTTGAGACGAAGATCCCATTATAAAAATGAATAGCCTGTGTGGGCTGTGTAGTCTGAAAGTCTGTGAGGTTCCTGAACTCTGAATGCTCCCATTCTCTGGAAGCAGTAAAGTTGCTCCTCTGAAGTAGTCTGGGACGGTAACAAGCAGGGGTGTGTTCCCTCAGGTCAGCAAACTGCAAATACTGAATCCACATTTAGTTATGGGGCAAAAAAAACCCAAAAAAAGCTATTTGCTCACTCTGTTCTGGTTTTTGTTTGCTTGTTTTAAGGTTGTGGGCTTCAAAAATCTATCACATCGAAATAATTGATGTTTATCTATAAATATGCAGGCTTTCCTAGTGGGTTATGGGAAAGGGGAGGGAAGGTGTCACAGCTGTGTGCCCAGGCTGGGCAGGGAGGGAGAAGGAAAAGCACCACAGCTGAGTCCCTGAGGGGTGAGTGAGGAGATGGGGCTCATTCCTGGGCTCTGCAGGCTGTGGGGCCTGAACTGCTGTGCGAAACGCACAGTGGGCCCTGGGATCTGCACAGGAGTTGCTGTCCTGGTGCTGTGAGAGGCATCAGTGAGAGTGTGAGCAAGGGCAGCCTGCTGCAGGAGCAGCTCTGTTCTTAAACAGGCACTTCACTGGAATCCTCCTGGTTCTTCCTTTGGAAGCTCCACCTGTGCCAGAGAGGTCTCCAGGCCGGGCTTTGCTTCCCCTTCCCTGGAGCCAGCCCGGAGACCCTGCCCTGCCGCCCAGAACTTTGCACTGGGTTTGTTATTTAGAGCCCTCAGAACGGTGGCTGCGGCTGATTTGACAGCATTGTTGTCATGGAAATGAGCATTTCATTGTTCATTACCCAGTGCTGGCTCGGGGTGAGAAAAGCAACTTTTTATGGCTGTTACCTCAATTGGAAAGGCTCTGAAACGAGCCCCCCTCTGCCGGGTGTTCGTAGCAACTTCCATAAAAGCCCTGGGCTAGAAGATGGAGGTTTGTAAGGGTAATTTCTTGATTTTTCAACCAATTTGCTCAGAAGTACCCAACCCAAACCTTGAGAAGTTATTGAGAAGGGTTCAGGGTAACAGCCAAGCAACCTCTCAGTGTCAGAATTTTATTGTGGGTGTAGAGCAGAGATAAAAGTTTCTTTAAATTCTTTTTATTTTTCGTTAAAAATATGAAACACAACAGTTTCTCTAGACCTCAGCTGTGTGATACCATCTGCAGGGCTGTGCAGGTGCAGACCTGCAGCTTTCTGCCCTCTCCTCCTCTTGAACCCTGCTGATTTTATAATCCACGATGTCAAAACCTTTTTCTGAGGGCCCCGTGTGCCTTGTGGCAACATCCCCGTGGTGCCCCCATCGTGTTCTGTCGCATGTTAAATGCTGGATCAAGTTGTCAGGAGAATATGTTCCACTTGGCAAACTTGATTAAAGCATGATGCCTTCCCTTATTGCTTGTAAGCTTTGCCATCCCGTGTTGCCCTGAAGAGACAGAAACATTCTGAAACCACTCAGTTTGTGTTATTCTCAAATTAGTTGCCTTTGCAATGGCAACATGTTATCAGGGATAACCTGTTGGCTGATTGATTTGGCAGAGGCTGCAAATTAAAGACAATTGCTCGTGACACACTCCAATGGCTCCGTGGATTCTGCTGAAATATTAATTTGGCTGTGCCATTTTAATTTAATTAAAGATCAGGAGTTTTTTTTTTTCAATGCTGCACTGGAAGCTTTCATGGAATATGGATGGCAGTTGGGCTTTTTGGATCCTGTGGGGGTAATGATTCTGGACTTTTTGCCTTAATTTTATGAAGTGTTTTTGACTGCTTGCCTAAGCTAGTGAGACTTAATATGGAACAGGCATTGATTTCACATCTATAAATGTGAATTAGTGGTCTCAGATAAACACAAAACTACCTGTATACTAGACTGAAAATTGCTTAACAAAGGTCTGCAAGTAAATGGTATTAACACTCTTTAAAGTGTCATGAGTTCCATGTAATCCTCCATGGCAGCAATGAAGTACCCCAGTTTCCCTCTCAAATTCTCATTGAAAAATTCAGTTTTCAAACAAATACAGGAACTGAAGTAGGCATTAAGGGTGCAGCACTTAGACCTTCTTAGGTAGGGCATCTGCTGTGGGATGAGTTAAGCAAACACATTTCTTTCATGCAAATAAAATGAGTAAAATTTGGAGCTGGACATCACTTGGATAAAACTTACCACAAAGTTGTTAAATTACCTTTTAATTCTCCTTACATTTATTCTGGATGGTGAATTTCATATAATAGGAATATCTAGATTTTTGAGGCCTGATTGTGAGATGATTTGTCAAGGAATTTTGGATTCTGGATGCTGCTGTGGACCTGAGAGGTGCAGGAAATGATGCTAACTGCCTTAAATGACTCTTTTTCCAGGCAAGAGATCAGTGTCATACCAACACTTACCCAGCAACCTGCTGCAGAAGAGAAGTTTTGAGCCCTTTGTGGGGAACACACCCTTCAGACCCAGTGACAAGAAGAACTGAATCACTCCAGAACGGTACTCAGACCTTCTCAACTAATGGTTCCTTAAACGTTGCATGGGGTGCTGATGGCAGCAAAGGTTCCTGCACAGCACGAGGAGAGCTTGTGAAAGTCTGAGCCTGAAAAGATAAACATTTCCTGCTCATAAAATCACCAGATGCTGGGGTGGCAGCTCTCATTGTTTGGGGTAGTGGTAGTGGCTTCTTTGATAAGGATGCTCCTCTTTTCAGAGAAATGGGAGGGTAACGCTAGATAAGTGCATTAATTAGTTACAATTCCAGTGGGAAGTGTTCAGGTAAAGCCAGGAAGTTGAGGTTCAGGCAGTCCTTGAGGGTGGAGGAGCAGAGTGAGGGGAGGTGCCTGTGACACAGTTTGGCTGCTGGGGTTGTTGTTGGGGCCCCCTGAAGGTGCAGCCCCTGCCCTTTGAGCCCTCAGGGCTCCTCAGATCCAGCTCTGGGTCCAGAGGGAGGGGAGGCCTTCCTGAAGCTCCTGGGCAGCTTCTCCCTGTGATCCAGAGGCTGTCCCAGATGGATTTCCCTGCTTAGCAGAGGGAGGGAGGTCAGGTCAAAGCTGTGCCTGGTGCTGTGAGTTCATCTCCTCAGTGCTGCAGCTGGATCTGAGGCTCAGCACCCTTCACTGCTCAGGGCAGAGGTGCTCTGCAGGACTGGGAATAAATAGATGCTGGCCTTTTTCTAACCCAGAGCTACAGATCATTTCCCTTTTAAGGGGAACACTTAAGGAGTATTTCTGGAATGCTGTAGCACCTGGGCCAGCACACATGAATTTATGGAAAGATTTTGGGAGCAGAGCTGTCTGACGTTGATTGAGTTGACAGCTTTAAAAACACTTTTATTTCTCTATTCTTCTAATCTTACTGCTCTTATTGTCCTCCTACTAGGCATAGGTTTGTCTGATTCTGTTGTTAACTTGATTTCATGCCTGAGATTCTTCTTGGGGCTGAGCATCTTCCAAAGTAGACTTTATTTGCCAGATAAAAGCTGGCAGTCCAGATTTCCGTGGCAGTATCAATTCTTTAGCAAGGATGTGGAAGGAATTCCCTTTGTTATAAAGACATTCCTCCCAGCAAAAACTGAGCTGTACTGCTTTAGAGCTGTATACCACAAATTTATATTTATTCCTCTTTTTTCCCCCTCCAGGTCTAAGGACACAAGTGCATATTCCATGGAGTTATACCTGCAGTTCATCCCCTGAGGAAGAGAAAATGGTGAAAGCTACTGAACTAAGCTGTGATTGTACTGTATATAGAAACACTACAGTTTTATAATATTGGTTCTTTTAACATTTTGTACCAAATAGCCATACAAAAGTAGTCTAAACAGTTGGGTTATGAAGGTGTGTGGAGAATGTATATCTTGACCTTGACTTTTGAGTATTTTTCATTAGAATTAATTGACCAAATATTAGGTAGGAGTTCTATTTTTACATACTTGAGCGCTGCTGAAGAGTTTCTCTTGGAAAGAATATATATCGTTGCACCTCAGGTAAACTGTAAATATTGAAGTTGAAAATCCTGTTGGCGTAATGCTCCTTTTTCATAAAAGTGAAAGTTTCTCATCTGTTGTTTTTTTTTTTTTTTTTTCCTGTTGAACTATGTTAGTTTTTTAAAAGTTCCAAATAAACTGTCTGAAAGTGTCCGGTTTATAAATGTTGTGAACGTTAAAGCAACGGTGCTGACATTGCTCTGCCTTGGCTGGGTGAGGACCAGGCCATGCTGGAGGGCTCTGCTGCTCTGGGCTTCTTTCCAGCACGGTTTCAAATGCAAGCATGAGGCAATACTTGACATTTTGGATTTCCTGAAATGTGGCTGGATTCTTCTCTTGGCACTGGTTGCTGTTCTTCAGAGAAGCCTCTTAAAAACACCTCTGCCACCATCCAAACAGAAAATCCCTGGGACTTGCTTGAGAAACAATAATAATCTCCATGTTTCAAATGTTTGGTTCTGTACTAAGCTCCACACAGTCACATTTCAAGAAAAAGAACTCCTTTGCACCTTTGTCCAAAGCTGTAAAGTCTCAATAAGAGCCTTGAAATATGAATTTGGGTTCTGCAGACTGCAAAAGGGATGTGGCTGTGATGGAGCCTACTTGACTGTGCTTGGAAGCTTCTTGATGTCAAGGTTTAGCATCTACTGGGTGTTTAAAATGAGTGAGAAATAACCTGTAAATGGGAGAATATCTCCTTTTATTTTTTTGTGAAGACAACAAGAGTTTTTTCTAATGCACATGCAGTTTAATTTTTGTAAAGGGAAGATGGCCAGTTACCAGCCAGTAAAGCAGAACTGTTGCATATTTTAACTTGCCTTCCTCATTTCTCCTCATGAAGTTGTAGTTAAGAGTTAATTCCTTCTGTACCTGGCTTTGACTTCCATATATTTTAGTAAAACAAAACAATTAAATATTTTGCACTGTTTGTTTTTCTCTCTTCCCTCTTAAAGCAAATGTAAAATAGCAAAACCTAGAAACTCTTGTTTTTTCATTATGCAACTTGAGATGTTCCAGTTGTCTTAGTTCCTGTACATGGGACTGGTTTTTAATGTTTCTGTAAACTGGCAATGGAATGAAGTGCTGTGTATCAGGAAATTGTACACTATTGACCTGTTTTCCTGTTCATAAGCTGAGCCATATGTACATAATCTAGATTTTTGTTTTTCCTAGTTTTGCACTTTTATAGCCTATTTTTGAAGATGAATTCACTTGGAAAAGGGTTAATCTATTTTTGTGTGTGATCTCTCCCTGTCCCGGAGGTGCAGGGCTGCTTTTTAACGTGTTGCAGCAAACAGACCTAAGGCTTGTTTGTTTTTTAATCTCCTTCATGCTGGTACAGTTTCCCTCAAGGCTTTTTTTGGGGTTGGAATGGAAAAATGGACCTGAAGCCTCCATTCCATGGCAGCATCACCACACTTTGCCCATCAGTATTAACTATTGGGATACTACTGGTTTTGTATGTTCCTTTGGAAATAGCAGTGCATATATAGAGGTACAAATTGTTGATTTTTTTTTCTTTTTTCTTTTTTAAATGTATTTATTTCATTCCATTTTGTTCTATTTTAATTGTTGGAACCGGAAGTCGGCAAGCAGCAGGCACACATTACTCATTTAATTTATGATGTATTTCACTTTAGTTGAGTATATTATTACATGTGGATGTAAATATAGACTTGGTGTTTTGCAAAACTGGTTTCTGTGTCTTGCTTTTAAGGCTTAAAAGGAGTTGCCTGGAATTTCATGTTCACTTGACCTTTCACCATCCTCGCATTGCTGGGGGAGAGGGAGAAGCTGCCAATAACCAAATCCAAATTCATGTTCAGTTACGTGAAAATACTGAGTCACTCCCCAGAAAATCTGTCTTGAAATAAGGAAGAAACTTTTGCTTTCTTCTCTTGCAGTTATTTTCCTTCAGGAAAGGAAACTGAGTTATTAAATGCATTTTTTGTGATAATAACATTGAGAGGAGCATTAATTGTGTTTTTTATTGTGAGACTTCATAATTTGCATTAAATTATTATGAAGTTTTTTAAACCAAGTGTGTTCTGCAAAATTTTCTAGGTCTGTTGTGTTCTTGGAACTCTCCTGAGATGCCAGACCTCACCAGCACCTCTGACCGCATCTCAAAACTGAAATGATCAGCTTGGAAGGCGTCCAGGGGAGCCTGGTCCAAGGCAACTCCTCCCTGGGGGAGAGGGATTTCAGCAGTGGGAGCCCCAGTGGGAGCCAGCCCCATCTGGGGGCACTAACGAGGGGGCACAGCCTCCTGCCCCTGCAGGCTGGGCTGGGTCCTTGGTTTAACAAAAGCAGCGCTGCTTTGGGGTGAAGCCTTCCAAACGTGGGAGCCGATGGCCAAAAGGATGTGGACGTGCCACGGTGAGTCCTGCCTGGCCTGTGGGGCACACCTGGGGTCTGGAGCACCCCTGGGGGCGGTCACAGGGGCCGGGTGGCCCTGCTGGAGGGGACAGCGGGGTGCTGTGAGCTCTGCAGCGCCCTGAGCCCGCTCTCCTTGCTGCTGTCCCCAGGGTGGGTTCACATCAGCCACACAGAGCTGGCTCTTCTGGACAAGTCTGTGAGCTCTGCACAAAACTCAAACCCAGGAGCAGCTCCAGTGCTGCCTGAGGAGGTGCTGGAGGTAAGAGCCAGGGCAGGATATTCTGTGTGCTCGGTACCTGTGAGTGCCAGGCTCTGCTGCCTCTGAGCAGAACCTTGGGGTTTCAAACGCTGTCCAAAACAGCCAAACTCCAGTGTGAGTGTTCAGAGCAGCATCACCACTTGTCTGAGGGCTCTTTCTCTCTGCTTTTAGCAAATTGCCCCTTCAGATCCATCTCTGACTGCTCTGTGTCCTGAAACTGCAAGGAAGCATCTCGTTCTCACTTAGGAGGAAGAGCTAATATTAAACCAGCAAACAGTTTCTTCTCCCCCTTTGTGAAAAAGGAAAATATGCAAGTGCTTTCCCGAGCAGATTTCTCTGTTCATTTGCACACACTTGAGAAAAGTGCATTTAATTAGGATTAGCAAGTCTCTAAATTGCAGATGGTTCTCAGGGGAAAAAAATAGTTATGAGTGCATTCATGACATTAAAATCAGTACATTTAATTCAATTTCATCTTAATATTAATTCATAACATCTAAAGTAGTAGTTCCTCCTGCAGATATTCATATGATCCAGGATTAGTGGGGCAAATGAGATCTGGCAGTTCCAAACAGGCTGCAGCATGATTACCACGTGTAATTATGCAGATTGGGTAATCACGTGCTAATTGCAAGGATGCCCATTTTGACACGCGGGATCTGGAGCAGCGAGGGTCAGGTGTGTGATAAGCTTTGTTTGGTTTGAAGTTCTTTGTTGGTGGACACAAGAGTCCAGGATTGGGTCAGGGGTGAAATACAGCAAAAATCAGGAATTGGGGGAGCAGCTGGAGCAGAATTCCACGGAGGAGACCGCTGGGATGAGCATCACAAACACAGAACGCTCTGGGTCAGGCTTCTGCTGCTGGCCCAGGCTCTCCGTCCTGAAGGATCCGCAGGGGAAGGTGAGGTGTCCTCCCATCCCTCCCTCACTGCGGGATCAGCTCTGTCTGGGCTGTCCCAGCAGCTTTTTATCCTTCTGTGTGTGAGGTCAAAGCACCCCAACCCACTCCAGCCCTTTCTGCAGGACAGGAAATCTGGGTTTTGGGAATCATAGTCCCTCTCCAGAAGTTTTTCCCCTTTGCTTCCCCTCCCTTTACGCCTTTTCCCAGCACTCAGAGCTCCATCCTGCAGCCTCCAGGAGCTCACCCGGGTTGTTTTAACACCTCCCAAATGTCCCTGAGCCTCCGGGGGATGCGGGGAGGTTCCCTGCGCTCCGTGTGTGCAGCATCCCGAGAGAATCGCAGCGCTCGGGGGCACCGGGGGGTCCAGGGGCCGGGAAAGGCTCTGGGGACAGCATTCCCGGCGCCTGGGCTCTGGGGACAGCATTCCCGGCGCCCGGGCTTTGGGGACAGCATTCCCGGCGCCAGGGCTTTGGGGACAGCATTCCCGGTGCCAGGGCTCTGGGGACAGCATTCCCGGTGCCAGGGCTCTGGGGACAGCATTCCTGGTGCCAGGGCTTTGGGGACAGCATTCCCGGCGCCTGGGCTCTGGGGACAGCATTCCTGGTGCCAGAGGAAAACCACTGGAGCATCATTCCCGGTGCCAGGGCTCTGGAGCTCCATTCCCGATGCCAGAGCAGGGCTTTGGCAACACCATTCCCAGTGCCAGGGCAGGGCTCTGGAGCTCTGCTCCTGATGCCAGAGGAAAAGCACTGGAGCATCATTCCCTTGCCAGGGCTCTGCAGCTTCATTCCCATGCCAGGGCTCCAGAGCTGCACTCCCACTGCCAGTGCCAGGGCTCTGGGGACAACATTCCCAGCCCCAGAGCTCTGCAGCCCCATTCCCGTGCCAGGGCTCCGATCTCCATTCCCATCCCAGGGCTCCGGGTCTCCGTTCCCATCCCAGGGCTCTGGGATCTCCATTCCCATCCCAGGGCTCTGGGTCTCCGTTCCCATCCCAGGGCTCTGCAGCCCCATTCCCATCCCAGGGCTCTGGGATCTCCGTTCCCATCCCAGGGCTCCGATCTCCATTCCCATCCCAGGGCTCCGATCTCCGTTCCCATCCCAGGGCTCTGCAGCCCCATTCCCATCCCAGGGCTCCGATCTCCGTTCCCGCTGCCCGGCGCTCCCCGCCCGGCGTTAGGTGGCGGTGTCGGCCAAGCAGCGGAGCCGGAGCCGCGTCCCAAGCAGCGGGTTCCTGTAAATTCCCGAATTAATCCGGAATTGCACAAAAGCCGCCGATGAAGGCAGCGCAGCCCCCGCAGGAGGGAGGCTCTGACCCCCTCAATAATCGGGAATTGCGGCATCACCCGGAGCTCCAGGCACGGGGAGATGAACAGGAGCAGACCCGTCCATCCTGAAAGGTTATCCCTGATTTTCCCTCCTCTCCCCATCGATATATCCTGAAATGTGTTGCCAGCGAGCGGATTTAGCTGCTGGCAAACATTATTTGTGCCTACAGTTAATGAAGGGATGTGGCTGCGACGTGGGACACTTCACCAGCACAGAACCTTCTGCATGAGCAGATTCAGCCACATAAATAATTGTGGAGCACACTGGCATTTAAAACTCATTTTGCTCATGTAAAATGTTTTCATTAATCCTCTCTGAAAGTCATGACCTAATTACTGATTTTTTGTCTTGTTGAATAATTACAAAGAACTTTCCTGTGATTTCATCCCTTCAGTGGAGCAAGTGGGAAAGAGTGAACGGGCAGAGCCTGAGCTATCCATGTAAGCCAATGGAACCACAGGCTCCTTGGTTTACTGATCATTCTGGAAAATCAGGAAAGAGCTTGCAATTAAAGAAAAAAAAAATTAAAAAATCACATTTTGTCATGAAATATTATTTCAGTTTAGGGTAGTTCTGAATTTTTAATATATATATATGTATGCTCTCAAAAGTCTAATTAAACATTGCTAAATAAAGTAGATCTGAGCAAACCCAATGAAATTTTAATGTCAAAGTTGAGCATAAATAGTTTGGGAAAAGAGAAGATCAGAACTGAGTGAAATGATAATTAATGCTGAAATACATTTTCACCAAACTTGATTTTATTTTTTTTGCCTTCTGTTCCTTTACAGCCCACAGCCCCCAGAACCTCCTGAAGGCTCCAGGACATTTCCTGCCCCTGGGATGGCTCCTGCTCTCAGCTGATGGCTCTGGCTTCTCCAGGGAGCACTCCCAGGCCCAGTTTTGGGGTTTTTCCCCTTTGTGGGACACCTGCCCCGTGCTGGTGCTCGGGGAGGGGCTGAGGATGAGATGGGCATTATTTCATTTCAGTTTCCTTCAGGTTTCCCTTCCCTTCCCTGGATTTCTGCTCTCCCTCCAGAGGTTCAAAGGTAATTGAACTCAGCATTTCTCTTCAAAGTGGGTCTTGTTAAAGTCTCTTTTGGCAGAACCTAAATCTGGGCCTTTGACATTGTGACAGAATCTGTTTTCAGCTTGAAAAATCTCATTCCTGATAAGATTTTGGGTTGTTTTCCTGTTTGACTCCAAAAGCCTGAGCTGATCATCTTTAAAGCATTAGCACAATTGCTTACAGATGGACTTTTCATATAAAAATGTGATTTCCCCCTTCTCCAACCAGGCATTATTGCTGTTTGCCTGGGCTCAGGGGCTGCTCCTTTTGTTAATTTAACCTCAATATGTTCTGGATGAGTTTAGCCAGAGCTATTGGTGTTTTATTAGCTTGGAAAAACAAGCAAACAAAATTCTTTTAACACTTGTGACACTGTTCAGCTTTTGTCAGTTAAAGGGGAATATTGAATATTCTGGTGCACGAAATGCCTTGGGTTTGGTTTTGGTTCTGGATTTTTATTTTTTTAAAGATTTGTTAATGATTTTTGGCACTGGATTTACAGAGCCCAGTCTCAGGACACCTTAATCCCACCTGAGCTGCCCCACACCACTGGCCTGCACACTCAGAAAGCCAGACTGAGTGAATTTGGTTGTCAATGCTTTAAAATAAGAAATAAGTGATAGTTGGACGGCAAAAAGCACTTTTTGGTGGAGGGCATGAATGGTAACTGAGGAACTGTAGCTCATTATAAATTGAAGTTGAGTATTAATGTAAAGCTGGCATCCATTTCTAAAAAAAATAAATGTATTAAAGGTGGATTTCTGTGGGAAATCTGTCTTTTATGTAATTTAATGCTTCCTTGGTGCAGTGCCACCTGAAATGCCCAACCCCAGGGGTGCACCCTGCTCTGCCTGGTGAGCACAGCTCCAGGGGCTGGGCTTGGAGAGGGCAGAGCCAACTGGGTCACACGGCCACGGGATGGGATTGGGGTTGGGGTTGGATGGGATGGGATGGATGGGATGGGGTGGGATTGGGATGGGATTGGGGTGGATGGGATTGGGATGGGATGGGATGGGATTGGGATAGGATGGAATGGGATGGGATTGGGATGGGATTGGGATGGGATGGGATTGGGATGGGATTGGGATGGGATTGGGATAGGATGGGATGGGATGGGATGGATGGGATTGGGATGGGATTGGGATAGGATGGGATGGGATGGGATGGATGGGATTGGGATGGGATTGGGATGGGATTGGGATAGGATGGAATGGGATGGGATTGGGATGGGATTGGGATGGGATGGGATGGGATGGGATGGGATGGGATGGATGGGATGGGATGGGATGGGATGGGATGGGACGGGATTGGGATGGGATTGGGATGGGATTGGGATGGGATGGGATGGGATTGGGATGGGATTGGGATCACCCAGCCCAGGAACTCATCCAGGTGGGTTTGGGGTGTCTCCACAGGGGGAGATCCGTGCCCTCCCTGGGGCTGTGCCAGCTGTGCCCCCTCCACAGAAGGTTTGTGCTGGTGTTGAGGTGGAACCTGCTGGGTTTGGTTTCTGTTCCTTGTTCCTCATCCCACTTGTGTCCATCCCACCGCGCTCATCCCTCAGCCCATCCCTGATCCTCGTGCCCGGCTGTTCCTGGGCACCCCTGGGCAGCCCCTGGCAGCCCCTCCTGGCACTGCCTGGAGATATTTCCCTCTCTGGAGCCTCCCCCTCCCACCCCATGGTCTCAGGACGGTCTCACCCCCCCTGAGCTGTGTCCCCACCCTGGTGCCAGGCTCTGCTCTCTGCCTGCCCCGTTCCCTGGGCTGTCCCCTCGTGCCCTGGCCCCGGTGCCCTCCTGCAGCCAGGGGGTCCCTCCTGAGCCCCCAGCCCCTCTGCCAGACCATTTCGATTGAAAAGCACTCAGCAAAGGTAGGCAGAATTAAATTTATTCCTGAATTGTTGAATAATGTAATATTCGTGTTGTACATAAAAGAATCACAAACCACCCAGCCTGATTTTCCTATGAAAACATTTAACTTTTATTAAATCAAGACAGTTTTGAGGAGCAGAAAAAAAAAAAAAGAAAGTAAAAAACAACTGAAGCAGCTTTCAAAGCTGCCCTGTAGCCAAAACATCCATCTGAGAAGCTGAAGGGTTGATTTTATTTGTTTGTTTGTTTGTTTGTTCTTCTGCTGGAGTGCATCACCAATAATTAAAAAAGCAAAAATAAAGGGAGACGAGGGAGTTCAACCCTTGGAATAAAGCAGAGCTGTCTCTGCAGGCTGCTGGGAGCTGCCCCCAGCTGGTCTGGGGTCTCCAGGGTTTGGGAACGCTGTGCTGGGGCACCAGGGCTCTGACACTCGGGGGACGGGGATCCCTGGGGATCCCTGGGGATTCCTGCTGGTCCCTGGGCATCTCTGGGGATTTTGGGGGGTCTTTGGGGATTCCTGGGGGTCTTTGGGGATTCCTGTTGGTCCCTGGGCATATTTGGGAATTTTGGGGGGTCACTGGGGATCGCTGTGGGATCTCAGTGGATCCCTGTGGATCTCTGGGGATTCCAGCTGATCCCTGGGCATCTTTGGGGATTTCTGGGGGTCTTTGGGGATCCCTGTGGATCTCTGGGGATTCCTGTGGATCTCTGCTGATCTCTGCTGATCCCTGTGGATATCTGCTGATCCCTGTGGATCCCTGTGGATCCCTGTGGATCTCTGCTGATCCCTGTGGATCCCTGCTGATCCCTGTGGATCTCTGTGGATCCCTGTGGATTTCTGTGGATCCCTGTGGATCTCTGCTGATCCCTGTGGATCTCTGTGGATCCCTGTGGATCTCTGCTGATCTCTGCTGATTCCTGTGGATCCCTGTGGATCCCAATCCCAGCCCCACAGCCCAGGGATGCCACAGCCAGGTGAAATCCCCTCCCAGCCCAGCCAATTCCAGCTTTGTGGGGCACTGAAATCCTTGGGGTCGGAGCTGCAGGTGAGGCTCCCTGCAGGCAGGATTTGGCCCCGTCCCTATAAAACATTCCTGAATTCCCCTCAGGGCCCTTGCAGGGAAGGGGCAGAGGACCCAGAGCTGGAGTTCAGCCAGAGAGGCGAGACAAAGCCCAGGGGAAGGCAGCAAACCTGTACTGGCAGACAGCAAGATGAATTGGATGATCTAATAGTCCTTCTCCATCTCGAAGTTTTATGATTCATTTGTTATTTTAGCCATCTATATATATTTTTTATTTTACCCTAGAGGGGTTTCTTGAAATGTGTGCAATATATTCCTTAAAAAAAAAAATAAAAATCCCTTTAGGAAGAGGAGAAGAGGTCAGCGTGGCAGGATCAGAGGCAGCGTGGGGTGTGTGCAGCACAGGGATGGGCTGGGGTGGGGTGGGTGTGTCCCCCCAGCCCGTAAATAACCCCACAGCCAGAGGAGGGAGAGGGAAACGCCGGGAGAAACCAACGCAGCCCGGTGGTGTTGCTTTCACCCCCTTCTTTTTCTTACTTTAAATTATTATTATTGAAGGGAAAAGAGCTTGCAGAAATCCTGGGTGAGTTTTACTGAAACAGGCACATTCCTGTGGTTTTTTCACTCCCACAGCCTCTCCAGGTCAGTCTTTTTCTTTCTCTGCAGAGAAAGAGAGGCAAAAAAAAAAAAAAAAAGAACGAAAGAAAAGAAAAACCCACACAAAAATCAATCCATCAAATGTCATTACAGATTTATTAAGCCTGATGTAGAAAGACTTTTAACAGTAACATCTTCAGAAAGCATAAAAAGAGCACTTCTGTTCAGTCTTGTGCTTTGAAAATCTAAATATATTTTTATCATATAAATAATTCTTTTCATGTTTTAAGTGCATCTGTTTTTTTTTTCTTTTTTTTTTCTTTTTTTTCCCCCTTTTCAAATTTCCATTTTACAATTGGCCAAAAAAACTGAAGTCTGCATTGACTGAAATGAAGCCATTTGCAAAGCTAATGATGTTGTGAAGCATGTCTGTGGTGAGCCATATCAGCTAGATTTCAGAAAGGTAGTTCAATGAGTGCAGCATTAAAATGAGGGACAGCCTCCAGCAAAATCATAATTGAACACACCCAAGTCCTTAATGTCTGCAGTTGGGTTTCCTGATGCAAATTACGATAACATTTCAGATGTGAGCAGTCGCTTTCCAGTAGCTGCAGTGGAAAAGAGACATTTTATGCCACAAAGGGAAGAATTACCATGTTTAAAAATGTAAATAATATATGTATAGAAACCTTTTTTATGGAAATGAGGCATTCAGGATTATGTGAACAGTTTGGGCTATTTTTTTTTCCTTTTAAACACAACAGATAAAGATGTGTGATCTATTATTCAGGGCTTTAATTACAGTTCTAAAACTGCAGTGATTTTATTAAAAAAAAAAAAATCCCTGGGCATAAAAAGTAATGTTTTCAGTGGGAAAGTTGAGGGATTTTTTTTTAATACAATGTGTTTACCGTGGTGAAAATACAGAACAAAAAAATCACCATTAATAGATTTCAATGCTACAAAATCATACACAGAAATACATCTTAAATGCTCTGGAATGCAGTCATCTTCCTGTAAATCAGAAAAGGCCTTAGATAAATAGGTTTGACCTGATTTAAATTTAATGAGATACATAGTCCTGATTGTTAATAATTGGTTTGGGGGAACCCAAAACAATAAAAGCAATAATCTCCTCTAGTATAAATTATACGAATTTATTTAGCAATCAACCGAAGGGGGTGTGGGGTGGGGGGGGAAGGCCATTAACATTATCAATTTGTTTAGCTGAAGTTCGTTATAATAAGCAAATAATTGGAAGCCAAATTGCCAGGCAGGCTTGGAGAAAGCGATCCTGGGAAGATGCCGTGTGCGATGAAGCTCTGGGGCCACTAGATGGTATGGTCCTCCCAGCAGAAAGGGCTTTTTCCATGCAAGGCCCATTCATAATCATCCAAACCAAGTGAAACATGGTTTTGATTAAAGCAGCCTGTTGGCTCAATAATCTCAGTAATTTTAAAAACATCCTTAATGTGGAAGAAGAACACTGCAATGTCAGAGATGGCCTTGGGGCCCATTATAAACAGCAACAAAATAAATAAGGAGAAGAAATGAGAGGTCATGAAAACAAAATTAAGCTAATGTTTCAAATTTTGACAATTATGAATCGTTCCTCCAAGAAGACATAAAAAAAATTAATTCAGGCACTATTAGATAAAATACAAAGAGAATAATTGTACATGTATGAGTTTCCCATGGGACTAAGCATGCTTTAAAAGCAAAACTTGACTTAGATTTCCCCTCTTCCCCCCGCCCCCCTTTCTAGCCAGCAATTGGGCAGGTCTCATGCAAACACAGACTTGCTTCTCCGAGTTTCTCCAAAAACTCCTCTCTAATTCCTTTATGAGCCATTAAAAGATGATGACCAAGAAAACAAACAAACAGAAATTACAAGCGTATTTTCGATGGAAAAAGAAAAATAATATCCCCCATTATGGACCTTTTTTTTTTTTTTGTAGGAAACAGAAACAAGCAAATATAACAAAATCTGTGTTCATAACATGGCAATATAGTTAATATATACAAATATGTACAGTATAAAAATGCATCAAAGGCGCAACTTTTCATCCAAACAAGCTGCAGTGCCCGAGGAGGAGCAGCTTGGCCCCCTCCTCTCTAAGTTACAGGCAATATGTTCTGTACAGCATGCACTGGGTACAAAATGAGTGCAGGAGCACCGAGACATTGGCCAGGGAAAGTCACCACCAGCCCCTCGCGAGGGAGTCCCGTCTGCCTTGTTCATATAAAAAATGGGTTTAATCTTGCCTTTTTTTGCCATTTGGAGTATATACACTTGTGGGGTTTTTTTAACGAGAAATGAGCTTTTGATTCTTTATTTTCCTTATTGTTTTCGAAACAGGATCCTGACACCACGGGTCACAGGTGGAACCTGAGGATGCTGCCAACAACAAACGTGCGACGAGCGCTGGGGCAGAGCAAACCCAAATCCAAATTCACCAGAGCGGCCAGCTGTGCTCCATGCCTGAAATGGGGGTGGGTCCCTCCTGATTCGTGCTGACACGTTCCAGGTAACAAAACCCAAAACAAACACACGGAGTAAAAGACCAACAAAGGATTAAGAAGAGGTGCCCGAGCACGAGACAAAAGGGCGCATTGTAGCAGAGACACAGGACAGAGAATACCCTGAGCCAAATGAGAACTGTTGAGCTTGTCAGCGTTTGCAACCTGTATTGCACATTCCAGCGTCTGCTGCGGGGTAGAGCCAAGGTCCTGCCCTGCACATCCTGCGGGTTCCTGCTGCCAGCAGTGCCCAGCTGCTGCCTCAGCTGCCTGCTCCTGCCGGGATGCACAAACACACCCACACCTTGTGCCCGTGTCTGACGGGTGCTGGGGAAATGTCTGTGTGCACCTGCATGTCCTCCTGGATACACACAGATATGCCATTCTTAAATGTTACCTGGACCAGCTTCTAAGGGAAAATATTGCCCCCAGACATCTCCCACGTTTCAGGCAGCTGGGAGGATGTGTGGTGCTGTGTGGGGATGGGGAAAGCGTTCCTTGCCTTTAACATGGCTGCATTTTTGCAAGATGTTATTTTTGTTTTCTTCATGAAATACTGATCGTTTTTCCCCCTGCTATCTCATCTAAGGAATCTAATGAAAGAATTTGTTGCCTTTACTTAGATCAAAAAAGGAAAGGGAAAAAAAAAGTTTGCTCAGCTCGATGGTGTGAAGTGGAGCTGTGTGATCCGCCAGGATTAGTGTTTAATCTGTTGTCTCAAACAGGGCTTTTTACAAAGGCCTAAAGACATTTCATGAGCTGAGAGAGATGATGAACTGGAAGTTTATTACTCTGCAGTTAAGTCCAATGGTACAGCGAGTTCACTTTTAAAAATACTCTCCAAGAAAATATTATGCAAACATTTTGGTACAAGAAATAAGTGTTGTCTGAAACTTCATCTACTCTTCACATCTCTTCTGGCATAATGAGGGCAAAAAATCCACCACCAGACAGAAGGGTACTGGGATGAAAATGCTTGCACTGGTATGAAAGTGGTCCAGCAGAGCAAAAGGAGCTGTACCACTATGAAGTGCTTTGTAGTGATACAGCTGGTGTTATTTTACACGCATGGTCACATCAATATCAAAGTTTTGCAATCACCTTCCTGACATGACTAAAAACCTTCTCAAGTGCAGGAGATTTGATTTGCCTGGAGCTACAGACTGAAGTTTGCTGGATTTGTTTTCAAAAATGCCTAAATATGTTCAGAATCTGAGGTTGGGACCACGAGGACGGCGTTTGGAGCTGGGTAGACAGAGGGTAAAATCTGCTGGATTTGAAAGGGTGGCTCTGGATTTACACAGGAATAAATGCATCCAGAATCTGGCCTCTGTTTTTCAGACATTGGATTGAAATGGGAGAGAGGTGGTTGTAGGGAGGATCAGGGGGAGAATAAGAATTCTGAATTCTACATGCTTTACACTGCAGGAAATAATGAAGAAAAAAGAAAACCCAGGAAGCATTTCTGGAATAACAACCCAGTGGCTCACCCAGGGCCATCAACCAACAGGCAGATTTTGAGTTTAGGTGCTGACAAATTAAGATCTCATTGATGAAATGTAATTGAAATCTGCCTTTAGATGCATGTCCTTTATTCTTTTGTTATGTTTAAAAATATTGCACTTGCTATGGTCCAAACTGACACAAATGGTCAAAGGTTGGACTCAATGGTCTTGGAGATCTTTCCCAACCTAAATGATTCTGTGACATAAAAAGGCTCTGTTTGCACCCACAATGTCCAACCCAAACTCTCCAGCACCATTGTGAAAATGTTCTTAGTTCTAGTGAAATTCAGGAACTTCTTGCTGACCATTTCCAGCTGAGGACAAGAAAAGCTGTGACCTGTGGGACAAATTGTGATGGGGAGCAGAAAACCCAGGCGAGGAAAACCCCAGTGTCAGTGACCCTGCTGTGAAACCCAACGAGGAGCTGGTCTGGGGGCTCTGGGGTGGTATCCAGGAGTTACAGCTCCATAATTCCTAACCCAGCTTCCTAGGAGCAGAAATGGCACGTCTGTGCTGGGAGAAGATGGGCACACACCAGTGGCGCTTGCTGACAATCCATGGAAGTGGCTCTCGGTGCTCCTGCTTGGGGACAGATGGCCTTTAAAGCCTGCTGTAATTGCAAGGTATTGATCTGGAATCTGTGATCAATACTGTCTTTATAGAGAGAATTTTAAATATAAATTGCATCGTATATCTGTTGGTGAGGACAAAAGCCCTGTGTGATGGAGATCTCCCTCCACCAGCCCCGGAGCGACGATGGAAAATGGACAGGGGACAGCCCAGCCAGAGCCACCTCTTCAATCTCTGCCAAAAATCACGCTGCCTTCCTCATTCCCTGGTGTTCTTTACAGGTTTGATCCCAAAATAACACCCCCAGCATGACCCTGAGTGTCTGGGATGAGGCTGGATCAGGCTGTGGGGAACCAGCACAGCGCCAGTGTCCCCTCAGCAGCTCCTACAAAAACACCAATATTTCTTTTTCCTGGTCACCTGAGGCAGCTCGTTTTCCATGCCAGTCCTGCACGGGTGCTTCCCAGTGGGAATATCCCTTTCTGGTTTAGAAGCTGAACTGTGGGTATGAAGTAATCAATAAATATGGCACTTTATCAAAACATGATTAAGAAAAGAAAAAGAGGCCAAAAATTAGGGAAACAATCCTGCCATTTGATTGCATGAGGGTTGGCTCAATAGCCTGTAAAGCTGGCTTGGAAGGCTTCACCCCCTATAGTGCTAATATATATTTATTGATTTTTAAAATGACTTTTTATATCCTCCCTGATCTCTAAAAAAAGCTAGGGAGGTCAGTCTTGTAAATACTTTTACAAGTAGGTAATAAAACCCATAATAACTTGCATTGACAAGTAATTACTGGGCAGGTTTGTTAGCAGATTCTCAAAGATATTCTTTTAACCCAACAATTACTATTGTACTAATGACAGCCATTTTTAAAGTGAAGTGTCCTTCTCCCTCTCAGCTTAAGTAAAAAAAAAAACCTGGAAAAAACACCTGAGACTGATCTACTGAAATTCTTATATATTAGGCCCCAAAGGGATGCTAATTACATTTCCCTGTTTTAAAATAGAACATTTTTTTTTCAGGTGATATGGCTTATTTTGACATGGATGGTGGCGGGAAGGGAGCTCTGGTTTCTGAATAAATCTTTCAAAGCAGTGTGTAAGGGTAACAATTCTTCCTGCTTTATTTCAGTGCAAGAGCATAAACAGCTTGGATATGTGGCGTATCAATATGCCACTTGTTAATAAGTAAGGGCGTGAATCATAAATATTCGGCTGTTTGATCACCAGGCTTTTAATTAATGTTTTGATGATCTCCAATAAGAATAAAAGTCAGAACGATAGATATTGAGTAGCGACGACAGAGAAAAGATGCAATGATTTTTTGTGCTACCTGATTTATATGACAGAAAAACTATCAACTCATCCAGTTTCGTACAGAGAAAAGAGAGGAGAGACGTACATTTTCCCTTCTTTATATCGTATTGTAAAAAAAAAAAAAAAAAAAAAAACTTAATTCAAATGTGTACCTAAAACGTTCCCCGAGGACAGCGATGCAGGCAAAATGATCAAGCTTTAGCACCGTGTGATAAAGGTTTGTGGCCAGATTTTTAAACAGAGTAGCTGCTCCCACACAGTGAAGACTCCTGGGACTCCTGGCCTCCCTCAGGGGTTTTGGCCTCACCAAAATCTCCCCAAACCTTTGGAGCTCTGGGGTCCTGGTGG
Organism: Molothrus aeneus; assembly: GCF_037042795.1. Taxonomy (NCBI): domain Eukaryota; kingdom Metazoa; phylum Chordata; class Aves; order Passeriformes; family Icteridae; genus Molothrus; species Molothrus aeneus. The sequence continues at coordinate 13,492,987 of NC_089662.1, forward strand.
GGCTGTGAACCCTGTGGTCACCCTGAGGGCACCACAAAGGCTTATTTCCTGCCAAAATTGAGCAGCTGGTGCCCCAGATAGCCCCAGCTCTGGGTGCTGTGGGCTGGCTGGGGACCCCGGTCCTCCTTTTTGTGGGAAGAGGCTCCCGAGAGCTCCTCGTGTGGGAATTCCTACAGCCTGGCCTTGCCACAGGTGCAAAGCCCTGCATGGAGAATCCAATTAAAAACCAGCCAAACTCCTGGCCATGACAGCACCAGGGCTGAGAGCTTCACTGCTACATGCTGCCTGCAGCCCAATATTTTCTCTCTGCACCCAAAAGCTCAGGGAAAGGAGCCACACATGCAGTTTCTCCCCAGGTTGATTTTCTGCAGTGCTTGTGGCCTTTGGGTTGGCACCACAGGCCCCACCTTGTGCAACTTCACCTCATAACTCTGGCCTGGGCTGTGCAATTTAACAGCTTCTGAGGAGCTCGATGCTAATGCATTGATTTTGCTTTAATAGAATTTTGTTGTCGATGGCCGGTGCTCAGCACGGTGCAGGCTTCAATCTTAACCCATCTGAAGGCTCTGCTCGTTTCCAGTTGAGCTCCGTTCATTTCCAGTTGAATAGGTTAAGCAAAGACAGACCTCACTGTTCTCAATTCACTTTATGATCCTCCCATCATAAAAAATAATATCAGCACCTTGCTTTTCATGTCAGAACTACATTTGAGCTGCTATTCCCTATGCCCATGAGTAAATCCCATAAAAGCCGCCCCGTTGTACTGTCGCTATTTTTCCTTGTGGATGATTGATTGATGGATGAGTGCTGACACTTCAATGAAGCTATTTCGACTGCCATCTCAATCCGATGATGTGAGGGGTATATTTTCTGTCCATGCCTCATTACTTCAGAATGACATTCCTGGAACTTCATTTACTTTTTCCCTCCTTCCCTCAAGCGCCATATTTTTTCCCATCTAGGTTATGCATGCCATAAAAAAAGCAATTTGCTATTATATGTGGCATAAGGGCAACACTTTCCCTAGGAGGTAAATAAGAAGGGCCTTTTTTTCTCCTCCATGTTGAGTTTAGGGATCATGTCAAAATTTCCCAAGCAGTGCCAAAACAGGCCCTTCTGCACAGGCCACAGGGAATGCAGGGAACGTATTTAGTCTGATTTTGTGACTGCTGCACTTCAATTATATCCTTGAACATCGTGAACAAAACAACAGGAAAAGACACTCCAAAGCCCTTTCTGATTTGAGAAAGAGCCTCTTCTCCACTTGTGCCTCGCATACTTTGAATATTTCATTTGCCACGGAATAGCGATTTACAACTTGATCCAGACTTATTTTTCCTTGGAGAATAGGGGAAGTTCATCGTTAAATGCAGAGATGGATTTGTCTACTGGAGGTTGTTGTCTCTGAGCGAGAGCAAGCAGGGCTGCGCCTGGATTTCCAAGCAGTGCACTAGGAACAGTGGGACTCGTGACATTGGCATATCCTGGAAGATTCTGGGAGTTGACTTGGGACCCGATTTTAATCTGTGTAATACAGTATTCCCGTTAATAATAATGTATAATTAAGACATCCGTTAAAAATCCATAACGTTAATTTAATGGAGAAAATCTAATACAGTTCTATTGGAATTTTTACGTTAAATTAACTTTAACGGGCTTTTAATGGATGTCTTAATTAGATCTCATTATTAACGTGAATATTCCACAAATTAAAATTGGGCCCTCGAAGTTTTAATGAAAAAAGTTACAAGCACAAATTTGAAATTGCCATTTTTGTAGCCCCCTTCTCCCAGGTCGGGGTGGGTTTGAAGGCACGGCCGGCGGTGCTGGCCAGGCCGGACAGAGCTCGGACACCAGATTCTGATCCCAGTGTTGGTGGCACAAATCCAAATTCACTCTGTTGACCACAACAGGGTTTCAGATTTACACTCACCTAACTGAGAAAGGAACTCTACTTTTATTCTTTTATATCTATATATAGATATTTATATAGTGATATTTATATATAGATATATCTATATTTATATAATGTTCAATAATCTAACAATAGTACTTTTGTTTAAAAATCCCTCCATCCCATATGTCTCGTCATAAACCGTAATGGAGATTTAAATATATATATATATCTGAGGAATAAAACAAACTGAAAATAATCCATTTCAAACAAATCTTTGGCAGCAACATGGTTAAGCATAACTATTTGAACAACTTGCACAGAAGATTAACATTGTTCAGAGGTTTTTTGGCTCAGAATCTGTTTTAACTTAATAATTCTTGTACTTACTGTGATGTATTGATCCCTAGTGCAATGACTGGATTGGGCAACCCAGGTGCAACAGTAATAGCTGCACAGAATAGAAACATTTCCTTTAGACAAACTATCCCAAAGGGGTTATAAATAGGAAATGGACATTACCATGAAAAGTAAAGCTTCCAATGTGACTGCATCTTGTGTAGCACACTTGGACATTAAACTATGAAGAATTTTTTTTTTCCTGTCAAGTGTTACAAATTGACGAAATAAGTACATCAATGTTCTCAGTCATTATCTTACTTCAGTGGCACTTTGTTTTAGTGACAGCAAAAAGGGACAGTGGAGACCAGACAGCCCCAGTGCAGTTTATCAATGAAAATCTAATATCGTCCATAAGCAGGGGAGTGGAAATCAATACTTCATTACCAAATTGTTAGTGAGGATGAAGAAGAATAGCAGGAGTTTTTTGGCAGCCTCCTCGGTCCGGGTTGCTGTGAGTTCAATGTCAGGGCCGCGGTGGCGAGCGGGGCCGGGCGCGGAGCTGGGCTGGAGAGCTGGACTAAGGCAATCGTCCTGCAAGCACAACAACAACAACACAGCCACAGTTACACGGTCTGCAGCTCACAGCCACACCTCTGAGCAGGCACTTCCAGCCGTGGAAATGTCTGCAAATGAGCTCTGCTTCATTCTGTGCACCCACAGGCTCACAACAAGCCAGGGCACACAGGCGTGGGTGGAACCCTGGCTCCACAACCATGGAACCATTCAGTGGGTGAACTCCTGCTGGTGCTGAGGCTCTGCCTGGTCACTGAGCCCCTTACTCTGCTTCTTAAACTTGGAGTTCCTTCCTGCAGCCAGCCCAAGAGCAGGCTCTAAAATCCTCATGGAGAGTTGGACATCTCAGTACCCACACAGTGTCTATTACCCCGCTACTCCTGCGTTATTCCTACTTGTTGTGGCACCTCTCAGCATTAAAAACCCTCTTCCAAAGGACCTTTTCCATCCTGTAGCTGCTAAAAGTGCTAAGTGACTCAAGTTGTGAAGCTACTGCTACACAGAGACAGAAGGGGCTTGTTTTATTTAATTTCAAGATGTGGGTTTAAAAGTTCAGCCCAAAGTTGGGTTCTGCTTTGCTTATAACTTGGGAGAAAGATACTGAGGAAAGCAGTAGGAAAAAAAACCAACTGGAAAAACAGGGTGAGAAATGAGGCAGGCAATAAGTAGAGTGAAAGTCAATCTGGAGAGAGCACAGGGAAAAAAAAGAGCTGCAGTGGGCAAAGAAATATGTTACTGAAAAATATATTATCTGTTCAAGGCCATGGCTATTTCAGCAAACACAGCTCAAATCCTGCAGTGTGTTCTCTGTATTCTGGCTAAATCAACTGGAAATTCAGTAGCAGCTTTATTTAAAGTAAAATAAACTCAGCTTTTCAAAAAATTCCATATGAAAACAAAAAAGTCCATTGACTTCATGCTAGTTAGTTTATAATTTGGTTTGGTTTACAATATCTTCACCTTTTCAGTTTTCACAGTGATGCTGAGTTTTGCATTGGCAACCCAGACCTGCTGTGGAGAAACTGTTGGAAGGGAAGAGGAGGTTTTGGCAGCTAAATGTAGAGACTTTTGGCAACTGAGGATGCATGGAAGTCAGTCTGAAATTGTGGTGAATACCTTGGATCATTATTCCCACTTAAAAGATATTAAAAGCAATCCATGTTGACACTTTAAGATGTTGCCTTTAGGTTTCAGAGGTAACAATCCAGAGCAATTCTCACTTTGCAAAGCTATTATTTTTCACTGCAAAAGGGCAGAGCTGTGCCAGTTTACACCGTGCTCAAATCTTAAAGAAATCCAGAAGCATTGCTATTGTAGGGCTTGGGGCTGACACACAGAACTGCTGCAGCCAAATTCTCACTGTGGGATCACTTCTGCAAACGATCCAAGGGAGACTGGGGATGGAAGAGGCACTGGGCTTTACCTTTCCCAGAGGCCTCCAGGATGGAAAACTCCCTGTGACATCCCAGCTGAGTCCTGCCTTGGGTCATACCAGGCCCTGCAGCATCTGTCTCCCTCATGGAGGTGGGACACAGGCACTGTGGCTGTGGGGAGGGACACTGGTGACCCAGAGAGAGCAGAAGTGGTGACCCTTCACTAGGTCAACCCTGCCTCCAGAACATCATTAGAATAATTAAGCCAAATTAGTGTCACTGAAAGTGCTAAATCTGGGAAGGAGTCTTGAAGTGACTTCAGAGCACTGGTTGCCTGCCAGTGGGAATTATTTATAAGAGCTTGGATTGGAAAAATGAAAAGCCAAACTCCTGCCTCCGTTTCTTTTTGTGCCGTTGTGAGGAAAACCCTGAGATTTTTGAATCAGCATAGCCCTGGTCACTTCCCTGTCACAGAACAACATTGAGGACACTGTTAGCCCCGGGCAGACACTTCAGAGGCACATTGGTCAGAGGGAAGGTCCATGAGAAACTCCTCTGGCAACAAATAAACTTTTCAGGCTCAGTGTCCACCTGCCTGACTAATGGTAACATCTGTGCACAAGTCAAATCAATTGGGACTTGGCATTGATTTCCACAGGATAAGTACTTCACCCCGAAGGTCCTTTGGCCAACTGAAGTCTCCATCCTTGTGGGTTTTGTTGTTTTTTTTTTTTTTATTTAATTGATACCACTGCAGGCTGGGACAGGACTTTGGGAAATTAATTAGTGTGAGCCCTGATCAATAAGGGTCATAGTTTATGTATTTCATTATCAAGTCTGTAAGAGATTCAGGGAGTTTGTGGAGAGCTTGTCACCTGCAGTCAGGGCAGAGCAGCCTGCACATTCCAGCAGCTCGTGATGGGCAGGGTCTGGTGCTTCCTGGGCATTTGCTGATATGTAGCTCCCCCTGTGCCATAAAGAAAACTCCATCATTTAAATCCTGTTCTGAAAACATGGCTGAGGGTGTTCATTATACTGGTGTCTTGTACAGCATATGTGAAATATCAGTTGCAGATACTGAAGCTTTGCTTTTATTTAACACTAATTATCGAGCCATCAACAGATGTAAAAAGCCGTATCTATTTTAATGCGGATGTGTCAGGACTCAACATTCCTCCTCACAGCCTCCTTCCCTCTCCTTGTCCATGGCACAGCTTCCCTCTGCTCATCCCAGCACTGCCAGAAAAACACAGCTGTGAAACCTCGGAAATGGGAGCTCTCAAACACGTCTGCAGCCCCAGACAACCGTCAAGTGTGTGTCAGCAGCTCGTGGCACGCCAGGCCTGGCGCTGACAGCGGCACTGCCGGGCTGGGCTGGGCTCCTGGGGCTCCCACAGCTGAGCTGGGCTCCTGGGGCTCACAGAGCTGGGCTGGGCTGGGCTCCTGGGGCTCACAGAGCTGAGCTGGGCTCCTGGGGCTCCCACAGCTGAGCTGGGCTCCTGGGGATCACAGAGCTGAGCTGGGCTCCTGGGGCTCCCAGAGCTGGGCTGGGCTGGGCTCCTGGGGCTCCCACAGCTGAGCTGGGCTCCTGGGGCTCCCAGAGCTGGGCTGGGCTGGGCTCCTGGGGCTCACAGAGCTGAGCTGGGCTCCTGGGGCTCACAGAGCTGAGCTGGGCTCCTGGGGCTCCCAGAGCTGAGCTGGGCTGGGCTCCTGGGGCTCACAGAGCTGAGCTGGGCTCCTGGGGCTCCCAGAGCTGAGCTGGGCTCCTGGGGCTCCCAGAGCTGAGCTGGGCTCCTGGGGCTCACAGAGCTGGGCTGGGCTCCCAGAGCTGAGCTGGGCTCCTGGGGCTCCCACAGCTGGGCTGGGCTGGGCTCCTGGGGCTCCCAGAGCTGAGCTGGGCTCCTGGGGCTCACAGAGCTGAGCTGGGCTCCTGGGGCTCACAGAGCTGGGCTGGGCTCCCAGAGCTGAGCTGGGCTCCTGGGGCTCCCACAGCTGGGCTGGGCTGGGCTCCTGGGGCTCACAGAGCTGGGCTGGGCTCCTGGGGCTCCCAGAGCTGAGCTGGGCTCCTGGGGCTCCCACAGCTGGGCTGGGCTGGGCTCCTGGGGCTCACAGAGCTGGGCTGGGCTGGGCTCCTGGGGCTCCCACAGCTGGGCTGGGCTCCTGGGGCTCCCAGAGCTGAGCTGGGCTCCTGGGGCTCACAGAGCTGGGCTGGGCTCCCGGGGCTCACAGAGCTGAGCTGGGCTCCTGGGGCTCCCACAGCTGAGTTGGGCTCCTGGGGCTCCCAGAGCTGAGCTGGGCCTAGCTGAGCTGGGCTCCTGGGGCTCCCACAGCTGGGCTGGGCTCCTGGGGCTCCCAGAGCTGGGCTGGGCTCCTGGGGCTCACAGGGCTGGGCTGGGCTCCCAGAGCTGAGCTGGGCTCCTGGGGCTCCCACAGCTGGGCTGGGCTGGGCTCCTGGGGCTCCCAGAGCTGAGCTGGGCTCCTGGGGCTCCCACAGCTGAGCTGGGCTCCCAGCTCTCACAGCAGTGCCCGGCTCACTTGCCACACCCCAGTGCTTCTCTGCTCTCTCCTGAGTCCCCTTTTCTCCATGGCCAAAGGCCACACCAAGGGCGCAATGTGGCCTCCTGGGGGTTGCCCATCATGGGAGGGTTCTCAAGTCATGGAATCCCAGAATGGTTTGGGTTGGAGGGACCTTAAAGCTCATCTTGTTCCACCCTTCCACACCTTCCACTGTCCCAGGGTGCTCCAATCCCTGTCAAGCCTGGCCTTGGGCACTGCCAGGGATCCACAGCTGCTCTGGGCACCTGTGCCAGGGCCTGCCCACCCTCACAGGGAGGGATTTCTTCCTGACATCTCACCTAAATGTCCCCCCTTTTAGTTTGAAGCCCTTCTCCCTTGTCCTGCCTCTCCAGTTCCTGCTGAAGACCCTTTCCAGCCTCCCTGTAGGCCCTCTCAGATCCTGGAAGGTGCTGTGAGGTCCTTTCAGCATCTGAAGTCCTTTTCTCGGGGATTGCTGTCACCATTTGATTTTTGGGTTCTGCCACCTCCTCAGTGGCCCAGGCTGAGGTGGGATGGAACTCCAGAGCCAGGCAGATGACAGCAGCTTCATGTATTTATAATGTCTTCTCTGTATTTCCATATCTTTGCTAATATCATTTTACCAGCTCCTATTTATGCATTGGGATAACAAAAATGACAATATTCCTCTGTGATCCACCCACCACAGTCCATGGGAGCCTATGGATCAAAACTTTTCCAGGCTGCAGCTGTACCTATCACAATAAATTGCAGGACTCTTTAAAGGCCACATAGAAAGACACAGACAGGCCCTTTGTGGTTACCAAACATGTTATCTCTAGATGTCATTTCTGACCTACTTTTGCTAGATTTTTGCAGCAGCACAAAATCTGTTCCTTAAAGAACCGTGCCACGTGCACAGTACCTAGAAAGGGGGAAACAGCAAATCTGGATATATTTTATTTCATTTAGGACTCCTCTCACCATGAATTACAATGTTACAGGCTCTAAACGCCTTCTCGTTACCCATAATTATAACTAAAATTATATCAATCTAAACAGTAACTACTGGAATGATTCATCCTGATTGGGAGGAGCATGCTCCCTGGAGTTCTGCCTGCCCATCCATTTTAAAGCCTCGTGGCAGGAATAGCTTTCCAGAAGGTCATTTAACAGCACATTAAATAAATAAACAGAACATATTTGCTTCAGCAAACACTCTCTAATAGGATGGGAAAACACTTTGGGAGAGGTAGGAATAACCCTCAGGAAAACCAAACCTTTCAGTTCCCACCTTGCTGGGGTGCAGCACCCAGTCAAAGGCAGGCAGAGGCTCCATGTGATGCCAGCAGGGACAATCCCTCATGTCCTGCACACTGAAGGGTCCCACAGCCCACCAGTGTCACCAGCAGGTCCCTGCAGCAGCCACCAGTCTGTACATTCACCATCAGCCACACCGAGAGGGAAGTGTGGAAAACGTTTCAGATCTGAGCTTGTGGGAGTGGGGGGCAAGAGGAAGGAAATGTGGGCTCTAACTCGGCTCCTTCTGGGGTGTGTCTGCCTGAACACAGAGTTAATTGCTGTAACACCCAGGTGGGAGAGTTCAGACCTTGCCTGGCATGATGCTTTTCCCCCATTGTTTGGAGTTTTGCAGGGAGCTGATTGAGCAATGGTGCAGGAGGGACAAGGAGCTCAGTCCTGAAGGAAGCCAAACGGAAAGATGGGAAGAGAAAATTTTCTGGAGTGATAGGACAAGGGGGAATGGCTTCCAACTGCCAGAGAGGAGGATTAGATTGGATATTGGAGATTTAGACTGGATATTCTATCCTGTGAGGGTGGGGAGGTGCTGCCACAGGTGGCCCAGAGAAGCTGTGGATGAGTCAGACACAAAACTGGGGCTGCAGCTCCCCGGGGTTCCAGAGAGACCCAATGGAATCCTGGGCTGTTGGAAAGAGGGGAATTTGTGCCACCTGTGTAGAGAAAGGCCAGGAATTCACCCCTGAGCCCAGTATGAGGTGACACAGTGACACAGAGCACAAAGGGGTGACATTCACCTGGTCCCCCAGGTGTGTCTGGAAAAATCACAGACTTGGAAAGAGGAAAAAAAAAAAAAAACCACAGGGAACATTTAACTTCTATTTCTTCCTATAAATAAAGTATAGCCATCAAATCACAATGTATTTAAGAGCACATGTTATTGACAGCCTATTCTTGGAGGGGGAAAAAAAAGTGGATTTTTTGGCAAAGTTTCCTAAAGATTAAATTGTTCATTGTACAGGGCACCATCTGCCCTTGGAGAGAGATTTAGTTGATGGCAGCTGCAACCAAAGTGTGGAAGATAAAGCTGAATTTCTGGTTTCTTTTCAACTAGCAACTGTCATTACAGGTCACATGCAAACTGTGCCATTTTCTGTGACAAGCAGGTTCTGTAGGATTGGGTGCTTGCTACACTTTAAAGTGCCACCTGTAAGGATCCCAGCCGAGAAACAGCTTTTTTTTTTTTGGAACACACCTTGCAAAACGTGAATTTACAGCACATAAGACAAAGCAATTATGGACCATCCATCTGGCCAAGGGCTGTGTGTTCCAGACCCAGGTGCACGGGGATGGAGGTCAGGAGGAACTCATGGGCCACCCAAAGGTGCATCCCTCAGTTCATGTGGGTGCTTAAAAAGGCTGAATCATCTGCAAGGATTCACTCAACTGTTGCATAATCCACAATTGCCTCCCTGTGCTCATTGGAGTGTAATTCTCCCTGAGGTTAAACCCCACATTTTTTAAACCCTGAAGAGAATTTCTAAATCACCAAACCAGAGGCTGCTGTGGGTGGGTTTTTCCTCAGCCCCACCTCTGAGCTGTGACACTGAGATATCTCAACTCACTGTGAGGCAGCAAAGGCCACTTGACAGTGGGGAGATGCTGATTTGTCTCTGCACTCTGAGTTACTTAAATATCACACAAACCTCGTCCTGGCTGCAGCAAACCCCTCCAGCAGGGAATCTGTACCTCCTCCCTCTCCCCAGAACACTTTCACAGGAGAATGATGTTCCCTTTCTCCTCGGAACAAAACGGGAAGGGAGAAGTTAAGAGCACACTGGTAGATTTTATTAGGACTAAGAAACAAAGCAAAACAAAAAAGCAAACCCAAAGCTCTTCCCTTTCATCCCTGCCTTGCTATGAAAATGCCTTCATATTTGCAGGCTTGCTGACAATATTTCAGGATGGTACATCACACACCGTCTCGTCTGGAACAGCAGACATTGTCAGTGCTGGGAGACAACCACTCTCTGGTTTGTACTTCACAAAGATTCTCTATAAAGCATTTCTATAGAGGAAAAAAAAAGATTTTTGAAATTCGTGAGTCTCTCAGCCTTTCAGACAAGGATGAGTTCTGGTTAATTTTTTTCTGATGATTTCCACGTTTTCTGCAAGGGAAAACAACAGCTACCATTGCCTTAAGACAGACTGAACTAGTTGTAACATGCCTAGATATGAGATTCTTTTTTTATGTGAAAGAATTTGCAGGACATAAATTCTTTGTTCTTAAGTTTATCCTGTTCAGTTTAACTTGTTGGCCTTCTCTCCCATTTTATCACAGTAGAAGGGGATCATGTTTTGAAATAAAAAATGCTACCGTTGGTGGCTTTTTAACCAATCTGCTGTGATTAAATCGTGCTTTTGGATAATAAGATTATTTTAAAAATATTTTAAATATTTGTATTTTTATTATTTTATATTTAAATATTTTAAATAGTATTTTAAAATATTGTTTAAATAAAGGCTTTGCCTTTCCAGCATTATTTTTATTGCTCATGATTATCTTTGCTCATTGGTTATTTTTAATGCTCATGATGATATTACTCATCATTTCAGGTGTCAGTGCCTCTGATGGCTCCATGATGTGCCCAGACCATCCAAGCCAAACCTCCCTGGGAAGGCTCCCACTTCCATGTCTGCTGTTGCAGAACAGAACCACACTCAGGCCCTGCTTTTCCCTTCCTCCTTCCACATCTGACTGAGCCCAAATGCTTCCGGGATTGGGACCTTTAAAGAGACATCCAGAAAAATGTCACATTTTTGAGACTCTGCCTGTTTGGGTTCCTTTTTGCAGAGCGCATTAGTGGGTAGGAGAGGAAGCTGCTCCTGTGAATGAGTGTGGGATCTGCTGCTTTCTCCTTTCTTTGTGAGGAAGCTCTTAAAACACAAATTCCCACCTTAAACCGCAAACGGGCGCGAGCTGCGAGTAAATCACGGGCTCCGTGGTGCCAGAGCTGCACATGCTCTTCTGCTGCTGATTTGTCTACAAAATATATCACATGCCAGTTACTTGAATTAGGATCATGGGGAGAAGGGAATCATTAGAGAGTAGAAGAAACTCTAACACATAAAGAAAACTTATCCGTTTGTCTCCTCAGCGCCGCCTGTTTTATTTCCTCTTCAGGCGCTGACAGCACTGATGAGGCAAAGGATGCTGTAATCCTGAGCGATTGCTTTGGGGGAGCATCATTAGGGCTGGAAGGGTTTGATACAGCGTGAGCTCTGCGTTTCCAGCCCCTTTTCCTCGGTCACTTGGCATCCTTGGGCAGTGCTGGAAGGTGGAGGCACAGCCCGGATCGGGTATTTCCCTCCTGGAGCCCTTTCCTGAGTGCCTTGGAAAGCCAGGTAAATTAGACTTGGAGAAAGGGACACTGCATCTTTGAGTAATGAGGCTGGGAAACAGGGAACACATTTTCCACTAGCTCATGTCTCACTGTATGGCATTCTGATTTCCTGACACTTCATAATAAATCATTGCTTATCACTCACTTGGGAACATAACATGGTTCAAGTTAAGATTCGTTAGTGATTGTAAAGAAGAAACATGAATTGCTCTCTATCAGGGCTTTTTGATCATCTTTCTGTCCACTGCAGGTGTTTTTTTAATCAGAATATTTACAGGAGCCATTGTCTAAGGCATAAATAAAAAGGAGGAGAAGAAAATATGAATAATGAAAATGAATTTATTTGTCTTATTTATGTGTTTATGTAAACATTTGGCAATTGCTTTGCACAGCAGCTTGTATTCAGTGTCATGGGCTGCTGCACCAACATAAGTTTGTAAAGCTGGGATTTTAAATATATATATACCTGAGTGTGTGTCTATAAAAATACCCTAAATGCCAATACGTTCATTTTCTGGAGAAGAAGGTTCTAGCAAGCACATCCAGAGCCTGTTTGCTCTTAGGATGGCTTCCCCAGGGAAAAGAGAGGCTGATCCTGGTCCTGCTGGCCCATCTTGGAGCAGTGGGAGTGGAACCCTCAGAGGCTGAGTGGCTCTAATGGGATGAAACTGGGATGTTCCCTGCAGCCAGGGGTCCATCAAATCTGGAAAGCAGGGATTCACTTCAAAATAAGGGATATCTGAGAGCTGGAACAACCTTCCTCCAGCCCTGTCCCCCCAGTGAGCTCAGGGATGGCAAATCCTGAGCTTGGATGGGTCAGGAACTGGGGAAGGAACAAGTGAAAGGTGGAGAGGAATGGCCTCAAGCTGTGCCAGGGGAGGTTTAGGTTGGATGTTAGGAAAGATTTCTTCCCCAAAGGGTTGCTCAGCTCTGGCAGGGGTGCAGTTCCCATCCCTGCAGGGATTTAACAGCCATGGGCATGTGGCACTTGGGGACATGGTGGCCTTGGCAGTGACAGGGAATGGTTGAACTCCAAGCCCTGAGGACTCCAAGCTCCAAGCTCATTTCTTTTCCAACCAAAATGATTCCAGGAGTCCATGAATTCAGCTCTGTATCCGGGCAGTTCTCTGCCTTCCCTGACCTTCACTGGATGGAATTTTTTCTGCAGTCACAACTTTTTCCTCAGCAGTTTAGGGAGAGGGCTGAAAAGCTGATGGGTTTACAGATGGTGTCAGTAGTGCTTTAGGGGAACAGGGAGTTTTGTACAAAAAGACCTAAAAGCTGAAAAAACGGGAGCTTACTTAAAGAACTGTAACAAATATGCAGAAATATTTCACAGAAAGAAAAAATAATTCTATTCCTTCCCTTGTTTTACAAATAGCTCTCCTTTAATTTCTTTCTTTATCTTTTGGGTCTGATTGTGGGAAGTACCTAAAACTTTGGGCTAACCCGAGAGAAATCAGATAAGGGAGCTATTTGCTGCAACTATGGCTTTGATTATTCCCCCTTCAGTAATTTGCTTTTTACTACATTAATCAACGATATAATGTGTCATTTCTACTGCTCCCTGGCTGAATAATTTCCAAAACTACAAACAGCTTTCAAGATAGTTGCCAGACAGGCGCAAATTAATACTTTCAGAAATTGTTCCTAGAAATATTCCCATGAACAGAAGCTTTCACACCCTCTATTTGTGTAAAGACTTGGCTCAAAAAAAAAAAAAAAAAGCCAAATGATTATTTTAGGCAAATTCTTGCATATAATTTTTTCTGGTTTTATATATATTTCTATCTAATATTTATAAAATATCTGCAGTTTAGAATATGCAGCCTTGGGAGACAAGATGGCAGTGGAAGTCCATATGGAGTTAACTCTTTATAGGATTAATTTAGTAGTTACAAAAAGGAGGGATCTGATTGCTTTCATTGAGGCAAATAATCCCCTTGATTTGTGGGACAACTTGAGGAAAATGGCACCCAACCCAGGGATTGTAAATCCAGCTGCCTGATCCCGCTGATCTTCCTCACAAATTCCAATACTTGTGGCTACTCCAGCCTCTGATCCCCAGCCCGCTCTCCTAAACTCAGATTTCCTCCTGGTGTTCGTGGCCCCAGGAAGTGTCTGTAAGACTTTGTCTTGTGCTCAGAAAACCCCAAACCCTCTACCAGAAATGTGTTATGCACAAAAATGTGAAATCCCCCCAGTATCAAATTTTTAGGAGAAAAAAAAATTCCTTTTGGTAAAGCACAGCATTGGATGTATTTATTATATCTTATTTTTCACCTACTACCACAAGATGATTAGAGACAAGAATTAAACCCCTCAACTCTTGACCAAGGAAAAAACCATGGTTTTTCTAATATATCTGAGCCAGGCCCTGAATCTGCACTCACTTGAAGTGGTGTAGTGAATGGGAATATTCTCCATTTATTTTGGCTTACCCTAAACTGGAATTTTTGTGCCATAAGCTTCCTGTAATTTTTATAAGTGGAACTGCCTTTGTCAGCATTCCTAATATTTCCTCATGGATATGGTATTAAAAATCAGCACATTTGCCCTACAATCTCACGTTTTTATCCTTAAGAAATGAGGACTTTTGGTAGATTTTTGTTGTTGTTGTTGTTGTTCTCTCTTTCTGCAAGAAAATGGCTTAATAAAAATCTCAACCAGAGGCTGGAAGGAGACGCTCTATCTTCGAAATGTTAATTCTCTCTCCAACCATGCCTGGGTTAAAAACAGATATTGAAACAGGGGAATAAATATTTGACAATGCTGTTAAGGCAACTTTGCTAACGATTTTTGAACAACCTCCAACTGAGGTCTAAATGTCTGCAATATCCATAAACAACTCTATACTGTCCAATTAGGGAGACAAAGACATAGAGTCCTGTCAGGAAGATTTGCATGGCTAAGTGTCTGAGATCACGGAGCCGATGAGGGATCGCTGCCGCTGCCGGGGGATGCACACAACGGATGACTATCATTAGGATATTACAGAGGCTTACACCTTCCCAATTACTGGCAGGATTCATTAGTTACTGCTGCATTTCCCTAATAGAATCCTCTCTCTTGGCTTATCGCTACCTTCCCTCTGTCTACATAAACCCACAACTCAGCAGTCGATCACCTGTGAAAAATTAGACGCCGGAGCTTCCAGTGGCCTATTTAAAATGAAAAGGGAGCTGAAGAAGAAATAAAGAACAAAAAAGAAAGGAAAAAAAGAAGAAGGGCTGGAATATGTGGCATCAGATGAGTTTGGAATTCTCTTGCTATTGAACTGTTTGAGGGAAAAAATAATCAGTGGCAGCTGCAGAGAGCAGCATCGTGGTGGGTTTAAAAGCACAATGAAAGTGCTTTACACAGCCCTACGTACACACACGAACTGGAGGCAGATTGCAAAGTGACAATTACTTAAGGCCTGCTAGGCTGAAGTTTCCCAAGTAAGATTGGTGAGGATTCCAGGGGCTCGGTGCTGCTGCAGTCGGCTCAGCCCCATTAAAGATAATGGTGTGAGCATTTCCATGCTGTCATCGTGTTGCTATCAACAGCATTATCAGTATCAACTGCTTCTACAATTATGCACAATGCACAATTATGCTCTTCCTGCACAAAGACTTAGCAACCACCAAACTCATTTTCCTTTTAAATACACTGAAAAGAGTGTAGATTTCAATCCTTCATCTGCTCACAGACGAAATAACATTTCCAAATCATCACTGATAGCATTTTTTTCCTCCCATTCTAAGGATGGCCAACTGTTCTCAGCGATTTCTATTACATTTCCTACCTATTATTTCATGTAATGGCATTCCTTAAATTTTAAATTAGCTTTGAAGAATAAAAATAATTGAATTCCTGCTGTTTTGTGTACATAGAGGGTGACAGGAGCTAATGTGATAATTTAAACTGTAAATGAGTCTTCACTTTGTGTTCATTAATTACAGCTAATTACTGAATTACAAACCTTCTTGGTTAGGCACTGTTATGTATTCATGTAGCATGTTGGATTTCCAGCTGGTAGAAAACTGTTTTATAGACTTACAAGCTGACACACCAAGCTAGCGCCGGAACAATTCCGTGGGAGAAATAAAGGGAGGGCGGGGGGCACACCACTGCTCCTGCTCTTGGAATCCAGGCAGGGAGGAGAAACAGGGCTGCAAACCTGGGCCTCAGGTGAGCCAGGATCCCATGTGGATAATTAGGAAATATTTGCTGTATTTGGGAGGCAGAAATGTGAGTTTGAGCTCACATTTGGGGGAAGAGCCTGCTGTGCTCACTCCTGTTTTACACCAGAGTTAATTCCCAGGTTTAAGCAGATTTCCTCCTGCTCAGGGCACAGCAGTGAGGCAGAAATGGAGCCAGTGCTCCCAGCACCGCTCCTTCAGCTCTGCTCAGGAGCAGCAGGATGGGGATGGCAAACGGAGCATCCCAGGCAATGTGCATTGTATCCACCCCTGAGTGCTCATTGTTCCTCACTGAAGGAGTGCCTCCAACGCTGTAGGGCTGTCTGGAGCATTTACTCAACAGTCTCTGCACTGAATGGCTCTGTCCAAACCTCTCCTCTGGATCCCTTTTGTCTGCTGATGGTTTTTATGGGAGCTGAATGCAGGAGCTGAAGTCTGTCTCTCTGCAGTGAGCAGGAGGAGCAGCACGGTGACCGGATCAGCCATGGTGAGGTTGTGGGGGCCACAGGAGAGACAGCTGTGGCAAGTGGCAAAACAAAGAAACCCCAACCTCACCTGCATTTCTGTAAATACATAGACAGAAGATACAGAGATTTTCCTCTCATTGGCATTTATTTTCCAGTATTTCATGTGTTTTGCTCTCTTTTAACAACATGGGCCAGCAGCCTGTCCAGATCCCTGAGCCCACACCTGCACTGCTCCAGGTAACTCAGCAGAGATTGCAAAAACTACTGAGTCAAATCATTACCTGAAAACTGTTTAATTAAATTAATCTGTCATCCACTTGGCCTTCCAGGCTGGGGACTGAGGAGACAGAGACCAAGGGTTCAGTCTTGGGCCTGTAGGGCAGATCCTTCTCAGAAGGTTTGGCTTGTACTGGAAGAGTTCAGCTGAATAATTATCAACAATCAGAAATCTAGAGCCAGATCCTCAGCTGATGTAAAACTATGTAGCACCATTAATTTCAGGAGAGTTCTGCTGATTCCCAGCAACTGAGGAACAGCTCAATAGGTCTGTAATAATAAAGACTGATGAAAAGCCCCTGAAAGCAGCAACACTAATATGTGACTGCTCACATAAACACCAGTTCAATGACAAGGCTTTTCTGCCTAAGAACTAGTCTATGTCTTCAGGTTTCATGATAAGTACTAGGCTTTTGTCCTTAAATAATAATTTTCATCTGGAGAATGGCACAGTGACTTGTTCTAACACCAACAGAGATTCAGCAGTAGGCTTCTCAATGGGATTTGTGTCATGTCCTATTCCCTCATCACCTTCCCATGCTGCCTCTTCTTTTTCAGAGTATGAAAAGAGATGGGGGAACCAGGGCAGAAAAGATGTGCAGGCAGAAATTCCTTTTATTCTGTGGGTAGTAACTCTCTGCTATCATATAAAGATAATGACTTTCATTAATCTTCTGTAGGTCTTTAATCAAAGGGTTTTTTCACTCCACGCAGAGACACTACTTAAATGCTGCTAAATGTTAAGTAAAAATGAGAATTCTTGCTATCAGATACACAAAAATGGTGTGAGAGATAGCACAGTGCAGCACAGTGCCCTCAGAGCCTCAACACTAGAGGTGGGTCTGCTGTTCAGAAGTTACCAGCCACCATTTCCAGGCAGTCTTTGACCCAACTTGTTTTCATGTCTCACTCCTTTTCAATCTCACAGTCTCTGGCATGCAAATCTGCATTGAAACTGAGCCCTCCAAATGTGCCAGAGGGAAGCAGGGGCCTCACACCTATTGGCAGATCAGTGCACCTAACGCCCTTTGGCTTTTTTCCGCTCTTTTTTAACAGAAAGGCTGATTACTCCATTAGCTGAACAACTTGGAAGAAATGACAAGGAACTAACAAGAGGGTAACACTGTATTTTCTATTTGTTTTCCTCCCTTGCAGTGCTGCTAATTAGAGGAGTTCTTGATACAGAGCTCTGGGAATGCTGATGAGAAGCACACAAAAGGCTGGAGTGCCTCTTCTGCATTGGATGCTCAAACCCAGCACCCTCTGGACTGTCACTGCCCTGCTCCCCCCCACTGCCTCATCTTTGGGACACCATGGCATTGATTTTAGAGGTGGGACAGACCAACCTTTCTGATTCAGCCAGCCTGAATCCTCACCTAGGGGTGAGTAATTTCACCTTACCTCACAGCTTATCGTAACAAAATACGTTTTCAAGCAGAAATACCAAACCTGCATGGCAGTGGTGGGAAGGGAGGTGGGGATGTGTCTCCAGAGGGGACCTGGGCTCTGTGCAGCTGACAGGGCAGGGCTGCACTCAGTGGGACTCACTCCTCACCATCCCTCCTGCACGAGCCTCCCTCCCTGGAGCCTCTGCTTGTGCAGCTCTTTGGGCAGGCCAGCCTCAGCAGCTGGGAGAAAGGGAGACGCTGCCCTAACTTCCCAAATGCCACCAACAACAGCTTCTCCTTCAAAGCTTTCCACCCCCTCCTGGACTCGGGAAGGGGTCGTGGGGATGGAGGCTGGGAGGGTAGGACAGCACCTCTTTCCCATTCACCAAGGTTTGATTCCCTTTATGAGCACGATCCGCCAATCCGTAATCAAGGGTTAATTTCACAGCTCACTGCTTCATCTAGCATAATATCCATTCAGACTAATTAAATCTGTCTAATAATGTGAGTGTCTTTGTCTTTGTTCTTTCCATTCTTTGTTTTACACCCTTCACATCTCATCTCCAGAACTACACGCCATCACACTCTGCTTGACAAGCAGAATCCATCCCTAAAATTAAAACATTCCTGACCTATCTGCGATGACAAGGCAAGCAAGCTTCACAGCGCTGCGGCCCATGAAGGGAGCTGACACATTTGTTTTTAATTTCAAAAGAGTAGAAAGTGAAGATCTGACCCTGTCAATCAGGCCCTGTGACAAGTTTAATCATTGCTGCCCCACAAAAATCACGGCTAAATAGGAATGCAAATAATGTATCACAGGGCTCTTATAAATGCTAATCAAGGAGAAGTAATCAACTGACAATTTCACTGATCTCCTTTCTGAAGAAGTCAGTCAATGCACTGTCTCTGGACCACAAAGAGAAGAAAAGACAAAAGGCATAGATGCCGTTTCCCAAAAAAACCTATCCTTTTTCAGGGCTTTCTTTTTCTTTTTTTATAGAGAAAAACAGAGAATTCACTCTTTTTGATCCTCCACCGAACTTTAAAGCAAAGCTGTTTCTCAGGAACTTGAACAGTTATATGTCAAGTGTACTTTATTAACAGTACCCTCCCAACCCAGAGACAGCACTTGGAAACTTCTGCTAAAATAAAAATCTTCATTTGTCTTTGTCATTCATCCATCTTCAAAATTCTTCTCCATCTTAACAACTTCTGTCCTCTACGGGCAATATATTTAGTGATATATGAAGTTTTACAAGTGGAAAGCTAATAGTTGAGCTCACATTTTTTCCTAGCAGCTCCCCTCCTCCCAAACTGAAAAAAGAAATATCATGCTTGGGATTTATTTCAGTGCAAAGGCTTTCTTCAGCAGCAGGATTTTTAAACTGACTCTCCTTTTATGACCTTTTAAATGTGGTAAAGAAGGGACAGCTCAGGTATCATTCCAGTCTTTCACTCACAAATTTTGCATGGCAAGAAATGGTGACTTCACTTAGGTGTGGGACAGAGAAGGGCCCAGGACAGGCCCTGTAATTCAATTTACTGCTCTCTTCTCACCAGTTTGCTGGGTCCTGACAGGGCCCATCAAACCTGAGAGTCACTGCATTGGCACAGAGCAAAAGGAGATGGTTTGGCCAAGGACACTCAAGGCAGGGAGATGTAAGCAGCAGAAAGATTGTTCCAAGAGGTACAGTTCAAAGAATCTGCTTGTTTGAAGTTTGGTTGGGGTTTTTTTGTTGTTATTAAACTATTTCCCTACATGAAATAACCTGAGGAGGGCTTCAGCAATGGAGTCTTGGGCTACCAGCAGGGCTTGGAAGCAGAGATCTTCCACTACAGCACAGCCTGGTGCCTGCCAGCCCATGGCACTCACCCACAGCAGGGAAAAGCAGCAAGAGCAGCTTTGTCAAAGTCAAACCTTTGTCCTGGGTTGTGTTTTGTGTTTGCAGGGCTGGGTGACACAGCTCGCAAGGGCCGAGAGCAGCTGCCACACACCATGGGCAAGGTGCCACCAAACCCCTTCCAGACTGCACCCTCAGTCACCCAGATTTACACATGAGTGAATTAAAATGGGAACAATCTTTGGCCCAACCCAAGTTTCCGACTCCTAGAAGCACTGGGGCAGCAGCAGAAGCTTGGGTACCACCTGAGTGAGAAGCGAGAGCTGGAGCTTTGTCACGCAGTGCTCGCTGCCAGACGGGGATGTTCCAGCAGCAAACTCTCCCTCAGGATGAGCGTGGAGGGTGGGAGTAGCAAACAGAAAGAGGAATTGAAAAGCACTTTGCAGTTGTCATGTCACTTAGCAACAACCTTTGCTAGTGCACATCACCACGGGTGCAGCAGAGAGGCTGCACAAAGCACAGGCTGGGCGAGTGTGGGAGGCCAGGGGAGCTCCAGCAGCACCTGATCACACTCAGCTGCCATTCAGCACTGGAGACACGGCCACAGCCCTGTCCTCAGGCTTGGCCTCCTGAGTAAACCCCTGAATAAACCCCTGAATAAACCCCTGCATCCAGCCAGCACTGATCCTCTGGTGCTAGTGCAGAGTAAATGACGCAAGGAGGAGGAAACCAAAGTTCAGCTCCTTGTTTCCCAAGTGAATTCCACTCATGGGGTCACTCTTCTGTCTGCAGTTTTACTCTCAGATAAACTTATTTTTATCATCTTAATCACTTCAATTTTCCAACTTCTTCCCTGTAGGATTCTCACTCTCTTCTCTCTTTACCTGCTGGATTTTCATAAAAAGGTCCAGACTTGCAAGTCCTCAACTCCTAACACTTTTCCCACCAGTTAAGGCTGGGGATCCTCTCAGCTATTTCTGTCAAGTGGAGACTCTGCCTGGGCCCTGAGAAACAGAGGAGTGGGTCCCTTCCTGCAAGGTGAAGTGGCTGAAATGAAAAACTCTGGCACAAGAAGAGAGAACTGTGCAGGCCACTTGGCAACTTCTAAGGAGGATGAAAAGTCAGGCACCTCTCTGCTTTAATTATATCACTTGTCCTCATTTGTTTAGCTCCAAAGAGTTAGGATTTAATCATTAGCTGTCCCCATACAAGTAGAGACCAGCTGAAGGACTGATTGAGGAGACAGCACAAGGAAACCTGTGATTCAGGAGTTCTACTGCTCAGGAAGAAATGAAGTGGCAGGAGCAGACCTGAGGCTCTGTTATTTGTATGTTTGCTCTCTGAATATAAAGCTCTACAAAATGTATGAAATATTACATAAATAGAGCAATAGTATGTGCCAAATTAATAATATGCATTATCCAGCAGCCATGCAGAGATGCTTATTGTAGAATCCTAAATCATCCTAATGGGGAAGAAAATAAAAATCAGAATCCATGTCTTTGAGGCTGAGTTCCTCTCCTCACAATTCCTCTCCTCACCAAAAGTGACTTTTGCACACAGAATTGTTTGAGATGGGTGATGGAAAGCTGGGCATTGCCAAGTGACCAGAGCATAACACTGCCAAGCAGGGCTGTGCTCCTGCTCTGCACTCAAAGCCAGTGCAGCACAGAGCCAGCATGCCTTGTTCTGGGCTGGAGAGCACAGTCTGACTGTCAGCACCCTGTTAGCCACAGCCCCTCACCCTCCCTTCACCCAGGCACGCAGCACTCGGGAATATCTGAGAAATCTGTGGAGGCCAAGGTGCCCACACCACGCTGCTCACTGAGCCTGCTTTGGTCCTGCCTAGACACACACGCACTCCAAATCCAGAGGCCTTGCCAAATAGACAAGAGACTCTTATTTTTTACAGCTGAGTTTTGTTTTTGCAGCTGCCAAGTAGCAAAGAAAAGCAGCCCTGGTGATCTGGCCAGAGGATGTGTCCAGTGATTTCAAGAGGCTCCCCTGGAGGGGACAATGAGCACCTGCTGCCATCCCACGAGCCACTGCTGCCAGGAGCCACAAGGGTGGTGTCAATGGAGCTCTGCCTGCTCACTGTGCTCAGCCAAAACCCAAGGAAATGCTGCAAAGGTGAACGAGCCTTTGGCACTGTGAGGCTCTGGTTTCCATCAGGGCTCAGCCCCTGCTGAGGCTGCACAAGGTGAGCTCTGCTGGGCTCACTCTGCAGGTCAGGCTGAGCCCGTGCCTGCCCTCTGCCACCTCCTACACCACCGAATCAGCAAAGGCAAACCAGCAGCAATCACCTTGGACATGATTCTCACCACAGTCACTGCTGCTGGGAGGGAGGGTCAGTTCTGGGCTGGGCTTTGGGACTCCTGGACCCAAAAGGTGATCACAAAGAGAAGGGTCTTGCTGTTTTGTTGTCTTGCAGGGACCTGCACAGATTATTTATGCCCTAAAACCTTCTGGACACAGATGTGACAATGAGCACAGAAACCAAAACCTCCTGTGAGCAGGGCAGCATGGACTGGCACAACTCATGGCAGTGCAGACTGGCAATGCCCATTAAATCAAAGACTTTCCTGCCTGACCTGAAAGAGGAAATTCTGCAGTAAAAATCCAAGTGTGGAGAGCAGCAGAAGCTACAAACTCCAGCAAATGAATGCTATTATCTTACATGGAGAATACATTAATATAGATGACCGTTACATAACACACATTAACATAGAGTAATAATATATTTACTCAATATAGGCATGTTTTGACACAGTGCAAGCTGTGTGCAGTTGCTTAGAGAATCGGGGATTGTATATTTTTACCAATATACTGAAAAACTTAATTAAAAAAAAAAAAAAAAGAAAAGAAAAGAAATAAAGAAAAAAAAAAAAGAGAGATGGCCTTGGGGGTACTTTGGTGCAATTCTGACAACTCGAAGTAAAATTCAGAGAAGCTTTGGCTCCCATGCCTGGGATAATTGAGCTATCAAATGTGTGTCTGTCAGATGTCAGTCATGTAACTGCACCCCAGCTGCACGTGATGGATTGCACCACCAGCCAAAGGCTATCAGCTCAAATCTGTGTGTGCTTCAGCTGGGAGATCCGTGCTGGAGCAGGGATGGATCCTGCAAAGAGCTGCAAGGGCCAGGCCCTGCTTCTGGTCACTAAAGCACAGCTGTTCTTCTGTGTCATTTAGGGACTCGAGCTCCTTAGCCGTGATCTTTTTGTTCCAAATCAAAAGGAAGAACAAAACAATCACAGAAAAATTAAGACTCTCCTATATTGTCCTATGGGAAACTCATTTGTTGTACAAATCTGCCGCTTGAACAAAAGTTTGGTTGTAGCCGTGTGAGAATTAAAGTGGAAGTTAAATGGAAGAATGTTATGTGATTAAAGGAACAAAAAATAAGCAACAAAATCAAACAAAAAAAAAAAGAAAGAAAAAGGAAAAAAAGGAAATAAAATAGGGAGGGAAAAAGAGGCAGAAAAAACCTGTGAGAACAGTGGAAAAATAACTTCTGCATTTCACAAATCCAGCCATGTTCACTGTGGCTTTCCTATCACACCAAACATTACATTGCAAATTTCTCTTCAAAGCCTGGAGTGCCTCTCCACAAGAAGCTGCCTGGTGCCAGGCTCTGCACTGCACAGTGCTGCTGGCCAGGGCTGCAAGGATCCTGCTTTCCAAGAAATAACAGCATCCTCCTGAAATCCCAGCTCTAGTGACCAGTCTGATCTCTTCAGTTTTAAACCATAGCCCAGAATATTGGTGTGCCTTGAACAAATGCTACTTTACCAAAACAATACACCAAAAGCAATCTTGGCCTTTTTTCCCTTTTACTTTAAGCTGATTAGAAAGTTGGTTCTGTAGTTGATTAAGTTCTGCAGAAACTGGGCTTGTGATGAATCATTAAACAAAGACATTTTTTGTACAGCAATAAAGTCTCAAATGATTAATTAAGGGCACAATGCCAAAACAAGTGTCTTTGTTTAAAACGCAGTGGACAAGACAGGCTTGGGAAAGTTGATGTCTTAAGTAGACGCCACAACATGTTTTTAATTATGTTCAGGAAGAAGAACAAGAATGGGAATTGCCAACTGTTTGGAAAGATAATTTTTTTTTTAGAAGAAAGATTAGAATAAAAAATAACAAACAGAGCATTATTGATTTAACACAAATGCCATTTGTTGGGCCTTTTGTAATTTCCTTATTAGTGTCATCATTCTGGAGTTCATATGCTCCCTTCTGTTATAGCATTTGGCACACATTCAGCTCCCAGCAATATGATACAGTAAACATTCAGTGACTGCTCATATTAAAATGTTTTATTTGTTGTAAGAGTACCAGTGATCAGGCAGTGCAGGTCCTGAACCAGCAGGGCTCTGTGGGGCTGTGGGTGCTGCTGGAGCCCCCCTGGCCCATGGAGCCACCCCAGCACCTGCAGCAGCTCCTGCCTGCCCTGCCAGGCCAGGCTCTGCTCAGGGACACCAAACCAGCCCTGCCAGGCCAGGCTCTGCTCAGGGACACAGCCCCAGCCCTGCCAGGCCAGGCTCTGCTCAGGGACACCAAACCAGCCCTGCCAGGCCAGGCTCTGCTCAGGGACACAGCCCCAGCCCTGCCAGGCCAGGCTCTGCTCAGGGACACCAAACCAGCCCTGCCAGGCCAGGCTCTGCTCAGGGACACCAAACCAGCCCTGCCAGGCCAGGCTCTGCTCAGGGACACCAAACCAGCCCTGCCAGGGCCAGGCTCTGCTCAGGAACACCAAACCAGCCCTGCCAGGCCAGGCTCTGCTCAGGGACACCAAACCAGCCCTGCCAGGCCAGGCTCTGCTCAGGGACACCAAACCAGCCCTGCCAGGCCAGGCTCTGCTCAGGGACACCAAACCAGCCCTGCCAGGCCAGGCTCTGCTCAGGGACACCAAACCAGCCCTGCCAGGCCAGGCTCTGCTCAGGGACACAGCCCCAGCCCTGCCAGGCCAGGCTCTGCTCAGGGACACCAAACCAGCCCTGCCAGGCCAGGCTCTGCTCAGGGACACAGCCCCAGCCCTGCCAGGCCAGGCACTGCTCAGGGACACAGCCCCAGCCCTGCCAGGCCAGGCTCTGCTCAGGGACACCAAACCAGCCCTGCCAGGCCAGGCACTGCTCAGGGACACCAAACCAGCCCTGCCAGGGCCTGGTCACATCTCCCTCCTCCCTGGGTCACTTTTTATCTTTATATGATACACCCCTATTTGGGCGCTTCCCAAGGATTGTTTTCAGATTTTAGAGGGTTTTGCAAGTTTGATTCTAAAGGTTATTTCAAACCCATTTTAACAATCACAGAAATTATCAGTCCTGTGTTTTTAGGTATGGAAAACTATTTTGGATGCTTCAGTAGAGAGGAATCACACAATCAGTTAGGATGGAAAATGATTTCCATCCTAAATCCCAGCCCATCCAGTCCCAGCTGTTCCCCATCCCCACCTTGTCCCCAGCCCAGAGCTCTGAGTGCCACCTCCAGCCCTTCCTGGAACACCTCCAGGGATGGGCACTCCAACCCTCCCTGGGCAGCCCCCACCAAAGCCTGAGCACCCTTTCCATGGGGAAATTCCTCATGATGTCCAACCTGACCCTCCCTGGCACAGCTTGTGGCTGTTCCCTCTCATTGTGTTCCCTGGAAGAAGAGGACAAACCCTGCTTTTCTACAAGTCCAGGAGAAAGAAGTAATTAAAACCATAATCTGGCCCTTCCCATGCCTCTGGGGTGGGTGTGGGACCTCCTCAGCCTCATTTGTCCTGCCAGCGATGGCACTGCAGGCATGGAACCAGGCTGGAATTCCACAGCCTGCTCCTCAGCCTTGCTAGGACCAGATTTACATATTAACACCTCCCATTAACACCTCCCAGCCTTAATGAGACAGAGCCATGAGCATCTTCAACCTGAGAAAAGAGAAGAGCAGACGTCTCAATTTTCTTTTCAGTCCTCATGCTTATGTAGGGAGATCCAGAAGAAAAATGGATGGATAATTCTTTCTGGTGAACACACCATTAATTTACCTGTGGGCCTGGGACAGAGGGAAAGCTTTTTGATGCGGATTTCTTTTGAAAGCAGAGCCAGAGGCACTGCAGGGGAAGAAGCCCAGGAAAGGCTGGGCTGGGCTGGGCTGTCCTTCCTTACCACAGGGGCTGGGGGATGCAGTGGCTGTGGGGTGATTGAGCTCAGGACAGCAGCCAAAAGCCAAATCTGCCACCAAATCTCCCTCTGAGGCCCGGGCCTGCCCTGGGTGTCCATTCAGGGCTCAGGGCATTGAGTAAACACAATATCTAATCAGATGCAGCAGGTTGTCAAATCTATATGGGTGCTGTAAAACTTGTGAGGATCCCCTTAGGCAATAATGAGAGCTGGGTGTGTAAATTCTGTGCACAGCAAAGCAGGAGAGAACCCAATGGGCCTCGGGAAAGCAAGGAAAACACAGGTGGCATTCACAGCACCAGAAAGATGTGCTCAACACCCCCATTTCTTCTCAGGTCTCCAATGTTTCTGCCCACCTGGAAGCTCCTTGCACTGCTCAAGGAGGTGCTGAGAACCCCGGAGCCCCTGGCCGTGGCTGGCATGGGGTGTGCACAGGGCAGATCCAGCTTGACTGAGCCTTCCAGCTGCAAAGGTGCAGGGCCAAAAGGAACGGCCTCACAGAAATAGCTGATGAAAAGCATAACCTCCCAAAGTGCTTCTAAAGAGAGAAAACAGTGGACAGAAAGATGATAAACCCACCAGAACCTAAACAGATTGAATAATTTCTGCTGTTTTGACTGACTTTGCAGGGATTATACAATTAATATAATTAAACACTTAAAATATAAGAAAAATAAAATTTCAGCATGATTTCTTTTTATTTGGCCTTACAAGAAATAATAAGACCTTTTTTTTTACCGTACAGGTAAAGCCAAAAATAGGAGTTAAATAGCATTAGAAAAAGGTTTCTCTCATGACCTTGGAAAATGGGATTAAGTTAATCTTGGGACAGCCCTTGCCGTACACAAGCAAACATGGGACACCAAACTTTGGTTCTATTCTAGCTAGCAGGTTTTTTTTATGAGTTCATCTGTTTAGCCATCAAACACCTCTTTTAAATTGAGGGATATTTGTTAAATCTCCCCACACCAGCCCTCAAGAATGGTCAGCAAAGAGAGCTGAGAAAGGATGGGAGCAGCTGGAGGCCTTTCAGGGTGACCCTGGCTGAAGAATGGACCCAGCAGCAGGACATTGTCCAGGAGCTATTCCTGTGCCTCTGAGCAATCCTGTGCTCTGTTCTGTGCAGCTCTTGCAAGCAGGAAGATTTCCACGCTGCTCTTTCTGGAGTCACTTCACATCTTAGTTTACCATGGCCTTGTGTGAACCCCTCCAATGGAACCACAACAAACCCTGCTCCTCCCCTCTGTTCATTACAGAGAATTTGCCTTTTCAAACGGAATTCTGAAAGTCAGCAAGCAGCAGGTTGGGAGGCTCAGTCATCTGAAGGTATTTACAGTGGTTGCTTCCTTTGAAGGCAGAAATGTCCCATCAGAGACAAAAATAGCTGAGGGGACCTGTGGCTCACAGAAAGGTGTTTTCCCCTCTTGGGAACAGAATCATTAACTTTAAATAAGTCGTCCTTAATCTCCTGAGCTGTGCAAACAAACAAACAGATAGAAAAAACCAACGGAATGTTTTCCCTCTGCCTTTCAAAAGCACAAACAAAGGCTCGTTTGCCAGATGGACGCTTTCAGAGCTCGCAGAGGGTTGGGAAGGCTGATCACTCAGCAGTGTTTCCTGACGGGCTATGGGGGAGTTTGCTCAGGAGCTTCGTGATGCTTTAAGATATTCCAAGATGCACGAGCACAGCGTCTGCCTTCCAGCCCTCTTGGAGTGGGGTTACAGCTTTGGCAATGAACTGCACAATTCTATTCAGCACGCTGCAGTGCCCAGGCATGCGAGTGGGAAGGCAAAAGTCCATAAAAAAAGACAAAAAAGACCAAAATGCCCAGCACTCATTCTGCTGTAGAACATATAAATGAGATCACAGAATCACACAATCATTGAGGTTGGAAAAGAGCTCCAGGACCATCCAGTCCCAGCTGTGCCTGATCCCCACCTTGTCCCCAGCCAAGAGCACTGAGTGCCACCTCCAGGAATTCCCTGGGCACCTCCAGGGATGGGCACTCCAACCCTCCCTGGGCAGTTCCAGTTCCTGAGCCCCTTTCCATGGGGAAATTCCTGCTGTGCCCACCCTGAGCTGCCCTGGCCCAGCCTGAGGCCATTCCCTCTCCTCCTGTCCCTGTTCCCTGGGAGCAGAGCCAGACTCCCACCTTGCTTCAACCTCTTCTGTATTTTAAATCCAAAATACAATTTTATTACAACCTCTTTGGATTTGTTTGCATCAAGTGTGGTCAAGACCCCACCGCGCTGACCAGGAGCACTGAGCTGGGTTACTGATGGTGCAGGGGTGTGCTACCAACACAGAGAACTTTTAATAACAATTCTGCAAGGCTACGTGGCAGCCCTGGGTTCCCACCTAACAATGCAGATGCAAATTGGCATTCATAATTTACAGGAGTCCTTTTTGTGCACCCCAGCAACACGAGCCGGATGCAGGAGGAAAACGGAAGCCTTTCTCGGGATACAGAGAGGATCAAGCAGAATCTCATTAAGGACCACTTCAAAGATCAGTTCTTCATTTCCATACAAACAAGTTTAAATTATCTTGTGTGAATCTGCTGTTAGCTGTTGCACTGTTCCATTATGCATGATTCTTGACTGCTTGTATCGTGCAAATCTGCACAGGGCTCCATTAGTGATTTTCAGTGTTATGCTAAAGCTTGCAAGTGGTCATGTTATTAGGTTAAAGTACTATATTTTGCATATTTATTCTGCCTTACCACATTTATTACTTCTGATACTGCCCAAGCAGAATTTTGCATGCATTTGACCACCTACTTTGCATGGCTTGTGACTGCCACTACAACCAGGGACAGCTGGGCTAAGGACGGGTTCCTGCTCCCACTTCCACTGTGGTTTTGATCCACTTCTGGAAAAAAACACAATTCCTGCAGAGAGGCACTGTGGATCTATCAGCCTGCATCTACAAAATTAATCCTTTTCAATAACTCAAAATAAGCTATGTGACAAATTTCATTATGGTGTAAATTATTGCTTTTATTACAAAGGATTTGTTTATACATTTTGGTAATTTAAAGAAGCTTTTCCTGGGATTTTTCATCTATAAAAATAAAAGTGCTATCATTTGGGTTGTAGGTCTTTCTATTTGTCTTACTTCCGGGAAGCACCATATTATTAACTTTCATGGAATACATTCCATTCTCAAATTACTGAAATCGTCTCGCTCGCTTCGGGGATATTTGTATTAGGAAAGAGACTTGTTACAAAAATCAGGAGCAGAGCCGGTGTGTTACAAAGACAAATATATCATTCATTATCCTCATGAAAATAATTCACCTGTTACATATTGGTTATTTTGCAAATCTCTGAGTCACGGATGAGTGCTCAGGGGATGCAGAGGGAGAATGCGGGCAGCAGAACCCAGAGGTGCCAAAAACCTTCCTAGCATGACTTAGGCAGGTGTTTTGGGTCTTTTTTTTTTTTCCTAATTGCAGGAGAATATATAAAAGACAACAACAGAATTTCCTTCTGCTTCCCAGACTGGGCATTCCTTTAAAAAATAATGTTGGATTGGCCATTCAGCTGCACCTGAGTGAGGCAGCATCTGGTGAGACCAGGACTGAGAGGAAGTGCTCATCCTTTGCAGCAAATCCTCTGGTGTGCAGCGAAGGTGAAACACTCTGGGAGCTCCCCCAGCCATTCCTGAGGGTCAGTCCCACCCTGCTGTGTGCTGATCCAGGCAGAGGCTGGGCAGTTTGGAATGCTGTGGCCACTTTTGGGCTCCTCAGCACAAGAGGGACCTGGAGCAGGTCCAGTGACAAAGATGCTGAAGGGCTGGAGCATCTCCCTGCCCAGGAAAGGCTCAGGAGCTGGGGCTGTTCAGCCTCCAGAGGAGCCACCTGGACACAATCCTCATCCAGGTGGGTACAGGTGATGCAGGACAGCACCAAAATAGCAGGAATAATATTCAGTGTCTGAGCAGACACTTCTGAAAGGATTATTATACTGAGATGCAGCTGAACCAAAACACTTTTTCCAAACAGTTTTGAAGATGCCAAGTGATTGACATCAGAAACTAAATCAAGAGCCATGGTTTGAAAGAAATCCCTATTTGTTTTTTTATTTTTTCAAGAGGGGCCAAATGAAATCCCTGAATATCAGCCTACCAATCCATCTGCTGCCTCTGTTTGGGGCTATTCAAATCTATATCCAAAATTTTAGGCTTCATCTGATGTCTGATAATAGATTGTCAGTTCTGATGCTTTATCCTCATAAATTGCAGGCTGACACACATTCTTTCTCAGGTAGTTCATTCATCTTACAGCATCTTGTGCTTCTAATTTGTCATTTTTCTTCCTGCATCCCCACTGACCACAAATTACAGATGGTGTCTCATCATGGGGCTCCATAACAACAAAAAAAGCCTCAACAAAATAGTCAGGATCTGATCCTGAGTGATGCTCAATGCCTTCAGTTTTCATGGATGCACATGGGAGCTGAGACCACCCAGCATCTCCCAGGCAGCACCTCACAAGGTGCCTAACCCTAACCCTAACCCTTTCATCCATGAGGATTAATCCATGCTGGTCAATGTTCTCATCACCTGTGTCCCTCTAATACCTTGGAGCTCCAGGCCATGGGGAAGGTGCCCCGTGCTGGGTAAAAACCAGGGGTGGCTTCAGTGCCAAAAGAACAAACTATAAAAGTATAAAACAGGGGACACAAAGGGACAGGAGGAAAAAACACGAAGTCAGTGAAATGCCACACACAGCAGAAAAGGTTGAGGTCTCAGCAAGGCAGAATTTAACCATTACCAGGCTGAATTAGCTGTTTTCATATTTTTCTTTTTGCTTTCTACTTAGCTGCAACTTTAAGACATGAATTAATTTCCTGCAGCACTCTGCTTTTTTCCTCTGCCAGCCAGGTTTTCAGATAACCCTGCTGCAGTTAAAGATGGGGTTAATAAAAGCGATCCGAGTTTGGAGATATTGGCAATTTGCATGGCAGACTGGGTGTGGATAA
This sequence comes from Molothrus aeneus, assembly GCF_037042795.1. NCBI lineage: Eukaryota > Metazoa > Chordata > Aves > Passeriformes > Icteridae > Molothrus > Molothrus aeneus. Next base: position 13,523,656 of record NC_089662.1, read on the forward strand.
CAAAGTTTATCTTATCTGTGAACTGACATGGAGAGGAAGGAGGTTCAAACTGTCCACACACCTTTGTGTGCTGTTCTCCAAAGCATCAGAGGATTTTGTTCTTGAGAAGATAACAAATTCCTGGCAGGTTTTTGTACCTGCAGCTACTGCAGAGCCAACACCATCCCATGTGCAGATGCAATTAATTAGCTCCATTTACAATCCCTGCAGCTGTGTGTGTACAGTCACAACAGGAGAGCAGCAGCTTCTTCCTACATGTTGCCTCCCCATTTTCGAGTGTCTGCAGACACCTGTCCCTCCACCCTCACCTTTTGTGACATTCTAATGTGCAGCAGCTGAAATATTAAAGTAAAAACTGTCTGTGTTACGTTTTTAAGGCATTGAGCCCCTTTTCTTTCATCTCTCAACAGATTTTAACATTAATCAAGAGCATCAGCGCTACTAAAAAAATCTTTCCCTGGCACGAAATCTGTGACAGGTGATGAGGGGCTGGCCAGAGAGGCCACCCACAAACCCTCATCCACCTCCTTCCCTCCAAAACCCCAGCGCTCCCAAGGAGTTAAATCCACACGCTCCCTCCACTACACAGAAGAAAATAGATGTGATTTTCTTTACAAAAGAGCATTTCATTTAGGGAGAGAAAGAAAAAGGAAAGGCAGAGTTAACATAGCCATTATTCTCCATCTCAGGGAAAGCAAATCCTATTTTGCCTGTCATTACAGTAGGTAGAAAAATCCTTTCATCCAGTCATTAGTTGTAAACATTCCCGCACCGCCTGGGACCAGGCCTCTGTTTCCCATCCCGTGCTGAAGCCATTTTCTAATACTAATGTTTTATACACACATCTCAGCTACACTGCGAGCTCCCCCAACCCCAAAGGCAACGGGGCATTCGTTTATACTAAATCAGAAGTGTCACCCTTGGCAACCTGCAGCACTGAAACATTTATTCGGCTTCACATTGCTGGCACTTAGAATTATTTCTTTCATGCCTGATAGCCGAATTACAATATGGCAGGTTTCCCCGGAGCCACTGGATCATTAGTGCCAGCTCACAACATACTTTCAACTGATCTGGCATTTCATGTACAGCTGCCAATCACGAGCTGGGGGATGCAAATGAGGGTGGGCCATTGGTGTTCAATTACTGTACAGCGAGCGCGCCGCCGCTCCGTTAATGACTGGCAGTTGTTTTGCTGAGTGGAGGAAGAGCAGAGAACAGAGGCAGGAATTCCCTCCGGGAAGCCAGTTGTGAGTGCAAGAAGTTTTTACATTTGATTTCCATATTTATTCTTTTTTTTTTTTTCCCCTCTTCCTTCTTCTTCCCCCCCTCCATGTGTTTCTAAACGCGAGGCCGAAAAAATACTTAGCGCAGCTTGTTTTACAAATACACAGCCTTGTCAGTTCAGCCGATTGCCAAGGCCACAGCAGCAGAAGATTAGGCTTTTTTTTTATTATTTCCTTCCCCCTTTCTCTTCAAAATATATGCCTCTCTTCAGAAAGGCCCAAGATGTTTCAGCCTTGAGGGAGTTGGAAGCTCTATGGAATCCGTTATTATCGTCCATTTTGGTGATTTTTGCTGTCCTTTCCGCACACAAGAAATATGATGCCAACCTTTCCATGACACACATCTCACACCATTTGTGAGCTCTTTCTGTCATGAAATACCTCTTGGAGGCCCAGACCTGCAGGGGTCAGTGGCAGGGAAGGATGAAAAACAACAGCAATCGTACAAAATCAGGAATTGTGCCTAATGTGTGGATATGTTACCGTGGGCACCACGGCCAGCGGCGCCCGGCCCTGCAGGGATGTGTCACACCAGACAGACCCAGGCAAACAAAGTGTGACAGAAGGGCAGAGTTTGCTTCCCCCCTCCCTGATGGCCAAGTTCAAGGAACAGAATGATACTCAGCAATTTCACATGGGTCTCACTCCGCGTTTGAGCATCAGTCACGGCGAAATCTTCAAGTGAAACTTGTGATTCATGAGAACAAAAAGCCCCACGCAAGCCGTGCTCGTGTGACACAAAATGAACATGGTTTGCTGTCAGCAGCTGCTCCTGCAGGTTTGTGTGTGGCTGAGCCCCACAGACACACTCTGCATGGGGGGTTTTCTAACAAAAATGATGTCTAAATGGCAAATTCCTCGCTCTGTTCCAAATGGTCACTGCTAAGGTCCCTCTGCAGTGACACAGAGGCACAGAAGGCAGCAAGGGACGTGTCTGGAGTCCACTGACAGGTGGCTGGAGCTGTATCCTCAAGGGTTTGCTGTTCACTGTCCTCTGAAACCTCCTGGTCTCTGCCCACCAGGCGCCTCTCGCATCCCAGCTCCTGCTTGTGGTCCCACTGAGCTCCTTGGAGCTGGGCAGGGATTTCCTGCCTTTAACAGCTTTTCAAAATATGGTCACCAGAGACAGGAACAACCCAAGCATCATCATCTTTTCTTTCCTCCCCATGAATGGAAAAGCAGAGAGATTTCAGTTACGGTTTTAGTTTGGTTCTATTTTGATGACTGCCCTCCATAGATGGGGCTATATTGCAATAGTTATTGCAATATATTGATTTAGTGCAATATTATGGATCTATGCCCAACCTGCCAGAGCAGCTCTGGGAAGGCATACGAGGGTGATCAAGCCATGGGAGTGAAAATTTCATCATGGTGCTTTGCTGGAAATGAAGGACCTCTTATAAATGTCAAGAACATTGAATCTATACCTGTTAAAATATAATTAAAAAATGAAGTAGTTCTTATGTCTGCACAGTAGCTACTTTTTAATGTTAATCACTGAGTTGCATTTAAAATCCTTTAAAAACAGGAAATTATGTGAATGACTAAATGCCTTTGTTGTTCTTTAGTTATTAAAGCACAGCAGAAGCCAATTAAACTTGTTTTTCTCAATGCTAAGTAATAAAGTGGAATGCTCCTTTTTTTTTTCTGCAAGCAGACTGTATCCTCCACATGGCATGAGAGAAAACCATCCCAGAAATCCTTGGGATGGGGTGCCTGATTCTGCATCCTGGAAAATTTTGTGTGTGGTTGTACACAGGGAGCAATCTGTTGGGTCTGAGAACTGAATCACAGGAAGAAAAAGCCATTTATGCTTGGCCCTGGCATTATATTCTTAACTTCAGGGATTATTTGGGAAGTAATATTCCACGATGCTGTCCACTCCTAAATGACTTATCTGACATGAACTGATTTCTCTGCCCATGGAGAAATAAATGCTTTTCCCTTAGGGATGGAGGAGAGAGAATTTTGCTGTTGCTTCTGTTCTGTGTAAGACGGCAATCGATGCCTCAATCCTTACAGAATAATTTCAAAAGACAAACTTGGTCATACCTTACTGAGAAGAAGAAAGGTGCCCTAGTGAATACACTGGGGTGTGATAAAACAGCCTGGCACAGAGCAAAGGTAGGAAAACCACGCTGATGGTTTAATTTGGGATGGCAATGCAGCTGTCTGGACTCTGGGTTGAAGCTGGAGGTTGGTGCCTGGTCCAAAAACCACGGTGAGGTCAGGATCCAATGCTGATGACCACATGATGCAATTCCTGCACACCCAAGGCTTAAAACTGGAATTTCCCCATGTGCCAGCAACAGAAACAGATCTGTGGAACAGTCCCTAGACACCAACACCTCAAATGTTCTGGTCTAAGCTAAAATTTAGGTCCCTGAACTAATCTGATCCATCCAACGCATCATTCTACAAAGCACAGCAAATAATACTTTTAACTTCATACTCATGTAGCAGTTGCTGCTTGGTGGGCTCAGGATCTCTCTCAGGCTGTTTTATTGACAGTGCTTCCCTCAGGTATTTGTTACCAACATAACAAGCCTTTCTCTGAACTGCAACGTCTTCATTTCTGACATCCAGCGCTGCCCACTACAATTGTGCTTCTCCAAAAGAAGCCCTGGCTGCTGGAAGTGTGTCCATTGCTCCTCGAGGACATTTCCAGTGCAATTAGCAATTTTCAGGTCAGACAAAAGCACAGCCCAGAGACCACAAGTGAGCTGATTACAGAGTGTGCTAAACCCACAACAGACTGAGGTTCAGCTCTCTGCTGAAACCACAGGATAAAAGTGCTGGGATGACCCTCCCAGATTTCACTGTGGGCCATTTTACCTTTTCTTGGCATTCTGTGCCCCACTATATTTTTTTTTATGGTTTCCTACTCTGATGAGAAACAAGTTATAAATGTGCAAAATCCCAGAGTTTTCCAGAAAGTGGAACTGTTGTTTCCTGGCCAGTCCTGCTGTGGTTTAACATGCTCTGTACAGTCCAGCCTTTTCCTTCAGCAGAGCAAAACCAGGGATTCAAGGCTCAACAGCACCTGAGACACTCATTTGAAACTCATTTAACCAGACAAGGTTGGGCATCTAGAACTGGAATTTAAAATGTACTAAGAAGAACTTCACAATGAAGTTTATCAGCTTTAACTCCTGTCAGGGAGTTCTCATTTGAACCAACCACTTGAATATGATGAAGGGGAAGTCTCTAATGCCCTTCAGATCTGTTTGCTCTGAGAAGGGCAAAAAGATTGCCAAGATAAAAACAATAATAAAAAAATATCCAAGAGTGAAAAAGAAGCCTAAGAATATAATAAAAAATATCTGAAAAGAGACTACATATGCTGAAACATCATTTTACTTTTTAGGTCAGAATTTCATGTCTGCTGTATCATGAAATGAATGTGTTGGGAGAAATTTATCACCTTCAGAGCTTGGGGCTATTGGTAACATGTTCAATACATTGATCAGTTTTATCCAGTAGTAGGGCAATTACAACCCTTAAAACTCCAGAAAATGCTCTGTTCAATTATTCTCCCTCCCCCCAGCATCTCCCTTTTTGTTCCAAGATCAAATTTTCAGCAACACACAGAGGCAGAAAAACTCCAAGCGTGTCAAAAGAGAGCTGGGAACACCCTCCCTGTCAGTGGCTGTGGAAACTGTGCAGAATTAAAGCCTGGAATCCATGGTCACTGCGGTGGTCACTTCACTGCTCCTTTGCTGCCTTTGTGCTTCCTGCAGCCTGGAGCTGCACAAACAACTCAGGTGTGCAAATGAGATTGTAGGCAGGAAGATTTGGGGGTTTTGCTCAGTTACTTTAGACTTTAATTTTTTTATGAGTCTCTTGTGTCTAGTTTTGTTTATAATGCCTTGTGGCAGATCCTATTTGTGACTTATCATTTTAAAGCAGTTTTTGTATTTCATCTCTGCAGAATTCCCTCTGGAGGATGCTACTAAGGAGGCTAATCATGCCAACAAAGCCTTGTAGGAGAGGAACTCGGGAAAAGAAGCAGATTATGTTATTGCACATCTGCAGGAATGTCAAATTCACCTGGGCTGCACAATACATGTCCCTCTTTTTATTATTTTTTTTTTCTTTCCTTTTTAGAATGGTGGAAATGATTCACAGTCACTCATGCTGTACCTCACTACTTCTTCTGACATGTAGGATGAGAGAATCAGTGAGAAGACTTGGAACAGGGAACTAAAACTGTGGTTTATGCACTTTTTGTCACAGAATCCTCCTCAGAATCTGTTGAACTGTCCAGCAGGCTGACAGTGCCCATCATGAGGCATCACACCCCAAATCTGTCAACGGATCAGAAAGCTGCCTGAACACTGCAGAGCACCTACCAGGATTCTAATATTCTTATATTAAAGGATATGAGAGATTTTCTTGTAATATGACAAAAAAATTTCCATTTATTGTATCCCAGCACCGCCCCAGCACCGGAGCACAAACCCTGCCTTGTCATTTGGATCCAATTTGCCAAGAGTCACAGGACAAAAATGAAACCTGGCTCTGGTGTGCTTGATCACTGAAATGAAATTGTAGTTGTGCAACTTCCAAAACAGCTGCCAAGGGAACCCTGGGGTCTGGGAGGGAGTGCCCACCCACAGCCGCGGATCTGGGGCTGCCCCTCATCCCACAGCGTGTTCCACCCCAATCCCTCTGCCTGAGCTCTGCCCACTCCCTGCCCCGGGCGCTGTTTGGTGTCACCTCAAAGGTGACAGTGCCACCAGCAGCAGCATTGGCTGGGCTCAACGGTGTTTGCAGAGTGCTTTGAGCACATGAATGAGAAATATTAAAGTGTGACTGAGAATCAGCAGCGAGTAGGAGGTGATGCTGTGCGGAGACTTCGGGATCCTTAACGAGAGCAGAATCCCAAACCTCAGCCAGCTCCCTTTGCACAGCCACACTGAGGAAAAATCAGTGGCTAGCATCCCTTCCCCTGAAGGACAGCCCAGTGCAGAAGTGTCACTCGTTCCTGACCCAGCCTGGGAAGTCAGGCTGCCTGGCAAAACGGGAGGGAGTTAGCATATCATCGTGGGGTGTGCAGCAGTGCAGAAGGATTTGACAGCCTCCTGGATGAGTTCTCTATTTACCAACTCCTCGATACTGACAGTGTTATGAAAGGGCCAGTAAACACAGCAGTGCTCGAGTTCTGGGGCACTGTTCTTGGCAAGAATCAGGCACTGGGGCTGAGTTTTTGTTTAGTTCGACTCATGTCGATTCCTTCGTGCTTGCCTAACTCGGGGAGGCAGAGCCTGAAAGACTTTCTGCAAAAATGTGAAAGACCAACTTATAATAGTGTCTAAAGAGCCAGGCCTGCCAAAAATATGTGTGTTCAAGAAGATTCTTAGCTGGTTAAATTGGAAAAGCTTTATGCTGGTTTATAGCAGAGAGGAGCTGGTCTATCAACTTTTCTTCACTGCAGAAGTATGATATTGTGTTATCAATTAGGTTATGCCTTAGAGCAGGCAAACAGAGTTAAAAACAATTCATACCTTGGCTTTGCTTGATTCAGCCAGAAATTTGATTTAAAAGACAAACAAACAGTTCAATATGAGTATGTTCATGCATCTTTTTTACAGGACAAGAACCTAAACTTGAACAGTTGTTGAATTCCTGCAACTCTTACCATCAGAGAAAGCAAGATGCAAAAGAAGAAATGATTCCCAGATAAAATATTTTGTAATATTGATATCAATGCCATTCTACAAAATAACTCTCCAAGTTCTCAGGTCTTAATTACAATTTTTCTGTAGGCTGAAGTACCACCATTGTTCCAATGAATTTAACAGCTTGGGTTTCCCCTGGAACTAAAGGAGGAAAGCTCTGAATACCCCACTGCAGGTTTCTTCTCTGCTCTCCTGGTTGCAGACAGACCCTGACCTCACACTAAAGGACCTGGGGGAAGTTCTTAGAGGTGAAAGGCACAAATGACCCATCTCAAACCTGCCCATGGGGCTTTTCACCCCAAAGGTGGTCCCGTTTCAGCCTCAGCCCTCACGGCATGGAGAGGAGAAGACCCACCTGGTGGGCTGGAGGGTGAATGTTTGTGGGCTTTAGCTCCTCAGGAATGCAGGGCTCTGCCAGACTGAGCTCTGTGTTTGCAAATTACTTTAGTCCAGAAGGAGGAGGAGGAACATACCAGCATTTTATTATTTAACTTACTACTGCAAACTCTCCAATCTAATAACTCATGGCATAATAATTCAGGATCTAGCCAGTCTAGGACGAGATAAAAAAACATCAAAGGCATATGGAGCATAGCTTTTAATTGCTCCAAGACTCCCCCCATCTTTTAGCTCTGAGAAATGTCTATTAATAAGTGGCCAGAAAGCAGACAGAGGGATTGTATTTAAAGACATTTCTAACAATGTTTAGACCTCAGCATGGTGACTATCTTAGATTTGCCAAATGAAGCCTCTAAATAAAATATTTCTCAGTCAGAATCTTCACAAATATGCAGATGTTTGTGAAGACAAGGACGGGTTTGCTCCTGACATACTATCAATTTGTCAGCCTATCCTTTTGCACTTTGCAGCAGCAAATATGGCTTTGTGTAGCAACAGAAGGACCATCTTTCATTTCAGCTGAAGGCCACATTCTGCAGTTCAGTCAAATGTTTTAGACAAATGCTCTTCATAAAATAAGGCAAATGTGTCTTTTTTTGGTTTATAGGAGGTCAGCTGCTATTCTCTGTCAATGGATTATTATCAAAGATAAAACCTTAACAAGCATTCTCCTTTTCTACTCATTTTTAGGGTCATATTACGATCCATTGAAGTTTTGTGAATCTGAAGAAAAAAATCAGCGACAGGACTCACCATCTGTTGCATAATGAAAGAGACATGTGAATAATAGAACGTCAGTTGAAAGGGTTGCAAGTGATCAAATGTTGTTCAGCACCTCAATAATATTTCCTCAGAAAAAAGGCTTGCTGCAGATATTTCTGCACTGCAAGTTTTCGTTTGTTTGTTTTGTTGTTGATTCCGTAGCTGGGAGTGGAGCTGAGTGTATGTTATGCTATGTATCTGTAATGTACATGTGTATGCTTGTGGGTTTCTCACAAGTGGCACTTCCTGGGGATGGTGACACCATCGTGGAGCCAGACAGCTGCTCCCTTTGCTTTTGAAGTCCAGGGGCTGTGCAGAATGTACATTTACAGCTCGTTTTTATAGATGTGGGGTGGAATTCTTAATTCAAGCCCCGATACGCTGCTCACACAATCCTGTCTTACTGGGGCTCATTCTTTGCCATGAATAAAGAGCTGTGAGCTAACCCTTCAAAACAGCCCCAAATAAAGGACAGACCTGAGCAGATTCAGGGCCAAACTGGTTTTCCCAAAAGCTTTTTCAGGTTTGGAAGAAAGAAGAATGCAAAGTCTGTTAATATTTGATGAGCCCATCACCTGATGAAGCCGCAAACTCTGCGTTACCAGAGATCCCTTAAGGCTACCGGGGAAATATTTCCTATGATGTTCTCTTAGAAGAAGAATCGAGGTTATGTGAGTCATAACTATCATTCCTGAGATGTCAGAGAGCTGATCAGAAAATAGACAATACCAAATCCTCCTGCAAACAGCACCACAGCACAGAGTCCCTCCCAAACCATGGCACGGTTCTGTTTCTATTTTTGCCAGTATTTTATCCAACTCCCAGCATGTCTTTCCACACTTGTTCTCTCACAAACCATATTGTGCAAAGCCTACGTGCTAAATAACCTTTCCACAGCTATAAATCCTGGCTTTTATAGCTCCATCAGAAGCAAACCTGAACAATGGAGATTCGGGAATACAGATGCAGGATGACTCACTGCATCTATCTATATCTTAAATTTTCCCTTTCCATGCTCCAAACATTCCTGTCCTCAGCCATTTTGCAAGAAGATGCACCCATCTGCAAAGCATTGAGTGCTAAAAACTTCCCTTCATGCATCAGTCAGGTTCTATTTATATTAACCACATTTTACTAATTCTCACTTTCCTTCTGTAGAAACCTTGATAAGGAGAAACCTTCTCCTTGAATATTCAATCATTCAAATTAATGGGCATTTTCTGGGAATGTTGTTGTTTTTTTCCCCTGTGAGTGCTGGCAGATCAAAAGTTCACCCAAGTATTCTGGTGCAATTTGTAGATGAAGTGCACAGAACAGGGGGCCTCGCTCCATTCCTAATGGCTCACAATTGAAATGCTACATTTTCATTTTCCACTGACAATGAAAAACACCAAGTAATATTCTAAGGCCAAAAATTATTGCTGGAACTTATGAGCAAGTCATTTCCTAACAGCTTTGTTCCTTGAATACTGTCTTATCAAACGTGCCCAGGATTTTATTGAAGTGAACTGTTCTAATGAAAAAGAGCATTTGATGAACAGGCATGGCAGCAAACTCAATTCCACTCCCTTCTTTCCAACTGGCTTCATCAGGAAAATAACCAGAAGCACCCAGGTGACCACAGATGAAAGTATCTGGGTAAGATTTCTTCAGGATTCTTTTTTTTTTAAAATTGTTCTTAAATTAGTTTCCTAAATATGGATGAAGGCATCTGATTTCTTTTCAGAAATACTGAGCCTAGAGCAGAATGCACACAAGTCTTGTATGTCCTCAAACTATCTGTTCCAATTTTTTAAAGTTCTTCAGAAATAACATTTTAATACCAAATTCTGATGTTCCATATGTTGGAAGTGAGCTTACCAATTATTACTGTTTTATTAGATTTAGTTCCCTCTTTGATCTCCTGCAACACTGTGCACTCAATATCTCTTTCTCTGATCCAGATGCTCAGTTTCACCCCACTGATATAGTTGTACTCCCATTACTTGGAATTTCTGTACTTTTGATCTCCCTGGTAGAGACAGAGACATAATTACAGGAACAGATCAGGCTGCCTGCCAGTATCAATGGTAAATAACACTGAATGACTCATAGTTTCACAGTTATAACGTGGTTTACACATTTTGGGATGCAGCTGCCCAACAGACTTAGCCAGAATGGATACACAAGTGGTTTTTTTTTGGGAGAGAGAGAGAGAGCAGAGGATCTGTGAATTAATCAGTATTGGCCTGTCCTCTGGCAAAGAGCTGAAATCAGACAGGAAGGACTCTGTTGCAAAATGAGGTTTTTTTCCCAAAATTAAGAAATTACCCACATGAAAAACCCCACACAAAAGCCAAACCAAACGTCCCCTCGAGACCCAAACCTGGTGGGGATGGGTGGGATTCCCTGGCATCCCTAAATCCAGCTCCACTTTGGGCAGGTTCAAGCTTCCATTTGCCCATCGGAGGAGGGGTGGGACCCTTGGTTCTCCCTGGCTGTGCAGGTGGGACTGCAGGGTGGCCAGAGAAGCACCCAGGGGTCCTGGGGGTTTAACCCCAGCCCACCCCTGCCCTGCAGGGCTCCCCTCGAGCTCCCTTGTGCTGGGCACAGGGACTGGGAGCCCCTCCTGAACCAGCTCTGACCCTGCACTCACTGCAGTGCAAGGGCAGGGCAGGAGCAGGTCCCAGCCCAGCTGGGAGAATCCTTCTGCTCTCTGGGCTGCCCTTGCCCTTCGCCTCAAGCGTCTCCTGTTTGCTCAGTGTAGCTAAACACTGATAAGAAAATCTGGGACTTACATCAAGAAGTCATTTTTAAAACTAAACTATTCCATCAACTCCTCAAGAAAGTGAACATGTGTGTCTTAACTTCTTAAATCTGTAGCAAGATGAAACATAAATTCTTAATTTTCCTTTTTTTGTTTTAATGTCACTGGTGTTTATAAAATTCATCTCAACAATGCTGTCAATTAGATATTATTATGCTCTCTAAAGTGAGATGCTATCTCTGCTTTTCCCAAAGCAGCAAAAACACACATGCTGAGGCAGTGCAAGGAGTTTATGAGCAGCAGCAGCTGTAGTGGAACAGGCAAAGTTAAATCTGGTGCTTCAGGGCATAGAGGAGACCACTGGAGGGTCAGGAAGGACCTTTTTTGATACAGAACCCTGGATAACAAGGCAGGTACACCACGAGGAGAGCAGGAAGCCGTCACAGTACAAAGCAATATGTACAGAGTCCATATAATTAGGTATATATATTCCATATAAATAATTCCATAATAATAGGTATTCATATAATTCCATATAAATAGGTATATGTTCCACATCACATTCCAAGTTTCCATATAATCAGAAATGCTTTGGGTGGGGAGAGACCTTAAAGCCCACCCAGTGCCACCACTGCCATGGCAGGGACACTTTCCACTGTCCAAAGTGCTCCAAGCTCTGTCCAGCCTGGCCTTGGACACTCCCAGGGATGGGCACCCTGTGCCAGGACCTCTCTACCCTCACAGGGAAGAGTTTCTTCCTAAATTTCCTCTCTTGTGCAGCAATCCAAAAATGCACTGTTTCCCCCCGAGCTTTCCTCGGAGCAGTGTGTTCCCACAGGCACACACTCACCTCCTGAGCTGGGAGATGCAGTTAATGTATTTCCCAGCACTGGGAGGGTTATTAAACCTCCTCTCCATGTTTGAATTGAGGGTATAATCATCTATACACAAACTATAAATTATGTATCTATAGCTGCACAGATCATGTTATAAACGCACACCCTGGATGTTAAACACACACAGGCACCAGGAAGACAAAGTTGGATGAAGGAACCTCCGAAGAGCAGGTTCCATCTTGGGACACCTCCTACAACCCCTGTCCACTGCAGCTTTCACTCTGCTGGTGGCCAGCAGTGCCCAGGTGGGCTGGATGGTGCTGCCCTGCCCCAGCAGCTGCACAGCAGCCCAGGAGAAGTTTCCCCTGCCGGAGACTGCCAGGCACAATGAGATATTTACTGTGTTTCTCAGCGAGATCAAACCCACACTGCAGATGTCACATTTCTCGAATTCCATCAGTAGCTGAGACAGGCAGGCTCTGGAAGGAGGCCACTGGAGCTGGAGCGCAGGGTGGGCAGGATGGGGCCGTCCCCAGCCCGCTCTGCCCTGCACCCTGAGCCTTTGTTGTCTCCGCACTGCTGATAAATCAATCCATCAAAAAATTTCCTCAGTGAAACTCAATCAAGAAAGGTCATGTCAGCGGGAGAGGAACAGATTAAATTAGCATCAAATTAGACATGGAAAGTGAGTTCTGTCAAAATCATCACAGCGCTCAGCACAATTAGAATATGTTAATTATGCATTTCATTAAGGTAGTGCTCTTTGAATGCGAGATGAAATGTCAGTGGTGTAGGCATCCGAAAAAAGGAAGATTGCCAGGCACAACTTTCTCTAGACAATGTGTGACACCTTCATTAACATCAAGAATCACAAGTCTGTCTTGACTTTTTTGTAAAGTATTAAACCGTTAACTGTTTGCTGGCACTGCGGGAGGGAGAGCTGAGGCAGGGCCCTCTCCCTGGGCTCTAGCCCCTGCCCAGCCCTGGGCACCTCTGCTGGGCACTGCCACAGGGGCTGGCACCAAATCAACCCCAGCTGGAACTGCCCTGCAGGCACTGCTCAGGGGGGGCTGAGCCACAGAGAGAGGAGGGGGTGACAGAAGGAAGGGATGGAAGGAGGGGAAAGGGTGGAAGAATTTTATTTTGCCTCTAGTTCCAAGATATAATCAACCTAAAGGGGAGAGCAAGGGAGAGAAAGGGAAAAAAAAGGCAAAAAAAAAAAAAAGCAGAGATTTGCAAACCTACATTTGACAAACCCTAATTTGGGAAATTATTTTGTATATCAAACATCTTTGATTCCTAATGATGAGCTGTTTTTCAAAGAGAAGAATGATCCCTGGTGAGCTTAGGAGGGAAGTGGAGCTTCATAAAACACTACTTATGGGCTTTATTAGATGTCCTATCAGATGTCAGGTTCATGGAGAATTAAGAGAAATTACACACTTTCTAAAACATGAGAAAACAGCCAACTTCTGGTGGCTTGCTTGGATCCTCCTGGGGCCCAGGGCTGGGGGAGAGTTTCAGACAGCCAAGATTTCTAAAGTTCCCCTCACTTGGGTTTCCTTGCCTGAGTGAGGGTAGAAAAAAGATTTGCAGTTTGCTCTGGAAGGAAGGGGCAGTGCCTTGCAGAGCCCTCCAGCACCAGGCAGTTTAAACTCCTGTCCTTGGGCTCCCTTCATCTCCACAACCCACAGAGCTTGCGCTGTCTCACTGCCATGGGTGACAACAGGGACAAACAGGGGCTGCCCAGCATCGAAGAATCCTGCAAACCGTGCCTCATCCCCAAGAATTTCGTTTTAAGCCCTTAGAAATGACAAAATCCCCTCACTTTAAAGGTAGAAATTGACTTTGTGGCACCTCCACCTTTCCTTTTGTTGCTTCCAAGGATGTGGTGGAAATCACCCTGTCACGATCTCTGTACTTACAGGGCAACACCCTGAGCCTGCCACGATGTGCAGCCCAAAAAATTGTTCCAGAGTGCCTTGTGAGAAACAAATTTAATGTGTACAAAGATGCTGTGCCCACAGAACACGGCACACGTGGTACAGGGATGTGCAGACCCTCCCATTCTTGGTACAGATGTAGAACAGGCACCTGGGTGCCCACCTGGGCTCTTGTAAAGCAATCTCCCACATGAACATCTCCATGTCTCACCCCTCTGTTTCTCTCCCTGGCTACAAACTCCAGCTCTGTGCTGGCATTTGAAACACTAAAGGACTGAGAAAAGGGTTAGTGGGACTTAGGGGAAAAAAATCAGCATGTTTTTAATGAGCTTTTCTTTGGTTTATTGTGGCTTTTGTAAATCCTCCCCGAGAATTGGAAGTTGCCAAATCTCCTCCCCAAAGATGCACCCTGGAGCTTCCAGTGCCCCCAGGACCCATTGGAACAGCACAGGTTCCAGTGGAGTCAGGAATGCCAGTGGGTGAGCAGGAGCCAGAGCCCCCTCCTGCACACTTGGCTGGCCCTGCAGCTCTCTGGATCTGTTTGCACGGGAGCTGGAAAAAAGAGATCTTTATCACCTGAAAGCACAGCTCTGCTCCCAGAGCAAGGCTCTGAGGTGCTGTTGGCTCTGTCAGCAGCTCAGAGCAGGACTGGGATGGCCTGGGGGGCTCTGGGCTCTCCGGGTGTCACACACGTGTGACAGCCCGGCCTGCTCAGCCTCATGAAAACTCCTCTTCCTCCTGGAAAAAGCTTTCCTGGAGAAATCCCTCCAGGTGAGAGGCTGCAGTGAGGAAGGACATCCAGGGGCTGAATCAGTGCCACAGGGCTGGGCAGAGGGGCTCTGCTTGCACAGCCCCCAAACCACGAGGTGGCTCTGGCTGCTCCCCCTTGATGCCAGCAAATTCACTCTCAGGTCCATCAAAAACCCCAAGACAATTCAGGGCACAGACAGAAAATGGGCTCTGCCCTAAGGCAGCCCCTGGTACCAGCATCTCTCATCTTCCTTTGTGTGCCTGCCCCAACATTTATAACCACAGCCCAACATTTATAACCACAGCCCAGCTCGGGGCAGGGCACAGCTTTACTCACACAGGAACAGGAGCTCTGGGATAAATGGGATCTAAGTATACCTATGGGCATTCCATTCAGCGTCCAAAGTATTAGCACTAGCATCTGGCTCAAAAATAAAAAATCAAGTTCTTGAAAATGAAAAAGAAACAGTCTCCACCTGGATTTCTAAGAATTGCCCTGTTTGTCCCAAAATTAAATGTATAGCTTTGCCTTACAGTGGGATTTTCTTGTTGGTTGTTTTTTTTAAACACCTAAAAACTTTTCTTCAAAATGTGAATTCAGGGTTAAACCCAGAAAACATCATCATTAACCTTGACAGAACAATTTCTGGGGTCTGTGGGCAAACTGCATTTCCCATCTGGACACTCCTGGGCTCCAAAATCTTTGCTCACCCTTGGCTTAACACTTCTTTTGTAGTACCAGGGATCTGATCATATGCTCTGCTTCATCATTTATATGTCAGCATGACTGCTGGGGTTAGAGGGCTGTAAATTAACATAATTGAATGGTGAATCCAGCTCATTTATTTCAACTTTCCATCACAATGGGAGGAAAAATAAAAAGCTAAAAGAAGTTTTAACCATGGACCCTCAAAAATTAGCTTTCCACCTTTAATGCACATTGAAATCAGAGCTCCTTGCTGTTGAAAATATAGAATTAAACCAAAGCTGCCTCCTGTCCTGGTGAAGGATGGATGTTAATGGATTATTTTTGGAAGGAGGAGTTGGGCCATTTTGTCCATCTAATGATTCCCATAAAAGGCAAAATATTAAATAGAAATATGTCCACAGGGACCTCACTCGCAGGTTTAACCAGGCAGCTGCAAACTTTGCCACAGCATTTGCCTCAAACACTTTGATTCACTCCACTCCCAAGCTGGGAAAATCAGTGTAAAGGCCAGGCAAACACTTTTCATACTGAAAAGAGAGAAGTGAAAGGTATGGAAAGGTATGGAAAGGTATGGAAAGTCCTTCTTAGGAGCTGTTTTGTTACATGAACAATTTACCACTGTACATTTACAAATGTTCATGTCTATTCCAGGTATTTCAAGAATTTACCTGGAATATTTCATTGTTGTCATTAGGTTTTTTTCCTTTATTTTTTTCAAAATCTGAAAAAACAATCAATGAAAATTTGTTTTGGTCCTTTAGAAGTGTACAGGAAATGTCATGAATTTAATGTTTTGTTTCATATTACAGGTTTTTATTTCATTAGGATGTTATCAACTGGAGGTTGTGTCCTCCAAAACTACACTGAACCCATAATGCCAAACAGAAAAATGAGCACCAGAAATTTCCAGGAATATCTTTACATGATAATATTTGTTTGGACTGAAAATCTACTTTTAAACAGAACAAAAATACCCGATTTTCTACCCTAATTTCATATAAACACCAACTGGGCTGTCTCAAATTAAACAGAGTGCCTCAAATGTAGTTTCTATTAGAGAGAAACCTCTTCAATTTGTTGTGTCCCTGGCAGAAAAACATTCTCTTGTCCTCAGCCTTGCAGCCACCCCATGGGTTGGAGCAAAGGAAGGGAGACATGGCCTCTGCTCCTGGGCTGTCCCCATCTGGCTCCAGGTGATCAGAGATGCCACTGCTCGAGCTGGAGGCAGAGCTGGGAAGGGCTCCCAAGATCCAGGCAGAGATTTACATCTATAAATAGTTATTTTAAGAAAACATCTCATTCATTTCCACAACTGTGGCAGCCCTCTTTAAATTCAGTAAACTGCTCTGCCCTGTGGTGAGGGAGATGACAGAAGAATTCCAATCAGGACAAACATAATTGGTTAATCAGAGTTTAAGGAAAATCCTCTGCTTCCTAATAAGAGCTGGGATGCTGATTGCCAGAGCCCTGCACGGGATGCACCTGCAGCTGAGCTTGGCACCAGCACAGCCCAGGAACTGCAGCTGGAGCTCAGGAGCGGCCTGGAGCTGAGTCCTGCCCCATACCCAGAGCAGGGACACCCCAGAGCCTGCTCAGACACCCAGGGGGCAGCAGGAGCAGCCCGGGAGGGGATGGAGGCACGAGGAGATTCGGGCAAGGATCAGAGCGGCCACAGGTCACTGGAACTGCTGGGGCCACCCAAAGCAGGGGAGCCTGGGGAACTCCCTTTAGGGCAAGCTGACACAAAGGCATTGGGAGAAGGCATCGGGTTTGTGGGATGGCACAGGCACAGCACAGAGGTGCCAAAGCACAGCACCGTGCCAGGAGCACACAGTGCCCTTGAATCCAGCAGGCAAACAGAGCCAGGGGGGACCTTTACCCCTTGGACCCAGCTGGAGTCACCAAAATGACCCGTACAAAGTGCCAGAGCCCCTCTGGTGCCAGGGGCTGCTGTGGCAGGGCAGGCTGGGGGCTCTCCCCACAGCCCAGCAGGCCCTGCAGGAGAACAAACCCCTCTGTGGGGCTCCCGGGCCACGCTCCCCACACCTGCCCTGCTCCCAGCAGCCTCCCCCACCACGACTGCTGTGCCCCTGCTGCCAGGCACCATCCTCTCCCTCCCGGGCTGGGGATGGGGATGTTCTCCTCAGCCAAGGGCAGCTTCCCTCAAAGCCACTTCACAAACAGCTCAGAGCCGCCCTGGACTGTCCTTTGGGCCATGTCTGTGCTTGGGGACACAAAGGAGCCTTTAAAGTTCCTCCTGCAGCCATTCAATGCTTTCCATCAGGAGAACATTCCTGCTAATGAATGATTTTGTCAAGCCCTTCTCTTTCACTGGAGTTCACACTGATGCAGGACACTTGACCTTATTTTTTTCCCCTCCTTTGAAAACTTTTTTTTCACCTTTCCAGTGGAAATTAGATATTTGATTGAGGTAATCTTTCAGTAGAAAGGTATCTCCCTGCCAGAGAAGCTTTTCTTAACTTTTCATCCAAACATTCAAATCTCAGAAGTCTGGTGTTGAGGGGAAAAAGTCTGTAAGTAATAAATTTTCTCATTGGAAACTATTTTTTTTTTTGTAAAAAATAGCCATGTAAATTAAAACAATTTTCAAATGCCCCTCCTGACATGCAGACATGTGGAGCACACACAATATACCAGTCCTAAAGTGTCTTTGCAATAAAATCTCCCTCTAATCCAGCTCGATGTAGCAGCTTCCAAAGGGCAGTTAATCCTGCTCTGAAGAACAGAAAGCACTCAGGAGTGCACTTGAGAAACTGTTGGGAGCTTCCATCACCTTCCCAGCCAGGAGCTGGGTCTCGTTTTAATAGAATGTTATTATTTTACTGCTAAATTTGGTCAATAGCTGAAGCAAGGCTGAGGAGGAGCTGCCTCTCATGCAGGGATGCCCACCCAGCAATCCCAGCATCACTCAGGGCTCCTGGGAAGCTGAACACGTCAGGTCCTTTCAGCTCCATGGCAGAAGGTGGATTTCCAACCTCCAAGTTGTTTTTGTGGCCTCCTCTGAGTTTCCTTTAGAATATTCTCAGGTACTCCTGGAACGTGGGGGTTTCACATCAGGACCTCATTAAAGCTTCATGGAAGAAGAGAATCTGCTCCTGGTTTGCTGGTTTTGTTTGTTTGATTAGTAATTTATTATTAATTTGGATTTGTTTGATTAGTAATTTATTATTAATTTGCTTTTTACACAATCATTGCACTCTGAAGCCAGTGGAGGTGGCTGCCTACCTCTCTCTCTACCTGGGCCTTGGAGTGTTTGGAGCCACAGCTAAAACCACATGCTCTGTCCCCACAGGGTTTGCTTCATTTTAGATGAATTCTGTTGAGCTGAAGCCCCTTAACCTGAAAATTCCAGCTGCTCCTACCTTTTGTTCTGGTTTTTCTCTGCTCCACAAGCCCCAGGTCCCCTTGAGGCCCTCCCCAAGTCCATTTCCCACCTTTGCTTGGATCATTGGCACAAACACTGGATTATTGTGAACAGCTCACCCAGGGCTCCACTGATGAGTCAGGATTAAAGAATCCAACAATAAAAATCACATAACGAGGCCAGACAGCAGCTGGACTGAGCAAAATGCCCTGGAGAAATCCAGGTACATTGCACTGTCCCAGTTCCCTTTCTGGAGCAGAAATGCAATCCCGTCAAGAAGACAGAATGTTTATATGACAAGATTTGTATTCCTTCCTGCTGGCTGTCATGAATTGTATTTTACCCTCCAATTCTTTGTTAATAAGGTTTGGGGTTAATCATGATGTTTTACTTGGGATCAGGGTCAGACTAAGTGGTCTGCTGCTCTCTGGAACCTTTTAAAAGTACAGGTTAGAGGTTGATAAGCTCTAAGGGACATTTAAGGTCCTTGGAAGAATGATTTCCCGTAGTAAAACATCAAAAGTGAAATCTTGGTGCTGCTGAAGTAGATGGGAAAATTCTGATTTGCCTCAGTAGTGAAAGATTTCACTGAAAACTGTAAGGCTAAAAAAGTAACTGAAAATATGAACACTAAATTTAGCTTAACACTAAAAAAGAACACTAAATGGCAAGTGCTATTTTCCTCAAGATCCTTCCAGCTGTGAAATAAAATGTCAAAATTTTGGTGGAAACCAGAAAAAAATAAAAAAGAGTTGAAAATCCAATTTCTCATTGAAAAATGCTTTACATGGCAAATTTTCAATCAGGGGAATTTCTACTACGGTCTCTGAGCATCCCAGTGCAATTGCTGCCTGAAGAGTCTGCAGTCCCTCACACAGCAATAGATACCCCACAGCTCTGGGTCTTACAACTCCCAAACTGAGGCCACTTCCCAAGAGTTTTTGATCCACAGAAATGTTTGTCATCAGCTAAAACCCAACCAGAACAGCCATTCCAGGCTCTGAATCAGAAGAAAAGGTAATTTGGAGCACAATATTAAAAGAGAGTGCAAAAAGGAAAAAGAGAGAAAGAGGGAGGAGAGAAAGAGGAGAGAATAAAGCGGCTGGAGTGATTATTTATGAGAAATTAAAATACTTTGAGTGATACATGTTCCACACATTTGCTCAGTTTCACTGAATGTTCTCCAGCTGCTGGAATAAGAGACATTTCACCTATAGAAATTTGCTTGAATATATTTATACCAACATATATCAGCCCATATTTATATGCCTATATACACCCATGGGTTTGGCTGAGGATTTTTGTGAGATATCACCGGGATCACCTTCAAAAAAAAAAAAACCCTCTACAGCAAAACATCTGCACTTGCTATTGCAGATACAGACACCCAGGAGAGCATAAATTTCCCTGAGTAGATGTATTGTTTTACCATTTATTTCCTCACTTCCTCAAAATGCCTGCTCATCTGAATTTCCAATATATGAGCTGTATTTGGTGTGTGCACGGTTCCCCTTCACTACACCAGAGCAGATTAGTGCTCGTTGCCTCTTTCCTTGCTTCTCTTCAGATCGTTACACATGACAAAACAACTGTCCTAATTACAGCAAGTGTTCCCAGCTCTGTCACCGTGACAATTACTGCAATGAGGGCTCAATATCTGCAGCAGACAGTAAAGTATTACTGCAGTTGTGTTTGATAGTGCTCAATTGTCCCCTGGAGGATTCTCCCGAGCAGCTTTTGCCGTGGGGTGAGGCTCCCCCCGTGCTCTGCTAACAGGGTTCAAAAGGTGACACTGGGGGTGACCCGGGCTGGGCTGGGGAAAGGCACAGTTTGGGGGTCCAGAGGAGCACTGGGACACAGGGGTGGGGTTTTCCTCCTCTCGCTCACAGCCAGAGTGGCTGCACCACACCTTCCGAGTCCCCACGGCACCGGGAGGAATTCTGGAGACATTCCCTCCTTGCCCTGCTTGCACCTGCAGCCTGACAAGCTGATCCTGCTGCAGAAGGGGTTAAAGACCAGACCCAAACCCATCCCCTCCAAAACCACATCCCCGTGTCCCTCAGGAGCCCCAGAGCTGCTGGCACAACAGTGGTTGCCCTGTTCCTGGAGGATTTCTGTGTCTGTTTGTTTGTTTGTTTGTTCGTATGAGCTGCTTCAGCCAGACCCTCCCGCAGACCCCCAGGGATGGCCCTGCTCTGACAGCCCCTCCCCAGGGACGTTGGACACCTTTAACCCCACTTGTCTCCCCTGTCAGCCCTGCAATCCCAGCTAATCACACAAGGGATTTTAGCTCTTTCCAAAGGCAATATCTTGACCTACACCCCACTCCCTTCATCCTAAGTGATGAAGCTGATGTTCTCTGCATTTATAGTCCATTATGTTCCTGAACTTGATTCACTCAGATGTTCTCCTTTTAAACCCCATAAACAATACAGAACCAGGAGCTGTGTAACCATCTCACTTGACCAGAAACAGGAATGCAGGGCCCTAATATTGAATATTGATCATGGAAGGCTAATGCTGCCACAGTTAACTTGGCATGACCTGACCAGTGTACTTAAAGTCTGGATTTCTAATTTTCCTTGGCCGGGGATAAAGCAATATCTTATTTACCAGATAACATCTTTATTATAAGCATCTTGCACAGCCTTTCCACTTCAGCCCACATGGGTTTCTTCTGCTCTTGGCATGGATCAATGAAGTCAATATTTCTGACTGCAAAGCTTTGTATGACTTACACATATTTAAAAGGATAAATCCCAATCAACAACTCCTCTGCTTGAACATAACCATTATAATCCTTATCTTTGATCCTTTGGGCTACAGCAAGCAGGGAAAGGAAGGAGTACATCTCTCCAGCTCTCAGGAAATAGTTATGATGACAGCAGGAGATAAACAACATTGCCTGGCTTTGCTGGCTGGAATTTCTCCAGCAAAACCAGTAAGTGGTGCTACAGTTTCATGCGTCCAAACTGGCCAGCAAGCCCTCAAACTGGTGTGACAACCCCTGAGCTACCAAAATGTGCAACAGCCCTGCAGCCAAGCTCCTGAGCCTCTGCAGCTCTGAGACTTACAGGAGATTTGTTTCACACAGGGGAAGCCGAGGCCCATCAGAAGAACCTCTCCATGATGATATTCCCATCAAAGGGAGGGGAAAGGGTCACAGCCACAGCTCCATTTAGCA
Organism: Molothrus aeneus; assembly: GCF_037042795.1. Lineage (NCBI taxonomy): Eukaryota > Metazoa > Chordata > Aves > Passeriformes > Icteridae > Molothrus > Molothrus aeneus. Next base: position 13,545,337 of record NC_089662.1, read on the forward strand.
CAACTCAACTTCTTTACCAGATGAGATGAAGTTCCATAAATCAAGCTGGGGATCTGCCTAAGTTATGTTTAGGGAGTTGAATTTAATCACTCTAAGGCTTGCTTTAGTCCTGTGAATTTCAAATGCTACAACCAGCCTTTCTTCAGCATATGGAGGCCACAGAAGCACATTTCAACAGGAGGGTTTCACTTTTGAGGGTTAAGTTGTTGGCCAACCCCACATTTTGCTGCTACACCACCAAATCCCACTAATACAGATGCAGCTTGTTCTGCCAAAAGAGTGGTTTTAGCAGTTTTTACTAATTCCCTAAATGAAATAAGCTTCATCAGCAAAATCACTTTGGTTTAGTACAGCTGAACCTGGGCTGAAGGTTGTACCAACATAGAAGTCCTATAAAAAAATAAAAGGAATGACAACCCTAACCAAAATTATTGTGCTGACAACAGGTTTTACTGACTTCAGAGATCCTTTGGAAAAAAAATTTACCAGAAAAGTCAAGTAGGGAAAAGAGAAAGGCAAACAGGGTGGGAGGGCAGGGAAAAGAATGAAAAAAGGATTCCTTTTGGCCCAGTAGTCAAAGTATTTTCTGAAGTTCTTGCTTTGCTCTGGAAACAGCCAAACAACTTCAAAAGGCGTGTTTGTTTTATTGAGAGATCTCCGAGATCTTTTGATTTGGTGCCATGTGTCCCAGTCCTGCTCACCCCAGTCAGGCTGAGCCAGCTGAGGTCAGAGAAGCTCCTCCATGGGAAAAGGACACGAGGAGAGGAGCAGGCCCTTGTCCTCAGCAAGGCTTTAATCAGAGCTGAAACCCCAAGTGAGTGTTTGCCAAAAGGGGCAGCAGCAGCGCACAGGAAAAGCTGCCCCGCTCTTGGTTTGCAGGAGGCAGAGCCAGGCAAATCCACTCGGGCTCCTTTGTTCAGCCAAGGAGGGAACAAAACTGCAGCAACTGCAACTGGCATTAGTTTTGTTCTTTTTTTTTTTCTTTTAAGTGTCTCCATTTCTCATAGAGTTTACACTTTTATAGGCAGAAAAACTTTCTTTTCTGCGGAGAGCTTCCAAAATGGTCTGTGCTAAAGTTATTTCACACATATTACACTGACACTTTCCATACTATGCAAATATCAGCATCTTAACATTGGGGCATCTCCTCAGTATTTGCATTTATAGCAGACTTTGGAAGATTGAGTTATAAAAAAAGAGGCTGTCTTTGAGTCATGCTTAGTCTAAACTGCTCAACGAGGTAACAGTTTGCAAAACTGCAACCATAAACCAGATAGTCCTCGAAAAAAGAAAAAAGAAACAGCAGAGAGAAATAAAATTGTATGGACATCTTGTGCAGAGATTATTTCTTAATGTGTGGATGTAAAGTACCCAGCAGAATGGATGTTTCTGCTGCCTTTGGTTCCCACTGCAATACAAACCATTAGAATAATTTATCACAGAAAACCTCAGACCTGAGACGAGGGAGGGAGTAGGGGCTGCAGAGTGAAAAGCTCTCCTGACCTAATCTCTGTTCTTATGCCCAGGAAGGAATTTCAGTGCTGGAGCTCCAAAGAACAGCAGCAAAAGTAAAAATAATTCTGGTTGATTTTCAACTCCACTTCTTTGGCCTCTCTCTCCCCATTAATTGGGAATTTTGGCAGATCACAGAGCCAATCAAACAGGTTTTGTCACCAGTGTTATTTTGCCTTAACAGGATGTTATGGCCTCAGAAACATTCCTGATGACACAGAAAAACGTTTCCCCTCTGGTTTAAACACCCAAATGATTGTTGATCATAAGGACGTAACCCAGCAATGCTCATGAGCTGCACAGACCAAGTTTTTTGTAATGCAGGCTTTTCTCAGAAATTAATTTATGAAAAAGGCTGCCTGAATTGAGTAGGAACTTTTACATTTCTTTCAGGGTCTAAAAACAAAACAGAAGGGAGAAAAAGAAGAATAAAGCCACACTGCCTTAGCAAAGCATTGCTCAGGCCAGGGTCAGACACAGCTCTCTGCAGAGGCTCCTCTTCCATTAAAAAAAAGAAAGAAAAAAAAAAAAAAAGTGATTTTTGAGCCATAAATTACAGAAGGAAGGTAAGGATTTGACAAAGGAAACCAGACTCTGCTTAATTTTAAGGAAACGAACATTTTCAATAAACCTGATAGATCCTGGCCACATGTTGAACATCATGCAAGGCCCTGCTTTTCTATAGCTGCAATAAAATAAAAAATCCAAAGTGCTTTTCTGGAGACCTGTTGCAGACAATGCTCCCTTCTGGCAACGCAGCCCCCGTTCCTGCTCCCTCCCACACGTGGCATGTGCCTCTGTGTGTGTTTGCAGATGCACTTCTCGCTCATTTTTATTTATTTGCCTCAACAGCGTGGGCAGAAACTGAATCCAGAGATTTTGGCTCCTTTAGCTCTGCAGCTCTTTTATCTCATTCCTGAGCCTTCCTCACAAGGAGCTGGGATGGTGCAGCCACGTGACTTTGGGTGGAATTAGGGAAAAAAGAGAAACTGAACTTCAGGAGGAGACCCCACTCTGCCCATGCCTTGGGCTGCACCTCAAAAATTCCAGGGTGTCATTTCTGAGAGGCCCCAGCTCTGATCCAGGCAATGTCATTTGTAGCAAACTATTAATGGAGAACAATGGCTTGACCCAAAACTTATTAAAATAGACATCATGAAAAATATCTGGGAATTGAAAAGCAGAAGAGAACCAGTGGTTGTAGAAACAATAAAAAAGGCTTTGAAAATGCCCTAAAGCCAAATACATATTTTCAAAACTGCAAGTTTTATCCATTTTTTTCTTGAGAAAAAAAAAAATCTCTCTATGACCTTAAGGCACAACAAATATATTAGGCATAGATCATTTCTAAGTGTTTTTGGCCTTTGTTAGGAAAACATCAATTTTTGCTGTTTGCAAGTACTTTTTCTGGCCACACACAAACCTCCTGCCTCACCCCCAAATGTCCTTTTGCTTCTTTCCTTATTCTTAAATGCCACAACTTTTGAAAAACACCAATGTTGCAAACACTCAGGTAAGAGAGCCCGGGGACGCTGCAGATCAGCAGAACAGAGCCAGGCCAGAGCCAGGACAGCTGTGACCCAGTGGGAGGGCAGCCAGCCCCTCGCCAGCCCTGGAAACTCGGGGAGGGCAGAGCCAAGCTCCCAAACCTGCTCTCCCTCCAGTGCCAGCACAGCCACCCGGCTTTGGGCTGCCTTGGAGCATCAGCACAGCAAACCTGCCCAGAACACCACACAGAACTGCCCAAAAAGTACCTTCTGCACTCAACTCCTGCCACAATCAGAGTTCTGATTAACAACAGGATGAAAAACGTGCGTAGAGTTGTCCAAAAAAGGCTGAGGTTGAAATAGGTGAAAGCCAGTTCTTAAATACTTCCAAAGTTCTCAAAATGAGCCACTTCTGGTCCATTTTTTCCTAATCATAGTCATTCATCATTCACCTTTTGGGTTTTAGGGTGAGATTCTCTGTTTTCAGCAAGGCAAGATTTTAGAGGGCACACAGTAAGGGGATTGTTGTGTCTGGGGCTGCTCCTCAGGGCTGGGGTTTCCCAAATGTTCCTTCTCCTGCTGGATGGCCCTGGCAGAGGCTTTTGCACAAACCAGCCCCAAATCTCACCTCAGAAATGCTGATTTGGTGTAACTTTGATCAGCACCAATCACATCTGGAAGCTTCCAGCACAGCACATCAGTGTAACAGCTCCATCCCAAAAAACCCAACCTGGCTTTTTCCAGGCAAAAATCCTCATGGCTGCTCACAAAAAACGAGTCAATCACCTTCTTCAAAACCATCAACAATCAGGCAGGAGCTGTGCTCCTGCGCCCCACACCAACAGATTGATTGGCTCCAGCTTAGAAACCACAACAAGAATACATCAAAACTGCCCAGGAGTCCCATTTAAATCAGAAAACACGATATCAGAGCTCAGAGTGAGGCTTACCAGGGCTCCCAGCGAGGGCACCAACTCTGTTCTCCACGTGAGAAGCAGGTGCAGCATTTTTGGCTCAGCCCTTTGCCCAGGATAAATAAATCCCCCATCACACCCGGAATCTTTAACATCTGCTCAACAAAAATCAGAGGTTTTTTTGAAGGGCTATGTAAGCACAGTAGGGAAAAGGAGCAAAATTCCTAATGGGAGAGATTCCTTCTGTAAATACCTCTCAGGAAGAGAGTGGAATACAAAGCCTTCAAATGGCCAAAACATAAATAAACTAACACCCTATAACCACTTGAAATTGTCTTTTTAAACATTTTAAATACTGCTGATGAGCTTCAAATGGAAGAAAACATCAGCCTTCCAAGAAAAAATACACTTTTCCAAAACCTGTTTGTCTAATAGAGAAGCTGCTTCTCTAATTAAGCAATTAAGGCTCAGCAAGGCAGACGTTATTATCACATAAAGGTCATTTCAAATGAAGAGGAGCTGAAAAACGCTGTTGTTGGAGAGTTTTGTGAATGGTCTCCTTATGAAGGGGTTTGATGGGAGCTGAGACTCGCTGTAGGAGCGTTTGGAGTGTGTTCAGCTCCCTGGGAACCGCAGGGTCGGCTCCTGGGGCTGGCTCAGCTCCCGCTGCAGCCTCAGTCCCTCCTTGCCTTTCCCGGGTGAGCCTCAGAGAGCCAAGGCAGGGAAGCCAGGCTGGGTTTAAGGCATGCAAGGGACAGGGCAGTGAGTGCAGCACCATGCTCTGGATCCATCCCCCAGGTGCTGTTAGGGCTGAGCAGCCGTGGGGATGCTGGAACCCTAAAATGCAGCAAATCCCTCATTGTTCCACGGACAGCAAACAGAAAAGGGGATCTGAACAGGTTTAACTGGATCTGATGTGATAATTAATGTCCAGTCAGGGATCTGGGGGAAAGAGGAGGGATGAAACATAAAAACAATTTCTACCTTTATTTTAAGTTCTTTTGACAGATGGGAATATTTTCTGTTATGCTACTTGTGGTTTGGGTAATGAGATTAGGCCTTGCATAGCAGGAAGCAGAATTAACTTTGTTTACTTAAAGTGACACCGTCAGCTTGGAAAATCACATTTCCATCTGAAATGCAGTGCCTACTATCATTACAAATAACCCTTGAGATCATGATAACTAAAGGAGATTAGAAATGAAAAGAACATGTTTCTCCCTCTCTGTCTTTTTATGTTTTTTTAGATAGACTTGGTTCACAGTGTGCAGCTGAGAGCACTCCCTGCAACAGAGTCCCCACATCTCCCTGTCCCTCCCTGTGCCCTGACTGCTCAAGGTGCAGGAGGGAGCAGCAGGCTGGGGTTGAGAGCCCAGCTGGTCTCAGACATCCTGAAAAAATACCTCCCTAAAGGCAACTGGTGTGGCAGGAGAAAAAAAAAAATCCAACATAGCAGCACTTTAAAATGCATTTAACATTGGGTATATGCTGAAATTAAAATAATAATAATAAAAAAAAAAGAATACTGGAATTTGTAGAAGCTGGCTGACTATAAAAGCCCCTTAGCACTGGCCCTTGATTTTCACTGGAAGGGCTCTAAAACCCTGGGTGTCACCAGCTGCTGCATGACACACAGGTGACAGGATGGATCCTTGGGAAGCCATGGAGAGGAGGGAAAGGCTTTACAATAGGACATTTCCTACAGAGCCAGCTGAAGCACTGGGATGGGCACGTGTTAAACGAGCAGGCTTGCACACCCACCAGGGAAAACTGGCAGGGGAAGGGGTGTCCTGAGTCCTCCCTGCTGTTCCTGCAAAAACCATCCCAGATGGGTGGCAACCATCACAGAGAGCTGGAGATGAGCACCCCGAGGCTGTCCCTGGTGCTTCTCCCTCCTCTGGCAGCCAGAGCCAAGCACGGGACTTGTGCTGGTGGTGTTGCTGTGCTGTGACCCTGGCAGTGCTCACCCAGGAGGAAATGCCTCCTCTCTGGCACAGTCACTGCTGCTTCACGTCAGCAAGAGTGACAGGTAAAGAGAAAAATCTGGGCCCAGCACAGAGATGGATCCAAAATACATAAATAACCAATTAAGAGAAAATATTAATAAAAATATTGTAACAGATCCCAATCTGCTGCTGAGTACCAATTGCCAGTAATAATCTCTATGGTAACTGAACTCTCTTTGGCCTCTCTCTGTATGCAACTAGTGTTTTATGTTTTGGTTTTTTTTTTCCCTTCCCCTATTTTCATGGAAAGTTTTCAAAACTGGTTTAAATATTATGATATTTTCCTCTTCAAGTGCTAACTGGGAGAAGTACTGACTTTGTGGCAGTCTCTAAGCAGATTTTCCCTTCCTTACGTGACTGCCTTAGAGGTGACTTTTGGGAGGCCACGGACTGGAAGCTCTGTTCAGACACAAAACAGGTGAGGGAGGTTTTCCAAACCTAAGAGGTTAAGGAACAGATAAACTGATGGGGAAGAAAGAAAAAATATACTATGTAAAGATGTTTCTTTCAGTAGCTGGGGAAACTCTGCCTTTTTTTGGTGTTTTTTATTGTTTCCTGGCTGCACTTGGCTCTTCTTGCCAGCTGCTCTCCTGTCATCCCAGCAGCATTTCTGAGCTCTGGGTGCTCCCCTTTGCCAGCCTGCTCCTGCTTTGGCTGCTGCATCCAAAGGAAGGCATCACCTTTGGAAGGAGCACCACTCAGCAAATATTTGTTGTGTTACATCACAGATGAGCAGGAAGGTTTGAAGGGAGGACACACAGGATCCTGTGGAAACTGTTCCCATGTGCACCTGTAACACCCCGGGGTTTTACTCAACTTCTCCTCACTATAGCACAAATAATTATAACACAATTTTACAGTGGAAGTATCGGACCTTTATTCAATCTGGTTTTTTTAACTGTAACTCTGTTATGGCAAAAGATCCCAAATGAGAGAGTTTGGAATTAGATGTGACCACTGAGTGAAGAGATGATCTTGAATTCCATTTTGAAAGACTTCAGAAAGGGCCATGTGAGCAGTGCTCTCTCTTTCCCTTTAAAGCTCAGATTTCTTTTTAGAGACATAGAACATTTGGGTGCTGAAGGATCGTGCAAAATCCCTGTGGAAGTTCATGTTTGGAGGTGCTGGATAAATCAGTCATTCTGCAACTCTTGCTCCTTTATACAACAGCCCAAACCAAGACCTTGAAGCTGAAGTTGTGGAGTGGTCTGAAAAGATGGAGCTGGATTCAGATCCAGATCTGAATTTCCTAGTGGTTGCCTGTCTTCCATCTGTTTGTATTTGGATGTCTCTTAGGATATAAGCAGCAGTTCTGGAGTGTCACACATGAATAAAGTGGATAATTATAAAATTAAAAGATATAACGTGCTTCTAAGGGAGATAAGACTACAATTAAAGAGTATAAACAAAGCTGAGTCTGATGTTCAGACTGATATATTTATTCATTAAATATAATAACATAAACAAGACTATTAACTGTCATATTTTAATGATACTGTACCCTGCAAAACGTACTCAGGAAAAAGTCCTATTGACTTCAATAGCAATGCCACATAAATTTAAATCATGGCTGCAGTAAAACAAAATGTCATCATTCTTACTGAAGATTATTTGCTGTAAATATCCCAAAATGTTAAAAAAACACAAACTGTAACTCACTGAACTGAGGCTGAGCTCAAATGTTTTATCTGTAAATCTGAAGCAAGCCAGTAGGCAATGCAGAAACCTGTTCCCCAGATAACTGAAATTCAGTAGTCCCACGAGGGGAAAACAGCCAGGCAAAGCTGCTGTCTATCCCATGTCTTTCTGGAAAACACTGGACACATTTTTGCCCAGGAGATGGTAAAAATTGGGCAAATGTCACTTCATATCAGCAGTGTTAAGATCAGATTCTGACCTTTTTAAATATTGTTAACAGTCAGCAAGAGAGGAAGCCTTACAGCAAAAATTTCTCTCTGGAAAATATGCAATAACTTGCTCGGGGTATGTAAAAAGCCAGTCTGGAAGGAGAAAAAGGGTTTCAAGAATTCTCCCTTGCTGCAACAGCATCAGTGCCAAGAAGATGTAAAATGGGACCACATGGAGACACAACAATTCATCCCCCTTTGCATCCCCTGCTCACGCGGGGCACCAGGCAGGGCAGAGGCAGCTCTGGTGTGAACAGCACAAACAGAGGTGACCTTCCAAGGGGCCTCAGCCCAAATCTGTGACCTGCACTGAACTGTGAATGATGATGTCAAATGTTTGCTCGCAGAATTAAATTCCCTGGCGTTCGCCGCACGCTCAGCGTCACTTGAAGTGCCGAGAAAACGAGCGCTCACTGTGCCATGACAAAGGCCATTGGTTGCCTCTTTACTGAGCCTGATACATATGGTGAAAACATATTGACTAATTACTTGCCATTTTCAAAAACTGAAACCACTCCAAAGCCAGGCCCAGGATAATAGAACAAGATAGAGAACGGGGAATAAGGACTGGGAGGACGGGGAGGGGGAAGAGCCCAACTCTGTGACTGCTCATCCCTTATTCAACATCTGCTTTGAAATATGCAGAGGAACAACATCTCCCTGCTCCAAACTGCTTAATGAAAACTGGGAAATTAATGCACCTGATTAGTACAGCTGTTCAAAACAGAGGCTGGCTGAAGTTCACAGACAGAATCAGACCCAGCCTGCTCCCACACAGGAGCACACAAGGCTGAGATTCAGCTCTGTGGTGCTCGGTTTCCCAGTTTTCCAGGATTCTGGGAAGGATTCTCTCTGAATTCTTTCTGGGATTCTCTCTCCCAGAGAGGCAGCAGAGCCCTGGGCCATGGAGATGAAGCACTTGGAAGGAGATGGATTAAAGGGGAGATGGATTGAAGGGGTCGGTGTGGAGAGCGAGTCACTGGGACACAATTCCCGTTTTGGCTTTCCAAACAGCAGCAGTCCCTCCCAGCACAGCCCCTGGCAGGATCCCCCAGCACAGCCTTCACAGGAGCCTTTTTAGTGCCACCTCACTGCCAGCACCTCGGAGCCCTGACAAACCAGTCCACTCAGCTGATGAGGAATCCTCCCTAAGTAGTGGGATGAACGTTTGACAAGTTAATTTCAAGGTAGCTCATGGAGTAGAAGCAACGGAGAGCTACACAACTGTAAAAAAAGAGAAATGTTGCTGGATAAATTCTGCCAGTAATGGATGTGTTACAGAAAATACACTTAAAATTCAAGCTCTTTGTATGAGAAGACAGGCTCTTTGGTTTCCAAGTAGGAATTGTGAGGGCTCGCTGGAGCTGGGGTTAACAGGAGTACAGTTACTGCTATTAGAGTTTTATGATTATGAAACTTATGCTCCTGTATCCCCAATTTAGAAATAATAGGAAATGCCACATATGACTTTTATAAAATCAAGACAATTTATATAGGAAAAAAAAATCAATAATTATTCCCTTTTATTTTTCCTTTAAATCATCCAGATAATAGAAATCAGAGACCTGAATAGGATGCCTAAAGTTAATGGCATTATTAGACAGAGAAAAAAGAAAGAGCGATCAAAAGTTTGACCCATTTACCAAAAAGTTCACAGTCTGTAGAATCTTGCTATTCTACCAGTTGTTATTTTTTTTAATTCCAGATAACTCTCAAACCATGTTTGGAGGTTAGATGTAGTCTTAAGCAGAGACTCAGAGCAATTCTCTATTACATTTCTATCATATGAGAGAGAGTTGCTATTTTAGAAAGACGTAGATAATCTGATATATTTCATAAAAGTTTCAGAAGAAGTTTCATTTTCCAGCTTATAAACTAAAAATAAAATGCTTGAAATGATTGATTTTCCTTTAAGGCAACTGTGGAGCCTGAGTTGATAACACCACTGGTCAAGTCCTAGTAAAACTCCTGGAAGAATTCCCAGCACTTTGAACAGGACCAGGTATTGTTCATATTGTTTTTCATTCCTGTTCTAAGGTAAAAACTTGGGTAGATCATCACAATTTTGCCCCCGTTGCATAAATATGAAGGTTTAACAGACAGGCTGTTCTCCAGGGAGTGGGGAGAATTTTGTTCCACTGACTGCAGGTGTGAAAGCTGCTTTCCCTGCTCTGCTGGAGTTCCACCTCAACTTTCCCCAGAAGCCTGGGGAAACAGCTCAATTCTAAATAAAAGCAATGAACAGAAATCCTATTTTTTTCCCCCATTTTGTTCAAGCCATTCCCTGGGCAGTGGAGCCTTTCCCTGGGCAGCCGAGGAGCCGCTCCCTCTGTCCTGGGGGAAGCAGGAGCGGTCCATCCGTAGGTAATAACAACTTCTTTTAATGCCTTTCTTCTTTCCAAACAGGTTTTTTTAACTTCCTGGCACTTTCCCAGCAGTGTGCACCCTGATGGAGCCCTGAGTGCCGTGCAGGAGGGAGAAGGGAGCTGGGATAACACGTGGGAAGTTCCTTTGGGCGCTCCGTTCCCTCCTGGAGCATCCACAATTTTCGTGGTGTTTAATCCTCAGTACAGCCTTTGCTGCCTCGTCTGCAAAACTGCTCAGTGCAGCCAGCCCAGGGAGCGCCTGCCATGCCTGAGAGTGGCACACAATGGGCTGGGAATGCCTGAGATGCTTCCTGCTCCTGCTTTTCCTATTGCTGAGCACAACCCATCACTCGTGTCACAAGCAGGGGCCGGGAGGAAAGGCCAGTGCATTAAGACAGCACATAATTGTCATCTCTGAGTTTCTGACATTAATCGTTTTACTTAAAGGAGCCAGTGGAATGTTTTGGTTTTTTTGGTCCCCCCCACCTCAAGTGACAACACCCAGGAGATAGTCTGGGTAAAAAAATTATAAAAATAAGTTAAAAAAAAAAAAGACTCAAAATTTTTTGCTAATTAAAAGTAATGTGTTTTCCCATTTTTTGGCAATTTGATAACACAAAACACTTACTTGGGGGCCACAGGGGGAAACAAACTGAGACGGATAAAAAATGTTTTGTGTTCATCCAAGCAAGACTATGTTAATGCACATTATCCCATTAATGCACATCAACATCGGGAATAAGCGCGCCAATGCAAGCAAGAAGCATACACTTATCATCATTTGATAACATGTTTAATGACAGATTGACGGTTGATTTGCAAATGTGAACTGGCATCAATGTTGCTAACTTCAGCTTCTGCCGCCTCCTCTGCTATGCCAGCATATTTATGTGCATAATTTGATTTCGCAGCCACACTGTTAGTACATTTTTAATATTAACTATGCAAGAACAGACAGCCGAACTTAAGTTGCACTGATGGTTTGAGTTCATTAGATTGAAAAAGATGGGCAATGCTGACAAAGATGGAGATGGCAGCACAACATCAAAGAGGCAACACTTAACAAACACACTCCATTTTGAACAAACCGAACTAACACATTTCATGTTGTCGGCTGCAGCAGAGCCCTTATGTACAACAGCAAGGAAAAAATATGCTCCTGCCCTGGGCATGCTGACAGCAGCTCTGCGAGCAGCTCAGCAGGCCCCTGGCCACAGAGCTGGGAGATATTTCACTCATCCTCTGCAGGTAAAGGGCTGATTCTGAGCTGATGGCCCAGTGACAGCAGCGGAACTCGGAGCTGGAGTTGCTCCTGATTTACACTGGGGCGAGGCAGAGCCCGTCCCCATCTCCTCCCAGCAGTGCCTTTCCACAGCTGGGATTCTTTATGATGAATAATAAAGAGATTTGGCTGAGAGCTCTTGCACAAGCAGAACTGAAGTTCAGAGCCCCAGGGCCTCAGGCTGTGAGGGGTGGGATGTCCTTCCCGTGTCATGGACACTCCTGGTGCCTGCCCCTCCTTTGGTGATCCTGGGCAATTCAGTTCTGCTCTGGAGAGAACACGTAGCAGTGAGCTGGGAGGAGAATATTTCATCCTCTGCTCACATTAATGTCTGAGCATATACTGCATCTAGTTTGAATTTGCTTGTTGTGCTGCAATATATAATAAATTCCAGGCAGTGGCTTTATGGTGCACGTTGCAATTTTCAATTTTATGCTACAAACTGACCATCCGCAGGATTCTGACCATATAACCCGAGCCACTCCGTGCAGATGTAACATCAGCACCTCTGAAGCACAGGCAAACCATGATTTAGACACACAATTAGATGGACCAGGTCCTCAACAATTCTCAGCTGCCTGAATTACTGCTGAACAGCCTAATAAACATACAGCACATAGGCCCCTGCTCTGCAGAGCTTTTAAGAATCTTCTTAAGTTTGTCCCTAATCAGCAAAGCAACTCTTACAATTGCTGTTACTCAGAGATTACTCCTGGACAACAATCCTGTGGTGCTTGGACCCCCATGGAGTACTGGACAAGGCCAGGGTCAATAGGAAGCTGTGATTGAATAATCAGCATAAAGTGTTGATTATTGAATTTCATCCTGGAGACATTTGCCAGGCTGGGACACTGAGCAAGGGAGCAGGAAAGGACCTTCATCAATCTTGACCAGGCAGCAGCAGGAGGATTCCTGGGACCCCTGTCCTGCTGGCAGCTCCTGAGCAAATGCCTCCTGCCAGGATGCTGCCCTGGTCTGGCTGGAAAATCTGCTTCTTTTATTCTTTTATTGTCTGCTGTGAAAGAAACCTGAGGCTTTCATTTCAGTAAAACCCCTTGTGGAGGTCTGTGCTCTTTCTGCACAGACACCTGCATTGCAGGGAGAACCAATCCCAGTTCCTGGGCATTGGGCTCAAGAAGCTGCTAAGCAGCTGCACCGTACAGACCCCCAAAACCAGGAATACCTGAGCAATACCCTGGACACCCCTGGCACGTGTGGTTTTGAATCTGCTGGTGCATTAGGGTCTGACTCCCGCAGCAGACTATGAAGGTGCTGCTCTGAGTGCAAGAGGATCTCTCAGAAAGGCACCAAATCATCTCCACCAACACAGGGCACCAGGCAGATCTTGCTCATCCTAGTGAGGACACAAGAGATCTTGGAAGCTTTCTAAAGAGTGAAAAAACTAGAAAAAAATAAAGGAAAAAAAGGGCCAGCAGAGATATGTGTAAGAATGAGGCCACGCTCAGTTTATTTTGTTGTGTTTTAAGATAACAGCAGATTATCAGTGGGCGGCTCAGAGAGGCACCGGAGCAGCAGGGTGAGCCCTGAGAGCTGAGCAGCAGAGGAGGAGCTGGCCAGCCCCTCCCCAGCCTCGATAGCTGTCCTGTCAACAGCCTCGTGCTGCCTCCTCCTCCTCCTCACCTGGGCTGGAGCCACGACTGGGGACAAAGCAATTGGGAGCAAACCTTATCCCAGGGCCAGCAGCTGCGGTCACTGCTCGCTCAGGGCGGTGGGACAAAGGACAAGAGCTGTCTGCAGCTGTGGGGAGGCTGCCCAGCCCAGCCCCGGCCCAGCCCAGCCCTGATGTGCTGCGGGCACTGCAGGGAGGGCTCTGCAGGAGCTCCCAGCGCTGCATTTTCCCTCAGGACTGCCCCGGCTGCTGCTGTGCCTGTGCGCTCCCAGCACTGCCTGTGGGGAGCTGCACGGGACAGAGTGAGAAGGCGACACAGTGGAGGGACCATTCCTTTTCTCAAGTCACAATTATCTCTGCTACCACATTTGTGTCCTCGCTCTTGTCTCCATTTAAGTAAGTTACAATTCTCCCACTCTTGCTACTGAGTAGATGCAGATGCCACTTTGTTCCGTGTGATTTATAGCCAGTAGCTAATGTTCAGTTATAATTCCCCATTTTAGACATGAAAAATAGCCTGTAATGCTCAACACGAGGGCCTCTCAACAATGATATATAATTTAAAAATTAACATGAGGACAGAGGAGCCACGGGATTTTGAACTAGGGACTCTCTCATTCAAAGGTTAAATCTCTACAAGGTGAGCTAAAGGAATTAGTTGAGTTATTAAGTAAATGCCTCTGTTCTATTTTCCCAGCACATTAGCTGTTGCAGCCTTTTCCAGTTCAGTTGTGTTCCGCCCCAGCATGTTCAAAGTGCAAATGCTCGTGGCACTGTGTTCACACATTTGCTTTTTTTCAATGTCAAACAAACTGGAGCTGTTCAGAGCCAAAGGTCAAAGTGGAGGGTCCTTAAGGAAATCTCCTGGGAAATGATGTGATTGCTCTCATGTCTTTATTGTGTATAAAATCAGGCTTCATACGTGGCTCGTCCTTTCCAAGCATCTTAAAGCTATAAATGAGTCATGACTCATTCTTGCAACACCTAAGTTATGTAAGTGGTCTTGCTAATTTACTGGAATATCTTGAATAACTAATCATTTCCAGGATCAAACTCTGAGGCCTTGGAAACCTCTGAGCTCTGAAGAGCTCCTTTAGAAACAGAGATTTTAAATCCCAACCTCACACAATGAGGGAAAAGCAGAGCAGGGGACAGAACCTGCATCACCCGACTGGCTCTGCCAAACTCCAGCCATAAACCCCTCTTTGGGTAAAGCCCAGCAACTCAGAAAACCCAGGGAGAGGGAAAAGAGCTTGGTTCTGGAGAGGTTTGGGAGGTGGCATTCCTTTCCTGCCTGCTTTCTGTTCCCACTGAGGTGCAGCTCATCTCCTCGGTGTCTCCTGCTGCACTTTGCTTAATGGTCTCGCTCCAGCATCAAATATTGTATTTATGGATTACAAATTTATTGACATTTGACATTTGCATCAGCTTTCACCTGATCAACAGGAGCTCTGACTGCCAAAGGGAGCTATTATGGGGGATTTCAACAGCCATGGGAATGCCAAAAATGTCATTAAATCATATCAGAAAAACAATGTGTTCATAGCATTCATACATTTAGTCTTGCCAGTAAATCTTCTGGTTGATGCTTGGACCACCTACTGATGATACTCAAAGAAAAGGAGAAGCAGGGAGAATCGAAGAGATGAATTAAATTAAAACCAAATGACATGACGCCTGGCACAGTGGGATCTTTAATTTTCTACTCTATGAATCCAGAATAAGCAAAAAAAAGCAAAACAAAGCACAGTGGCTTGACTTTCTCTGAGTGAATTCCCTCCATACAGGCAGGGCTTAACTAAATAATCCTGAGTAATGTGTGCACCCCACATTATTGCATGAGATTTGTATGTGGGAGGTGCAGGATTCAGAAAACATATGGCACATGGAAAACAAATGACAGGGTGTGCTTTTACACTCGTGCTGGCTCTACTTATCACTCTTGTTGATATTTTTTTCCAGACATGAAATATGAATGCAGGAACTTTCACCTTAATCTCGTCGGAAAAATATCCAGAGTTATTTTTTTGGTGCATTTGTGATTTACAAGAGGCCACCACATAATTCCTGGGAGTACAGACAATGTTACAAAAAACACGGATCAAATAAACACAATTACCTCCCTCATCGTTTTTTCCTTGGATGACAAACCTGGGTCTTGCACCATGAGAACAGCAAGGCCAACAGATTAGGGCTCCATGGCATTAGGGAGGGAAGTGAGTGGCTGGCCTGGAGCCCACCCACAGCCTGTCTGCGCCTGACCAGCGTAGGGTGAGCTCCTCTGGAGGCTGGTCCTGAGCTGAGCAAGCATGAAGGAAGTTTTGAGTTTGCCCTTTGAGTTGTCTGCTGGAAGAGCAGCGTGTTTACCTCACACAAACACAGGCAGAAACAGGCCATGGTCATATCCCAGAGGGAGGGAATCCTCTGTGCTGTGCCTTGGGATGCAGATGAGGAGTGGGAAAAAGGAAATGGCAGTGTCGTTAATGTAAGGAGAGTGGGCAGCCGTGAGGACACAGTTCTGGTGCCAGCAGCTTGTCTTGGCCCCCCAAAGGAGCTGGTGTGGTGTGGCCACTGCTGTGCTTGGAGCACTGGCAGCTGAGTGGAATGAGGAGTGGCAAAGGCACTCAGGGAATGGGGCAGAGATGTTCTCCCAAGCTTTGGCTGGAAGCAGGACAGAGGTGGAGCTGGATGGAGATATTGATGGAGATATTATTCACCTGAATAATATGTCCCTGTGCAGGTTAATTACAATGCAGAAACCACTTTGTTTTTGATGGGCAGCCACACCAGGGCACCACTGAATGGGCTGGGAACACCCCCAGGTCACCTTGTGGTACAAACCTGGGGGAGTCAGAAATGGGGAGTGTTGGTGAGTTTTCATTAAATGACTGAAACCAGCAGTTTCCCATTGGAGTTGGAACAGTTCTCGCAGAGGAGAGGACAGACCCACCCTGTCTGCACAGAGTGCAGGGAGCAGCTGCTGGCTCTGAGCCCTGGGATCCTCTGCAGTTCAGGCTCCCCAAAGGAGGAATCCCTTCTCCTTCTCCCACACCCCCTCTGCTGTGGAACAGCACAAAGCAAACAGTCCTGGCTGGCCCGGGGAAAGGCTGGTGAAGGGAGGCAGAACCTGCACAGACCCCTCTGAGCTTGCTCTGACACAGTTGCTGCAGGAGGAGGAGTGCAGGGGAACAACCACATCAAAGCCACTCCAGCCACCTCTCCTTTCCTTTCAAAAATGTCACTGCAGCACCCTCCGCTTTCTGAAACAATGTTTATCATTGTTCTTCGATTGTCTGGGGCAATAAATGGTTAGAAATGAGCATATATCACCAGGAAATCTCTGCCTGCCCCTTCCCCCAAGCAGTGTCATAAAAACGTACAAATTCACATTAATAATGAAGTGCATTTCCCCGAGAAGCCACTGTGTATCTCAGGGAGAGCAGGCAAGGTGGCAGTTGCTGCAGAGTTTCCTATTAAAGAGCAGAGCAAATACTCATAAATCTGATGAGGGGCCAAAGCACATGTTAGGGCTGTCTCCCTCTTAATGGAACCTTTTCTGAAATGAAAAAAATATATATCTTGATACATTCAGGGTATTCATTAGACATGACAACCTCCTCCACTCCCCATGGCTCCCTCCCGCTCCTGCCTGGGCTGACCCCCGGCAGAAGAGCTGAGTGCTGGCAGGGGGGGAATTTGGAGGGGAGGAGGAACTGTTTGCTTTTAATAAAGGGATTCTGTAAATTTACTACGATGGACAAGTTCCCTCACGGCCCCGCGTGTCCCTCCTTCCCTCGCTGCAGCCATTCCCGGTGTGTGCCCCTCCTGGGTGACCTGCCATTCCCCACAGCCTGTCCGTCTGTCCATCCAGGGAATGGGAGCACACGGAGCCATTCCCCACAGCCTGTCCGTCTGTCCATCCAGGGAATGGGAGCACTCAGAGCCATTCCCCACAGCCTGTCCGTCTGTCCATCCAGGGAATGGGAGCACTCAGAGCCATTCCCCACAGCCTGTCCATCTGTCCATCCAGGGAATGGGAGCACACGGAGCCATTCCCCACAGCCTGTCCGTCTGTCCATCCGGGGAATGGGAGCACTCAGAGCCATTCCCCACAGCCTGTCCGTCTGTCCATCCGGGGAATGGGAGCACTCAGAGCCATTCCCCACAGCCTGTCTGTCTGTCCATCCAGGGAATGGGAGCACACGGAGCCATTCCCCACAGCCTGTCCGTCTGTCCATCCAGGGAATGGGAGCACTCAGAGCCATTCCCCACAGCCTGTCCGTCTGTCCATCCAGGGAATGGGAGCACTCAGAGCCATTCCCCACAGCCTGTCCGTCTGTCCATCCGGGGAATGGGAGCACTCAGAGCCATTCCCCACAGCCTGTCCGTCTGTCCATCCGGGGAATGGGAGCACACGGAGCCATTCCCCACAGCCTGTCCGTCTGTCCATCCGGGGAATGGGAGCACTCAGAGCCATTCCCCACAGCCTGTCCGTCTGTCCATCCGGGGAATGGGAGCACTCAGAGCCATTCCCCACAGCCTGTCCGTCTGTCCATCCGGGGAATGGGAGCACACGGAGCCATTCCCCACAGCCTGTCCGTCTGTCCATCCGGGGAATGGGAGCACTCAGAGCCATTCCCCACAGCCTGTCTGTCTGTCCATCCGGGGAATGGGAGCACACAGGATCCCTCTGGCAGGAGACCTCTCCTGCCCCCTCACACCTTGGAGGGCTCAGCTCCTTCTCCTGGGAGCTCAGGATCCTCCAGCAGGGGAGTAGCAGGGTAAGGATCGGCCCCGGGCTCTCTCAGGGCTGGCATTTTGCTGCCTGGTGTTGTGTTTGGTGTTATCCCAGCTGGACACCCTGTGGGGGCTGAGATGCTCTTGGAGAAGAGCCACAGTCCCATGGAAGCCAGAGCTCTGTGCTCTGTGTGTCCCACCCCGTTCCCCCTCTGGCAGGGAGGGTCCTGGGCTGGAGCTGCAAGTCCTGCTTGCATTTCTGTGGAACCCAGTGAAAGGCCTGATCCCTCCTCTCAACAGACCCTGCCTGGATGCACAACCACACCCAGCTCCAAACTGAGGTTGGAAGAGACAGCAGAATGAGGCCTGAAGACTACAGCTTAATAATCATGAATTATCTGTTCATTATCCCAATAAATAGTGAAAAATCTCTTCCTCCTTTCCTCCTCCCATAAAGCTGTATCTATAATTTTCCTCATTTTCCATCTGTGCTCCATCATATTTGCACTGAGTGCTCATCCTGCTAAATTACATTATTTTTATTGAAAGGTCCTTTGGAGGGCTGGATACTGTTCATGTCTTTTCCTTTTGTTATTGATCTTTGTGATCCCATTGCTGAGGTGTAAAATATATAAATAAGACTCAGGTACCCTTCCTTTGAAATCTCACCTGGTAGAAATGTTCTGCTATAGATTATGAAGGCTGTAGCATTTAATAATATCAGGCACAGCAAGGAGAAGGCAAGATTTTGATGTCCTTATGAATAGTGAATGCTGGAGGAGGCTGGCACTGTTCAAGGTCAGTTAGAGTCTGCTCCAAAGTTGCTGTTTCTTTGTGAGCAGAGGAGTCCCTGCCTTGGAACTGCCACATGCAATGTGTTTGTACAGAGCCCAGGAACAATGTGGGTTCACCCAGCGGGTTGGAAGCTCAAATGCAATGTTAAATAATACTGAT
This sequence comes from Molothrus aeneus, assembly GCF_037042795.1. Taxonomy (NCBI): domain Eukaryota; kingdom Metazoa; phylum Chordata; class Aves; order Passeriformes; family Icteridae; genus Molothrus; species Molothrus aeneus. The sequence continues at coordinate 13,564,132 of NC_089662.1, forward strand.
CTTAATAGCAACCTGTAAAACCTGTAAAACCTTCCTAAAAAGCCAGGAAATCTGCACGGATCCATCGGTGCTGCCACAGCCTGGTGGATCATCTGGCCTGGCCCTGCTCTCAGGGAAGCCAAGAACACACCATTATTGGGTTTACAAGGACGATGGCTAGATTGAAAAAAAAAAAATGCTATCCAAGAAAATTTTGAAGATTTAAAAATGTTAAATAAAAAAAAAAATCTGGATCTACCACTTCAGGTAAACAGTGATAAATTTCAAAGGATTAAGAGAACTGAGGCTTCACCAGGACAGGATTGTTTTGAGGGAGGGCTGATGGTTTGGAGGTAGTTCCTTGCTTCAGCAGGATTTTGCTTCAGCAAAAAGGCCAACCTGTTTCTTTTCCTAGCTCTGTCTTCTCTCGTTCAATTTTACCCTGTTTATCCTAACAAAAATATTTATTAAAATGGAACTTCCCCACAGAGTTTTTCTTCCCATTGAGAAGCCATCATTTGCCAAAAAGACATTGTCAGGAGAATCCCATTTGAATGGACTAATCAAGACTTCATAGGATGAACACTCTTTTTCTGGCTGATGGCATGGGGAGCAGAACCCTTGGTAAATTCTGCTTACAAAATTGTGGTGACACCACTGCAGGCAGGCACATCCCAGCATGTCTGATTCTCCTGGAAGGATCTCTCAGCTTCTAATATTTGTTGCTAAGAAGAAATGAAAGTTGAAGAGCAAGCTAAATTCCCTAAAATAGAATTTTGTACCACCGATTCACACAATTGTCCTTGACCACCTAACAGCCATATTGGCTAAGGGTGGAACATGATCAGAGCAGCTCCTACTGCTTCAGAGGGATGAGAAAATAAAATCCAGGGAAGAAAAAAATCTTCTATTTTGGTATACTTAACACATACAGTTATCTACATGTCCTATATATCATTTAACAAATTGCTTTGCAATTCTTACAGGGTGTGGTATAATGACTGATTTAAAATCACTGCATTGCTTAAACTGCATTGTTCTTCATCAAGTTGAGTCATTTTTATGTGAAGTGTCAAGCTCTCTAACAAATAACTGCTGCCAGACAAATCAAGTTCCTCATCTTAAAGCTACGGCTAAATAGTTTATAGCTTTAATCTGCTCACTGAGGTGTGCAGTCTATGACAGTAATTATAAATGCAAGGAGAAATTATAGCTGAATGCTTTAACTGCATTAGGAGCCATTTGATGAACAATCATGATTGCCTGCTCATTTTCAACAATAGAGGGCAAGTTAGTGTCAGTGCATTAGAGGATTTTCAGTTCTGCTCTGCTCTTTCTTCCATTTACCACAGAATGTCAGTTGTCTCCTATAAAGTAGAAAAAAAAGCGCCGCAGAAGCTTTAAACTTGATGGTTAAAAAAAGACAAAGGAGGAAACAGAGAGAAAAACTGTTTATCATTTTGACTTTTTTTTTTTGTTTTGCACAGCCTTACTTTCAAATTAGTTCATCTCAGGTAGCTGCCTGTTCGCTTATCGGGGTCTTTTGAAACAGAAATCGCCCCAGTCAGGTTGGGTAATTTGACTTTATGGAGATTTATTTCTATCAGAAGTTGTAGCCAAGGCCACAGAGAGCCTCAGTTAGTGACCAGTTCCAAGCCAATCCCACCTGGCTCTAAAGTGAGAAATACAATTGTGCCCTGCCTTTTTCCTCAGAACAACATAAAAATTCTAATTCAGTTGAAGAAATGAACGAATGTTCTTCAAGGTACAAGTCAACATACAAATTACTTCTAATTAAAGCCATGTTTCCTAATGTTCATGGGTTTTCTATGAAGAATAACAATAAAAACAAATTTGAAGTGGGTTAAATGAAAGAGAATAGAGATGTTTGATTGTTGTATATTACACATAATCTTACTTTATATTACTAAACCCATATCACTTAGAAGAATTCAGGAAAACACCAAAGATGACTATAAAAGAGATATATATATCTTTTTACATTTAAGAAGAATTTATAGCAAATTTCTTATAAACAGCCTCACAGAGGTCTTAAAAATAAATCTATACCCATAACACATTTTTCTACAGTACTAACCCAGATTATTCATTTATATTTTTAATGATAGCTAACATTTGACAATATAACCTCTACTAGTAAATGCCATTGAAATATAAAGTACTTTATGTATCTCTATACTTCAAGTATTCTTTCCACTGTTTTATTTCCATTTATTTCAATCTATAGTCTCTATTTTTATGCCTATTTCACTGCAATATTGCCTGCAAGAAGGAAACATAAATGCATGTATGTGTTTTAAGGATCTCAGCTTTATATTTCTCCTTTCTAAATACTCTGCTCTCCTCTGTTATTATTCAAATGTATACTGGATCTTAAAAATAACATGGTAAGAGTAAGTAAACTCTGAAAATCCCTGTTATTTGATTTAGTCTCCTTGCAGATTTCTGAAGAATCCATATGAATAAACTCAGGCCTCCCCACTCCCAACCTCGTCAGAACTTCAGGGAGGCTTTCGGCTCCGAAACTGTAATAAAATCTTTACAATGCCATCCCAAATACCCCATCATTTCAGACAATTTGTGCTATCATGCATACCAACTGAAATTATAGCTCCAGATAACAGTGCTATCACTCTGTCATTGCAATTTAAATATATTTTTTCAAAGGTAAGATACAACCTGCATCTTGATATAAATTAGAAATGGATGAGTATTACGAGGACAGCAATTTCTCGGCATCCAGAGGCAGGAAGGACAGTCCCTTATTTATGTAGTTACACATCACCTGAATAATATGTCTCCGTGAGGGTTATTACAATGCAGAAACCACTTTTTTTTTTCCCCTTGGAGATTTTTTTTTCTCCCCTTTTGTATTTGTTCTTCCAATCCTCAGCAACAGTAACGTGTTTACAAAGGTGGGTGTTTGGTTTGCCTCTGAGTAATAACACGGTGCTTTCAAGACCAAATCTGAAACATTTGTCACACGTTAAGCCATGAATGTGCCAAAATAACTGTTGTGTTAATATATCTGGCAGATAGCTTTTGTTTGATAGTCCCCAAATTATTGGTTTGCTCTGATATCTCTTGTGTGAAAACTATGAATGGCAGAGTCTTAATAATCATTAAGTGGTGGGGAAGGAAACAAAGTATGGGATGTTTATCCCTACCCAGCCTCTCGGGGGTGTTGATTTGGAGTGGCCAGGTAAACAAGCAACATTCTAATGTTGGGGTAAAGTGCCCAAATAGATACTTTAGGGTATTAGCCCTATTTAGAAAACAAACTCCTTAGGAGTGAGATGGAATTTTGCTGGCTAAAATATGCAGGAAGCATAAATCTCCTCCAATGCAGACAGCATGTACAGAATGTATGCAAAACTTAAATCTTACTGCACTTGAACACTGACATTATACTCCATGGCAATAGCTTACAGTACCAGCCCAAAGTAACCCCTTGATCAGTGGCTTAAATTATTCAAAAGTAGCATTTTTAATGGAGCTTAAGTGACACAGAGCGCTCGTGCTGGCTTTGGCAGCAGAAAGTGTTTCCTAAAACATGAATATTTGCAGCAAACAAATGGGAAATCTTCCCCCAAATGGGGACTGAGCCCCATCCTCTCAATCAGCTAGAGGATGGCCACAAAGCCAGGTGGCATCAGTGACAACCCACAGCACATCTTTAATTTTCACCATCTGACAAATTCATTTTCTGAATGTTATTCAAGTAATGAACACCTCGGAGAAAACCTGGATCTGCACATGGTTGTTCTGTGAACACCAGCAGAGCCTGAGTCTGCTGGAAGAATTGCTGGGAACAACTAAACAGAGCCCTCCTGGAAAAAAAAAACTGGTTAGAACAAAAAACTTCTATTTGGACTTTTAGTTGATGTTCTGCATATTTATTTCAATCAAGAATATTCAAGTTTGTGAATCAAGTAAAATTAAAAATGCAAAAATGGTGTGGCATCTGAATATTACATTACATGTTATAAACATTGGTTGTGGTAACTGGTGTATCTTGCAGCAAAAAAATAGCAACACTAGCGCAGCAGTATCCTACTAACAGGTCTTGGAAATATTAAGCTTGTAAAAAATCTCAATTAAGCAGTAACTCCCCCAGGTTATACGAGAACTTGCACTGAAGTCAGTGATGTTTATGGATTGACTTCCACCAACACGAAGCAAAATATAATCAAACATCTTAAAGATTAAAAAAGGAATGATGGAGAGAGAGGTTAAAATGATGTGACAAAAAAGGCCACTCACAGTAGCAAGTGTTTAAGTAAGTGTAAAATATTAAAATATTTTACAAAACTGAACATCCAAATATCAACAGAAGAATAACTGAACTTCTAGATAGGAACTTTTCAGAGTTATTTGTAGATTCTTGAGGCTGTATTTGAGATTATGAGAAACTCAGAATAATTGAGATTTTGCTAATTTGACTTTTGAATTTTCTTTTTTTTCCCCATCCAAATCAGATTTATTGGTGTGCTAGCACTGAGTGAGGTAATGACCTTTTGAGTTTCAGTGCTCTTTATCTGCTTTTTTCCATTCTCACTGCAAAGAGCAGCACTTAGTTCTTGCATTCCACACCGAAGTGCAGTGGATGTGAAATGATTTATTCTTAGGGACAAAAGAGAAATGGGCAAACAGCTATTTTGCAAATAACGAGCAGCAACATTTCTCTCTAGGGCAGTGTGGGTTTGCATTGACCAAGCTCTCTTCCTGAAAACGTTATAAAATGGATGTGTACATGCGGGGGAGGAGCGGCGCAGCATACACCATACATTTTATACTGTTTTCCTACTTTGACCAAAGCACGGAGCCTGACGGAGCCTCCTGGAAATGCTGAAATGAAAACTCGCTATAGAGCATGCATACCTTAAGAGTTATTCTTCATCCACTTCTGCTACAAATTGTGAATGGTGTTCTGGTGACTTGCTGTGTGTTTTGCTTAGATGAAGTTTTACTGCATGTTTGCTCGCAAATGTCCGACAGCACAACTTACATTTGAACTTAGAGTCTGTGTCCTCTTCTCCAGCTATTGTTTCAGGAGATCTTTGAACTGAAACTCTGGAGATTTCTTGCTCTACCTTGGTTTGCTGCTCCACAGCCAGCCTGTTCATGTCTTTCATTTGGAAACCTAGGTGGGATTCTAAGTGGCTAATGTAAGTAGAGGGGGTTCGGAACTGAGATGCACAGTCACTGCAATAAAAGACTGGATGTCCTTTGTCCATGTTTTTCAAAAACTTTGTTCCTCCGGTTTTCCTAAGTTGATACTTGACATTTGCCAACCAGTGGCTGATGGTGGTCATCGACAGTCCAGTGAATTTGGAAATCTGCATGCGCTCTTGTGGGCCTAGATCTGATAATAAATATTTACCTTCAGATGTCTGGAAGAGACTGGAAGCAAACTGAGCTTGCAAAATGAGCAGATGCTGAGGGTTCCAGTTTGACTGCCTGCCCTTCCTTTTATGCAGAGTGGAGACTTCCGTGGAGACGTCCTCGAAGCGTCGGACATCTATTTCCAACTTCATGGACGGGATCCTTGAGGATGCAGCAGGTTTTGGTGTGGTAGCTTTGGGAAGAACTTTGACCATGTCGGCGATGTCAGACAGAGCGTGCTTTTGAGGTGGAGAAGTACAAGATTGTGCTTGAGCTGACTCAGCTTTCTTGCCTTTGGATTTGGTCAGGTCAATAGGCTGATCATTGTTTTCAAACAAATAGTGCCTGGATACGCTTGCAGGCTTTGGTGGGGTTGGAGCGGGAGATAAAACTGGCTTCTCCATCATGTTTAGATTGGGTTTGTGGAACATGGAAATTGTGCTAGAGCTGGGGCTGCAGTTGGATTGAGGCTGTAAGGGCTCAGTGGCTTTGCCCAGGTGATTGTTCAGGACGGACTGCAGTGCACTCAGGGGGTTGACACAGGGCAGCTCCGAGGAATGGTTGGCAGCAGCACAACCATTACTGAGAGAAGCTGCTGGTGGCTCCTTGAGGACTGGCTTTTCTTTTCCACTGTCCTCTTTAATTTTGTCTTCTTCTTTCAAGGGACACGGTTCTGTCTTTTTTGGCTCCACAGAGGCTTCAGCTTTGAGGAGAGGTTCCCTCTCACTCTGGCTGAGTGAGGCCGGCTCAGCCTGGACACTCTCCTTAGCATAGTCCTTATGTACCTCCTCCTTCTCCTCAGCCTCCTTCTTCACTTGAGTGCACTGGCTCACGTTTGCTGAGATAGGGACCAGAGGCATCACCTTCCACTTGGGTGCTATGGGCCTCAATTTATTGGTCATGGTTGGCCTGATTTGGAGCACCTGGGATCCCACAGGCAGGGACGGCTTGGCTCCCTCGGAGAGCTGGTAAGCTGCGTGGATGCTGGGATATGCACTCCAGCTGGGAGCTCCGTTCTGAGCTTTATTGATGGCTGTCGTGACAGTGTTCTCCAAGGACTTTAAAATGTCCCCACCGCCCTTTGAACCATCTTCTAAATCTTCTTCTCGGAGGTACTGATATTTCATTGTGGGATCCAGGGGTTTCTGAAGAGTGTCTTCGTACTCCTCAGTTTTCATTGCTTTCTCATCTTTGTTTGCATCATCAGTTTTATCTTTTTTACTTTCTTTTTTAAGTTCAGAAGCAGGACCTATGCATTCTGCAGATGATTTACTGGTTGATTTTGAAACAGGGCTGTCACTGGCTGGTGCTTCAGACAGCGACTGCATTTTTTCCACAGCTAAAGGATCCAGAACAAGTTGTTTTCCTTTCTTTGAAGCTGAACTTGTGACTTTCAAGAAATGGCCAGTGACCATCATATGGGTTGTGAGCTGCTGCAAGGTATCATGGGAGCTTCCACATTCCATACACTTCAAAATCTGGGATTTGCAGGCCTCGAACTGCCAGGTGTAGCTGGCCCCATTCTGGTACCCGTAGCGATTGTTGGAGGAGAGCTGCAGGTTCGCGTTCTTCTGGGGAGAGAAGGTGTCTGAGAAAGACCCTGTTGTGGAGTCGGGGGAGCAAGGCCTGTTCACATCAAACACACGTTTCTTGGCTGGAGTGACCATTTTTGAAGAAATGGTTGGTACCGGCTCCTTCAAAGGCACTTTTTGGTAATGTTTTGTTTTTATCATATGAACACTCAGATCTTGAAGGGAATCAAAAGAGTCACCACAGAACATGCACTTCAGAACTTTTTGTGCATCTTCCTTGTCCATGTCCTGGAAGGCCCTTTTCCGGGGCTTGGAGTAGCTGGTAGGTCTGTGCTTGTCCTTTTTGTGGTTGTCATCCTGGTAGTGGCCTGTCTCGTTCATGTGGACCGTGAGCTCTACCAGGGTGTCGTAGGCAGCGCTGCACTGCCGGCAGCGGAACCGGCTGGCGCCCGTGAACACAGTCCCGCACATTTTGCTGCTCTGCCTGTAGAGCTGCACTGAGCTGAACAGGTTGGGCTTGGAGACAGGCCTGGAAGGTAAATTCTGCTGCAGGCTTTTGGACAGTGCGTCTTGGTGCCAATCGAAATCAGCTTTGTTCCCTCCGTTCCTGTTGTCGCAACTCCTCTTTTCAGAGTTGGACAACTTGAAACCCAGCCCCAAGCCTGTCCAGTAAGAGTCCGACAGGATGTTGGCATAGACTGCTGTCATTTTATCCATGCAATCGTGTGCTTCGCTCTGGGCTTTGGGGTGGGCGCTGCTTTTGGGGTCCTGGGGCTCCCTGGAGCAGATGTTTTTGATATCTGCCACATGGTCACTACTGTCACTCAGCAGCGATTCGTTCTCTGCGTCCTGGTTGGATATGTGACTGACAGGGGAATTCTGGAAACTAAAGTTCCCTTTCTGCTCAGGACCCACTTCGTGCTCCTCATCCGTGCCAGTGTCATTGCTGCTCTGCAGCTGAGCAGTGGAGTTGTTGTCATCGTCATCTTCTTCCTCCTCCTTTATATCTTCCTCTTCCTTTATATCTTCCTCTTGGACGTAACCTGAAATGTAATGTCAATATATGAAATAACCTGTTAAAGGAGCATGTTTCAGTTCCACTTTTCTGCTTTCACTATGCATTTTCTTTACTGGATTTTGTTTTAATCTGTAACTGTATTTTCTGTTACTTCTGGAAGTGAAAAAAAGCCAAACGATGTCTCTTTTTTGTGAAGGTTGCTGCATTTTGTTGGCAGATGATCATAATTCTTTATAACTGCCAGAGATCCCGAGTTAATAATTTTCCTGTCATGGGAGTATAATTCTAACTGTCCTGTAATGGGACAGTTGGAAAATTCATATGTAAGAATTTAAAGTTTATACTAAAAGCTTCAATTCTATGAAATTGTTTTTAGCCTCAGTGAGAGAAAGGGTTGAATTTGCAAGGAAGAGAAGAAAAATAAGTGCCATAATCTTACTGGTTCAGAGCATTATCTAGGTACAGTAACCTTTTGCCACTTGATCACCTAAAAATGCACTTTAGGATGTACACAAATAATTTTTATGTCAAAATACAACATCTGAAAGTGTTAATAGGCATAAGTGAAACCCTTTTGTTTATAAAAGTAATGTACTGTGTACCATAAAAGCAAATTGTGCTTCAGTTAAATTTTCCTTTGGAAGGTACATACAGTAATTTATTCCTCACAAGATCCTTTGTCCTTCTCTAGGAAAAGCAGAAGTACCAGACAGCTGCACATCCCTCACAATATGGATAAAATTTGCTGCTTAATTAGGCATTGACATGTTTACTATAACCTTTACAGAAGAGTAACTTGTGCTGAGGAATTCTCTCTTTTTTGGTGTCTGTGTAAGAGACTGACACAATCTCATGTAAGTGGGAGAAGTGACCAGTTCCAGTATCTCCAGAGGGTCTACAGGGAAGGCAGAGAGGGATTCTCCATCAGGAACTGTAGTGACAGACAAGGAGGAATGGCTTAAACTGACAGAGAGGAGGTTTAGATTAGATATATGGAAGAAATTCTGCCCTGTGAGGGTGGGGATGCCCTGGCACAGGGTGCCCAGAGAAGCTGTGGCTGCCCCTCGATCCCTGGAAGTGTCCAAGGCCAGGCTGGATGGGGCTTGGAGCAGCCTGGGTGAACGGAAAGTGTCACCCATGGCAGGGTTGATTCTGTGACTCTGTGCAGAAAGCACCATCAAAATTTCACAAAACCATCAGTCACATCTGTTTTAATGGTTTAGGGGTTTGGGCAGCTTTAAAAACACATTTCAGTGTCCTCCCTGTAAAAGCATTTCTGTTTATGTAAATGATTTAAATTGCTGTGGGCATTTTAAGGACAGTGGAGACCAGTTCTGCAAGACAACCTCGGGTACAAGAGATGCTCGTGTTCTTCCAACAGGACTTTTTAGTAAGATTTCATTGGACATGAAGGGATGTAGCTGGTTAACAGAAATAACATTAATTTAAGTGGACTTTGCATTATTTATTTTAGAAGTAAAGAGTGTCTTATATCTGTACACCCACATGCTTTAAATGCAGAGTCTGTAATAAGTAGCATAAATTTTGCACGTCACACTGATGTCCATGTAATAAATTGTTGAGTGACCTGTTCTCTTCCCACCAGTTCTCCCCCAGGCTTATTCTGACATTCCAAACCTCTGAGATCCTCATGTGTAACTGTGTTACAGGGAAGAAATAATATAAGAGAAATCCAAACTCGGCAACTGGATGAATGCTTCCTCCCTTTCCTAGATGAGAAATTTTCCCACCCAAATTAAGCAGGCCCAGGCAGATGTAAGATGGGAAAAGTGCAGTCCTGAAGAAGTGGGAGTCTGAAATGTCACTGTCATTAAGAATTGACAGAACTCAGGAGCTTCAAAGCATTGAATGGAAGCAATTTTTTGGCTTCCTAAATGGAAATGCTGTTCTGTTTAGTGCTGATTGACCTCAAGATGGTGTATGTAAAAATCATGACATCAGTAGGGATAATATTATTATATGGATAATAATCACAAATATAATTCCAAATTATTTGGTTTCTTAATTCCTCTCTGTATCTTTGTGACTGGATTCATGGCAACCTCAGAAACCTCCTTCTCTAGGATGAGATCTGCAATAAACAGCTGGTTCTTTATTCTTCAAAAAGGATATTTTCTTAGGTATTTCTGGAATATTTCCACAGAGGAGCTAAAATAAACCAGGTCCAGTTAATACACCTGCAAAACTGGGTTTAAACCCACCCTTGGAGCTGGGACCCTTCCCTGCAGACAGCACCGAGCCAGGCTCCCAGGGCGTGAATCCAGCACTGACACCCACGACTACCCTGGGAGTGGCACCACGTTATCCATCCCTCCTGACCTGAGCTGAGGAGTGTCAATACAGCTTTTTGTCAAAAGTGTTCATTCTCACTGTTAACTTTTCCACCAGTGGATACTATTTTTACTCAGATTTGCTCTTTTTCCATGTAGAGAAACATTTTATTAAAATACATATACATATATATACATGTTTCTTTCCAAGACTGGAAAATTTATTTTCTGCCAAGAGAAGGGACAGTGAATCATTGTCCAGAACAACTCTGCTAATCCATGTAAAACCCATGGCACCACCTGCACTTCTTCAGCCATACACATTCCAGTTTTCCTTGAAACAACATCATCAGGAAAGCAATCTCACAGTGCTAGAAGGTGATCTTGTTTCCTCCTTGTCTGGCTTCAGCTCAAACATCTTTTTGAGTTTGGCAGAAGCTGTTTCTTTCTCTGAAAGGTTCCAAGCAGATAATGGATAATGACCACTTCTCATTCCTCCTTCTCCAAGATGTCGAACTGCATTAAGCACCCACAGACAAATCTTAACCTGGCTCTTTGTAGGAGTTCAGAGCTACAGTTTCATGCCATCTGAAAATCAACTGAAGAGAGAAATTGGCAGCTGGGGGAAAAATAGTTCCCTACTCCGTTGCATAACTCTTTATCAAAGACATTTTGGAATTTAACAATGTTAAAACCAATAGAACACTTTAGAAAAGCAATGGAATTCTATAGAAAGAACTCTCAAAATATGAAATTTGCCATAAAGGAGTGAATTATAGAATTTCAGAATTATAGAATTTCATTTTTAAGGCTATGTTCAAAATTTCTGTACGACAGAAATAACTTCCTGTTAAGTTCTCCAAGGTGGAAAGAAAATACAGGACAAGATTCCTGAATGTGGCACAGACAGCACCTGGCTCTGAATGATGGATGGAAGGGACAAAGGGACATCTCTGTCACCTGGCCTAAAGTCCTGGTTTTGAGTTTTAGTTCCAAAGCCGGCTGCAGCCTGAGGAAGGTTTTGGACGTCCTCAGAATAGGCTGGAGATGCTCAGTTGCCTCTTTGCTGGGATGCCAGCTCATTCATTTGGATAATGGGGCATTTTTTGCAGCTTTTGTTGCTGTTACTATTTACCATCACACCCACTCTCAGTTTGCAGTGGCTCAGCGTGGATCACCACCATGGTGATGAATTTTGTGCCCAAAACAACTTGGCACCTCAAAGGAGGGATTTTTCCCAATATTCCTTCGAGGTTTTTTTCCCCTAGAAATCTGTTTTTCAAGTATTACAGCAGCTGATACCAAGGCATGAATCCTGCCTCTTGCAGAGTAGGAGAAGGAACACCCACCACCATCCACTGCAGGAGGACAGGAGCAGCTTCTGCAGGAGCAAGGAAAAGAGTGGCTTCCACTCTGACTGAATTCTAACACACAAAGGCAATTCCATGAAGCCATAACTATTATTTATATACAATGCTGAAATGAAGCAATTTGGGGCTTTCATTTTGTTGTTCTTTAATTAGAGTTGTATTATAAAGTTTTCTATTAAATATCCAATTTCCTACTGGTTAAGAAGGCAAAATACCCCCGAGTTTCAGTGGGCTCTTAGCAGCAAAACCAGAACAGATTATGTCCTTTACACTTCATCCTGCACAGTTGTGAGCCAAATGATCAGTGGCTGGAGGGAACTGCTTGTGAGTGACCCATAAACTCAAAAACAGTAATAAAGCAGAAAAAAAAACTAACACAAGCAAAAAGAGAGGGGAGCTGATGTGAGCTGCTGAGCTGAGTGCAGAGGAGGGAAGGAATTATTGTGGAGGTTTTTCTTGAATATTTTTCCTTAAGGATAACATTGTTTGCATAGGCAGTTATTGAATAAAAAGCAGCAAGGCATCCTTTCAGTCAGTTTGAATCCATTCCATGCCAGGTCCTGGCTGCTGCAGAGAAGGATTCCACCATGGTTGGAGCCAGGAGCTCCAGTGCCTCACACGAGGGCTCTGATGTCATCATTTGCCTCTTGTTAAAAATATTTTCTACAAACTCCTGGAACTGACAATGCCATTTTTACAACCAGCTGATGGTGTTTGGTGATCCCCAGATTGTATTTCCAACTAAGATGCTCCTAAAGAATGTTATGACTGCAAAGAGCTCAACCTCCCCTTTGCCCCAACCACCCCAGCTGCTCTCCCTCACACCACTTCTGTCCTGGCCTCAGCAGGTGAGCTTTGGGGCAGGTGTCACACAGCCACACAGCCCAGGTGAGCTTTGGGGCCGGTGTCACACAGCCACACAGCCCAGGTGAGCTTTGGGGCAGGTGTCACACAGCCAGACAGCCCAGGTGAGGTTTGGGGCAGGTGTCACACAGCCACACACCCCAGGTGAGCTTTGGGGCAGGTGTCACACAGCCACACAGCCCAGGTGAGGTTTGTCACACAGCCCAGGTGAGGTTTGTCACACAGCCCAGGTGAGGTTTGTCACACAGCCCAGGTGAGCTTTGGGGCAGGTGTCACACAGCCACACAGCCCAGGTGAGCTTTGTCACACAGCCACACAGCCCAGGTGAGGTTTGGGGCAGGTGTCACACAGCCACACATCCCCAACACTGTGAGCTCCACTCAGCTCCTGGGGCAGGCACAAAGGCTGCTCTCCAAGATGCAGCATGGCCTGAAAACTTCAAGGCATACAGTAGCAGCAAATATGCTTTCCTCATTAGTCACTTTAATTGCACCACTGTAAATCACTTTGCTGATGAAAAGAGAAGTCTGAAACTTTTGTCTCCCTTTGCCTTTCTTCTGTTTTCTCTTGTGCTATTTATTGTTGTAGAAAACAGCAGAGTGGGTTTGTAAATTTATAGATTACTTCATTTAAAATCCAACTTTCAAAAATTATGTTTTCCCTCTTTCATTATCCTGGGTTGCCCTAAGTACCAATCTAAATTTCTTTCAATGGCATGAGCTACCAATCAGAATCACAAAAAAATATATATCTATAGAAATTGAAATTGTAATGAGTCTTACCAGTGTATTGCTAACACTTTGGTTCATTTGATATGAACTTTGTTTTTTTAAAGTACCACATGGTAAGGCTTTGAAACTTCAGTTTGTAAAAAAAACTGTAACAGCCTTACAGCCTTTGAAGTCACTACTGATATAACTCTGAACAGATCCATTCAAGTTCAACTAACATCAGACAAATGTTTAGTGTATCAGAGGAAGCCACAAAAGCAAGGATTTCATCAATATTTCACAACAGCCTCAGGGAAACTGTAGATTGCAATGCTGTAGGGCAGCTAATGGAATTACACACAAGGGTTTTGTACATTTAAAATAAGCAGCTACTAAAAAAATTACCCTTCAGTTTGATAGAAACTGTATAAAACTGCAGATGGGAAACAATTAAATAGCTACCAACATTTATCCATGTCAGCCTGATAGGTCATTTAATAACAGGTATTTCTTTCCTCCTTTCTTTTTTTTCCTGGTAGGGCAATAATAAAGATTAACATTTATGAAAAGTAGCATAAAATATAGTGCAGCCAAATGAATAATTAAAGATGCTTCTGAAGAATTTGTTTGCTATTGTATGGCCGTGAAGACTGCTCTCCAGTAATGAAGTACATTTATATTAACTACAATTATAAATAAAAGAAGATGAGGATTATGTTTATGGACACTTGCTTGTTATCCTAAAAAAAATAATAAATCTTTGGCTTGTTTCTATTGAATCCATGGCTTATCTCATGGACAGCACATTCTCCTGGAAAAGAGCTGGGCCTGGCTTGGAGCAGGTGGAGGAGGACACAGGACATGCAATAAACCCTGAGAGATCAACGACCAACACTTCCCCTGGAGAGAGTCTTGGGCAGAGAAGAGAATTCAGCCCTGAGAGCACAAGGTTTATTCTAAAAACAGCTCCACAGAATCATGTTCCTCTTCATTGCTACACTCAGTGTGCAAAGAGCTTGCAGAATCAGCCCTTCACACAGCTGGGTTTGGGGGTTCAGGTTGGAAATGGCTGTTTCTGTTAATAACTGATCAATAGTATGATGGAGAGACAAATGATAGGATTTCTGTTGTAAAAAGGCTGATTATTGCTTGGCCAGTCCAACTCAAAACAGACCAGCTTGGCTAAATCCAACAGAGTGCTCAGGCTCATGGAGAGGTTAAAACCCAGTTCAAGAGAGCTCCTAAATGTTTGTCTCTTTTGGAGTAAGAGCAGTAAGTATCACAGAAAATCCAGAGTTTCCTGAGGACTCAGTGTGGTGATCCACTGAGGTTAGAGATGGAGCCAGCAGAACTTCCTCCATGTTTTATTACAGCTCAGAATTCCTGCCCAGCTGAAGATGCTGCATAAAGACAAGCCCCTTGCAATAAAGCATTGCCCAGAACCTTCTATCTGACCTGATTTTAGAAAGCATTAGCATTACTTTTAATAATATTTAATAAGTTTTAAAAGCATACTACTATAACCTTTGTCTAAAGAGCAGTGGGCCTTTGGATTTTGCTTTTGGATATTCAGTCCTAGTGCAGCTCCAGTAAGATCTGCTTTAAGCCAGACTTGCCAGTAATACTCATAAATCTGTGCTGGTTACTCAGAGCTGGTTAAATGCTGCAGCATCATTTCTCTCTCCACATCTCTTTAGATAAGGTACATAAGTAGAAAGTGGGAGTATAATGAAATCTGTCTTCCTCATTTGCCTGCTTTGTTTTGATCTTGCATTCCAGGCATTAAACATTCCAGTGTTAAAAGAATACACAGATCATCAAGTGGCTGATTTCCCCTCTTTATTTTCCTTCCAGGAGCATCCTGCTGCATGTGGTGGTCCAAATGACTACTCTGCTTCTTTGGTGACAAATATGATGGCCAGCAAACATTGACGTTTGACCATTAGGCTTGCCTGCACTTACAGCCACATCACCATCAGAGCACTAAGGCAGCATGAAGGTCATTACCCCCGACAGCATCTTCCTTCCACCAACTTCCCAGAGATGTAAGCAATAAGCACTTGCAAGAGATTGATATGATACTTTGTGAGTAATTTGGATGAACTATAACACTAACCCAGTAAAGTATTATAATTTTAAATGTGTCCAGAAAATAATTGAAATTCTGGTTTAGCTTCATCATAATGCACAGTGCTGGGTATATTTAACAGCTGACTAGTTTAGCATGAATATTGCTTTACAAATGAGGTCATATTGTTTTTAAGAAACAATATTGCTATCAAACATGTTTAGGAGGAAAAGCAAGAGATTATGAGTACACTTTTAACCTTTCTGTCTCTTTCTATATCTGTTTACTATGGTGATTTAGGTGCTCAGTGTTGTTTGAAGGCAAACATAGAAGGTTCTGGCATTTAAAAGAGATCCAGTAATGAGCAACTGGCAGTCAGATTCTTTCTTATTATTACTCTGTCACAAAATCTCTGTTCTACATCACTCCATCTTTGCAACACCACTCAGAGATGAGAAAGGTCAAAACATCTCCTTCAGACGTGCAGACACAGCAGCCAAGAGCCAGAACCCAGCCTGGGCTGTGGGCAGAGCAGAGCCACAGGGAACAGAGAGAGTTTCACTGCAGCAAACTTCTCCTCCTGCAGGCACTGCATGGGCAGAGAGGGGCCACCACCACTGCTGTCCCCCTTTGCAGAAGGAGGGATACCTAAACAAGCCATCCAAACAGCATTTCACACAAAATATGGACAATTCCATTCACCTCCACGATATTTGGGTATTTCTCTGCCAGGCAAGGGCACACAGAGGGTCTGATCCTGATTTTCCTGTCTTGTTGCAGCCAACAAAGCTGCAGCAACTGGGAGAAGAATCAGCCTGTGATCCTTTGAAATCCCTTTCAAAATGGAAAAGCTTTTAAGGTCCTGCCTGAAATATTCTCTCTGAAAGGCACAGCCTCAGGTGGCTCTGGGAGCACGAACTTGCAACCAGTTTTGCCTGGAATTAGGGGGAATCAGCTCCTATCACTCTCTTGATTACCAGTGTAAACACACTGCATGTTTATTATTCCCTCTGTTATTTCATCATTTATTGATTTCGTTTATTTATTTGCTCTTTTGTTATTTACTGCCTCCAACAGCGGCACTGCCCTGCCAAAAGCTTCTACCAACCTGGAATAAAATTCTTCCTTCCCCCAAAATCTCCCTGCTTTGATTCACTGCAGCATTTTCCTCTCTCTCTTTCCACCCAATTCTGAGATGCTGCCCCACAGTTTCCTTGCAGATATAAAGACCTTTTAATAGTAAGAATTCTAATAATTTTCAGTAGTAAAATAAGTACTGTTGGCTGTGCTCTGCAAAGAAACTTGTGCAAAACAAATCAATCCATGTCAAAAGGAAAAACGTCCAACTGATATGGAAATAAACACAGTGTCCAAGTATCTATCAAGATTCATAAAATAACGGAAATTTCAAGGCAAGAAAAAAAAAGTCGCAGAAACCCAAACATTAAGCTGTGTTCTTTTAAATTGGGTCTCCAATGATCCAAGGAAGGGTTGAGAGCCAGGGCCAGTGCACAGATCATTTACAGATCATAATCACCCCAGTCTCAGTCTGCATTCCTGCCCTGTCCTAAGTGATATCTGACATTTATCACTTGGGACAGAGCATGAAAAAAGAGGCAGCAACAACAGGAGGCTGCAGCTGCACTGGCTCAGCTTTTCCTGAATCTCAGCAAGAAATAACAACTCTGAGTTATGGGCAAAACACCCAGAAATCAGAGAGGTCATTACTGACAGAAACAACTTCTCCAGCACAGGTACCATGATGTCACCACTGCTGAAGAGAGGGACCTCGGAGGGTACAAAAAAGCCATTTATTATTTCCAGCAGAAGTGGACCTGAGGCCTGCAGGAGGTCACAAAACACTCCAGTGATCAAAACTGCAGACTGAAGTCCTGAAAGAGCTGAAAGGATGGATTAACTATGACCCAGCTCTCTACCACCCAGCTCTATAGCAGAGCAACAAAACTTTATACAAAACTTTATTAATTGCCCCACTTTTTTTTTTTTTTTTTTGAGCCTCTCAGACTTGGAAGGAAACACAGCAGAGGGCATCTGACCTCTACCAAATTACTCAGAATACTGACTTTGAATGATGAATTGCTGCTGCAGGCAAGTCCAAATATATATTAAAAAAAGCCATTAAAAAGGGCTATTTAAAAATGTTTACAGAATTAAAATACAGTTATTATTGTTGTAGTAATCCCAAGGGTAAGTGCAGAATTTCCAAGTGAGTAAATCCACACAAAAAGCTAATTTCTCCATTTTTGTTTTAATTTCTCTCTCCTCCATTTCATCAGCATTCAAGTGGGACACCACCCCTGGAGGTCTGCCCTTGGGCAGAGGAGCAAATGGGCCTGGGTGTTTATCGGGGCATCATTTTCTGTCTGTGTGGCATCATTGATTTCCTGGGGAAGGGCCCAAGCCAGGTCAGGATCAACTCTTTGAGCAGCCAATCCATCAGGTGGGAGCAGGTGGCATAAGGAATGGCTGGAAAAGGAGGAAAAGCTGAAATGGATGGAAGTGGGAAAGTAATAAGAAAGTGATCAGTGAAAGTACAAGCAGCAGGAAATAAATCAATCAAAGCAGTGCAGGGCAGAGCTTGCTCTGAGAGGGTTCCCTTCAACATGAGCAGGGCTTTAACCTCCACAGCAACACAGAAATCTGAAAGGTTTTCCCTCAAAATTCTTCTGGGAACCAGGAGGGTGAGCAGAGCAGGATTTTTGGAGAGAATTAGAGAGAAAGCCCAGCCTGCTTTCTGAGAGATGCAGGGAGAGGCTGGGACAAGGAACATTACAGGGAATTCTGGACATTGCATTTCCATCCATATCCCAGCTGTGTTTATTCTGTGGGAATGTGGCACAGGATCTGCACTCAGATTTTAAACAGACCCCTGGAGCAATAATTGAAATAAGAAATAGAGAAGGAAGTGCACAGTGTTCTAATGAAAGACTCACACACCAACTGGACTTCCTGAACAGAAACCCACCCAATCATTTTGTTGAGGCTTGGATTCAAACCAGGAAAACCCATTTGCTACCAAAAATCTGATTATTCATGACAAAAAATCTCTTGCACCTTATCTAGCACAGGTTTTGTACTGAGTGCTGATAATGTGAAAGCAAAACTTGTGATTTCTGCTGGTTTTATCAGTGGGAGCTGTGCAAGTGTAGCTCTGCAGAGCTTTTTGACAACACGCGAGGATACTCTGGCTGTGGACACCAAGCCCTACTTGATTTGTTAAGTAGAGAAAGTCCCTTAGGATTTTATGGGTAAAGTTGATTTGGAGCTATAAAATTGAAGCATTTATTACAGACCAGAGGCCAACAACACTTCATTACAGACTGTCTAAACACTTTCAGTTTGTCCACTGGGTTCAAATCCAAACAATACTTCCCTTTCAAAGCATTTTGGCCTGATTTTCTTTCTCTTTCTACCAGCAATAACACCTTAAAAAAACGCATTTTTAATGTGTTTGTCAATCTAAAATTTAAATGAAGGCAAAGCCTGCCACAGAACGAGCCAATACCTGCACAAGGTTTGTCTTGAACGACTCCCAGTTCTCCTTGTCTGCATGGGCTAATTGCTGTACCCACCAATGCACAGCTGGAATTTGACCAGTCTGTATCTGAATTTTAGAATTTTGTAATTTTATTTTATTTTTAGTTTTATTATACTGCTCCTTCCGTGCAGTCGGTTCCCTCACAAAATGGAAATGGGTTGCACAAAGAGAGAAAAACATGTTTAAAGGAAGAACTTGCAGAAAGACTGAATCTGCTTTTAATCCATTATTTAGGAATTTGCCATGTTTTAGTCTCTGTCCCTTTCAAACAAGTCTTTAAACACTCACTGGGAGGAAAAGCAGCCAAAAGTGTCAGGGGCAGCTCGATTCCACCAACTCTTGGGGTCTGTGGAGCTGAGGGGAGAAGCCTGACTCTGAAGGCTTTCTTTTCTAATAACTTTTCAGATGTTAAGGATATATTAACTTTTCCATGTACAAGAAGCTGAATTTCTTACTGGCTTCTTACTGAAGTAAAAGGATTTAGGGAGAGGAAGAATTGGCTCAATGTTTTGTTTTTCTTGGCTCTCTCTTGTTCCTGGTGCTGTTTTTTTTTTTTTTCTTTTTGTCTGATGGGCACCTGCAGATCACAGAATCAACAAAACATTCAGGTTGGAAAAGACACCCATGGTCATTGAGCCCAACCATTCATTCCAGCAAAGATTTTTGGGGCATTAATTCCAATTTGTGGAAGGCAAAGTGTTGCCCACCACTTTGGAAATGAAACACTGAATTCCCACTTCACCTCCTCTGTTATCATGAATCTTAAAAAAAAGGATAAAATGATTTCCTATATTATTTCCTAATTTGTTCATCCTCATGTGGTTCAGAGACAACCTCTCATATGAAATTCATCTTCTTCCCAACACAACTCAGCCTCCTCCACCAGCATCAACTGCCCCAAGGTGGTTTCACCTCTGTCTCCTCTTCCTTCCTCATTTTTTGCCTTTTCTCCTCGACACTGGTGAAAATGCTGATGTGGGAATGTGACATAAGCGACACTGGAGGAAGCAGACAATTAAAGGTCAAAAATTCAAGTGTTTTTCTGTTCCACCCTGCATAAACCCATTGCTGTCAGGGAGGCAATCATGTCTGCAAATGCTCTTTACGGGGCTGAAATCTGCTTCTCAACTTAAACCATGTAACATTTAAATATCAAAAACTTTGTTTTCTAATGAGCGAAGTATTGAGGGGGGAGAAATGAATTATATGCTTGATGTATACTGAAGGCTGGGAAAATTAAGGCCATTTCCCATGGTGAGAATGCAGTGATTTCAGTTTGTGAGAATAAATTAAACCTTTGGGAGAATTTGTCTTCCATTAAATTGAACAGCTAAACAGGCACGGAAGATTTTAATGTCACCACCAGCAAACCCCAAAGGTTACAGAAAGGAAAAGAAACAGTGTTTTCTTGTTTGGAAGTTCTCTGTCTCTCTACCTAAGAAAAGATTCAAACTGTAAATGTATGTTGAGACACAAAGACTCTTAAAGATCATAATTCCATTCCTATACCATATGCTATTAATGTCTGTCAACACTGTTTAGCCAGCAACTGCTGACAGAACCATATTTGCTATCTAAATACATCATAAATAAATCAGTAATGAACTGCTTTAGTAAACCTTCTGCACTGATTGGAAATACAGATCGAGTAAACAAACTCTGGGGATAACATTTTGCAGCTCCAAGTACATACAAGTGTTTAATGTCAGTGACAAAGTCACTCACACCTCTCTCTCTGCAAGGCACCAGGCGGGGAAAGAAAATCCTAAGGATGGCAAAAGTGTTTAATCAATTGTAGCAAATGTACCTGTCAGCATTCATCATATTACCGCTCCTAGGTTGGTTTTTTTTACCTGATGCAAATCTCAGCAAAGGGACTTTCAGCCGGGAACAAAACCAAACCCCGGGCTCAGTGCTGGTCCCTGGGCTAAGGAGAGGTCACCACACCTGGCTGAGCTTCCTGGGCTCTGCCAGGCACACCCCAGCCAGCACAGCCTCTGCCCACTCCTTGCCAAGCAAAAGAACACATTTTGTCATAAATATCAGCCTTTTCCAGGACAAAACCCAGGAGCCAGGACTGCATCTCCAAGAGGATTCCTGATCCTCTGCAGGTTAACTGGGAGTTTTGCCCTGCAGAGGTTCTGCTGCTGTTGAAGGGAATAATGCACATTTGTTCTAGGTTTGGGCTTTGTGATCTGAAATACACTGAAATTGAAAACTTCAAGTACTTTGTGAAGTAACAAGATAAAAAAATGGGAGGAAACATTCCCCTGTTTGTTCAAGCAAAACCTATCAAATGTCACCTGGACATAAAGGAACCGTTCAGTGAAGAAAGGCTGGAACTGGGATTTATCTCATGAAGTGGAATACTGAGAGACAGGAATTAGTAGTAATGTTGTCTGTTAGATGTAAAAAAAATCCACCAGCACCATAAAATTGTAACTCAATAAATATTTCCAGTCTTCCCAACTCTTTTTTGACACAGGTTTTTTGAAAGTTACTTTCTGACAGCTTTCTGGTAATTAGACACCACAGCTTTATATCAGAAGAACAGTCTTAATTAAGACTGCAGAGAGATACTAAAATTATAATTTCCTCTATGCTATATTTTAGCAGCAGAAATTCTTGGAGATCCCTGTGGGATGAGACTTTAGTCCAGAATAAAACAAGTGCTAATTTATCCTGATGCTTGCAATGGATGATACTTTAAAGACCAGAATTGATCTCCTGGATGGAGGATGCACGTTTCTCTTGACGCCATCAGACAACTGAATTACCCTTTGTTTCCCCCCAAGTTCACAGCCTGGTGCTGTGTAAGATGCAGAAAGGTCCCTGTTTACAAATTCAGGGCTGCCAAGGCTCAGAAGCAGTGGCAGGTGTTATCCCTTATAGCAGGAATGGGCTCGAGCAGCTCCTGTGCCCTTCCAGAGGGATGGAATGGGATCCATCCTGCCCTCCCTGCCTGCCTGGAGCTGGGTGAGCAGTGCCCTGGGAAGGGGAAGGAGCCTGGGCTAAAAGGAGCACGGCTCTGTGAGGGAAGAAGGGTAGAATCTTATCTTCCAATAAATCAGGATATAAATTTAAATTATGAGCACCTTAAGAAGACGGAGGTTCATGCAAAAGAATACAGTGTAAGACAAGGTTCCCTCTGGTGTCATTTGTTTTCATGACAAGCTGCAGAGATTGCTGCAATAGAAGAAGTCCCAAGCTCCTAAATACCATCTCAAGTAGAGTTCATGTAAAAAAGAAGAGAAGCGGCACCGTCTGGATGATAAACATTCATATTTTACAACCTTTCAGTTTATTTACTGATATATCTTTTTCTAACTATATTTGTTGTTTGTATCAGCTTGCCTAGGCAAAACAGAGCCATACATAATTCAGGGCTAAAATTGCCATCAAGTCACCGCAGAATCGAAACAAATAGACCCCAAACGTATGGTTTTCATTAATAACCCTCCATTACCAAGTTCCGACACTTGGAGCCCAAAAATAAATAAATAAGACGGCAAGATAAAGAAGAGAGACACCTCATTATTTAATGCCAGTCTCCCTGGCTGTGCGCTGGGAGCAGGTGGAGGCATTGTCTGCAAGTTGTGACCTGGGAGCAGCGGCCAGGGCTGGCAGGGGACAGCACGGAGGAGCCGTCAGCACTCGGCCAAAGCTGTCACCAGCCCTCAAGCCTGCCAGACAAGGCTAAGTGTGGAGGCTCCCATGCCACTTACACATTTCATTTTTTGCTGTCTTCCTGTCCAAAAAAAAAAAAAGGAAGAAGAGGGGGAAAAAAAGGGGAGGGGTGGAGTGGGGAAAAGGAGAGAGAAGAAAAAGAACTGTTAATTTTCAGCTGAAAATAGCAGCTGCTAATGGGCTTTTGCACTCCTTTAGCTGCTGCAAGGTCATGGTCAGAAGTAGCCTGTGATTGATTCTAAAGAGAAGCTCGGCTCATGTCTGTAATGGACATTAAAAAATCTGAAAGGAGCTCAAAAGGGAAAACAAAAATGTGACACATTTTATGGAGCCCTGGAGTCCTCCAGGTTCTCAGGATGAACTTGGAGGGTGGAGTCATGGCCTGTTTTTTTAATTGTCCCTCATAATAATTATTGCATTACAAGGAACAATTAATGGTGTAGATTAGTCTAACTTCATCAATTTTATGGCCATTTTATTGCTCTTTCTTGCAGCTGTGAGAGGCAGAGCCCGCCTCCTCCATCCCCGTGTGTAAAGGGTTAAATGAGATGAGTGACAGCCTTTCTGCATGATTTACAACTTGGAGCCCTGTAGTGAAACCAGCGCTTGATGGATGATCCTGAAAGACGGAGACTAACCATAAATCATGTCTTTGAATCATTGACAAAGATAAAGGAGAGAAAGAAAAAGCACTGGCATTGACATTCATTCTCCCAATAATGTACATTGACTAGTTACAATACAGAGCCTTAATTAAAAAAGCGAACTCCAAGTAGGCACCTCAGTGCAGCAGAGCCTCGTGCAAAGCACAAGCACAAGTTCCAGCCGCATCCAGGAGAGCTCACCTCGCTGGGAAAGGCTGGGATGTGCTCCAGGCTGGAAACAAAACCCGCTAAACACGCTCCTAACCTCCTCGGTATTTAGCACCCAGCTTTCCCTTTTTGTGCCGGTTCTTAATTTCAGCTCATTGTCAGAGCCCCCCGCCCCGGCAAGGTGAGAGCTGAGCTGTTTCAGGCGCTGCTGTGTGATGCAGAGATGCCAATCTCCGCAGCAAAACAAAGGAAGGGCTATTATTATCCCTGCCGCACGAGAAATACAGGGATTGTTCCCGGAGATCTGGTGATGGGTTCAGAAAAAGGGGAATGTGTTTGTATATCGGGATAGCTCCGTGACACAAAGGTGCTGGAGCTCAGAGGGAAGCACATCCATCCAAGGGTTCCAAATTTCTGGTGGGGATGAGAAGAAAGCTCAAAACCGCTGAGGAAGAGATCATTGCTCAAGGTGCCACTTGTGCCCACTCACAGGAAGGAATTCCCGACCTGCCCATCTGCAAACATCAGCAGCACCTGAATGATTTCCTTCCCAAAAGCACAGCCATCACCTTTCCCTTCCAGAGCTGGCACACGCAATACATCTAATATAGCACAAGAAGTGAGAGAAACCTCAAAAGAGCAGATTCCAAGAGGCTAAAGAGATGTATAGAAATGAAATACCAAAGGAAAGAATCTATGGAGAGAAGGGAAAGGCCTAGAGATGCTCATTCCCCACTGTGCTTAATCTTTTCAAAAGTCACAGATCTAAAAAGTTCATGTGCTCACGTGAGAGAAAACACCAGGGAATGAACTCCCAACTTTTCCAAGTCTTGTGCCTTTCTGAAATCTTTCCGATTTGTCAAGCATTTAATCCTCGTGGTTTCAAGAAAATATTGGGATTTCACACATGGCAAAACTCAATTATAAAAACAAAACAAAAGAGGACAAGCAGCACTAAGCAGGTTTTTGTTGGTTAAGGAAAGCAGCTTCTACCAGAGGGAACAACTTGAACAGCTGAGGAGGCACAACAGGGCCTATTTTAGAGGGCATAACAACCACAATAAATTCCCTTTATTTATTTGCACAAAATATTTCCCACTCTTTCCTCTGCCTGGCCTTAGCTCTCCTTTTCCTCTACTCCTTTCCCAGTCCTTCAGGTGACTATGAATATTTTCAAGTGCACATATCTGTACAGAAAATCTAAAGACTTCACAAACATGAGCACCCCTGTGCTGCCAGCAAAGCCAAAGAAGTACATTGTAAAAATTATTTGATGATATCCAGCTCCTTATTTACAATTTGCAAGTTTCCTTCAGCACAGTATTTGTAATTCAAAACCTTTTCAGCAAATGATTCTTAATGCTAACAGCATTTTGATGCAGGTTCACTTGGACCAGGTACACAGGAGGTTCTTTTTCTGCTGGATTGCATGAAACAGAGCTTGGTTTCAAATTTCTAAAGCAAATGCGTTGTCATGTTGGATTGATTGGATCTGCCATTTGTTTTCCTTAAGTATTTGCTGAAGTTTATTTTTCCAATAAACATTTCTATTACAAACAATTTCCTCAGATATTTACCAGCAGTTAGAGGGGAGAAAACACAGTCCCTTACTTGAACTTGTTTATAAATTCAAAAGGATATGCATTGCCTCCTTCCCTTCCGCTTCTGTGCCCTGTCCCAGCCTTAGTTTTTGGTTTAAATTCTTCCTCTGTGTTACAAAAAAAAAATGCCAGGAGTTCCTGAGAAAGCTCTGTTAGCAGAATATATCGCTAGAGTGAACAAAGTCAGCAGGAAGCTGTGCCAAGGGAGGGTTAGGTTGGGTATCAGGGAAAGTCTTCCCCCAGAGGTGCTGGGCACTGCCCAGGGAATGGGCACAGCCCCAGGGCTGCCAGAGCTCCAGGAGGGCTTGGACAGCGCTGACAGGGATGCTCAGGGTGGGGCTGTTGGGGGGTCTGGGCAAGGCCAGGAGCTGGACTTTGCTGATATTCCATGATTCTATGAAATTGTCAAACTTGGAAAAATTACCCTGTATCTTTTCTTTCAAGGAAGAGAGAGAAGTAAGGCAGAAAAGAACTGAAATTCAAATTTTTGTTTGGAAACAGAAGAGTACCTGAAAGTAACAGCTTTAGAAGCACAGGGAGAAGAGGTGATGGCAACTGAACTCAGATGTATCCAGGTCCAGCCTCTGCTAGATTTTCTGGTCACAATTCCCATGGCACAGCACCAACATCCCACCTTTTAATGCCACTGATTCCCACGAGGGCTGAACACAATGGCAGTACTTCCAGTCCCTAAAGAAAGTCACATTTGGGCCAGAGCAGGGAGCCTGATTTCAGTGTGCTCCTTTAATCAGTGGCCTGATTTCCAAAGCAGCTGGCTGGCTGAAGGAGCACACCTATCCTAATTATATCATTTTGCTAAATCTTAAGGTGATGAAGAAGACAGACATTGAGCTGTCACAGGAAATGACCCTGAAACCAAGCGAGATGTTCCACTAAGAGGCAAATACACCTTTGTTGCAAAGTGCTGGAGAGGATGCAGAGGATGCTACTCAGAGTGTGAGTGTGTGAGTGTGTGAGTGTGTGTGTGTGTGTGTGCTGCACCCCAGAGACTGTGGGAATTAACTCAGGATCAGCTTGGAGAGGATTTGGGATGCAGCTGAGTCACTCCTGATTCCCAGGAATGCAGATGAGGGGCCAAGCTGGGATGGGAGTGACAAGAGCTCCCCTGGTGCCAGGCTGAGGGTGAAAGGCTCGCTCAGAGGTGCCAGGGAAATGCCTCCTGAGGTTACAGCAGTGCAGTTACAGGCCTGGACAGGACCCAGGGTGTGTGAGGAGAGTGCTGGCTCTGGGAGAGGCACAGCTCCAGCCCTGCATCCTCCAGATGTGCCCAGGGAGGCCAGTTTGCAGTTTGCTGTGCCCCAG
The DNA here is from genome assembly GCF_037042795.1 of Molothrus aeneus. Classification (NCBI taxonomy): domain Eukaryota; kingdom Metazoa; phylum Chordata; class Aves; order Passeriformes; family Icteridae; genus Molothrus; species Molothrus aeneus. The sequence continues at coordinate 13,590,352 of NC_089662.1, forward strand.
ATGTGCCCAGGGAGGGCAGTTGGCAGTTTGCTGTGCCCCAGATGTGCCCAGGGAGGGCAGGCTGCAGTTTTCTGTGCCCCAGATGTGCCCAGGGAGGGCAGTTGGCAGTTTGCTGTGCCCCAGATGTGCTCAAGGAGGGCAGTTTGCAGCTTGCTGTGCCCCAGATGTGCCCAGGGAGGGCAGTTGGCAGTTTGCTGTGCCCCAGATGTGCTCAAGGAGGGCAGTTTGCAGTTTGCTGTGCCCCAGATGTGCCCAGGGAGGGCAGTTTGCAGTTTGCTGTGCCCCAGATGTGCCCAGGGAGGGCAGTTTGCAGTTTTCTGTGCCCCAGATGTGCCCAGGGAGGGCAGTTTGCAGTTTGCTGTGCCCCAGATGTGCCCAGGGAGGGCAGTTGGCAGTTTGCTGTGCCCTGTCCCCATCTTTGAGCAGGTCTGTGCTGGGAGCTGCCATGGACCCACCCAGGCTGATGCCAGGGGTTCTGTGCTGTCCCCTGTCCCCAAAGCACAGAGGAGCCCTGGGCTCTAGGGAGATTGGGCAGGCTTAGAGGCTACACAGGAGGGCTGGGGTGAGGGAAGAGTTAATACAATAGGTTTTGGCATTTGACAGAGAATACTTATGTTTAACCATTCATAACTAAATCACATCAATTTAAGTGGATTCCATGTATTTCTGACTCTCACATTAATCTCTATGCAGAGAGAGTGTCTAAATATTTGTCTCTTTCAGTTCCGATATTGTAATTCTCTACCAAAACCAAGGGGAATCCCTTGCTTGGCTTTTTTTTCTTCTACCTCCTCTCCTTTTTCTTGCCTTCTTCCCTTTATTTTCTGGTAGAAGAAAGTGGTGAAAGTGGATGATCATTTAAGGAAACAGGGATTTAATAAACCCCGTGTTTGGGTACATCACAGCTTTTATGTTGGCGCTGAACTCCACATACATTAAATCCACATCATCTATCAATCTTACAGTTGTGTGTCACTTATGAAAATCTACTGAGTATTGTTTTCATCTCGCCTTACAACAAGCAGCAAAGCCTCATGAATACTGAAGAGCATTGTAAATACTGAACATCTTTTATTTTAAAGGTCTAGACAGTTTGGAATGGTGAGATTTCTTTGTTGAAAATTGCAGCTTAAAGCAATAATTCCCCGTTTCCCCGTGCCCTGGTTCTGCTGTCCTGTGTGCAAACAAGCAGAAGTGCTCTGGGTGTCATCAGAACACTTCCAGTGGTGCTGCTGCTGCTGCAGCCCCACCACGCCGGGGCTCAGCCTCTGCCAGCCATTAATCCATCCCCAGCTTGGTTCTAGTGTGATATTATTATTCAAATTCCATCCCACTAGGAAGCAACCAGCTCTGAGATGTATCTATTCATTTCCACTGCTTTATTGAAATCTGACAACCTGCTTTTTCTACATTTTTGAATATTGCAACTTTATGACCACACACTGCCATCACCCTGCTCTTATTTGCCTCAATAGCCCTCAGTAGTGGATCTGCCATGGGCTGAATTTAATAGAACAATATTTTACTGTTAGACAGCACCTTTCATTTTGAAGAATAAAGCCTCATTGAAATTCAGTCATCTTTGGGGCCCAGAGAGGAGCAGATTTCTGAGCAGGGATGTTTTGGCCAGGGACACATCCAGTCTGTTCGTGTGAAGAGCGCAGAGTGACCTTTAAAGCACACGCAGCCCAACAGGAGGTGTGAGGTGTTACACAAAACACCACGACTGATGATTCTCTCTCCTGCTGGGCTAGAAAAGGAGACCCAGGACTCCTGAGGTGATGTTGTGCTGACAGACTACGAGCACAGCCCATTTGTGGGGCTGCGTGGAACACAGAAATTTCCTCTGGCAATGCTTTTCCAGGCACAAAGAGAGGCTCCAGAGTTGACTAAACCTTCCCAAAGAGCCCCAAAGCCAGGATTTGGCTCATGAGGGATGTGGGATATTCAGTGTGGTTCCTACTTTACAAAGACCAAATATCTTCTGCATAGGTTTAACATCTTATTGGTTTCTTTTCTATTTACTCCATGTCCTCGTTATCTTGTCAGTCCCACAAATGCACATCAACTTTCCCTGCAGATTATACAGCTTATCACAAATTGAGAGCTAACAGAATCTCACAGAGAACAGGGACTTGGGGAACCTTTGTGCTACTTGTAGGACTAAGAATTGCAGGAGCGACTTCTAACCCTTCTGCTTGTTTCTATTTCCATGCCAGCAAAGGTAACTTCTGTTCTCCTGGGACACAAAGGCAGAGCTCCCCTGCCTCCGGTGCTGGAGCTGTACCGGAGCTGCAGCTGTTCTGGGGGTTGAACAGCCTTTTGTGATTTCTCTGAAAGAAGTGGTGGAATCAATCTGCTGCTACTTGTCCGAGCAATTCAGCTTCAGTGGCAGGATTAAGAGCTCCCGTTTCAATCTTCTCCGGGCAGGAGCAGGGAGCAGTGTCTCACAGATCATCAGGTTAATGAAGGGTAGGTGCTGAAGGCTCAAGAGCCAACCTGTAAAGACTCTTTGCTGCTGATTCAGAAGCACTGGAGGAGAGCTCCAAAACTGCCCTGAGCACTGCCCCCATCCAGCCACGCTGGCAGTAGGTGTGGAGTGATTACAGCTCAGTTATCAAACCAGGGAGAGAATTTCAGTGCATTCCCCAGCCTACATTTGCCCAGAAACATGGTCTTGGACAGGTTTTTAATGAAAGCAGACCTTAGTGTTGTACCAGGCTAAACTCAAATCGTAGATGAAACCTGCCTGACTCAAGAGAATCAGGACATGAAGCATCCACAGGTGTCATCTTGGTTTTGTGACCCAAAATGCGATGGAAGGGGTCCTGCAAAGCCAGGACATCACCGTGTCTGTTACTGGGAAAGGGAGCATTTGCCATTTCCAGACTCCTGGTGATTCCACTGAAGTGGAACCCAGCTCCAGAGCAACCCTGCACTGTGAGGTTGACAAAGAGATATGATTTCACAAAAGCAATACCAAAACCTCGGGAAATGTACGTGATGCAGAGGGAAAGAATGCAGAGTGTGCTGCCTCCCTGCCTGCCCGGTGCTGCAGATCCCAGCACATTGTAGAGCCTGCTTTGCAGAGCCTGGGGTGGGGCCATTTACTGCATCTGAAAAGCAGACCTTTCATTCAGATCTGCAAAAAATTTGCAAGTTTGTAAATTCATCAAAGAAATCTAATCCACCTATTGTCTTCTGATGTCTCTGCTAAGATCCCTCCATATGAATAGAACTGCTTTTAAGAGCACCACCCCTCCCCACCCCACCCCCCAGCATTTCCTGTCCTCTCACCTTAAAAAACAACCCTGAGAACTTTTCGACCAAAGCAGCCATGTGGAGCCAGAATTGTTTCAGATTTATCCAGGGCCTTTGCTCACATCCTGTCGGGTGTTAAAAATCCCTCAGCTGCATTGCTAGGACCACCCGGCTAGTTCTGAACCACATCTGACAAAATGATACTGTTCACTTCCAGAACCCATCACACAGTTATTCTTGGATAAAAGGTAAAGCAAATAGCAGCCAACTGCTCACTGCTGCAGAAACGAAGACCATCTAGCCATTTATCAAAGCTTCAGACAACCAGCTTGCTTTGAGCTCAGCCACCTCTCCCATTACAGCTTTAAACGATAACACGCCATAATATCAGAAATGACAAATGGAACCGGGGGCCCAACCTATACACAATCAATACCTGCTCTCAAATAAGAACCATCTTTAAAGTATTGACAAAGGCAGCAGCAATACGGATAAAACTGCAATTTTTCCTTGAATTGTTTGGTATGGCCACTGTCAACATTCATTTGTCCATGACATTCTTTTTTTTTTTCCTCCATGAGAGCAGCAAAACCCCAGGGTGTGCAAGTATTGTGGAGCCATTATAGTGGCCCTGTGTCTCCTGTTTATTGGAGGGTAAGAGGACAGGGCCGATTGCAAGTGACTTGGGCAGAGCTGCCGGGGAACCGCCGTGCGGAGAAATTCTGCTTTGCACTGAGAGAAATCAGAAAAATTTAAAATGTCATCAGCTTCATTCCTTTTCAAGGGGCTCCTCCAGCTCTTGGGTTTATTTAAAACACACCCATAAACCCTCTGCAAAAGCAAAATGGCAATTCTGTGTTGGGTCAGGAAGACTGAAGGACTGATGGAGGAAGCACCTTACGGGCCAGCTACTTCCACCTCCAGAGTTTAATAATAACAATAATACTTTGTACTTTTATAGCATCTCAGTGTTCACCACATTTCACAGACTCCATGAAGAATTAATAACAATCCCAAATGCTCTGCAAATGTTCCTATCCCTTTACAGATGGGGAGACTGAGCCAGAGCCAAGGCAAATGGCTTGGTGAAGGTCAGGCAGGGCGCTGGAACAGCTGGCCACAGAAACTTCTCCTGAGCCATCCTTGGAAGCACTGATCACTCCTCCTCTTCCACACCATTTGGCCAGGAAAAAGCAAGGGCTGATGAGATGAAGGTGACTTGTGAAGGGAGTAAGTCACACAGGAATTATCTCCAGACTATGTGTACAGCCAAGGAAGTACAAAAGAAGGGACTGGAATTGCCCCCAAGGAAACAAAATCATCCACAGAGTCACCCACAGCACTAGAGAGAGGATAATGACTTCTGAGCTCTTCCTAGACATAAATGGCCGTTCCTGGGCTTTCTTTACAGCCTCAGAGAAAGGATACAAAGAAAGCATATAAGGAAATACATGTATGGTTACTAATTGGCCTGAGCTCATCACAGGAATAGAAAAGGTTTCAAACCTTTGTAATGCAGAGAAAATGGGTGCACACCTGCAGTGGAAGGTGCATTTTCAGTGACACTGAACAGACAGGTCCCTGATGTTCATTCCCAAAGCAGCATCAGCAATAGCCACTTCCCTGGAAAATGATCATGAAGAGGGAAAGGCCAACAGAGAGGTGCAAAACCAACTTTCCAATGGCAAGTCTGCCAGCAGCCCCTCTCCCAAACACATCCCAGGCCATATCCAGACCTGCAGGGTGTAACCCCCAGGCAGAGCTGCCAGGCTGGGAATCCCTGGGAGGCTCCAGCAGCAGAATCCTGACCATGTCACAGCTGATCTGCAGCTTTGCTGGGTCCCTCTGTGCCAAAGTGCCAGCTCCAGCTTACAAAGGGAAAGATCTGGCAAAGGGGCTGGATTTGCTCAGAAGTGCTTTGGAAACTTCAAACCGAAAATGAGCCAGAGAAGAGAAAGTGTGAACAAAGCAACAAAGGTAAAGGAGCAGCTGGAGATCAGCCAAGTGGTTCTGAAGGGCACCCTAAAAAGTGGCATGCATGGCTGAGTGAGTGGGACACAAATCAGGGAGAAGCCTTTTTATAGTAATATCTTATAAATATGAGTGGAGAAGGAGGGGCTCTGGGTCTTGGCAGTTAATGGAGTTTGGGCACAGAAGCAAAGCTAGGGCCACTCACTTCCCTGGCATCCTGAAAAGTGGGAGTCACTTTTTGAATAGCTTTGGCTAAGCCTTTGAAGTTTTCAGGTGGGAAATGGTTTTTATTATTGGTTGTCATTAGTGCCTGAGTAAGTAAACACACCCACTCCTGTTCTGGAGGCAGCGTGAAGCAGGAGAGAACCTGCTGCACGATTTCAGGAAAAACCCCAGCTGTCTCCAGCGTTTTACTCTTGCATGCAGCGCTGGTGGCTGTTCTATTCCGCAGGGATCCTCTCCGAAAGGTTTCAGTCTGTGCTGGGATTAGGCTGCTTTCTGCTTGGCTGAGTGACTTGCCTTGGATGAAGAACATGACAAGCAGGGTAGGAGGCACAGGATGCTGTGCACATGTCCCCTCAGCTCGGGGTGTTTCCTCGTGGAAAGGCACCAGCTGCCAGTGCCAGATCCGCGGCGGGAGCTGCTCCGGAGCCCGAGCGCGCGGGGAGCGCTCCTGGGGCCTGCGGAATGTGCTCTCAGCAGGAGCAGGGCACGGGCACAGGCCAACTTTAATATTGATTTTAGCACTGCTGCACAGGTTAGGCCAGACCAGAATAATCCCCTCAGCCCAAAACGTGGAGGAGTCAGCAGATTTCCTGGAGCTCTCTGGTCAGGACAGGCAGCTCCTCTGCTGGGTGATGGATGTGTGTGAGGGGGTGCTGCACATCAGCCCCTGAGCTGCCTGCACGGTGGCACTGCTGGAGGGAGCTCCTCTTCCCACTGCTCCCAGCTCTGGGAACAGCCAGGGAATTGATGGAGGGTCAGGACAGTGCCAGGCTGGACGGGAGGCTTTCCCCAGGACTAAAGGATACCTGTCACCCTCTGGAGGAGGCTGAGAAATGGTTTGGAAACTCCAGGTCTATAAGTCTTTTGCTGTAGAAACCAGGCCATTAGTCTGCCTCACACTCAGGCTCCAGGGGAGGAAAATATCTCTGTGCTAAAAAGCTGTAAAAAGCAATTATTATCGATATTACTCACTAACTATTGCAATATTGCAGGATGGGTACTGCAGCAGACCTGTTTTGTAGGAACTGGGCTGACAACAGCACGTTGGGATTGTGCTCCAAAGGAATAGAAAGATAAATTAGATTTGTATAGAGCAGTAATATGATGAATAAAAACGTTAGAAGAGATGAAAATAATGCAAGTCACATTATTAAAAATCTCTAAAGAGCACAGCAAGAGCGGAGATGGACGTCACATCAGGATTTTGGGAAAAGGGGTGGAAATGGAATTGAGAAATAAGAGTTGGGAGAATGTATTTTTAAAAAAGGGCAAGTTTTCAAAGGTAAGTAGGAAGGTTGAAGTGCAGGTAGAATCTTAGCAACAATTTTACAATGTTTAAGCAGGTTAAAAAAGAATCAAGGCATTAATCTACTGAGGTTCTTTTGAAAATCCTACTAGAATTTCTCCTCAAGATGTGTAATTACCCTAAAAAATCTGTCCCAAACCATTCATGGAAATTGAATTATTTTCTAAAATAAGAGTTGCCTCGCAGACTGAAGTCTCTATGCAGTTATCAAATTAAAATAAAACGAGCATGGAAAGCAAATAAAATGAGGGTATTTGATGAAGCAACTGTCTGATAAATACTGCTATGACAAGGACACGAACACAGCCTGAGTGGTGCCTGCATTGCTGAACTTCTGGGAGTTTGCCCAGGCCGCAGCTCAGGTCAGAATCTTCTGTGGCAAGAAAAGCAAGGAAGGAAAGAGGATGGCTGGCATCTCCTTTGCCCCTGCTCTCTGCACCCGCTGCTGAGCAGAGCAGGAGCTGCTGAAGAACAAAACTGCAGGGAGAGATGAGGGGACAGAAGCAGCAAAGTCTCCTAACTGACAGCAGAGCTAATGAGTCCTTACTCCAGCATGTCCCTAATCCCATCCTAGGATTCAACTCCTCTGTTTAACCTTTTCCTGCAGGATCCCAAGGGAAGGTGGGTTGGTTACTGGAGCCAATGGTCCTTTCTGGTCACACCTGGTCACACCTGGTACAGAAAATAAAACCCTGCAGGTGCAGCAGGGCTGATTCCTCCTCCCTTCCCAACACATCCCTGCCACCTCCTGCTCCCCCATCCCTGTCCTGGCACAGTAGCAGCAAAGCCAAGGAGGCACAGACACATCTCAGTGCTCCTCTGGGATGCCAGATGTGGCCCAAAACCCACACACCCGAACAGTGGCTGGGCTGGGTCAGGCAGATGTGCCCACGGGCTGTGAGCTCCTGGCAGAGGCTCCTCCCGGCACGGCAGCCCGAGCACCCTGCGAGGAGGCAGTTGCTAAGGTAACTACTTTCTTCCTTTGAGAGAAAAGCCAAGTAAACAAGCATGTAAATAGACTTAAGAGCCACGTAAATTGTTGGTGAACCTATTCTGGTTACCTTGACGATAAAGCATGACTCTTCCAGGATTTAAACTTTCTTTGGTGTGTAAAGAATATAACACACACTGTGATCTCAGGCAGCCAGAGCTGGGGTTTCCAAGTTTGAGGTCTGTCTGCTCCCTTTCCACAGTGCCCTTCTCTGCAGGATGTGAAGGCATCCCGTGTAGCTGAGGCACATGGTGCACCCATTGCCACATCCCAGTCACCAGGCAGGGGTGCCCAGGGAGGCTGGCACTGGGCACATCTCCATCAAAAACCAGTTTGCTGCAGCCTGGTTATGCTGCAGTTTGGTTCCTGGGCTCTACCCTGTGCCAACCTCTCCCATGCACGTGCAGGGATTGCACCCAAGGAGGACAACGAGAGAGATTTGCTCTTTCTGCTTGTCAAGCGCAGCAGAGGAATTCCCAAGACGAGCTAATCCCTGGAAACACCAGTGGGGAAGCACCAGGTGATGCTCCCTGGGTGTGGGAGAAGCCCTGACTCCACATCAACACAAGCAGGGACTCCAATGCCCTGAGGTTCTGTGCTCCCAGCTGCTCCCACAGCCCAGCATGGACCATCCAAGCCTTTCCAAGGAAAGCCCCTGCCCACCCTCATGCAGCCTCCCTGGCTGGTTGAACCAGCACAGAGCACTGAGGAGGCAAAATGGTTTTTATCCCTTTTCCCTGGTGCAGCAGGAACAGAGCCCTCAGTGCCTAAGCAGGAGTGGGATCTGGAGCTGCCACAAATGACATCAGGCAGCATAACTATTTCAGCCCTGCCAGTCCTCAGCAGGGGTCACAGCTGACAGCAGACTTAATAAAATTGGCTGGGGTTGGGTGACTAAAATGAAACATCTCAGCTGAAAAAAAAGGCAAGATTGAGGCTCATTCAAGAGCTTTCTCCTCACACAGTTAAGGGAGAGCTTCACTGCAATTGACAGCTAATTCAGTACACATCTCATAATATATTATCTCCCCAGCTCTATGACAAGTCTAGTGAGCAAGATGCAAATGAACACTTAGGCAGGTAAGTTCTTAATGTCACTTTAAGACTCAGCACAGCATCACTGTCTTCTCCATCCAGTGGATGAGTTGCTGGTGATGGAGCAGTTGTGGGAAGGTAACAGCAGGATGGCAGAGGAAATGGAAGGTAAAGGAGGTTAATTTATGGAAATTATCTGGGTCACGCAGTAAGTAGGACATGTCACGCACAGCTTTAAAAGTACAATAGTAATTTATTTAGGAGCTGATTCTCTCAATAGATAGTCAATGAGGGTTATCAGGAGGCAGGTAATTGTTTTGATCTCCTCATCACAAAATGAACTGCAGCATCCCGAATGGATGCAGCAACTTCCAGAGTTGTGCAGCTCTAAGGAGAAGGGAGGAAGGTCTGGCTGGAGTGGGGCAGTGCCACATGGGAGGGATGTGTCATCCTGGCAGCCTGGATGTCACTGGGATTACTGGGACAGCAGGGCTTTTGGAGCATTCAGGGATCAACGAAAATTGAAAAACTCAGAGGATTTTATAATTTCAGAAGTATTTGTGTTTTGGGAGGGGAGAGGAGGGGAAGGGGAAAAAAAATCCTATACGAAGATGCCAAACAGACTCAGACTTTCCCTATTAGCTATGAATTAATTAATATTTCCTTGTTATTAATGGTACAAACAAAAAAAAGCGAGGTTTTGTTTTTTCCTTTCCTTCCCTTTATTTTGCTGTTTTAACGCCCCAGTTAAGAACACAAAGCCTCAGTGCCTTCACAGCATTTACCAGACGGCAGGAACGGGGAGCCCAGATGGAAGTGCAGAGGGGACACTCGGGGCCCTGCAGGGATCCCGAGCACTTCCAGCCCTGGTGGAATTCCTGAGAGCACCTGGCTGGGAAGGGCTTCATCAAACCCAACAGCTCCGTGCCCTGCTGTGCCTGAGCATGTACCTGCTCTCCACGGGTCCTCTGTGAGAAACTGCAACCCTCAGCACTGATTCCACACAAAATACTGCCCATTTCTAATTCTCCAGAAATTAGTTAAATCAATCCAAAAGGCTGTGTGGACAGCCTTGCACCACTGAAAAATAGATATTTTTCAGGTTTGGTTGAACTTGAGTCTTTTTTTAATGCTTAAAGCCTTCCACGGGGGTGTCTGTACAGCTACAACTGGCAGCAATATTTAAACTAAAAATCTTTCAGCTGTATCCTTTAGCTTCATCTCCCTCTTCAGAGAAGCTGCTCGTCTATCAGAACATCATAATTCCAAATTTTCCTGACTTAATTAGTTTGTTCTCTGATGCTCTCAGAGAAAATAAATTACAGTTTCTATTTTTTTTTTTAATGAACTGACCACAAATTTATAATGAGAATATATTTTGCAAAGCTGAAAGGATGGATCGGGATATCTTTAATCAGTTTTTAATTACAGAAGCCAGTGACTCAAAACCTTTAGTACCTGACTTGGTTCCTTGGACCTGATTCCTGCCCCCTCCTCCAGGCTCAGCTCTGCAGGTGCTGGTGTGACCAAAGCCAGACAGTGCAGATAAAATTTCAAGGAGTTTTCTTATCCCAAACCCTGGAATACTGATGGTTTCTGACAGAGCAACGTGGCTGCTCAGCATTTGGAATATATCTGATAATTCTTCGTCTATCCTTGGTTCTTACAGTCAGGAGATTGTAAAAATCTAAAATCTAAAAATCCCCATTTTCCCACGTAAGAGCTGATTTTCCTGGCCCCTGGGATTGCAGGTTGATATTTAAATGGAAGGCGATAGAAATAACTATTTTTGTAGTGACATGGTTTTTAATTTGATAATTTCTAAGGAATCAGATTCCTGATTCTCTGCCTTCTCTCTTTAGCAGCTCCTTGTCCCTGCCTGTTACACTTGTTGCAAAACCTGCTCGGAGATTTGCACTGCTCCTGCCGACGGCAGGGCTCAGCCTCCTTCCCTGAGCCTCCTGAACCACAGGAAGAAAATCAGCAAAGGCACTGAAATCACACCAAAAAATCCTCTTCTGCCCAAAAAGTGCCTAAGAATACCCAGGGGAACAGTCCAGAGTGCTGATGAACTTTTTTGGTTCTCGTGTTAACATAAGTTGAGCTAAAGATAAACCCCAACTCTATTCTGGCTTGCATGACAAATATAAATTGAGCATGGAGCTTGGAAACAATTAATTTAAAGTAATAATTTGTATAAACATCCTAACAAAATTTTAAAGCGTATTAAACACCCTGTTTTATAAACATAACACTTAATTTGAAAAAAAAAGAAACATTTAGAAGGTAACGCATTTAGGATAAGTGCACAACACATGAAAATAATAAATGAAATTTTCCCAGTTTAGAAAATGAATGTAATTAATTAACATTTAAATTACATTTTTAATTGCAATCATACCCTCCCAGGGGACTCATAAGGGACCATAATTGCAATTAAAAGCATGTGGATTAGATAATAAAACAATGCAGAGTGTCTGAAATGTGCGATTTAAAATGGAAAGCAGACATTGTTATCGGCACATCTAACTTAATTGTAGCCATAAAGCAAATGTGCTGTACAAAATAAAATTCACATACGGGAACATTTAATTCTTGAATCTCTTAAAGGGGACACGCTTGAGAGCACATTTTATGACAGGTTCTGTTTGAAACGGCCCTTTAAGGCTTTAGTATTCAGGGATAGTGCTTTAATGTTTTTGCATTAATAAAAGCATAGCTGAATGTTCCTATTAAAATACACAGATACATTTAAGTAAGAGATGAAACTGAGTGCCTGGAATTTAAGTTGCAGAAGGCATAATTATATCAGGAACATATTTTTCTTTGTTATGCTTTGTTTTAAAATTGTCTTTGCCAGGGGAGAGTTGGAGAGGCGCTGCCTTTCCATGGTGGCAATGACCAGGAGAAGGGAAATTTGTGTTCACTGGGCAGGCACAGATTTGCTCCACCTTCAGCATGGTCACCTCCCAGGCCAGTGCACCCTCACAGGAATATCAACATCCCGATTTTCCTGCTGCTGCACTGCTGCTTTTTGATAAATACTGATGATTTTAGCCTTTAGTGGCACTAATTCTTCATTTTACACAAATTTCCACTTCATTTTTTTTGTTCCTGTGCTGGGCACTGGTGAGAGCCCCCTCGAGTGCTGTGTCCAGTTGTGGCCCCTCACTGCAAGAGGGGCTGGAGCTGGGCAGGGAATGGAGCTGGGAAGGGGCTGGAGCCCCAGGAGAGGCTGATGGAGCTGGGAAGGGGCTCAGCCTGGAGAAAAGGAGGATCAGGAGGGACCTTGTGGCTCTGCACAGCTCCTGACAGGAAGGAACAGCTGGAGGGGTCGGGCTCTGCTTTTCACTTTTACCAGGTTAAAAAAAAAATCCTAAATCCTTCAATGAATTAAATGATGCTGGTGTAATTCCAGCTTGACCAAAAGTGTGCTGGGTAAATAATGGTGTAAGGTAAATAATGCTGTAATTCCCCGTAAGATACACCAGAATATCGGCTCTGCTGTGCCCTGGGTCAGAGATTCCAGGAAGGAATTGAGTCTAACTGGTAACACACACCACGGAATTCCTGCTGCTGGGGGAAGATCCACCCAGGGAGGAGTGTGATGGTGGACAATGTGGTGTGGTACTTCTGCTACCTGTGAAAACACAGTGAGAGCCAGAGCACAGTCAATGTGCACGGTCCCTGCATTAACCCTTTGAAAACGGTGGAATCTTGAAGCAATTCCATGGAACGTTCGCCACTAGCTGTGCAGCCCTAGATACTGCACCAAACTCTATGGGGACAGCACTTCCTAAGGGTTGGAAGAGTGCTCCTGAGGGGAAACAATGCTGAAAGCATTACTCAGAGGAAACTTCTGAACTTGAGGGTGACATTTTTCCCTGTGAAAAATGCTCAAAGAAGCAGATATAATTTGTTTTATAATACTTCCCACACCCCCTCCTCCCCACAGCCAGGAGTGGCAATGCTATATGGAGCTCTCTGCAGTGCTCTGCATATGGTGCTGCTGGAATTTGGTGTTTTGGGCAACAAAAGATTCATTGTTGGGATTTTAGCAGGTTTTGGGCAATCCAGGAGCAGGAGGAGCTGACACCAATCTTCCAGAATTAGAAATACACAAAGTAAATTCTTATTTTTTAAATCCACATAGCCCCACACAGCAGGTACCCATAAAAATTAACAGTTATGGCAGGGGGCTGTGCCATGTGATGTTTACCTGGACACATGGACACATGCGCAAATGGACACATGGACAGCTGGACACATGGGCACATGGACACATGGACACATGGACAGCTGGACACATGGGCACATGGACACATGGACACATGGACACCTGGGCAAATGGACACATGGGCAAATGGACACATGGACAGCTGGACACCCAAATACCCAAATACCTGGACACATGGACACCCAGACACATGGACATCTGAACACCCAGACACCTGGATACATGGACACCTGGATACATGGACACATGGACACATGGACACATGGACACTTGTATATCTGTTCATCTGGACACCTGGACAGCTGCACACTTTCACACCTGTACACAGAGACATCTCCACACCTGCACACCTGGACACCTGTAACTGTTCACCTGGACACCTGCACACCTGGACATGGACACCCGTGTGCCCACACACCTGTGCACCTGACATCTGCACACCTGCACACCTATGCTCCCCACGGTGCTGCTGAGCTGCTGCATTTGTGATAAGGCAGAGTGTGATAAGGCACCCCAGACATCCCTGTGTGCCTCTGCCCAGCTCAGTGCCAGCACAGCGATGTCTCCTGTCCCCCCATGCCGGCTCCAGCCCCCCTGGCCAGGATGCAGGTTTGAGATGCTGATCCCTTCTTAGCCAGGGAGCTTTAAACTTTGCTGAGCTCATCAGTTGTCCAGTGGGACAAAGCCCAGCCTGAGCTGCCTGAGGCAAACAGTTAATCACATTAGCAGGCCACTAATGTTCCAATCGGGAAGTGACAAAAAGTAAAGCAACATTTAGATTTGCTGTGTGGAAACACATCCCGATTAAATTTAATTTGGATAGTCAGAAAATAGGGGCACCTGTCAGTTCCTAGGTAACACGGGGATTTTTTTCTAGCATCACTTACTACCTTGGGGAAAAAAGCTCTTTCTGAAGCCAAAAAACCTGACAAGGTGTAAGTCATACAATGCATTGTGCTGCATTCCGCTGGCTTACATTGGTTCATGTCTTGTCATATGACAATATAACATGACACAAACCGCGGCTACATCGCATTGGAGATTTCTAAAACAAAGCTCGGCAGAGCAGGGCTGTGCTGGGATCCAGTGCTCCATCAAACATGCACAGCCAGCCCTCGACAGCAGCACAAACCAAGGGGATCGGGGAAGCAGAACTTCTCATTCCAGCCGGATTTCACCGCTGGAACTTTGTAACCCCGTGCTTTGATTTTGTTTGTTAATTAATTGCGGCAACACGGCAAATGCAAAACAGAAGCACGGGCTAGGAAAGTAAAGGAGAAAAAAAAAAGAGGTAAAGATAAAAGACAGAAGAAAATTAATTGTTAATTATTTATTAGACGGTTCATTTGCTCACACCTACATTACTGTGTTGGTGTTTTAACCCACTGTGCTCGCTCCTCAAGCCTGACCCCAGCCACGTCGTTAGCTGAGTTCCTTTCCTTTTGTCATTTCTCATTAATTTCATCAGCTTTTGGAAAAAAAAGAGATGTGAGATAGGAGCTCTATGGAACAATGTGAATAATTCTTGGGGGGTGCTCCTTTCCCAAGCTGTGGTAAATGAACTCCCAGCACACAAGTGGGGTGATGCTCTGGGGGGACAGGGGCTGTCTGTCCTTCCCAAAGGGCTGCCAGGGCACTGGGGTGGGACAGCCTGATCCCACACCTGCTCCTTTGGGAACAATCCTTCCCAGCATTAATCTGCCACAGGAGCTGGAGCCCAAAGGCACCGGGAGAGTGAGAGCCCGAGTGCATCACGCACATGCAGGGGATGAAGACACCAGCATTTCTTTAATATATGTTAACTGTAGCATTAAAGACAACCACAGTATATCATGACACCTTCGAAAGCATGGCTTGAAAAATAGAATCACTGCAGCCTATATAACTTCAGGATTTGTCTCTGCAAGTGTTTCAGTAAGTGGTTATTTAACTTAAAACTTGTTTTACTTTTTTTTTTCTCTCAGCAGAGTGCTTACAGAAAAGAAGAGAATATGAAAAGAAATTTTTCTGCTTCCTGTGCTTTGAAAATTAATTTCCTTACTTTCCTTTAGCCTTCTAAGGGAAAAAAAAATCTCTTTTCAGCTTAAAACCTCTTACAGATTTACTGTGACATATTCAACATGCAATAAGTTGTCCACCATGAGACCCCTGGCTCCCAGGGTAGCATTTATTTTAGCTACAAAAAGGTGCAAAGCAGCTTGGATTTATATAAATGTAAAATAATTTCAGCAGTCTGACACAGGAAAGGTAGGTCAAATCATGCTTAGTACTTATGTAATTTTTTTTTAACTACTGAAATGTAATCATATCCTGGAGTTGGGTGATCTCATCTTGGATCAGGGAAACTACAGTTCTAGTAACTATAAAAGGGGAGAAAACCTCTTCCATTCCTCAGCAAACAGAAGAAAAATAACACAAAGCTTTTCTTTGATCTCTTTGCCAAATAAAGTGCTATTCTAGCACTTGACATATGACTGCAGTGACCCTGAGATATTCCTCCTGTACATTACCTTTACTTTGTTTCAGCAAAGGCAAAACTGGTAACAGAACTCCATCATTTACCCTTAGCTTCTTTGAAACCATTTTTCACATTTAGTCCCTGATAGAAAAGGAACGTGTCTGTTTCCTACACTTGATTTATTACGTAGTTTCTAAGCAAAACACTTTTATCTGAAAGTATAGGTCAGACAAAGGAATAATGCAATCAAAGAGACACTTGCAGAAACATTATAAATACTGTATTTTATACAGCAGAAGCCCTGTGCTGTCAGAGATGACTGCCTGCTCACAGACACTGGAGTTCATTGTCTGCTGGTAGAGCAAAAATTGTGCTTAAGCTAGAAGAGGAGTATCTTTCAGCATTTTTCTTATTGCTGTTTTTATTTGGTGGTGTTTTTTGGGGTTTTTTTGGAGCAGTAATTACATTACTTGAAAAAACTGGTATTCTATGAACATTTGAGCCCCAAGAGGCCGTGTTAGAGAAGGTTTTCTTATTGCCTTGCTGTAAGAATTGTATTTTATTCAGCCAGAGATCACTCTGTGGTGGGTAGCAGCAAGGGTGGCAGTCACTGTGCACTTTCCCTTGGGAGGGTTGAACGAATCCATCCTGCTGCTGACACAGCCCCGTCCCTGTGCCACCAGGCACCCCAGCTCCAGGGCTCCTCCTGACCAGCCTGGACAGGTATGGAAGCACTGTTAATCCTGCCTTACAGAGAGGACAGCAAGGCTGGCAGAGCCGGGGTTGTTCACATGGAGAAGCTCTGGGGTGACCTCACTGTGGCCATGCAGTGCCTGGAGGAGCTGCAGGAAAGATGGAGAGAGAGGATTTCCAAGGGATGGAGGAACAGGACCCAGGGAATGTGACAGAGGGGCCAGGGAGCAGAGCCAGGCTGAGGTCACTGCCTGCCCAGGTGACCGGAGGAGGGCTGGAGGAAGGAGCAGGGAAAGGAGCAATGAAAACTGCTTGGATCAGCTACCTGAGTTGAGAGCTTCTCCAAAATGACCAGGACTGACAGTCACCTGCTTTTTTATCACGATATTTGGCTGTCCTGGCTGTAAATCGGTGGCACTGGAAGCCCCTCTCTGCTGGAGAGACAGCGCCGAGCTGCACATCCCGGGACATCTCTGCAGCGGGGAGGAAGCCCAGCTTCCTCTTTTCCAGGGAAACACAAGCAGGGCCTTTCATCTTGTGCCGGGTGTTTGGCTGCTGCAGGGGCAGCTGCCAGCGAGCTGATGGATCCGTGCTGGAGAGGAGCCCTTCCCTTCCCTTCCCTTGGCTTCCCCGGGCGGGCAGGACGGGCAGCAGATGCTGAGCGAGCAGTGGGACCAACCCCAGCGAGTGTGGACAGAAGGGGGCGAGGGCTGCCCTTCCAACTGCTGCTGGAAAAGGAGCAGGGAACGGGCTGGAGCCTGCCGGCCTTCAGCACAGACAAACCCCACTGAAATTCCGACCTGCTAAAGGAACGGCAAGGCGATGCTCAATGTGTTATGACCTTTCCTGCTATTTTCAAAATTGCAATCTTAAAGGGAAAAAAAATGGAAAAAGGGAGCTCACCCCCAGCACATGGCTGAAAATGTTATTAAAAGCAATGAATTCTGTTTTATTGTTATGCTTAATTTTTCTTTTAAAGTGCTATTTGGAGCAGAGGCAGCACAGAGGATGCCTCCCTTAAACTGAAGATAAGTTTGATATTTGAAAAGAACCAATTTATCTCATTCATTCTTTTACGCGCTCACTTATATTTATTTATGTGCACACTTCTTGGAATTGCATTTTTATTTTGTACTGGGTGCAGTGGCTGTTAATGATCACATACAGTCATGAGAATTAAAATAGAATCCTGCATTTCACTTGGACACCAGAGCAGCACACACGGGATGCAGGATATATAAATAACAAAGACCTTGAATAATCACATATTCTATATCCTCTCTTACTGGAATATAAAAGCGAGCCCTAACCTATGACAAAACTTAATACAAACGAGATAGGAAATAAATAAAATGCACAATGCTGGAGCTCAATTTGAACTATTCAGACTTCATCAAAACATATTGGAAAATGTGTGATAGGACAGGGAAAACCTTTGCATATAAATTATAGCTATGAAAGGATATGCTGCTGCAAACAAGTGTAAAGATGAAACTTCCCCAAAACTTATATCAAGCATAAGATATTGTAAATAATAATTTACATTTAAATAGCACCTTCAGCTCGGGAGGATCTGGGAGCATTTTGCTAAGCACAAGTGAAATCTGTGATGGGAAGGAGCTGCAAACAGTGAGTCCAGCACTATTTTGTTCTACACTGCAGGATAAGGGGAGGGGCTGCATGGGGGCAAAATCTCCTGACCCCCACGTGCATTTCATTCATATCAGGCAGGCAGTTCTGGTGAGCACACCAGGAGAAACCTTCTCTGCCATGATCCAGTGTGGGAAGGTGCGTGCTCGGGTATTTGCAGGAAAGGAAAGGGGAGCTCAAAGAACTCTTGGCTTCAAATCTCAACAAGCACCAGAAAACTGCTAAAAATATCAATGTAAATGATAGTGTTACACTTACAAACTACCTTCTATTTGACAAGTCTGGCCCTCCTTCCCGACCAGAAGGCAGAGTTTACAAATTCTAACAGCAGGGAAATATCACAAAAGGAGGAGCTGGCTGGAAAGCTGTGTCCATCCCAGGATGAGGAACAGGACCCTCTGTGGAGTCCCAGACACTCAGCAGCATTTCCTTGGTTCCCCCACACCAGTCCTGGCTGGTCCCTAGTCCTGAGCAGCACAGGAACCATCCCAGGGTGAAATGGTCACAAGCAGTGTGGCAGCAGCACCCCAGAGCTGATCCACGGCAGCCCAGGCACTTGGATTAATTACATTTCAGTATTAAACAGGAAATAAGGGAACAAGGAAAACAGCAAAAGCTTTCACAGACTGAGGCACAGAAGGTTCCTCAGTGGTAGATGATGCCACTGAGAAGCCCCACAGAAGAGTGTGGATTGACTTGAGTGTGGATTTTCAGAAGAAATTGCTCTCTCTGAGAGGTGAGACCCTGGAACAGGAATTCCCAGTGAAGCTGTGGCTGCCCCCGGATCCCTGGAAGTGTCCAAGGCCAGGCTGGATGGAATTGGAGCAACCTGGGATAGTGGAAGGTGTCCCTCCCCATGGCAGGGGTGGGAATGGATGGTCTTTAAGGTTCCTTCTACCCCAACATCAGCCTCATAAACCCTCCTCCAGCCTCACTCCTAAAGCTCCATGTCACTGCTGGAAAGAGATCAAAAGCATTTACCAAATAAACTGTGAACCCAGGCAATAAAGAAGGATGTTACACATTATTTCTCAGGTACCCAAACCATTCATTTTGGTGTGTTTGAAGATGAAGAATAAAGGAACAATGTGCTGTGACAAAATAGAAAAGGAGCACCGATGTTCTCCTTGAGAAGCAAACTGTTCTCATCAGCCTGACAACGTGATTTGTCTTCTGCCAAACCAGTCCCATTCCAAACTGTACATCAGGAGGCACAGAGGAACTCATGGGTACACCCAGTTTACTTCCACAATCTCCGTGTCTGTGAACAGGCCTGGGATAACTCAGTGTTCCAAGTACAGAGCAGAAGAAATGTACAGTTAAAATGGACACTGAAATTACTTACAGAAAGAAATCAGCTCTTTTACAATGCCAGCCCTTGGCTGATAAGAACAGATTATAAACTAGGCAATGATAGCAGTAATCCATCCTTTATGTTTATATTTTAGGAATATCCTAACCGTGAGGGTTTAGCATGCAGGTTGAAACAAATTGCTGTGATCACCAATATCAAAGTGTCAAGCTGAGATATTGCATGTCAATCATTCTGTGACAAAGATAAAAGTGAACAAGATGCATTTCATAGTTACACAGAGAGGGAACATGGATTATGTATTTAGTGGCTTTTTCCCCCCAACATACCTACCAGCATTTCTGAGTTGTTTTAGCAAGAAACTTGAAATATAATCGTTTCAAGACAAATTACAGAGATGCTCTCAGCAATGATGGAGGTCTCCCTAACTGTAGATTCTCCTCACAAACATTGAGTCAAGCCAATACCACCAGACTTTATGAAACTGTGAATTGCATCTCCGCTGAGAGTGCCCTGCTACCCAGACAAATCAATTGGCTTGACCTTTACATCTGCCCTACAGAGTTTAAGCAAAAAGAGAGAACAAGAGACAGAGAGGGAAATATCATCTCAGATGCTGCCTTATAGAGAAGGGGAGAAGGAGAATTTCCCAGACACTGGGATACAAATCTGAGCTCTGGTTTCCCTGTGCATTCAGGGAATGTGTTTTGGGGAACACATGAACCTTCTGTGAGACCATCCTGGCCACCCTGGCTAAAGCTTCAGCTCCTGCAGGTTTTGGACACTGAGGGCAGCACAACTTCCCCTCTGCTCCCTCGAGCTCAGGCTCCTGGAATCCCTGTCAGCTGCTCACCCAGCATCTAAGAGCTTTCTTGGATCTCTCCCACTGGGCCAGCTCCTCAGCTGCTTTCCCTGCTCCTTGAACTCTTGCCAGAGGTTTAACCTAAATGGGACTCCAAGAGAGCCGCGAGCCTAGAAGGAAAGGCTCAAGATATATGATAGCTGCTCCCAGAAATATAAACCAATATTTACAGAATTGTACAAACATCCTATTCTCATTAACTCCTCTGCAGCTTTTCTGAAGTCCCATTCCAAATATAACTGGGCAGTATATACTACGGAAGGAAAAATGTAAATACATGCACAAACTTTTATTTAATCTCTGGAGAAAAACAATGTACATATTGATGGATTCCCTTCTTTCCCCTTTACAGTTTAAATCATTTTCTGTAGTGGACAGAAATTAAATAAAGACCAAAAGCAGAAGACTATCACACACCATGGTATAATTCCTCCTAATTTTAAAGGATCAGCACACATGACAGATCCTGGAGCATATGAGTATGTGACAATTTGTATTACAAATCTCAAATTTTCCTGATTTTTTCTTAACTGGTAATTTTATCAATACAAGTAATCCAGACTCTTACCAATAAAAACAAGTTTTTTATGGTTTTAATTTGTGGAATTCTGGCTGTGTTCAGCTATTGCTGAGAAATCTGCTGTGAACCAAATGTCCCCTGCAACACCAACATGTTACCAGCAAAGAGAAAATGATGCAGTTCCAAACAGGGAATATTTACCTGCAGGATTGTGTTCCAGCTGGTTTTCAAGTTGTATAAATATTAGACTCAGGTTTGTTCAGCCAATGTTGGGCACACATTGGATGTAAGAAGTCTGGAGCTGGGGGATGACTGCTGACAGTCTAAATAAACCTGCAGGTGCCATTGCAGAGCCATTCTTCTCTGTGGCACAGTCTGGTGACAATGATCCACCATGGCCACCTGAGCTGCGGTGCTTCCAGCCCCACAAACCCCTTCAAATCTGGGCTTGAATCCCCTTTCCATTTCAGCTTTTCCTGAGAATCAATGATACCTTGGTCCTGTTTCTCCACCATTACCCTAAAGAAGCCTTTGCTGTGCACACTGGGCTACTTTTTGTGAGCCCAAACTGCACATTCAAAGTAAAACTAGAGTAGGACTGGCTGGGTAAAGATTACAGTGTTCAGTCTCAAACCCCAGCTGAGCTGAACGAAGGTATTTACCCAGATCTCACTGTTAGAACCACTTGGCCAGAAGGCAGAACCTTATCTCTGTGAGCAGCAATTCCTCTCTCAAAGCAAAGCCACACCAGCAACAACTTACATTTTTTCTTTTAGAACTGAGAGCCTTGGATGCAACTTTACTGCAAATATCCTAAAAGGGGAGGCTGATACCTGTTGCCTGCTGTAGTTGCCTCTGAGATCTGTGTGTCCATGGCATGCCATCCATTTTTCTGAACTCACAGGAATCATTTCCCAGTAAGCTTTCAAGCCCTGAGTGTTACAGGAGTAGTACAGGTGTAGTGCTGAGAATGACAGGGCCAGCCTCTGCCACCCCACGGACAGAAATGTCAACAGAACCACAGACATGACTTTGAGGCCTGATTTTATATTCTGCTTCCTTCATGTAGCTGCTGAAAACAGGGATATCTGTTTTGCACTAGGGAGATGACATTTAAAGCAGTTCTGACCCGATCTCCTTCACACAGGAAAGCACATTTACCTGGAGTCCAGCCTGGCAAGAATCAAATGTCAGGCAAAAATTGTCTTCACCTGGTAAAAATGGTTTTGAACCTGATGTATAGAGATGTTTATCTGTGTGTGCGTGCATACACAGATAGATGTCTATCCATGTGCACACATGCTCTGCAATTCCAACACCAGGGAAGAATGATGCTGAGCTTGGTGATGATAAGAATGATATAATGGCATTTAACATTTTGGGAAGGGTGTACAAACAAACTTACATGGGAACACATGTGACAACTTCATTAGCCAGTTGCAGTGTTAGCACTTACATGTGCTAAGCCATTAGCTCTGTGTGGGATTGCTCTGATCTCTCTGATTGCAGGGAATGCTCTCCACAGAGGCAAACATGGGTGTAAATCAGCACCTATGTAAATAGATGCAATTGCTAGAAATTATTGAACTGTTAAGCACAAGGCAGAATGTTCATTTCTCATTAGCATGATAATTACAGCCTTTGTATTGCAGCTGCAGGAAGAAACATCAGCTCAGAGCAGGACATCCTGTGCAGGACACGATGTGTTCAAGGTGCTGTGAGATGGTTCCTATCTTAAAGAACTCACGTGTCTGCAGGAGATAGCAAAGAGCTGAAAACATGGAGAAATCAGATAATGTTCACTCAGAGATCCTCTGCCCTGGCTGGGAACTGAACAGTATCTCAATCATTAGGTGCTGCTTTTATCCAGCACAGCTGGATCCACCTTGTCTTTCCATGGACATGCTTGGTGGCAGAAGACAGGGAGATGATTTTTCCCTTTCCTTACACACCCTGTGCAAAGGACTGTGAAAATTCCTCTATTTTTTTTTTCTGTATTGTCCTTCCCAAAGGCCTGCAGGAAAACTCATCACTAAAGAGAGCCCTGAGGAGAAAGTCCCTGCCCTGGGTCATGCCTCTAGCCCAGACACACAGAGCCCGCACAGGGTGGATGCCAGATCCCTGGGTTATGGATACAGCCACATTTGTCTGTTAGTTGGTTCTCAGTTTTGTGACTCACACTGGAATTTTCTACAGCCACAGATTCTCACCCCAGGAAGGACTGAAATGACTTATTCCAGGCTGACTACTGTTATCCTTTACCACGTGTGACCAGCTCCTGAGCAACCCCTTTGCAATCTCTCTGTGTTACATCAATTAGAATTTTGCTCCACGATACAGCTCCAGCAGAAAGAGATGTGCTATGGATGTGGGACAAACATATCCAGCTCATCTGAGGAGAACACAAAAAATGATAGAAAATCTGTCCCAGTTTCTTTTTGTTGTTAAAACATTTGATACCTGTTGGAATTTTTTTTCCCAATAAACACAGTCTTAATTTTGGTTTTGTGTACCTCAAGTGGGAGGACAATTTGCTGTAATTGTGAGAAGCATTCTTTACCATGAGAAGAAAGAAAGATTCAGCCCAAATCCCCAACTGGAGCCTGCCTAGGTGGTGCTGAAATAGAGATATTATGCTGCTTTTCCTGAATGTCCTTATGCAAACAGGACGTTGTAAATGTCTTCTTTTTGAAAAAGGGCCTTGTATCTGGTCTTAGTTCTGCCCTTTGATTTATTGGGAGCTTCAGCTGCAGACCAAATAGGTTTTCCTGTCTCTGCTAGCTCCTATTCCAGTCTCAAGTCATTGCGCTTTGAGACACGCTCCTCAAAGCACAAACTCTGTTACAGTGCCCTAAATAATATGTGATGTGAATAAGTGCTGTTAAAGAAGTTTCCTGTTTTGGTTTCCTTATTGGCACTCCAAGCTGAGCTAAAATCTCCAAAGGCCTTACTTAGCATGCAGATATTGAAACCAAACCAAAAAAAGATTCCTGCATTTGTTGTGCTGTAGCTTTAAATGCCCCTGGCAGAAACTTCATTTCTCTCCCTTTCTCCCTTTCGATCCTACCCCCTCTCTCTCTTTTTTTGATGTTTCTTCTTTCTCTCAGCCTGTCATTGACAGTAAGTGCAATCACATTACACACAGCTTTCTTTGGAAAGCCCCCTTTTTAATGATCTGGCAGTCTGTAGACACTGACTGCTTCCAGAAAAAATTTCAATCCCTCTTCCCACAGCTTCCTCAAGCTCCAATGATAAATGACACCTGTCATTCTGTCACAGACAAACGGCACAGATGGGAGCGTCAGTGATATATGGCTCACCAGAACAGGAAATCAAGTTTGTTGGTTTTTTGGTTGGGTTTTTTTTAAACAGAAAAGAGCTGACCAGGACATTGTCATGAGGCTGTTCAGGGGCCCTTGCCCAGAGGAGGAAGGGAGGCAGGAGAGAGGAACCAGTAGTTTTTAAGTAGCAGCTGCAGTGTGCAGAGCAGGGGCTGCAGCTGTCTGAGTGGCTCTGCAGTTTGTGACTTGAGTACGTTTAAACCACGACCCAAAGGTGCAAATTCTGCTCTTCCAGCCATATCTGCACTGATGTCATTCCAGAGATCCACCCCAGCACCCTCCCAGCCACGGAAATCAGCTTGGACAACTTTCCTGGAGCTGTGGTTGGAGCTCAGATTAGACGTATCCACAATTACATTTGATTTAATTTCTCTCAGTGATGGAACTGAACTGAAACCCTGGCTTTAAGAACACTTGAGAAATGGGGAAATTTAATTCTGAACCCATTTTCTGTCAGACAGGTCTTCCTTAAGCTTCTTTTAAAATCACTCATGTTTTCACAAGGAAATTTTTTTGCAGGCAAATCGCTTAGGCTGCCTGAGACACGCAGCCACTTTTTCTCTGCCAAGCAGGCAGACAATAAGCTCAGAGCTCTGACAAAAACTGTGCAGAAGTTTTTAGCCTGTGATGCCCTTCTTGATAAGAGAATTAAGTCCTGCCACTCTCCCTCTCCAGAGCAGCTGGAGAGGAAATGGGAGCCCAAGTGGTGGCTGAGTAATTAAAGAATATTTCACAGTCCTGAGAAAGGCGACTCTCCTGAGGACTGCGCGAGGAGGAGAGAACAGGACTGTGCACACAGACAGAGTGACAACCCCTAATCCCTGAGTGGGGAGATTTCTACAGATAACTCACCACCATTACTGGGAGTGTAAAATCCACCCTTGCTCTCCACAGCCAACTGTGGGACTGTGTCCCAAAGGCTTTTCCGGATTTTGTTACAGAGCAAACACAATGCCATGGTCCCCTGAGACAAAGATAAACGAGCCCTCCTTCCACCCTCAGGCACAGAACTTGTCCTTATTTATAAACTCTTCCCAGGTAAACAGGCTCTATGCAACGAGGGTAGAAATGTCAGACCCCAAGAAAGACTCTGGCTTGTCTTTGTGGAAGTGCAGGGATACATTTACAGAGCATTGCCTGTGATTCAGCTGTAGGGTTCTGAAAAGATTAACGTATGTCATGTGACAAAATCTCCACATGCTGCAATGGAATATATCCCTGGAGGCTGCATTTTCAAAGGGAGCTGGGTGATAATGCTGCCTTTCCTGCACATTTATTGAATTTGATGTGTACAGTTGTGTGTATAAAAAACTAATCAGGAGTCCAAAGTGATGTGAAATACAACTAAGTATGCAGGCAAAGTTAACAAAAGAAATTTCATCACATTTTAGATGCTGATTATCAGCAGCAATAGCCTAGGGAGAACTTTGGAGCAAATTCCTCAGATTTTCCAGCACTATCTATGCTCTATAAGGGCTCCAGTAGGGTTTCATGCTCTGTACTAAGTCAATGTGAGGAAATGTATCAAATGAAGTGAATGGTTGCTGACCCTCCACCATGGCTGGCTCAGAATTATACATATTCAGGGCATTAATATCAAGCCTTTCATCATCCATCAATGGTAGCCCAATAGATCACAGCACATTTTCATTGCATGGACAGATTTTTTGTCTTTTTATAAATTAAGAATAGGATTCCTATGGAAAGAGGAAAGATAGGAATCATCAGGCAGCTCAACCTCTCTAGTCCACCTGTGATGCCAATGCACAAAACCCAACTCTTCTATGGGTAGAAGAGAAGAGATGATCACACCATTGAGAAGTGATTGCAGATGTGATGCAGTGAAATGACTACAGTCACTTGCCCAACAGATATTCCAACCAGAGGAAATAGGGAAGGCTTTGGTGGGAGTCCAAGGAGCCTCTGACAAATTAAAATAAAGATCAAGCT
This sequence comes from Molothrus aeneus, assembly GCF_037042795.1. Lineage (NCBI taxonomy): Eukaryota > Metazoa > Chordata > Aves > Passeriformes > Icteridae > Molothrus > Molothrus aeneus. The sequence continues at coordinate 13,616,164 of NC_089662.1, forward strand.
CTTAGTTTGAAGTGTGTTTTCATGTCTCTGCCAGGACAAACAGAGCAGCAGCAGCAGCCTCTGTGTAAAGGCGGGATGGAGGAGAGAACAAGCAGCACAGCCCAGCTCCAAACATTCCAGCATGGACAGCACCGCGTGCCAGGGAGCACGGGCACAGAGGCCAGGGCAGCCCCTGTGTGCCTTGATCTGAAACTCCACCAGTGAACTGCAAACCCGCCTTGGAGCATGGGGACAAAGCCTCTGGAGCCACAGAGATGAAGGACAGTGAGCTGTGAGCAGGGTGAGGCGTCCACAGCAAGCCCTGCAGGATCCATGGCTGCGTGTGCTCCGTGCTCACTGCTCTCTCCAGCTCACACAAGAACCGCGACTCCGCAGTGAGACTTGGACTGAATGAGAGCACCTGGGGCAAAGTTTCTTTTCTTATTCTGTTTCCTGAGGATACAGCTGAGTGAGGCTTTCTGGCTTGCACAGGCACTGCTCAGCTCGAAACAGATGCAGTTTTTCACTAAGAAAGATAACTCACAAGTAGAATTTCCGCTGCTATCCTTCTCCATTAGGAGAGAAAATTAAAATATCCTTCAGGAGGGAATACATAACACTTTGTAAATTTAACAAGGGGTTTCTGCTGGCACTGAAGAATATCCTGAAAACACACTACAGAACAGTGTACATTAGAAAAAAAGAATAACTAGGATAATGCCAAGAAAAAAACATTCTGTAATGTCAATATTGTTGCATCAGGATAGTTCTAGCCAAGGATATTTTAAGCTTTGATCAAAACTGTGAATCTGTTGAGGCAGAATTATAACCCCATGTAGAATAAGTCTGAAATTTGTAATGACAATTAAAAAAATATTATGTTCCAGAGAGAGCAAAAATGAAACAGAGATCCTGAGCCAGCAAATAAAATTTACCAAACCAAGCAAGGGAGAGAGAAGATGCTGGAGCCTTACAACAGAATGTGAAACAAACCCAAAAGGCAAACCTGGTTTTGAAGGGAAGGCTTCTAAAAGCACTTGGGGAGTTTAAATGCCCACTTGCCATGGCCTTTTAGTGAGAATTTGGTGCCAGACTGCTCTTTTTTACCTTTGAGAATCTCAAGAATTGGAGTCACTCGAGAAAAACAGGACAACAGCAAACAGAACACGTCACAGGGTTAATTTTCCACAATGTGCAAGAGATGCTGACAGACAAGCCAATGGGCCAACTGGGAAAGAACTGGGACCTGCACCAAAAATGTACTTGTCAAGTAGTTGCAGATTTTTTTTAGCTGTTCTGGGATAAAATTGACGTGTTTTGACTGATGAATCATGAGCAAAGATTGCCCAGTGTGCTCAGTTTGAAATACCATCTTCTACCTGTGTGTGCTGGAACACTCTGTTCTCTCCTCTGAGCATTTCTTTGGCAAATCTGTTCTTGAAGTAACAGCTAAGCACAAATCCTTCAGGGTGCAATCCTGTTCCTCCCCACTCCAACAGGGATGAGACCACTGAATCCAGCTGGGAGCAGAACCAAGCTATTAATAAGGACACTTCACACACATCAAAATTTTGCAAAATAGTCATTTCTTCACATGTCCCTTGCAGCATGTTGGGACAAAGACGTCTAGTGAGACGTGTTTGCTGTCATCCACTACAGTGCCAGCACCTGACACGAGCCATCAAGATAGATGACAAATGGCAGGAACATGGGGGGCCTGCTTGCTCCTTCTCTGGTTTCCAGGCCTCCTTATCCCCAGTAATTGTGCTTCCCTGCTCTTTGTCCCCCTTCAATCTCAGCACTTCCAGCTGCTGTGGAATATGATGGTGAGAACTCAAAGCTTCATCAGACTGAAGAGGATGGTGGCAGCTGCAGGGGATTTTCAGGCTCCTCCCTTTCCCAGTCAGTGTCCTCCTGTTTTCAGCCATTCCAGAACCCATAACAATGCCCATACATCACTGCTGGCATTAGAGCCTTATATTTTTGATCCTCTTTGAAATTCCAGGAGGACAGAGCAGCTCACACAAATGGTGCTGGTCAAAATTTGAAGCAGCATCCTACCTCTTACATTGGCTGTATTCAGTCTGGTCAGAGCCTGCCCAGCCTTTAGCATTCACTGGTGTCAGATATACCAGCAAAATTGCTAAAAAATAACTTTACCTGCTTTTTCTTTCTCTTTAATGCCTTATCTCAGTGCTTCCTGCCTTTGGTGTCCTTTCCTGCTTAATATGGCTTTGAATTCCTCTGAACTGCAAGATGAGAATGCAGAACCCTCTGTGGGGTCTGACTTCCCTTGGAGAGGCTTTTCTGGCTCCTGCTCAGGGAGCAGCACAGAGATGGATTCCCTTCATCCTAACACGGATCTAACAGGATCATTCATGCCTTGATGAGTCCCTCAGGTGAACACTGGCTGGACCTTAGCAGACTTTAAAGCCTGCTGAAATCCAGGCTCCTCACAGTCATAAATATACAGGGAATTAGCTGGCTCCACTTGCAGATAACTAATTTCTCTTCCTGCTGAATTAATGCTTAGATTTGTGAATTTTACCAAACTTAATGACTAAACAAAAGTAACTGAATGGCAAGGATCCCATCAAAAATATTTTGTAAGTATAAAAAGCGTTATGTCATGTCAGCAGAGGATCCCACAGAAGCCACACGATGTGATGTGACACTCCTCAAGCAATGTAATATAACATGGCACCACCAAGTAAGCAAAAAAAAGCCCAAACATTTTATTTTTAGCTGAGATGCTCATTACTGTCCAATGTCTGATCTGAATGGTTTTTGACGGACTTAAGTGGAGTGAATTTGGCTGATGTCATGGGTTTAATAGCTATTTGAATTATCCCAATCGTCTAGCAGCTCTCTAAATTTTTAATCTTTTCTGTTCACTATGAGGACAAAAAAAGTCTCTTCTAAAATAATGGCCTGAAAAGCTGTCATTGCACACTCTAAATGCAGCATTTGGACCAGACCTCTCTAATATATGTCACTCAAAGGTGCATTTGGAAAAGCTTTGTGAGACTCTGAGAGAAGCAGAAAACTCTTGCCTGGTCCTTGTTCCTCAGAGCAACGTGTGGCAAACAGAGCTACACAGATGCAACAGCAGCCCCTTAGAAAAGCAGGACTGAGGGATTAAAGATCCTGATTCCTACAGATGTGATCACAGCACTGGAGATCACAGGGAGAAAGGAATCAGCTCAGGACACACTTCAAGGGCTAAGGGGTTTTCCTTCCAAATCCCAACCTGCTGGGAAAAGCCCTCCCTGAGGTTTTACAAGATGTAACCCCAAACCTAGGGGAGAAAATAATAAAATAGGAGGGTTGGAGAAGGAGGCAGCAAACTTGTGGCTGTCTGTGACATGTCCAGTGGGCTCCAGCATGAAGTGCAAGCTCAGCCCTCAGTTCCTATCAGCATTACAGCCAGGAGGTTCTGGCATGCAGCGCTTGCTCAGCCCTCAGCTCATATCAGCATAAACACTTCATCACAGCTGACACGCTGATATGCTAAATGAGTAAGTGCGGTGCACAAAGAGGTCACAGGGAAGTTAACTAAAGGGATTATAAGGGACAGTCAACACACTTCAAAAAGAAAAAACCTGATAGGTGCAGAAAACATGGTAAATGAGCCCGAAGAATGCAAACCCTCCACCGTGCACTCCATTACAGCCCTGACAGTCCAGTTCCAAACAGTTAAATATGAAACTGTCAACAAGGGCCTGTCTTAATAACCAAACTTGAGGCCTTTTATCCTGGAAGATTTATGAAGTAATTTTAAAGAGGCCCAAGCAAACATCTGTCAATAAATTGAATGCCGGCTACAGGATTTACAAGCAAGACAAGAATTTCTCATTAAGTGCACATTAGCACTGTGGGGATCATAAATAGTAAGAGGGCAGGATGCTGAGCCTCTCAAGCTGTCATTAAAACACTATCTAAGAACTAATGAGGAAGTGATGGAAGGATACTAATGATCCCTCAGTCTCCTTTCATTCAGCGGTGCCTGTGATACAATTTCAGTTTGCCACAACTGAAGGGGTTCAGAGAACCTCCCGACCTCTGTCCCTGCAAACCCAAGGGTCCCTGAGTGCTCTGGGGGACCAGAAATGGCATTGTCACAGCTCTGCCCTCCAGATCACACAAAGCTCGGGGTGATAGAGGAAAGGACAAGTCCCAGACACTGCTGTGGGCCAGCAGGAGCTCTGTGGGTGCCACCAGCTAGGTACATCTGCAGTGCCCTGGAGTGAAATAGGAATTTTCAGATGGAAAACAACTTGCAAGTGATTTTGAGCTTCACTATTGAAAAGTGAGGTTGGAAGATTTCTGTGACTGCGCCTGTCTGAGCAATGACAAGGTCTGGGGGCTGCCCCTCAGCTCTCAGCCTTGCCAAAGAGAGGGACAAAGGTTTCCAGTAATCACTGGAGGATTGGAAGTGACTCTGGTTCCCCAGAAGTTGAGCAGATCCCTCACAGCCTTGGTGGCAAACTGCACTGAGAAGGAGGTGGCCCAGTTCCCACAGAACTCCTCTGAAAGCGGAGGTAGTGGCTGTTCCAACTCTCACTCCAGAGAATGGGGCATTCAGGTGATCCCCTTTTCTCCTGGGGAAGGGTTGCAGCTTTCCTTTAGTCTCCATGTGAGTTTGATGGAGTTTGTCCTGCCTGGAATGTTACAGAACTCATCAGGGCTGTGGGACACATTCAGAACTTGGACTCGATGGTGATCCTGTCCCATCCCTGCTGCCTCCATCACATTTCTGGCTCTTCTGCACCCACCTCCCCTTCCTTTCTGTGTGCTGGCGACCAGAAGCTGATACAATTTTCCTGATGACACCTTGGTCAGAAATGACACATTTTTGGGCCTTATTGTCAACAAATCTCTTTACTGATGGAGAAGAAAAAATATCTTTTTAGATTGTTCTGTTTTCTACCAAGACAGGAATCTTCCTTTTGCTATGTCCCCCCTAGCATAAGGACCAAAATGATTACTGCAACATAAAAAACCTATTTCTACCAATAAAAATTATTTCTTTGGGTCTGCAGTATATTGGCACTTAAACTATAATGTAGTTACATTTTTTTTCTGTAATAGATGTTTAACACACTGTATTGATGCTGTGGATGTATGTCTCTTTCTGAGACTTTTGTCTGCAGAAGAAATCAAATGAACATAACCAAAGTGCACATTAGGAGAAAGACATTATATTACTGAGCAGCAGCACATAGCAACAAGTCACTCATCAGTTAAAAACCTCATTCTGAAGGAATATCGTAGTTAAAACCTTTCAACATGCAGCTTTCCAAATGAGTCTGTCCATAAACAGCAATTGTTAATAACTTGTATTTAATAGACAGTTGTCTACAGCAAAATTAACTCATAAAAAGACAAACTTTTTCAGGAAAGGATAGTAAAGACAAATGCCGCTCTGTGCATTCAGCATTTGCGTGAACATCACACTCCAGACCAATTCCCTCCCAGTACAGGAAATCTGATGCAATCCAGGGAAGTCAGTGACAAATACTATGTTCTAAGGGTTCAAAACTGAGACTTCCATTAAAGCAACAAATACCTGAAATAAATAATTGGCAAATGTTATAAACTCTATCCGGTGAATCCCTTTTTCATCTCTTATCCTCTGCAACTCAGGTTATATTCACATGGGCTAATTTCCAATACTTTTTCGACTGACTCAACCAATAGGATCAATTATTTAAGAGTATTTTACCAGTCAGTGCAAGTCAGGATAAGATTTTCCCCAATCTAATTAGTCCTTGTGATGTTATGGCAAGTGTGGAAATGTATAATTACAGTGTAATTATCCAGGCACCGTAAATGCAGCAAGTTGCAAATTCCAGGCTAAATTTCAAAATTGGGTCATTTGAGCAGGTTCAAAATTAGGCAGACCTGTTTGCTCAGCCCTGCTAATTATGCTGTCAGCTCCCCCAAAGCCAGGCCCCTCACAGGAGCATCCCCTGGTTAATCCATGAGCTGCTGCCCTGGGTGGGGATGGAAGGGAGCTCCCCAGTGAGGGACTGAAGGTTTCTGGTGAGAACAATAATTTTGGTGTGATATTGTGGGAAGGACTCTCAGCCAGCACCAGTGAGGGCACTGCAGTGGCATGGACGCTGCTCTGTCAGTGTGAGGATTTGTATTTCCATGTATTTTTTGACAATTCCATGTGCCCTGCTGAGCAGGACTGTGTGTAGGGACAGTTGTACTTTGGCTTTCTGGTGGCCAAGTGCCACGTGAAGTGTGAGAGCCCCAGTTCAGCCCAGGTACAGAGGTTTGAAGCCATGGACTGATTCCCATCAGCAAGAATCCCCACCAGTAACCAGCCATCCTCATGCAGAAGGAAAAGTTGGCACTACAAACAGCAATTCTAAACCCTGAGGCAAAAAAATCCTGCTGCAGGGGAGAACCCTTGGTGTCAGTGGTGTGACCAAGGACTTGAGGAACACCCGAAAATGTGCCCAGGCTTGGGAATGGCAGGAGGCAGGGGAACTGCTGGCACACAGGTAGAGCCATATTTTAAAAAGCAATAAGCAAAAGTGTCTATTTTGATCTGTTCCAGTAAAGTCCACCCTGCTTCAAACATTTATTTTTTTTTTGTTCAACAAATGTTTTATGGGGAAAAACGCCTACAAGGACACATCCATCTGCTGACCCAGCTGTGGCTGCTAATATACATAATGGGAGAGAAATTTCCTGTTACTGATTCCTCTGTGAACTGCAGACCTAAATCCTTTGTTTTAGATACCAATTCAACAGTTTCAGCATCAATAATTAACAAAACAGATTCATTTATTTAATCAAGATCTCAGGCGATGGGTCCTGAATGGAAAATAAAAGGAACTTTTTTTTCCTTGACATTTTTAATGAAATAAAATTGATGCTGTTTTTAGGTAAAGTTATTTGCATAAATATGGAAGGAAAGTTAGCTTTAATATTAACTTTATTTCAAGAAGAGAAAGGAAAAAGATGTTTCTATTGATTTGCATTGATGCTTTGTACTGTATTGCTATTATTAAGGGGATTTAAATTTAGGTTTTTTAATTTTGAGCTCACTTCTACTATTATGGTGGGATAAAGGTGCCCTTAATCCCTTCAAAGATCAGATCCTTTTATTTAAACACACACCTGGTTCGTGGTAACTGAACCAAATTTCTAATTATGAAAAGCAGGTTTCATATCCAAATTTAGCTGAGTTGAATAAAAATCCCCAGGTGTTGCCTTACCTTTTTTTACTATATATTAATGTTATCAGACTTGCTGACTCATGAAACTGAGGTTATATCCATTTTAACTATACTGAAAAATTAACCCATCATTTGGAGAGTGCTGCACTATTCTTTATCCTACATTTCTTGCTCTGAATCTTCCTCTTATGCTATCTGCAATTTTTGGCCTTGAAAGGCTTTAGTGGTGGGTTGATGAATATCAGCCCATCCCCTTTTGCTTCCCCTGTGTTTCTGAGGTGCCTTTTGTTGTTTGTGGTAGATGAAACTTCAAGAATGCTAGGCCTGGAGTTCACATGTGTTCATCTAAAATATCTCCCTGATTCTGCAAGTCAGGCTGAAATGACAAGTTGGGGATTTCAGGCCCTCCCACTCCTGATTAGGCCGAGAACAAGATCTTCTGCAACACTTGAGGCACTTCTGCCTCTGTCATTAGCTGAACACAGAAATGAAAACAATTGTGTGTTATCTTTCCTGAGTCAGGTGTCAGCAGCAGGGCAGTGCTGGGTTGTGTCCCTGGGAATGGACACAGTTGTGTCCAAGGCAGTGCAGGGATGTTCTCCCTACGCTGGGGCCAAGGCCACAGGCAGAATTTCATCTTGGAAATTGCTCTTGTGCTGACCTCTCTGTTCCTGATGCACTTCCAGCTCCTTCTGTAGCACGAGGTTAACTCCCCTCTGGCTTTCACGTGTCCTGGATCAAACCCAGGCCCCTCTGGCTCTGCCTTCATTCCCAGAGATCCAGGGTTTGCAGGGAATTGCTTCTGTTGGTGCTGTGGGGAGGGGAGCAGGGCACAGGTGTCTGCACAAACCCAGCTCTGCCCTGGCTCTGGGCTCTCAGCATTTCCCTTAGCACAGCCATCAACTGCAGCAGGAAATACGGGAAGTTTTGCCATGAATGTTATCTCATTTATTGAGAAGAAGAGATGTGAATTCTGCCCGGGCAATAAAAGGGTCTTGGAGAGAGTGGAGGAGTGCAACCACAGTTTCACCCTTTCAGTGCCTCTTCCCATTGCTCCAGAGTAAAAAGGGCTTTCCTGGTGCTGTTTTACCTCTGGAACACACCTACTCTCTCTCTCAAGTCTAACTTGATCTATTTACACCATAACAAACACAATGAACATTCTTTATATTTTCTAATGCCTTGCTGGGCTGATGAATAAAATCCCATGGACTCTAATAAACCACAGAAGGATAATTTAGAATTATGTCCCATGGAAAGCTTCAGTAAATAATAAAAGTATAAATATACCAGCAAGCTACTGTTATCCACTGCGGGAGACATTTGGAAATGAGAAGCTGCATCTGTGCACAATAACACAGATTCAGGAATGCATCTTTCTCTGCATTCACGTGTGAGGGAAGGCACATATCCTGCTCTCTGCACACACCTTTGTCCTCCCCAGCTGCCACATCACAAGGGTTCACTCTGTTTGGTAAAGCTCAGTGGGTAAAACTTCTCTGCTGTTTTAGTCAAGTGTAAATAAATGAACAGAAACAGATTAAATGGCAACTCTAATTAAGCAGCTTATATGTCACAGCACACTAACGCCAACATCTTGGTTTAGGTACTGCAAATTATCAGTACTAAACTTCTTTAACCGGTAGTCTGAATTTCCTCATTATTCCACCCAGGGACCAAAGATTAGACAAAGAAAGCAGAAGGGCAAAGGTGCCTGATTCCAAACAATGCTTTAATGGATGATCATACTCAGCAGTCTGTGCTGTTTGTCAGCCTCCCCTGGCAGGGCAGCTCAGCCTCCCTGGGTGCCATTCCTGTGCGAGGAGCAGGAGCTGAGCTGAGCTCCTGAGGCAGGAGGGGTCTGCCCTTGGAGCTGTGGAGGATGCAGGGGCTGAGCTCAGGGCCAGCTTTGCCTGCAGCTCAGGAGAGGAGGGAGCAGTGAGGAGCATCTCATGCCCCAGGTCAGGAGGACACTGAGGGAAGGAGGAGGTTTCCAGCAGCCTCTGCTCATGTCTCCTCTCTCCCTCATTTTCCTGCCCTTCTCCTTCTCTCTCTGGGTTTCTATTGTCTGTCTCCAGATTTCCACAGCAGCAAGGGCATAAAATTCACTCTCTGGCCTTTAGGAGCTTAATGGGGAGACCTTCAGTGTGCACAGTTGTTCTGCTTTTAACTTATTTTTGCAAAGCAGGTATATTTCCATCCAAGAATTAGAGAGAGTGGCCTCAGGCTAAATTGCAGGGAGTCCCAAATGAGTGAACCCTTTGAGGGGAGAATCACTGAAGAAGAAAATGAAGATGACAAGGCTGTTGCTTCTTAATAAACATTATCACATTTTCACCATGCATTATTTATTACTTTTCTTTCACTGATTGATGTTCTAAAACATTTAATCTAATATGCATAACTATATATATATACATATATTTAATTATCTTTTTTTTTCCCAAGGAAATCTCGAGTTAAGAGTTCCTTCTTTGTTTTTTGCATTGTTAAATTAACATGTTAATCCTGGCAAATTTTTCTTATTTTGGTTTTTTTTTTTTTTCAATCAGAGCCTAAATAGGATTAAAGACATTTGACTGAATGCTGCAATTTATATGTTTTATAGATTTTCCAGAGTTGAAGATGGAATATTTTGATCAGTCCTAATGGTTTGGGTTTTTTTTGTGCCTATGGTTTTTCTAACCTTATTTCCTACCTGTGGTTTCATCTGCTCATGGGGTACTTGGGAGCAGACTGAGAAGTCAAAATTTCCAGTACAGGACCCTCCTTTCTCTTATTTCACTTTATGGTCAGACAGACCATTTTTATTCTGAGATCTGCTGCTGTCCAGTAAATATATAACTTTGTTAGGAACCAAGCCTGCTCCAGAATGATACCTTTGTGGACACTAAAAACAATTTAATGGCATGTCACAATAGCAATTCACTCTGCTAATAGCCCGGCTCAATAATACCATATTGCATAAACCTCCTTCAGTCTTCTGCCAAATAATTCACCTTTATGCACTCTGCAGCAAGCTCCATTTCACTAACAAATATATTTCTCCCCTACCCCTCCAAATAAATATCCAGCATCTTCTCCCTGTAATATCAGCTGTTGCCTTGCATGAGGTCAGCAGGGCCATATTTCTACCCCAAATCACCTTTCTCCATCACAGCCTGAGACACTCTCAGCTTTTAACTGGCACATCAAATCCCAGGCAAGGGTGGAGGGAATAAAATCTTGGAAAAAAACCCTGTACATTTTGCTGTGTCTCACAAGCAGCAGCAGTGAAAAGTTTAAATACTCTGTATGTCAGGGCAGCCTCAAACAAATGTTTATGGGCTTTGCTTTTGCAAGCAGAAGGGTTTGGGTAAGCACAACCCTCAAGATGTCTCTTGTTTAAAATGCAGCGCAAACTCCCCGAGAGGCAGCAGCTCCTGCCATCCTGCTTCCCTTGCTGCTTTTTTCAGGAGCTGCCTGCTCAGGGAGAGATCTGTTGGGTCTGCTGCTCAGCATGAGGAAATGCTGCTCCACTTGGGGGAATGCTCACCTGGATCTGGGGATGCTCCTGGAAAACCCCAGCTGCCTCTGAATTCTGGGGGGCCAATTCCGGGTGCTCTGGTGACAACATCTCCAGTGTCCCCTCCCTGATGGACACAGCCATCATTCCTGGAATGGTGGCTCCCTGTGGAATGGGTTTGATGTTCTCAACCCACCTCCTCCTCCTCCAGGGGAGGAGAAATTCTCTGGGCTGGGTTCCCTGGGCCTGCAGCATTGGCAATGACCAACCGTGCAATGATTGTCCCCAGAACCCTGCAGGATATTATGGAGTACCGTGGCTAATAAGGGTGTTGCATCCTCCTGCACTGCTAGCATTGTATAAATTGAAAATCACCTTTCACAATGTCTAAGTTCATGTTAAAAGACAGAAAAGGGGAAAAAAATGCAAGTTTTCCAGCTACAAAGAGAATTTCCTCTATATTTCTATTTTGCTATGTTATCAGCTTACGCACCATATAAATTCCTCCTTTCCTAGAAATGAGACTCCAATGATATATTTAGAAACAGAATCAGCTCTCAAAAGCTTTTTTTTTTTAATGCCTGTGTAGAATCTGCTAAACCCCAACTGCATCCTGTTCCTTTAAAAACTACTCTCAAATCCAACGGTTAAAAAAGGCCATTTTTGTAGAAGGAACTATTTGTATCAAATATGAGAAAATAAGTGCATCATGACAATTCTGAACATCTTTTATGATTTGATTGTCAGTAACGAGGCCCACAGGAGAGTGATAAATGTGAGGCACGAAAAATATCTATTTCACTTAGATAGCAAATTATGCAACTCAGTGCTTGATAGCACTTGGCAAAATACAAATGTAGTTGAATGGAATTGAAATTGTTGCTCTCTGCCTAAGACACAGGTAATATCACCAGGGGTCCTGTCTTCAGATATTTATAAGAGCTAAGAGTTTAAGTAATAGTAGCAGTAATACAAAATTACCTTTAAACATTGAAAACATTTTTACTTTGTTACAGGGTGTAATTTACACTTTTTCTCTAATGGCTTACAGACTGAAAATGATATACTAATGCAATTTTTCAAATTTAGTTACCTTTTTGTGTTCTAAAATTATGTGCTCTCTCTTTTCCCTGTTTGTCACTTCTCAGATTCCATTTAATTCCATGTTCGTAGAGTTTTATAATTTATCTACTTGTCATAAAAGTTTTCTAGACTTTCAAAAATACGAAATACTCCCAATAAACTCTGACAAAAATGCTTCCAGTTCAACTTTCAGAAATTTTTCAATTTTGTTTTGAACTATTACCATACATTTTGGTGGTGGAGTGAGATTTTTCATGAAGTGACATCAAGCAAGGGAAGGGAAAAATGATCAGAGAAGAGATTCACTCAAACCATTTATATTAACCTGTCTCTTCACTTATAGATTTATATTCCTTCTTCTCCTGCATGGAAGGATAGGGAGATAAATATAGGAATGTGCTCTATGCCTTAGCTCAGGATGGCAAATGAAACTGTGAGAACTTTCAAGATTTCAAAATTTGCCTTCTCTCAAATCAGGAAGAAAAGTTTATGCCATTGGGTAATTAAAAAAAGATAATTTAAAATGAAGTGTTCAGTTTTGATCATTTCAAATCACTTTTCCCAGTGCTGATATTTTTACATGTTCATTTATTTGTTTTATAGGAGTTTTTTCTTCCAATTAGTTGGGATTTTGAAACCAAGAGCTGTTTCTACTTAAGCAATGTGAAAACAGACTATTTTGACAGGATGCCTCTTTAAACTCACAAAATGATATTTCTCTAACCAACCCTTTTCACTCAAATAAATAATGTTTCAACACACCACCCCATCAAAGTTTAATCCACAAAACCAAGACTGTGTTTACTGTGCCTCTCTAATCCTTCCTGAGCACGTCCAACACTGTTGGAGTCCTCCATGACCCCGACACCAAAACACAACAGGGATTGCCCAAATGCTGGCTCCTCACTGGGATGTCTTTTGGACAAAAGCAGTTTTTGGGAATTCTGAGAGGGGGTGAGGATGATCTCTCCCCCTCAGTGCTCTCCATCCCCTTCTCTCCAGGGCTTCTGCTCTTGCTAGAGGGATGGGACCCCCTCAAATTGAGATGATCCTTGGCAAATTGCTGTGTCCTCCTCCCTCCTCTTCCTCAATGAGCAAGAAACTCCTCCTGCACCCCACCTGCATCCACTCCCCTCTCAGCACCCCAAATTCCAGGGGAATGGGCAGAATTTGGGGGAACTGGGCTGTCCCAGCCCTTCCCAGTGCTCCTGGGTGCTGCAGCACTGGAGAACAAGGAGCCAGTGCAGATCCTGCAGCTGGGATGGAGGGGATGCAGTGCTTTGGGACATAACTACTCAGAGGGGGACTCTAGGTAACTCTTTTGTGGGGGAAAAAAAAAAAAAAACTACAAAAAATTAATTGCAATAAATAGAGAAAAGACAGGCTCAGGAGTGAGTGCAGGCTCTGGCCATGTGCAGCTGTTAAAGGGCTGGATTCATATTGCACATGAGGAGAGGTGTCACCCTCAGAGCTCACAGCCCACTCTTAATGGGAGTAATTCCCCACATTCCCCTAAAAAATCCAATCTGACACACATTTTATCCCTTTTGGCATTGCCTTTCGTGTAAGGCTGCTCTGCTCTGCTGAGCACTTGCCTTTTTCACCCTATCCAGGGCTTTTCAGCAATAATGGACAATGTTATTGTCAGCTCCTAAAAACCATCACCTGCCTCTTTTATTGCTTTGCATAACTTTGTCTGGAGTCCAGGGGAGCTTTCAGTTTTCCATATCTGTTGTTCTTATCTCACTGGGATCAAATGGCAGCTTCCTGGGAGCTTTGTGGGGCTGGCACCGTGCCACATAAGGCAGAAAGATATGAATTCTCTTTTCATATCCCATTTCCTTTTGCTGTAACTGTAAACTCAACCAAAAGATACCAGAAAACCGAGCAGCACTTAAGAAGCCTAAAAAGCTGATGGGTAATTATTGGGATGAACAAAATCTCCATGGAACCAGGGATCAAAATTCCTAAAAAACTGCAGTCCTGATGAATAGTTGTGAATGAAACCAGCAGCATTTTGATGGGAATGTGTGCACAAATGCCTAATGCAGTTGTAAATAAGGCATTTAAATGACTTGGGGATCTGCAAGCCCTATGGAACTCTCCTGGGGAAGCTGTTGACAAATTAAAGCTGCTGTTGCTACTCTTCCATTAGCTTTTGTATCCTAAACACACCATTAGGTGGTATTTCATGGCATAAAACTCTTACCTGCCTCAAGATTGATTTGAAATGGAAGACTCTTACAAGAATATACAGTCCCTTTGGGTTCCAGCTGGGAGGAGCAGTCGGAATCAATTTATTGCTTGAAAAGGGTCTTGTTTAGTCACTCTGAAAATGCTTCATTTTCTTTAAAATCCTCATATTTATAAATAAATAATGTATTGAACTTATTCACTACATTATTACTATGGATACTTTGCTTTTGAGCAGTTTGTTGCATATCTTAAATACTTCAAATGCAGATCTTTATATTTGGATTTTTTTGTCTCTCAGACCAAGGCAAACTTTCAACTTCATTCCAAGTGTCAGGACCTCTGATTCTGCATTTACATTTTCTTTCTGAGCAAAATGCTAAAATATTAATTGTAAAAGAGGACGGTATTGACAATGCAACAGAAAGCTCCTGAAGATGAGAATAACTGATGGGTTTTTTGGTCCAAACTGTCTTCAGCCTGAATATTAGCAGGGGATTCTAAACAGATCTTATGGCCTGCTAATAGTTCTGTTCACAGGAATTCTGCTCCTGTCAGGAAAGGAGAGCATTTAGAAGCCTGCCACTGTCACCAAGACAAATAAATATCTTGAGTTTCCTAAAAAGACATCTCACACTTTCACTTCTATTAGATGCCTCTTTTCTAAAATTATTGCAGCTAAAAAGTCCAGTAGAAGTGTGACTTTTAGGAACGTTTTAGGAAAAAAAAGGAAAAACCACCAAAACCAAACCCACCTCTTTGAAATAACATTTAAGATGCACTTGAAAATTCCTCTCCCCAAACACAAAGGAAATTTAAACTTAAAGCTGAAAATCTGGCTGGAAACCATGTCCTTAAATCAACCTACCTCTCCTTATCTTTGCAGGGAATCTCACACACTGTACTAATGCCATATGTGCCACAACACACAGGAATAATGGGGTGAATTGAGGACAGTGTCACACCATACTGAGTTCCTCTCAATTCAACATTTCTTCCTTGCTTTTAAGAGGGTAGTTTACAACCCTGCCAAAATGGCACTTTTTTTTTTTTCTTAAATATACAGAGTGAAAAAAAATGCAGCATGAGAGCACACAACTTCTGGAGAGAAAACTGAGAGCTGCTGAAAGTGGGATGTGTACAAATATGTATAAACTGCCTAAACCCTGCAGAGAGGAAGGGGAGCAGTGAGAACCCAACAAGGGACAACAGGCCTGCACAGCCCAAAAAGGCCCAGTTCTAACTCCCCAGGCAACCCCAAAATCAAATCAGGATGTGAATTTGAAGCTTCTCTGCCTCAAAATTGAGTGGTAGTCAGCATTTAGGGAGTGATTTTAGCAGATACCAGCAGCAGAGTGGAAAGTACAGCCAGGCTGTGAAACACACGGTATAGAACATTTTAATGACTCTCTGCAGACTTCAGCAGTTTCAGTTTATGGGGCTTCGTGGGAAAAAAAAATAAATAAATGCTGTTGTTTGACTGTTTCCATCCTCTTGGGTTTTGCACCCTTCTAGCATTTCCCCTGAGGTGTTTTTCAAACACCCCAGAGTTCAGGGCAGGTCAGAGCTGCGAGGTGGCCCTGGCAGGGACAAACTGCTCAGCTCAGTCCCGTTCCCAAGGGCAGAGCAATGCTGGGGCTCCAGCACCCCTCCAACCCAGATTCCCTTTCCACACCACCACAGAATTCTGCTCCAATTTACTTTTTGTACGGACAAGCTTCAGTCACAACTTTGCCTAGATTTGAAGAAATGTTGGATACAATAGTTTCATCCGGCTCCACTTTCAACTGCTGATCTGAAAACCTCTTGTCTCGCATTTTTTAACTCGTGTCATTTGATATTCAAGTTTCCTTCAAATTTCCTCTCGTCTGAAGGCAGAATCAAGCTCCCTCGTTTCCTGGGAATGCATAGGTTATGTGACAAGACATACAAACAGTTTTGATCATCAGGAAAATTTACTGCTCCACAATATTGCAGTTTTAATTAGCAGTAAAGTGAAATGAAAACTCTGCTGCCATGTGATTAGAACATGGCTTTATAAACGTGGGAAGGGAGTCTTGCCTGCTACTTCATGTAATGGATGGGATTTCTACATTTATTTATGGCACTACAAGGGTGTTGGGAATTTGCAGGAAAACTTCAAAGAATTGACAGGAAGAGATTCAGTTTCTTTGTCTGTCACATGAAGGGTAACTTAACTTTTGTGGTAAAATGTGTTTTTTTCTCACTGCTTAACTGAGCAAGACTTCCTGCTTCAACGAGTTTCTTCCCTAAGTTATTCCTGCAAGGACACCCTTCATTTCATATTGTATTTCATATTCTTTGTTTACTTGTATCCAAACAGGCTGAGAAAGCAAACTGGGCCAGGAGCAGATGAGGAGGAGAGGCTGCATGAGACCACCTTGTATCACTGTGGTGCTCACTGAAGGCGCTGCCCATGGCAGGAAGGATTTAAGGGATGCTCATTCCACCCAGACCCATCTGGCAAGGGACAAAGGGGACCTTTGAGGAGCCCTGGTTGTCTGTTGTCATAAAGTGCTCTGCAGGCTGACTTTGCCCTGCTCTCAGCTCTCCAAAGTTCCTCTGTGGAACCTGGAGCAAGAAGTGCAGCACACAAAGTGGTGCTGCCTGGGGGTGTTGTGACCTGGCAGGAATTTGGGAGCATCTCTGCTTGTGCAGAGCTTTGCAAATGTGCCATGGCCAAACCTGCGCTCTGTTCAGCCTCAGCTGCTCAGGTTCAGCTGGAACCTCAAAGCTGGAGCTCCCTCCAGCTGACTGGGGACAGCAGTGTGGGGGAAATGGTGTTCCCTCTGTGCTGCTGTGCTCTGGAGCACAAACTGCTGGGAGGAGCAGGAGGAAAGGGACAAAGCCTCCCAGTCCCTTAGTGCAGCACCGCCTGAGCTGGGGGAAGCACAAGTCCCCTGGCTGTGATGACAGAGAGGACACTCAGGGGACTCTGTGCCACAAACAAATGATCTCACTCCCAGCCCACTTTCTTCTTGCAGTGAACAAAAATCAGCAGAACGAAAGGCAAAGTCTGACTTGCAATCAATCTTCATTAAGAGTCAGATTCTTTCAGTGCAGTTCCATAAACAGTATTTTTGTGAATTAAAAATAACATCATGTTAATTACAGTTCTGCATTACCTTTTTTGTTATGGCATGTTAGGCATACTCCTACTTTACAGAATGCCAATAACTCTTCACAATTCCCGGGGTTCACAGTTCTCCCCTCAGATAAAGGAACAATCCTTTGAGATGATGGCACATCAAATATGCCTTCAGATTTCTGTCTCCTGTTTCCCAGCCTGTGCCATATTGTGCACAAGCTGAAGCAGCACAATACACCACATCTGCCATTCACAGGGCCACCTTTGAATCTGGCCCAAATTTTCTTCTCCACTGATCTGTGGATCATATCCTGTATTATAGTTGTTCCTTTTCAAATCTAGTTAAAGCTGGAAAATCAGCTTTTTGGTGGCAGCTGTGTGCTAACAGCTCTGGGAGTGATGCATCCTGTCCTAACACAAAGCTCTGTGTGTGTCCTGTGAGAGCAAATTCGCCTCCTGGGCTCTCCTGGTGTGCTGCCCATGAATTCCAACAACCCCCAGTGCTGAGGTTCAGGCAGGACACAGAGCCCCAGGTGAGAAGCAGACACAGAACCACAGGCAGAGAGGGAACCCCAGGGCTTGTCTGTGCCTGCAGGCCAAATGATGAATTTATTTTGCATTTAGCATGCCTGAATTAAGGACAGGATGGAAGCAGTGCCCAGCACAGGCTGCTGACACTGCTGATGGACACTGCACTGGCTTCACCCAGGGCTTGCAGTGTCCTGAGCTGTATTTTTTAAATCTTAAGCTGACAAGAAGCAATATTCCTTCTTCTGCACAGAGTGGCATCTCTGGAGCCAGGCTCTGAAAGCAGCATTTATAAACTGATGTTAACAGGGCCCAGGTGACGTGCTCAGTGCTCAGGTCAGTGTGTGCTGTGCAGAGCTGTATCCTGGTGTCAGGATGCAATTTCCCAAAGAAAGTTACAAAATCCACACCTGCAAGCACTGTTTTGGGCACCTAACCACAGACATTGTTCCTAACAACAGGAATGAGCAAGGATCAAGACATTACATGTCAGCAGAAATATCCTCTCCTCCTCTGGTCCTCAGCATATTCAGACTTCACAAAACTAGGGTAGGAATTTCCATGACTCATTCCCCAGTAATCCATCTTTCATTGCTTTATTTGTGACACTGCTACAAAAGACTGAAAATCAGGATTTTTTTTCCTTTTGCTAAAGAGGTGAATTCCTCATTTAGAGCCAAATGCATTTGTGCAGCATCCCTTTAGACACTGGGTGCATCCCCAGTGCAGGGGCAGGGTACATCAGCATCAGCCCTTCAGCCCAGAATTGCTTTTGCTGCAAACCTTTGTGCACACAAAACCTGAAGTGCAGAGGGACCACAGAAATATGCACATGAATTGGAGTTACAGAGGCTTTCTGCAAATAAATATTCTTTAAACACCAGGCAGAGGCAGCCCCATGAGCCATGGGGAGAGAGCAGCCAGGAGAGCCAAGCGAGGATGGGGAAGGTGTTGAAAACACCTGGATTGACAACACTATTTTAGATAGAGAAACTGGAACTCGATGTGGAAAGAGCAAGGCTCACAGGAACAAATAAGCAAATTCCACAGAAGAAAAGCAAGAGGGGAAGAAAGAATAAAGGAAAAAAAGAAAATTCCCCTACAGGTTTAGCCGATAATGTCAACAAGCATCATTCTTACTGCTCTCTCACTATATGTCAAGTCCTCTATTGCTTCTAATCTGTTGTAAGCTATATTCTCTATAGACAGATATAACACCAGAGGAGAACATTAAGACCACCTATTCATATTTTTTTGACATTTGAAGTACAGTCAGACCTCCGTAGGACTTCAGCTTTGGCACAGAGTGAATCTGTGATCTTATCAAATATGCAATCCCACATAAAGCAACTGCTGAGCTGCACAAGAGTCACATAAATATTAAAGTGTTCAGAATGGTTAACTCATCAAACAAGCTGCCTGTCTGGACAGATGGACGGAAGGACTGAGGAATACATCATGCAAAATCTTGAATTTAGGCAGCGTGAAGGAAGTGCTTTCAGAAATGAGACAAGCACATACAAAAAAAGCCCACATTTACTACATATGTGGTCATCGCTGGCTTTTAATCAGGAAAGGTTTAAACCAAATTTCCCTGGAGTGTGATTCCAAAGGAGAAGATGATAGAGCGGATGTGTTAGGGTGCTGATCAGGGAGCCAATATATTTCAGAGCTGGTATAAGCCTGCATTTATCCTACAGGGAAAAACACAGGCAGAGAGAAGATGTGTTATTTTGTAAACAACATATGAAGGCTATCTGGTGATCAGACATTGCAGCATTTTCTATCCCTCTGCTCATGTGGAGCAGGTGGAGCCATCTTTTAGCAAAATTAAAAGGCATTCAAACAGGGCTCGCTGTTAACCAGCCCAGAGAGCTCGAGGAGGCAGCACTTGATGCAAGTTAAAAATTCTGGGTTGGTACTGGGACTTTGCAGCTGCATCTGAGTGAGGAGCTCAGCATCTCACACACACCTGTTCATTTAACAGCAAACACAATGAGCGTTTTCTAGGGAGGAGAGGAGAGGCACTGAGACTTGTGTGGCTGCTCTTCAGAGGTGCTGAATTCCCTTTGCTCCCAGGGACACACGGACACTGGGCTCCCAGACAGGGACACACGGACACTGAGCTCCCAGACAGGGACACACGGACACTGGGCTCCCAGGGACAGGGACACACGGACACTGGGCTCCCAGACAGGGACACACGGACACTGGGTTCCCAGGGACAGGGACACACGGACACTGAGCTCCCAGGGACAGGGACACACGGACACTGGGCTCCCAGGGACAGGGACACACGGACACTGGGCTCCCAGACAGGGACGCATGACTGAACTCCCAGGGACAGGGACACATGGACACTGGGCTCCCAGGGACAAGGACACACGGACACTGGGCTCCCAGACAGGGACACACAGACACTGGGCTCCCAGGGACAGGGACACACGGACACTGGGCTCCCAGACAGGGACACACAGACACTGGGCTCCCAGACAGGGACACACGGACACTGGGCTCCCAGGGACAGGGACACACGGACACTGGGCTCCCAGGGACAGGGACACACGGACACTGGGTTCCCAGGGACAGGGACACACAGACACTGGGTTCCCAGGGACAGGGACACATGGACACTGGGCTCCCAGGGACAGGGACACACGGACACTGGGTTCCCAGGGACAGGGACACACGGACACTGGGCTCCCAGGGACAGGGACACACGGACACTGGGCTCCCAGCAGCTCAGCTGGGGTGGGCTAAAGGCCCTTGTCCCACAGTCCAGGCTCAGGGCTGTTGTTGGTGTCTCTCCATAAATGTCACCACGGTGTTGAGCCCTGGGTGAAGATCTGGAACCTTATTTTAAGGTTGAAGAGAGAGGAAATGTTGAACACTTTGTCTCCCAGACTCCTCAGACTCCCAGACAGAGATTCATGCCACATCTGCCCAGCTGTGCCCCCTTCAGCCCCGCCTTTGGGAAGGCAATGGGGGTGGCAGAAGGGATGGATGTTGGGATGGATGTTGGGATGAATGAAGGGATGGATGAAGGGAATGGATGAAGGGATGGATGGCTGGAGGGATGGCAGCCCCAGGCACAGGCCAGGGAGGCTGAGCAGAAGTGACAGCCCAGAGAAGCCTGGCAGTACCATCTAGTGGGTGCTGCCTCACACAGGCAGCTGCTCCCAAGGAGGAAGGGAGAAAAGAGGACAGAGAGCAGAGAAATAAAACATTCTTTATCACTGCTCTTGACAGGTATTATATTGTACTATAGTGCCATTTGTTTAGTTACTGCTACAGCAAGTGCTGTGCAGAAATCTTATAAGCAGCCATA
Source organism: Molothrus aeneus (assembly GCF_037042795.1). Lineage (NCBI taxonomy): Eukaryota > Metazoa > Chordata > Aves > Passeriformes > Icteridae > Molothrus > Molothrus aeneus. The sequence goes on from NC_089662.1 coordinate 13,637,085, forward strand.
TGGCACCTCTGAATGAAAGCCATTATGCTTTTATGAGTAACCCACACTGTCTCTGCTCGGGGAAAGAACCTCCGTTTGCACCAAATGTCATTTTCCTATTCTGAAAGGAAGAAAATATTTCTGACTTTCACTGAACTCCACAAACCTGAGCTGATTCTCCTCTCCTGACAGTGTTTACACAGAGCCTGAGCCCACTGGAGGTCTCAAATACCCACCAGGTATTTCACTACTGACATTTTGCTGTTTCCATGCTCGTGCTTTTCAACTGTGCCATGTTAAACAACCCTGTTTGCAGCTAATATTAGATTTTATAGTTACTAGTTCATTAACATTTTATAATTTACCATCCAATACACCTGACAGCAACTGTCCAGCCATTCTTAGCACTCTTTTAAACAGGAGTTTTAAAAAGATCCTTAGGAACAGAAAGTTTATTCTCTGAACAAGGTAAAAATAACAAGTCATTAAAAATTCCTGGTACCTGCATGCAATCTCTGGGCTGCACCTCTTAAATTAACTCCGTGCTTTTGCTGTGCAGAGCAAAGTTTTTGTGGTTTCGAAAAAAAAATATTTTCTTCTCCATCAGTTTGTGTTTCCAACCCTCCCATGTTGCATTAAAAGTACTTTGTGTTCTGGGGATTGGGCTGTTAAACACTGAATAAAGGTCTGGAACTTGCTGCTCGAGGATTATGTGTTAAAGGAAGAGCAAAATTTCTGCACCACATACAGGGAACTCAACTTCTCTAAAGCTGTGTGCATTTGCATGCTGAATTTGCATGTCAAACGTTGGGATTGCAGACAGTTGCAGAAAGTGCATATGCAAATTAGGCACTTAAAAATGAACATATTTACATATGATGGCCACTATACAGATCAGTCCCTTGTTCACTTCTGTATATAGGTTATGTGTATTTGCCTTTTCTTAAAATATATAAAAAATATTTATCAAAATATTTATTATAAAAGTAGAAAACAAGGCTTCATTAAAATAGAGCCTATGTAGAGACATGTTGTTAAAAGGAATCTAAATAATCTCACTTCCCTGCTCCAGATAATTAACACTCTTCAGCAGGAACTTTTCTCTAAATATCAGTCTTCTTTTAGAGAGATTTGCCATTTTCCTGCATTCATTATCTCACCAGAGCAAAGTGGAGCCATGCACCAGAAATACTGCAGGGATCATGCAGGATGTAATTGCTCTAATGCTTTGCATATTTATGTTTGAGTCCTTTTTATGAAGTGTTACTTTAAAAAAAGAAGGATCAGTTCATCTTTAAAAGGGAGTGATTGATTGCTGCCAGTCAGGCATTCCTTCATTCTTGGCTTCTCTCTTAGTCTCTGTAATAAGTTTTTCAGGAACCCCAGCCTGCTATTAAAGAACAGCATTCATCATAAGCCAAGCAGAGAGGAGGCAGACTTTGATGGGCACAATACCATATTTCAATCTACAGTGTCCTTTTTGTTAAACTTGAGCTGCTGCCTCATTAGCGCTCGAGCAAAAATACACAAAGCCTTTTGTAAATATTAATCAGAAATGTACAAAACCCCTCTCCAGACTAAATTACTTATTATTGGGCTCTCTCCAGGTGATAATATCTAACTAAAAATTCTGTTTGCCTAAATTGTGGGAGAAAAATAGCTTTTTATGTACATTTTATGGAGTGCTCTTACAAGGATAAGTGTCTTAAGTAAATGCATTTCTTTAGTATTTTCCCTTTTTCTGACATCCATCCTTCACAGGGCAGAAATACGCAGCCCTGCTGTACGTTGTAGGCTGCAGCATTCATCTGAGCAGTGTGAGGTTTAAATTCCTGATATCCAGGTTTATTTCTGGCACTGCTGATTAATATAAGAGTGCTTTTTTATGTTTTCCTGCTGACCTTAGACTTAATAGATGTGAGGCTGGGACTTTAAACACACTGAATTAACAACACATGCTTTAGGCTGGTAAATGCAGCACTACAGAGGAATCCAGATGGGTTCCAAAGCAGAATTTGGTCTTTAGCACTTCAGAATGTCCCTGTCAGGAAAAGAAAGTTTCAGGATTTTGTTGCTGTTGTTGATTTTGGGGGTTTTTAAAATTAACTTTCAGCATTTCAGCCTCTGAGCAAGGTGAACTGTGTTGCTGCTGGGGAGACCCAAGCAAATGGAAGTTCTTTGCCCTAAGTTTGTACCAACACAACAGCCTAAGCTTATGAAACCAACTCACAATGTTAAATTACTGGTACAAGGCCAAAACTGAAACTTTGGGAAGTTTAGGCTCAAATCCTGTCTCAGTCAAGCATTTCCTTGAAGTTTGTGATGAAAAAAAGTTGTCTGTAAAAAGGGATTAGTCACAAAACTTCTGAAATCAAAGGTCACTGTCTCCAGAGGCTCTTTGTTAGAGTAAACAATAGAAATGCTCTCAAAACCATTTTGCAGAAACAATTTTTATTGCTATCATCAGACCCAACTCTGCAGAGATTTCTCAGAGGAAAAGTAGTTCCTTAATGAAGCTCTTCCTCCAGCAAAGCCAAGGCTCTTCAGGATCAGCCCCCATTACAGCAAATATATCAGAGCTAAAGGACTTTTGTGCTCTTTTTAGCAAAATCATTTCAGGTAAAACTCCCTAAAAGAAAGGCCTGAGCAAGCATTTGTGTGACATCACCAGCTGGACCATCTGTAAGTGAAATTAAAGCTGTACTGGAATTCCCAGAGTTCAGTAATTGCTGCCTATTTGGTTGTAAAGTTGAGGGGTCACAGGCACTGGTTTTGTTGGTGTTCATGCAACAGCCAGCCCAGCACATCCCTCACCAGAACTGGAGCCCTGGAGTCCCAGTGGATCTTACAAACAAGATTATGGACAAGTGCCACAAATTCTGCAATAATGACTCCTTATCTAACCCCAGCTCTCCCTGTGCACCTGAGAGACTTTGTCTGAAAAGGATTTGTCTGAAAAGTTCGTGGCAACCATGCAGCGAAAATAAACATTTAAACACCTTAAAGTTGTAGTCAACTTTCTGAATGGAACTCTTGGTGCTGGCTGATTGTTTGTAGCAGTTATTTTGCACATTTGACTCCCCCTGAGATCACCCTAAGTTCTTGTCCAGCAATTCCAGGCCCCACTCAAAGGCAGCACTGAACCCACTGATAACAAAGCCCTGCCTCCCCATCCATCCAGCAGGAATAAACGCCCAGCAACACAGAGTTAACAAAACACAGCAGACTTATTTATTTTCCTTCTCCTCTCCTGATACTGTTTTCACAACCTGACATAACCTGGTAAAGTAATTCTAATTGTATTTTGGATTGATAACTGCATTTTTCTCAGAATACACAATGCTTCTGAGAACAGTTGTGGTTCTTTGGTACGGAACAAGTGTTTTGCCTCAAAGATCTAAAGTCAGTGATGAAAGTGTGAGAAACTTTAGGTCCTAAAAGAAAACTGATGGCAAACATTTGGATCCCATTTTTGCATCATGTAACCGTGGATTAACGAAGATGATTCAGTAGAAAGCAATTAAGAAGGGCACAGAGGAAGTCAGATGTGCCTGGGGAGGAGGAGCCTGCTCTAACAGTGCCCCAGAGAAACAACTGCGCCAGAGCAAGGGAGGAGCTGCCCTGAGCCCCAGCTCAACCTGGAGCTGGAAGAAATCTCTGCAGGTTCAAAACAAGGCAGCTTTCTCCTTTTTTATCCCCTTTCTGTATTTCTGGACTTGCCCACAGGCTGGAGCAGAAGCAGAGAGCTGGCATGGGCAGGCTGGTGCTCTCCAGAGTGAGACCCCATGGCAGCTCCCAAGCCAGAGGCCTGGGAGGCAGCCAGAGATAACAGAGCTGGAGCTGCCCAGCCAGGGCTCAGCCCAACCACAGAGCCTCCCAAACTTGCTGTAATTCAAAACCCCCCATGTCCTACCTGACAGATAAACCAGGCTTGGCTCTAAGTTCATTCCTGTCTTCTAAGCAAGAGCTCCTCAATTAGAAAGTGAACATTTGTTTTCAGGAAGACTTACTCTCTTCTGTAAAACACACCCTGCATTAGGTCTTTCCTTACAGCCAGATGCTGGGAAATAAATTAAAAGAGCATGCAATTAGTTCAAAATGACTGTAATTAGGCAATCAAATAGCCATAGGAAGCAGAAATCATCAATGTCTTCAGCTAGTTCATTTTGTCTGTGGATTTATTTGCAAGTTGTTTGGTTTTATTCCAAATAAAACCCTAAGATTATAGACTAAAATTTAAAAAGGAATGATATCAATTCTCCAGAATGCTTCTCATGCACATCTTAGAGCAGGGTCTATTAACCCCAGGAATTATTTGAAGTCTCCATGCCCATGCAAACTCTGCTGGCCTAAGAAGCCCAAGGGATGCAAAGCGTTGTGTAGGGTCTGCAAAGCATCAGTGCAAAACACAGAGAGAGTCACTCCCCACGCCCACGTAATGGGAGGGGCACGACTATTTGTCAAGTTTTAACTTAGAGTCTAGGAAAAACTCTGTGTACAATGAAATAAAACTCATCAAAAACACAACCAAACCATATCCTTCCTGTCATAAAAAGAAGGCAAACAATATGCCCTTCTCCACGTTCCTGCATACCTTTGGAACTGCAGGCTTCCTGCTCAGGAGCTGCCCTGCCAAGAATCATGTATCCTGTGATGACATTTCTCAATAAATAAAGTGACTTCATTATTGAAAAGCTTAACTGTAGTTGTGTGTGCAGTTTTTAATGCAGTACCAGCCCTGAAGTGCTGATGAGAGAAAATCCAGATGCAGGAGACATTCAAGTTGGAGCCAGGACATTTTAAGGGCTGCAAAGTTTCATTAGCTGAGCTGTGGATCGATGGGTAGATTAAAACACTATATTTGTTCATGGTGGAATCGGCTCCTCCAGTGGTGTAAATCAGCACAGGAGAATGTAAATCCCTGTTTTAGCCAAGGATCAGGCTCCTGATTTAGTGAGCCTTGTTATTCTCAGCACATGTAACAAAATGAGGGGGGATTGGGGATATTCACAGGTAGATCACCATCATTTCACCTCTGGGACTGGAGCTGTTTGTGGGGACTCTGGGATAAGGCTTGGACAGGTTCCAAGTTCATTATTGCAGCCTGATTTGTGGTTAAAACATGTTAAGCCTAAATATTAAGCAAATACATCAGAGGAGGATTTACAGCTGTCCAAGGACACAGTAAACTGTAACACAAGCTCCTAGACTGTATTAAATTTGTATCCCCACAGTTTCTTCTGCAAGGGAATAGAAGAAGCAAATCAAGTCATTCCTGGGACACATTAAGGATAGGCTTGCTATAAATTCCCTCAAACTCAATTGTGTGTGTCCAGACTGGAGCCATCAGCTCCTATTTGAAGCTTTGGAATTCTGAAACCTTTTATTTTTTATTTTTTTTTCCCCCCTGGAAAATCTCAAACAAAGCATATTCTTTTGACTTCCCAGCAGCAGAGAGGACAAAGAGCTATTTCACAGTGAGTCCAAGGGGCGTTAGAGGAGCTCCCAGCCTTGCTCCTGGGCCCTTGGTGTGCTGGACCTGCCGGGGCGGATGAATCACGGCTGGGCTGCGGCCCCAGCGGAGCTGCACGCACGGAGCTGTGTGGGAAGTCAGCTGTCAGGCTGATGCAACAAGTCAGAGTTTACCAATCTGTTCTCACAAAACCGCAACTGGCAAAGCGCTTCGCATTACGTCAAAGAGCTGCAAACAAGGCAGGAAGAGACACAAACCTCTGCTCCCACCCCTGCCACGGCTCTGCAGCATCTCCTGGCCCACGGATGAGCCGGGGGATGTGGCACCTGTGCTTTGGGGCAGGACTCGGTGTCCCCAGCAGGTCAGGCTGAGGACAGCCCTGGGAAAGGCTCCAGGCCAGCACTGGCCCTTCAGCCTCGTGTTCCTGGCACTTCACTTTGGGTGGTGTTTCCCACAGCTGGCACCCAGTCTGCCCCTGGAAGGAGGAGCTTTTGTCCCTGTCAGTGGCAAAGCTCAGTACCTGCAGGAGTTGGGCTCCCAGATCCTTGCAGGTCCCTCCCTACCCAGCATATCCTGGGATTCTGTGGAAGCTGCAGGGTGGAACAGGAACACTGAGTTTCTGGTAGCACATCCCCTGGGAGAGGGGAGACTGGGGCTGCTCACTCTGACAGAGGATGCTGATGTTTCCAGAGAAAAGAAAAGGAAGTGCAATGAGAAGGAAGAGCTGAAGGGAAAATATAAGACATGGGGAAAAGAGATCAGAAAAGGGACGATGAACAAGTTTGGTTGATGGCTATGACAGCTGGAAGGGGAGGAGGTAAGGTGGGGGTGAGAATGAGATCCTCTTCCCCACCAAGAGTCAGACTTTGACTGCTCAATTCCCATCGCTAGGAAAAGACCAAATTTGTGGAAAAACTTCCACCTTGCAGAATAAACAACGTCTCCTTTCTAACCATGACTCTTTGTCCGTGTTCAGAGAGTTCCTAAAATTCAGCAGCAGCTCCTCTCTTGTGCCTTGGGGGTTCACTTCTTATCTCCTACAGATGCCCCAAACAATTTGCCAGGTGCTTTGGGTTTGGATGGGGGGGGGCTTGTCTGTAAAAGCTGTTTTGCTACACAGAGAATAATGCAAAATTAATTGGACCTGAGGGATGCAGAAGGGAAAAATCCTGCTCCTGGTGTCTGCTCTTAGGACTTTACAGGGATGTTTTTTGAAATCCCAAGGTAAAATTTAGGAACAATCCTGGGAGCCAGATCAGCAATCCATAATTCATCCTCATCAGTAAATTGTCACAACTAGGCGACAAAGGCATCTCCCCATTTTAGTGTTCTTTCCCCCTCTTCTGCTGCATCAATTCAATTTAATATTTCCTTCCTACCTGCACAGCTCCAGCAGGGAGCAGGTCCCTTCCCCCAGACCTCCATGGGGCTGGAAATCTGCTGGTCAGAGTGCCCTGGCCACAAGCAGAAGGGCAGGGTTTGTAACTCCACAACTCTGATATCCTGGACCCTGGGAGGGGAGGGAAGGCTTTGAGAACCTTTTCCCATGGCTGGAAGGTTCAAAGGCAAAGCCATGGATCTGTGCTGAGCCCAGGTGTGGCAGGGAATACCGCATGCCCTGGGGACACCAGCAGGTAAGGACCTGCAGGTCACTTTGTGAACCCTGCTTGTGCTCATGGAGGTAACTGGGGCAGGAATATGCAATCCTGTCAAGCAAAAAACTGTCACTAAATGTTTTCAACTAAAAAGTTCAGCCTTCTAAGACATTTTCAGATCACAAACTGAGCAACCAAACGAATGCAGGCACTTCCCAGGATAATGCAGTATCTTGGCAGCATCTCACTGGTCTCAACTTTGCATTTAAGTATCAAAATACTGCTTAAATCCTTTAAGTACTTAAATCCTGTGCTGGATTTAATCTTGAAGGATTCATTTTTTATTTTAGACATGACTCTGAGTTGTGAGAAAAGACGTCTCTAACATGCTGGAATCCCAGATAGGACTCTGGTAGTAGGAAAAGAGGGAGGTTTTGGCATAAGGCAACATGCTGGGGCAAATGCAGAGCAGAGCTGTAATAGTCAGGGCAGAGACACTTTAATTCTTATCTCTGTCCTGGTACACTGGATTTATGCTCTGTGAAGCTTCAAGCAAGTTTCTCAATCTCTACTTCAATTCCCATCTGTAAAATAGGTGCCATCCTTAATTATTTTTCAGTTTTTCTAGACCATGCCCTCCTTTCTGATCAGGATTGCCTGGGTTCTTACCTGTGCCTACTTCAGTGTCTGATTTAACACAGGTCAGTGGCACCACAGCAAAAGGGAAGGGAAGAACATAATCAAACACTCCCACCCTGAAGAGTCTGGAGTGGGAAGCACAGGAAGCACATCTGACCTGTCCCGCCTCCTGCTCTCTTTTACTGGTTCATGTCCAGAGATTTCCAGCAGGGAGCCATCACTGAGTTATGGAAAGCAAAGATGCAAAGCACCAGAGGTCTGCTCTACTCCAGGAAGTCTGGAGAAGCCACAGAGGGCTGGATTTTTGTTTTTTGAAGGAATTTTGAGGCCTGTTTTGCTGACATGCTCGATACAGATGTTCAAGCTGGGCAGTCAGCACGGATGTTGGCAAAGCTGGAGTGACAGTGGCATCAAGATGGATGGGTCCAGCCAGGGGAATATGGCAAGGATCATCAAAGGGACTCCAGATATGGGAGGGAAGATTGGGGAAACATCTGCTTGTTTCACTTTTTGGTGAATTCTTTGATAAAAGCCAACTGGAATTACACACCTCACAGAGGAAGTGAGTATGGGAATGGGGGAGAACAACTTCTGCTTTGTTAGGGAGAAGGGGCATAAGGAAGGCAGCTCAGTGCCATGGGCTTCACCTCTCATTAACCTTAAATGAGGCCCAGAATATAACCTAAATTTCTCATTTAATTTCAAGTGGTCAGACTCAGACCCCTGGCTCTCTGGCACAGAACGAAGGGAATAATGACAGGAAAGCTTTTACTGATTCCAGTGGAGATGGAAGACTGCTAAGTGTGTCACAAGGAGAGTACATGCAACCAAGTGAAAATTCATTTTGCCCAGCATTAAGTCTTCACCTTGTGCTGGCTTTAGTGAACCAATTCTCCCCAGTCAGCAAGATATTAGCAATATCCTAAATGGAAATTACCTCCAATAAAAACCAGCATTAACTGTAGCTCCACATCCAGATCCCAGCAGCCACCACAAGGATTTCTTTCCCTTCTCCCTGCTCCTCACAGACATTCATACAATCCCTCCCAAACTCCCCAAGCCCATCTAACAATGATTTCCAGGAGGAATTGCCACCCAAAAGGAGTCAACACCAGCCCTTGTTGAGCTCTTGTGCTACCCTGGATTCACTTGAACACCTGATACCCACCACGTGCAGGCAGGCACGTGGGATTCTCCAGTTTAGGCTTCTCTTACCCAAAATCATCAGGTGTTTCATCCTCAGCAGTGGCTGGGGTGGCTCCTAAAACCACCATGCATACAAAGCAGCCCATTGCTGCTTCTTGCCTTTTCCTCTCTCTGCTCCTGCTCTGCTGCATTATTTAACCTGCAGAGAGGCTGCTGTGCCCACATGGAGTGCCTTTGACTCCAGTGAGGAATCTGCTCCTGCTCAGGGCTGGTGACAATCTGTATCCTCCTGGTGTCAGAGGCTGTATCTCGTTCTGTATTTATTCTGTGCCTTGCACCAGGAGGTCTCAATCCCCCCTGGATGCTGTTCTATCCCAGGAATAACTCGGGTAGGAAGGAAATTGCAGTGCAGTGATGGGACAGAGGAACTGCTGGGGACATTTTTAGCCAGGGTGTAGTTTAGAAGTAAGAATAGGGTGACAGAAAAGCAGCTGTTACAATCGAGGACCTGCCTGCTACTAGGGAATGAGTCTCACTTTTCTGTAATCCTGACACAAAGCTCTTGGGTTGTGTTTTGGTTTTCTGGCTGTACCTGGGGACAGCCAGGCTGGTGACACAAACAGCTTCAGGTTCTAACAACCTGGGAGATCATCAGCAATTAGTAAGAAACCTCAGAGCTGCTCTGTGCTTATAATGAGTGGCTTTCTGGGAGAAACCAGCACCACACAAAATTGCAATATCTCCTATTTAATTTTGGCATGTGAGTTTGCAGCTCTATTTTGTGATATTTTTTGCCTGTACTCTCCTCCCTGCATGGGCATGGGCTCTAATTCCCTGAACAACCACTATGAAACCCACACACACATCAGATGGATCAGTGTTTGCCAATCAATTGCAGTTCTTGGTGCAATTTCACTGCTTAGATGGAATATTTCTCCTTCAAATTTCCAGTCAAATTCTACCAAACAGAATAAATTTTGCCCTTGATTTCATTCTTCCTATTCCACAGAGGTCAACTGAGGATACAATTTCTTAACATCCTTAATTTCACTCTGCTACTTGAGGTCTCCTGGAGTCACTTTGTAGTATAAACCTCAAATTTTATTAGCGTGATAGAGTCAACCTCAAGTAAGCTGTGAATCCGGAGAGTTGACTAACACTGCTTTCAGAACCTGAATTTTAATTTTAAAAGCTTTTTGTGTTCCTGATTTTGGATGAGTGAACGGTAAATTGAAGAAGATCACGCAGCAGCTCTCCTGTAACAGAGGTCTGAAAACACACCGGGGATATGGAGGGAGCAAGTGACATTTGAAAAAAAGAGATGTCACTTCAATTGAAGGTTTATTTGAGCCCATCAGCAAGTCTTCTTTTATTTGTTATAACAGCACAAATGGAGCCCAATGCAGCCTGAAAAGCAGATTCCAGTCTATTCTGCAAGTAAAAAACCAAAATAACAACAAAACCACATCGGAGCAGCTTTTCTCCCATGGTCATTGTTCCAAGCAATAAGACTAGCACTCAGATGTCTAACCACATGGCTGTTCTCCTAATTAGCTGGGATCACAAAATTGTGTCTGAAAAAGCAGAAACCATATTTTAAAAATAGGCCTCCGAGGCCAGATTTTCAGAGCTTCAGCTTCCAATCCAACACCTACGTGAAAAAGGCAGATTTTCAGCAGAAACTCCCAAACTCCTCCTGTTCCCAGGAGATGGAACCCCAGTAAAGCACATCTGAAAAACTTCCCACTTCATTTGTTCCCTCAGTGCTGAAATCCACTCACTCCCGAGGCTCCAATGTGGGAAATGCTGTATGGGCAGCTGTTTTTTAAAAAACCTGCCCCCGTTTAAGACACAAAAATGCCCCTTTGTGAGAGGCAGGGGCTGGAAGATTTGTGTTTCTTCATGAATTGGTGGGGTTTTGTGCTTTATCTTTGCAATTCATAAAACTGGAACAATGCATTGTCTGAAACACACTTTCTTCAAAAATGCAGTCCAGATGAAAGCTGAAATTTGTGTACATTTATCCAAACACAGAGACAATGTCTGTGTGTGTGTCTACACATCTCCATGCAGGCAAAATGAACTTGCCAAAATCTCCACACAGAAGCACACACGTCCCACGGCAGCTGAAGCTGATGGAGGCACAATTCAGCCTTTGGACCAGCAATTTCAACTGCAAAACTCATTTGATGCAGGAAAGCAAAAACAAACAAACAAACAAAACCCCTTCTCATCATGGAACTTTTAAAAAATATTTCCCTCGAGCAAAATGGCTGTTTCCCCTCCCACATAAACTGGCAGCCAAGTCAGGAACAGCGCTGAAGACTTCCCATGCTTGCAGAATCAGATATAAAATTTGCAGGAAGGCTGGCACTTATTTTCTCACAACAGTTTGTTCTTCACATATTTCACAACTTTTAAGTTCCTTAATGTAAATTGGAGTCATACATTTTGCTCCATGTGTTTTATTGACTCTGATCTCCATATTAACACCGGGGAAGAGCTGGGGTGCTAAATTCAGCAAGCTGGCCACAGTTCTGCCCAGGTAGTTCCCCCTTTTCTCCCAGAACACCCCTAGGTTTTCATGGGGGACTGGAGTAACAGGGGCAGCTCCCACGGAAACCCAGAGCTGATGCAGCAGCCAGGGGATGGTTGGGACTAGAGGAGACCTAAAGGTTTCTTCTGACTTTGGGCAGCTGCAGGTCCTGTCCCTGTTGTGCTTAATTCTCCCTGCAGCCACTGCCCAAATCCTGCTGGGAGGCTGCAGGTCCCTGCCCAAGAGATGCCTCTCCTCTGCCCCTTCCTGGAGGAATGTGAGAAACCAGACTCAAGGGGACCACAGATTGCCTGTTCTTTGGACAAAGCTGAGCTCAGCTGGCCTCTCCTCCTTCCCTCCACATCCCCAAAGGCCCTTCAAACACAACTTCATGCCATTTATCCCAACAGGGTCAAAGGAGCACAGGGTGGGCATCCCCTTCATGGATTCACTGCACTGAAAGGGTGTTCATCTGATCCAGGGCCACTGGTCACACGGAAATGTGCATCAGGCTGCAATCAGATCCTGCTGGATTACTCAAGAGATGCTTTTCAGTGGGAACAAAGGGCTGGCCCAGCATGAGGTGCTGAAAGCCCTGGAAAAGCCAGGAGTTCCAAGGAGCCCATCTGTGTCCTGCTCCCTTGACCACAGCATCTCTTTTATAGCTGTAGCAGTTTGAGGGTGATTGGTCCTTGGGATTTTGGGGAGGGCCCTTTGGATTTAGAAAGAATTAGAAGAATATCTGAAATGATTTCCCTAATCAAGTTTCTGTTCCCTTCATGTTCAAATAGTGCTTAAAGTAATTGCATTTCCCATCATGCTAACAATTTCTGTCAATATTTCCCCCACTAACGAACATCAGGTGGATGTGTCTTTTTTCCATCACAAATTTCATTACTTGGTCCAGAGATCAGGGTCTGCTGCTTTTTTCAGAAGGTTGTCTGTGGTTCAGTTTGATCAAGAACAATATTGATTGTGACAACCTCGCATATTCCAAAAAGGGCTGTAAACCCATATAACACTTTTACTGCCAAAAATGCTTTTTCAATTTTTCTTTCTTAAACAAACTCACTTGGACCAAAACATCACATTTCATTTTTCTCTCCCTCCTGTGTAAGCTCTTGCTCGGAGTTACATTTCTCTGTGTCTGAGCAATGGATGTGAACCAAGACTCCCAATTTGGGTTCTATTCCTACAACACAAACTGTGATGTTTTTGTTGGGGCTAACAGGGCACATGTGGCTCTGCAGTGATCCAGAACTTTCCTCTGGTTTTATATTCCTTGGATTTAAACAATTCCTGACCAAAACTGGCCAATTGCTTGTGCACATGATCCTTACAGGAATAATCTACCTGTATATTTGGGCACATTGAGGGCATATTATTGCACTACCTTCTACTGCAGTTGAATTTCACTATCAGAAGTTTAGATGAATCTAAAAGCAAATTTAAATCTGAGATCTGCCAGTGCATTTCTGAAAATGTTAACATATTTTTCTGAATGAATTATGAGACAGTGAACAAAGACATTTCAGAAAAGCCAAAATTCCAATGTGTCTAATGCACATCTGTAATTTACTGGATTCATCAGGAATCCAGGTCAGCAGTTGCCTTTTTCCATGGAATTGCAGCACAATATGAAATTTTGCCATTAATAATTCTTTATCATCTACCTAATTACAAGGTAAAGGGGTTCTTTTTTACCCTTAGTAGCTGGACATAATTCATATGTCAGGAATTTTACTTCAAGGAGTAAATTTGGTATTTTAATATTATTGTACTTTAAAAAGGATGCACACTGGGTTATCAAACATATCCCTGAGGATGCTGAAAGGTAGCAGGCAGAGGAGGAGCATTCCTGAGTTTTAGTAGGATTCATTAAAAGAATGCTAAACTCTGCAGATTTTATCTCCCTCTATTCCCAGTGAGTAAAATCTCTGTTCATTGTTTCCACTGAGGGATGGGAATTGTCTGTTGGATGTCCTTGAAGGCAGTTGGTTCCTGTAAACACCACCAACAAACAACAGATACACACAATAATTTCTTTTTATCATTAAATTGCTGGCTGCAATTATAGCAATATAATCTCCATGCAAAATGTGCCTGATTTTGGTCTCAGTTAAATTTCAGGCTGCTTTGCTGAAATATTTTCCAGCTCTTTTGCTTAACTTAAGAGAAGGAAGAATAAAAGAAGCTCAGGCCCAGTTTGAAGCCAACCTTGTGTCTGCAAAATTGACCCTCCCAAAACATGCAGTTGCACAGCTCTGCACAAAAGTGGGTCGATCTTATTCATTTAGAATTATATTCTTTTGCATTTTTCATTTATTTTTCATCAAAAGCTCAGACCCATGGAAATAATAGCAAAGAAAAAATGTTGCATTCAGTTCTGCAAAGAAAAAATTACAAATTTCATATTTGGGCTGACTTTAGTCATTAATTCACTAGTTAATTTTTTGTCTGATTATTTAAATGTATTTCCACTGTTGTGGCTCCAGCAATTTTAATATTTCCATACTCTTGAACTTTCTCCTCATACTTTCTGACATGGTTACAGAGTTTATCCTATTGATTTCTAAAATGAGTAAATTGTATCACAGATTACCCTAAAAATACAAGAAAAAGAAAACATTTAAGAAAAAAACCAGGTTGGTCAAATACAGAGGCAGTTCCTTCAGGAGACTTTAAAAGAAAAAAATAGAAAGTGAAGAAAAATTGGCAAAAGAAAGTTTCTGAAAAAATCTGAAGTTGAGGATAAATTTGACTGAACCTGCACCATTCCTTAAACAATGGTCTCATTTTAGAGGAGAAGAGATTGAATGTGCCAGAGAAATAACCAATCACTGCAATGAGGCTTTGCCACCTTCACTAAGGCTTCTCCTGTCCCAGTCCCTGTGAGCTCACACCCTCCCCAAGAGCCCCAGGAAATGCCTCCATAGGGAAATTCAGAGAGCAGAGGAACTGCAGCCCTTTCCCAGGGCTTCTTCTCTGCTGGAAATTCCCTGCACTCCCCGTGCCTGTGTGCCAGGGATGCCCCATGCAGCCCTGACCCCGCACCATTCCAAACGTGCTCAGCTCCTTTTGGGAGCATGGCTACATCACATTTATGTCAGACATTGTGTTCAAACCCTGGATTTTAATCTTAAAAACCAGTGAGAGTCTCTTTGTGGTGATTCCAACAGGCTTTGCATCAGATCTAAAACAAACCAGAAATACTCTTCAGTTTTCTTTTTATCCTAAAAGGCATGGGCCTCTTTGAATCCCAGGACTTTTTATCAGCTTTCCAAAGTAGCCAGAAGGGTTTAAAATTGTAGAGATGAGCAGAGAGGTTTAATTTCACATCCACACAAGACACAAAAACTACCAGAGGTACAATCTACAGATGAAATAGAAAGAAATACCCATTTTTCTATGATTGAAAGAGCTGCTTATTTCCATCATATCTTAATATTTTATTCCCCAAGTTGTTGGAAACTGTCAGGCAGATGGATGAATGCTTATGAAATCAGACCTCAGGACACCGTGTATTCTACCACAGATTGGCTTCTGTGAGAATAACCCTGCGAGTGGCTGCTGCCATCAGTGGCACCAGCCTCCCACAGATGCCCTGCTCCAGGAGGGACTGCTGAGCTCAGCCCTTTTCTCACAGCTCAGCCTCGATGTCCTGTTTGGGAATCATTCCCTGGGGACGTGAGGGCACCACAGCTCCTTCCTCAGGACAGCCCCAAGCTGTGAGTGACTCCAGGTGCCGCACTGGGAACAAACCCTGCTCCACTTCTTCCAAGTGATATTTCCCTCATCCTCGTTTTGTAGCTCCCAATGACAAGGACAGAATTTTGATGAGGAGAGCTAGCTCTCACAAAGTTTATTTGTAATTTTGACTCAAAAAAAAACCCCAAAAAACTCAAGGAATGATGTGCTATCACTTAAAACGGGAAATTAGCAGCAAATGGAGATCTCTTAAAGTCCCTAAAGTTGAGAAGACATCCTTTGTGTCATGGAGTACATGCTCAGTGCAATCAGCATGTTCTACACAGGTAATTACTTTTACTACTAATGGTGCCTCCCACTCAGATAAGATGTTCCAACACTACTTAATCACAAAGCTTCATTATTGCTCCACCACCTACTGGGTAAAACAATTCACATGCTCTATTCAGCGACTCTCACAAATGAGAAAAATTTATGAATATGCAAGCAAAACAGCACAGAGTCTACAGAGGAGGCACCACCCTGAATAATTGTAAAAGACCGTAGAAAGTTTGGAACATCTGCAGCTCTTTTCTCCCTTTTCCCAAAATACTCAAGAAGAAGAAGAAGAAGATTTACAAAAGAAAGAAAAAAACATCCCTTATGGTGAATTGAGACCCTGAAAGTGTTTTTGGGTTCTTCTGCTAGAGCTTCTGAAATTTCCTTGAGCCAGAACACAATGTGTAAAAATAGCTGCATTCATTGCAGTTTCATGTTTTATTTTTGGTATTATTTTTCATTCTTTTGTGCTAACAGCATGTTACAAATTTTTTTACTACTCAATGCATCAAGAACTGACACAGAAAACAAGAACTAGGGAATAAAACCTCCCTCTTTGCAGGGTTTATGGACTCTCCTACATGGGTTCAAATGAAGAGCAGTAGTTTAGCTGAGGGATGTTATGCAGAGTGTCCTGCATGGGGATGGATTTTCAGGAGCTCTCAAAAAAACAAAGCCAACACAAATCACTTTAGAAATTACCTCAAAAAGACACATGGTGTCTTTACTATTCGTGGACGTAAAAGACAAGAAGGTGGTGTCGTGCATTAAGAAAAAAATTTGGGCCACTGAGGGCTGAATGCAGCCTTAGAGACAGTGTGTAAGACTGGGAGCCCTTGACTTGTGCCTCAGGAAACAACTTCCAACAATTCCTACACATCCCAAGTGCTCCACCTGAGTTACATCTGTGCTACACCAAGCACTGGACGGGCAGGAATTTACAAAAGCTGAAGCTGTACCTACTATCTGTCTTCCTGTGTTTCCAAAAGTATGACAAAACCAAAAGAACCCAGATAATTCCCAGTTCCCAGATCACCTCCTGACTGTCCAAGAGGAAGCTGTGGCAATAAAGGGGTTTTCTCCCAGCAATCAAGAACAATCTCACTGAAGGATGGGAATTCTAAGTCATCAATGGGAAGTCCAATCCTTTGCACTAAATTAAGGTGCTCTGATGAGTCCTGAGCATGCTGAAATCTGGAAGTTTGCACTTCCAGGAAGGCCAGCAAAACTCACAGCTGCATCTTCATTCCTGAGGAATATTAAGTAATGTAGTAAACCCCATGGACCTGGGTAAGGCCCAATGGAGAATTGAATAGTAGGAACTGCTGAGACAGCAACCTAAGTTCCTGTCTCTCTGACCCCCGCCCCAAAGCTTCTCTCTGTAACCCTATAGGCTATGTTACCTAACCCTTACCATTAGTCAAGTTTGGATCCCCCTAACCCTATAAAAGGGGCCTGCTTTAGCCCATTCGACAGAAGAAGAGCTGTTGCTGGGACCCTTCACAGGCTCCCCCAATAAAACCATTGCTGTGGAACTGCCAGTGTCTCTCCTTCTCCTCTCTGGCATCTGCTGCAGCCTCAGCCGAGGGCTCCCTACCTAGCAAGCAAGAGCTGAGATCCCAAGAGAGCTTGCAATCACTCTAGAGCTGATAATCACCCAGCTTGCTAAGGGGGTTGGCCCGCGGCGTCGGCCTGGGCCTAGCGCAGCTTGCGGGCACCCTGTCCCCCTGAGGACTGGGCTCCCGGGCTGTCTTGCACTGCTTGAGAATAAGGCCAGAACAGAGGCTTTATTACAAAGTAACTATAAGGAAAAGGCTTATTTTGTGAGGTACTGAACTGCCCATGGGAAAAGCCATCATGTTTACATTGTTTACATGGCTGGGAGTCCCAATAAAACAGTGGGAAGACGTCTAACAGGGACAATGGGATTTCACAAGCATTTTGCCTTTTTGTTCTCTTAAAGTAGCATCTTTTCCTTGTGGATGGAAGAACAACTGAGAAACAGAGCAGAATTTCCATTTATTTTGGTGAAAGATTAACATGTTAAATCAGTGTCATGGTTCTGGACTACCTGGCTGGGTGAATCTGAGTGTTGGATGGTCAGCAGGACAGGAATGGTCCTGGCTCTCACCTCAACTGACCACTACTGCAAACACTTCTTGCAGCTCTCTGTGTGGCCCTGTTGCACTAAGAAATGTATAAACATTTTTATTGACTCAGCCAGGAAGAACAATCTGGCTCTGAGACCAGCAGTGAAGCAGGATTAACCAGCCTCCTCCAAAAATCCTGATTTATGTTCACCATCGAAATCTTTTATTTTGGTTATTAGCAGATGGATGGAGTTTTAATTTATTCACTTCATAGCACATCAGAATAACACAAATTGCAGAGACAGCACCTGTTCAACAGTTCATGGTTAATGAAGGAAGAGGGATGGAAGTGTGTACACACATGCAGGATGGCTCCTAAAAACGTGCAATAATCCAGTGCAATATTTCTGTTGGGACAGGAGTCTCTCAGTCGGAAAAAATAGAAATTTTGGGGCTGTATAGCTCCAGGTTTTGTAAGGAGGAATGGAAGGGGTCACTGTACATGAACACTGAAAGCAAAAGTGGGAATATATAGAACTTTTATCTTGAAGAGTTACAAATAAATTAATAAAGGTAATGTAGATTAAGGAGAGGATTAAACAGAGTTTATTGTCCATAAATATTGGCAGCAGTTAATGGTCAAATGAGTAAAGCAGTAAATTTTAGCGTTTTTCACCTTTCTTCTTCCAAATTAAAAACTACAAAAGTAGATGTTATTATAATTTGAGACAACTAAACAATGAGATCCTTTTCTAACCGAGACATTGCTGTGAATTCCCCTTTTGGGGGCTGCAAGCTCAGAGGTCTCATGTTCAGAGCTGATGTGAGCTTGCACCAGGAGAGGTTAACTTACTGTTTAGGAAATTAAAGGAAATTTTTAAGCATGTGCATGTAGAGAGAAAAATAATTTAAGAAATCAAATATCCACGTGCTTTTTCGGAAAAATTAATGTATGCATTTGCTTTTTGCTAATCAAATGGAAAATTGTTTTGTTTTAATGGTTTTGAAACTTCCCCATCCTTCGAGCAAACAGTACCCATTACTTTAAACACCTCAGTGTCTAGTAATTGTTCACAAATGTGTCAGGCTACCAGTAATTTAAGTCCTGTCAGGAATAAATCTCAGACACTCACTTCTTCCAGTCAGTGACTTGAAAAAAACCCGCCCACATGTCAGTTAGAGGGAGCTGCGCGCGGTGGCTTTGTTCGAGGCTGTGTAAACAGAAAGAGCTTCCTCCTCGCTAACAACTGTTTTCTAAACCCTATATAAATGTTTATGTGAACTATCCTACAACAGCATCTAAGGCAATAAAAAGCAGGCACGTAAAAAACAATCTGTGTTGTGCTTGTTGGCAATAAATGTACAGCCAGTGGAGGCTGTAGATCCAGTTGTGAATTATTTTCTCGCAGAGGTCTGACCTCAAAACATTTAAATGTTAGACTGTAAATCAAAATGATATACTTGTGCTATCTACAGATTATTCCCCAGTTTCTGAGTTCTGCTAAATACGTGGGTCTGAAAATACTTGCACATTAATATGTAAATAAGCACTCAGGTAGAGGTATATTCCAGGGAGATATAGGGGAAAGTCAAACAATCAAAATATATGAGTGGGCATATTTTCTCCCCTATGTTATTGTTCTCTGCAAGCCACTGGGGAGTAGCCACAACCTGATGTATGACTGATGCAGCATAAGGAACAAAAAAACCACTGAAGAACAGCTACAGGGACAATTTAAAAAGACCAAACAAGGTAAAACCTGGAAAGCTTAAGGTCATGAAGTGACATCTTCACCTGACTGACACACTCAGAGTCACTAACTTGAAATAAGGCACTCAAAGCCCTCATTCAGCTATTCTGGAAGAGCCCTAGATGTTTAAGTTTCCACCAATAAATTGTGCTAAGCACCAGGACTTCTTCTGCCTTGCCCTTCTATTGCAGTTTTGGTCCATATTGTGACAAGACACACAAGGTGAGTGTTCAATGTCCTTCTGAGTAAAGGTGACCACGTGGCCTCATTCCATAGGGGTGTTTGGAGAGGACCTTATGGATTCAGGGCTGCAACCCCCTCTGCCTTAGGCAGGAGCTCCCCACTTAGTGTATTGTATTTGCTTTCAGTGCAGGAGACTCAAGTTCAGAGCCCTCCATGGCCTGATTCCGAGTGGGGATTTGGGGAATTTTAGCTCCTCTCACAGCAAAGCCCCCAGATGCTGCCCTCCCTCCCTGCCAAGGTGAGTATCCTCCAGCCTTTCCCACTGAAACTGTTCCACTTTTATCTCCATATTTGAATATTCGTTAGGAGAGAAACTGGAAGGGGATGCTCCCACATTCTGGAGCAGCAGCCCAGCCAGCAGCCCTAATCTGTCTGTCTATCTGCTCTCATCCCCTCTTTAATATCTCTCTATGCAAAGCAGAATGGTTTGGTGGTTACTCTGCTCTCCTGGGAGGTCGGAGAACTGGCTTTGAATCCAGTTAGGCAGAGGATGGCTCCATGCTGCAGAGCAAAGCTGCTGGCAGGATAGGGTGGGTTGGCTCCAGGCGGGGATACCTGGATGGGAACCCCAGCCAGACGTGCTTGAGCAGGCCAGAGGGCTTGGGTCTCTCTCTGATGGCTGCTTTGGATGCCTGGTCGAGAATCCTGGAATTTTCAGTTTGCTTTGAGACCTCTGCATTGCCAAATATTAACCTGGTTGGGCTACAGACTGATTGAGCCATAACCTTCACTGAGACCTCAGGGAGTTTTGCTAAATTGCACACGAAATCCTTCATGTGTACCCCAAAACCCCACTCAGTCCCCTGAGCTGGACTTTGTGAGGCACAGGCTGAGATGCCCTGAAACTCCTGGTGACCATTTTACAGATAAGGGTTAGTCAAACAATCTGGGAATAAATCTGGCACTCCAGGAACAAATAATAAGGAAGAGCTTTAAGAACTGGCACAAAGAAAGGGAAATGGCAATGATTTCTCAAACTGAAGCCTCCTGTAGCTAAAAATGTTTGTCCATGCCAGCATATGTCTTACAGGATTGAGGCCTGAGCTTCCCAGTTTGGGAAATGCTCTGAATTCAAGAGTAAAGGAGCTTTTCTGGAGGAGGGAAGGCAGGATCTGGCCCTAACCTTTCAGCCAGAATGACTCACCCTCCATTGTGCTCCATTTCTTTCTGGTGGATCGTATTATATTGTCGGATGAAAGGAATATGATGTTTGGCAGAGGGAAAAATACAGACAAACAGGGAGAGCAGATGAGGTGCTGGAGTTTAAATTGTGCTTTTCAGTTTTTATGTATCATAACTGTATGCAAGGATGCCCTGGAGCTACAATACGAGAAGAGCACTTTAAGAGGAACCAACATAAAGAAACAAATAGCAATAAATGACATAAGTGTAGCACCTACTTATCTTGCAGAGATGGAGGAGATTGGAAACAGTACAAACACTACTGGGCTCTACAAAGAGGATTTTGAAACCTAAGCATGCACACACTTAAGAGATGTATTTATGAGACAGATGCAAGGCTAGAGTAGAAATATATTCATATACACTCTGTAGGAACAAGAGAGAATGGGAGGGACACAGGAAAGAAATATTAAGGGAAAGTTTCATCGAGAATTTCTGCTTGGAATTTTCACAAGTATCCAAGCAAGCTGGAAGCTGCCTCCTAATTTTATTCTTCTCTATATTCTCTCTAGGCAATCTCTCAACCATCCTTCTGTTAATGCTTCTACCACTGACTCCCAGCTGCAATAATTTTGTGTTGTTAGGAGTGGGACCTATGAGCAAACAAAAAAGCTGGGGGAAGGGGAGTTGCTGGAGATCACAGGGTACAAAATAAACCCTGCATTTTGAGTTTGAGCCTTGATTGCACCAATATATTTAGGATAATTTGGGACTGCTTTCCTCTCATGGGTTTGAGTTATAGGAGAAGCTTAATGGAGAAGGAAAATACGGAGATGGAACTGCAGCCTCCAACACTCCACGAAGGAAGAGGAGAGGCTGTGAAGCCATCCCTCCCCCGAGCTGTGCAGAAAGCCCTGGAGGGTGTCCCACACTGTGGAACAATCCTGAACAGCTCAGCACAGGAGATGTCAAATTCCTGCCTTGGCAGGATCAGGCTTTGGACATTCCCAAGGGAGCAGGGCTGGAGGAGAGCTGGGTGCTGCACAGTCACATGGAGCTGCACAATAAATCCTCCAGAGATGAGGAAAATCTACCAAGTTTAACTACTTAGTTCCTCATGCAAAATACTTTAAAGAAGGTTTGGTTTGTTTGGGTTTTTTCTTTTTCCAGTGAAATGAATGATGTTTTCTCAAGGAAAACCAATTTGTCAGTGAGCAAAAATATTCTGTGTGGACGGGCCTGTAACTCCTTTAATTCCCAGCCCTTGAGGGGTGAAACCTTTGCTAAATCTCTCAGAGTTCCAGAGCAACCCTTCCTGTGGGGTTTGCCCCATCCCTGAGCTGACAAACACCACAGGCCGTGCTGTGCTCCAGCCTAGGTGAGATTAGATAAGGAATTTGTGCCTCTGCGAGGGGCTCTGCTCGTGTTTGCCACGGTGTGGAAAGAACGGCCTGCACTGAATGACGCCTGATGATGATTAATGTATTATTCTGCACAGCATTAGGGTTTCTTTTCATTTGGACTGCATTGTTAGGAGTAAAATGTGATAAAATGGCTGTAACTGTTTTCCACCCTACTTTCCGCCTCCTTTTAGGACTGATAAAAATAGCATTGGAAAAATTATTGAAAAGAAGAGAGAAAAAAGGACCCTATTTTCTGCTAATGTAAGTGGGTCTAGCTCCCCTGAATTTAATGAAGCTTCATTCATTTATAGCTGAAAACAAATTTTAATAAACATTTTTTTTCTTTTTTTTTCTTTGTGGTTGCTGTTTGCTTTTCGTTCCTCCCTTGCTTAATATGAAGAATTCAAATTTAATGTAAGCCAAAGCTGGGATTTCAGCCTGGATATTTTAAAACACTAAGGCAATCCTAGTAAATAACTTTCAGAAATGCAATTAAAAAAATATTGGGGCAAAAAAACATGTTGGGAAAACATGTTTTGGTCAGGGAATCTGATAACCAGCTTTGTGTGTCAGGGAAAAATGTTACTAAAATTTTTTAAATTCTGTTTCTCATGTAAAAAGAAAAAAATAAGTTTTCGATTTTTCTAATTTTCCATGTATAAGAAATATATTTTTTCTTCCTTTAAAACACCAAGGTCCTTATCTACAAATGGGCAAGAAGGCTCTATATTCTCTAATAAAATTCCCAGAAATTCCAAGTTTATTAGAACTTTCCTTATGTGCATCTGTCTTTCCTCTCCTAAAGTTGTTATTACATTTTTTATCATCAAACACTGTCCATGTTTCCAGCTCCTCTCCTTAAGTGCTCTAAAGTTTAGAGAACAAAGAAGACCAGAGTTAATCCTATCAGAAATTTTATCTGAAATCATTCAGATAAGCCAGAATTTGTTTGAGCTTTGCTTGGAGCAAGTGACAGAGTTTCAGACACAGTAATTTGCTGTGTTTCCATTTAAAACAACTGATGCTTCCCACTTCTAACACACAGGAACATAAAATCCATGTCAGTTGTTTATCTCTGAGGATTGTGAAGTTATGGGGTTGCTGGAGTTTGATTTTTAGGCCAGTTAGGCAGGGCTTTGAATGCACAGCCACGATTCCACATCCATGTCAGGGTGCTGGATGAGTCAATGGGTAACTCCACATTTTTGCAGAAAAATTACGTTTTCTTTGCACCTGCAGTTCTGGACACAACTCCAGAAGAGAGCTCCATGAGTGATGGATGGAAGCTGTTCAAACATCCGAGCTCTGTGTTTACAGAAGTTACAACTGGTTTTTTCATCTGCTTTTCCCCTGTTTCCTACACAAGGAATACACTGGGAATAGATGTCCACCAAGGCACTTGGGCAGCAGGAATGAGGTCCTGGAAGGTGCTGTTGGTGTTCAGGTGCACTGCTGATGTCACAGATGCTGCTGGAGCAGCCCAGCTCCTGCCTCCAGCCTCAGCAGGCCGAGCAGGAGCCAGGAATAGCAGCCAGGATTTCCTGCCTTTCAGCCCAGCACATCGGGCTCTGCTGCCCCTCGTGCTGCTCCCAGCCTTGCCTCCAGCTGCTTTTGGAAGGAAACAGATGGAGTCCTGCAGGCTCTGGGGGATGGTGCCTCACCAAGCTTGGTCTCTGCATGTCCTGGGGCAGAGGGAACTGCCCACAGGGACCTGATGAGGGGCTGGAAGAGGAATTCCCAGTGGTTAGGACTGGGAATTCTCTGCTCCTCACATCTACACAGCACAACTGTCAATAACACAGATGGGGTTTGTACCAAAGCGGGGAAAATGCTTAATTGTCCCCTTCAAACCTCAAGTACGCATTTGGAGTAAAATGTTGAAAAACACGAGGAGCTAAGAAGTGTAATAGAGGTGTCTCTTCCAAGTCATTTAATTCCACCAGCATTTTGGCATTCAAGACTCACTCATTTATAATTCCCATCCAGTTTATTTTCTACCATTGAAAAAAAAAAACCCCAAAACTCTGATGAAGTAGAAAGCAACTGCAAGGAGTGTAACTAAAGCTGAACTACAGCAGAGACAACTCTCCACTTCAGCTGGGTTTAAACTCCAGCTCAGTCACACTTGGCTCTTGTCAATTCATGTCAGATTCTTAATGTTATTTGATTTAGGACAGCCCTGCTGCTGTCCACAGGCCTTGCCAGAGAAAAGAACACAAAATAAGTTCCATGAAGGGGGTTGAGGGGAGTTGTGAGACCTGATTACTCAAAGATTCATTTTTTGACAATGAACAGGCTTAGGGATAAAATAACATTGGAGGACAAGAAATGCCACTACGGACCTGAACCTGCAAATACTTATGGATGTGTTTTAACTTTACTACTGTGGGTCCTGCTGAAATTAATGGGAGTGCTCCAAGGGGTAAGGAAAAGCATATGCACAGGAATTTCCAGCATCAGAGACGATGTGCTTAAGACGTGAAGAGTTCCAGGGCCTCAATTTGGGAGTACTCATATGCTTGTAGTTAAAACAGGCAGGAACATTTGTAGCATTAGGGCCCAAAATCTTTGCCTTGTAAATAACAGGAGGTGGGAACCTGAAGCCAACAAAGGCAAAGAAAAGAATCCCATGATCTCACACCAACTGGGGCAACTGGTCAGGCTGGGAGTTACTGCAGAGTGGAGCTGCTCCCTCCCCTGAAACAGTGAATAAAGGTAAAATTAAGTGTATACTTAGTTTCTTTCCAGAACTGGAATGTGCAACACTTTTTTTTTTTGAGTGCATTTGTTCCATTTTGAAGTGAAGTGTCAGCTCAGTCTGACAAGATTCAAGAGTCTGGAAAGATGAAAAGTCTTGGGTCCAGGGAATGGGAGCAATGCGGTCATTGCTGTTTGCTTCAGCAGAGAGGCAGATATCAAGCTGGTTTCACAGGGATCACTTCCAAATGTCAAGGAGACTGGAAAATTTTGAGATATTAGAATATGGGAATGTAAATTGGGAAATAGGGACTACATTAAATAATTTGATTATTTCCTTATTTTTGTTTCTCATTTAATACTGGCTTCAACATGATCAATCTTAAAATAATGGGATTTAATCCTTTTCATGGTCAGGTTTTTATTTTTAACACCATTCCAAACATCACAGAGAAGAAAGAATTCTGGTACGTGAACAGAAAGCTACAGAGAGCAAATGGGCTAAATAACACTAAAATATTAGTTAACAGGAGCTTTGTTGTGCAGCACGACCCAACAAACAGCAAACAGAAACATGTCCCTCACAAAAGCAATTTAAGCTCTCCTCAAAAATAAGATCCTTTGATTTTTTAGAGGCTTTGATAGGGTACAAGATGCTCAGATGTTTCAGAGAGGAGAAACACAAAAAGCCCTAGACAGATAATTTAATTCCAGAGCACCCACAGTTACCCTGCTCTGTTACAATGGAAGACAAATTTTGTGGAAATAAGTATTTCATCTGCAGGAGCCACACGGATCTAAGAGCCTTTTCCTCGTGTGTTTACATTGCTCAAGTTCTTCATTTCCTCTGCCCGCAGCGGTGAATTGCACTGGAATTGAATGCACAGTAAAACTCCTATGTAGGAAAGGTTTATGCATTATGTTAAAAAGCTCTGCCTTGATAAATGGAGCCATTAGCATCTGGAATTCACTGCATCTGACGGGTCAGGCCATTCTGAAAACACTCCTTAAAAGTGTAACAAATTTGCTCAAATGCTAATGAGCTGAACCACCACACTGATCTCGTGAATGGAGCCAAATAGGTTTAAAAGTTGAAAGCATTTGTGTGTCACTGGTAGCCACACTTAGTGCTCTAAGTATATATCACTTTGCCTGGGAAAAAATTGTATGTGCTCCCAGCCTGGGGCTCCCTCCTGACAATGTGTACCAAGTGGTCATTAGAAAAGATTACTTTTTCCAACTCTAAATTTCATGTCCATGGGATTGAATACCACAGTTTTCAAAATATCAGCTATTTTAATGAAATTTTTTTTCATCTGTACTGTCATCCAACATTCTTATTCCTAATAATCGACTGGTAGATGTCCCCTGCACTGCAAAGGACCTTTTTGCCTCTGGATAATAACAGACTTTTCACCTTTTTGGTACAAAGGAAGCAGGGATGGAAAGGCAAGCAGTGAAATTTAGCCCTGTCTGTTATGTGTGGAAAGAGGAGAGAGGGAAATGACCTCTCTGGGCAATACTTTGTTGGAAGTTGTAGTTTCCTAACAACCTTCCAGACAAAGGCACAGCAGCCAGCAGTGGATAACTTGGTAGCAAACCACTTTTAAGACAGCAAGAAAACCTCACCTGAAATGTGCGTGTAGTTCTTTTTAAAAAGTCAACAGAAAATGTTTTTGTTAGAGCACAGGAGAAGCCAGAAATGTGCAACCAGAAAATCTAAACTGAGTCTATGGTCTGGTTCTACTCCTTAGTCAAGCCCAAGCAGCTGCAGCCAAATTCTATACTGCATGACAAAGATGTTTAATGAAATGATATACAGAGTGACAGGAGACCACCAGGAAAATAATGAAAATAATGGCAGATTATTTTCCTTGGCTTCTCCTCCGCCTTGGCTCATCCCTGCTCCCAGGCATGGGGCTGAGCTGCAGTGAGGAGCTGGGCAGTCTGAGTGCCCTGCCTTGGCTTGCCATGGCCAGGGGTCAGGCACAGCTCTCCAGCCAGGAGCTCCCTGAGCTGGGGGCACTCGGAGCGTTCCCGGATTCCCCCTTCTCTGTTCCAGACACACTCACACAGCAGCACTGAATTATTCCAGAAATAAACCCACCCTCCCCCTCCGTTCAAACACGGAGCAGAGCTTTAATCACATTCTACAGGTGCTGGGCCACAAGGTATTTTTTGTGCACAGAACTTGCTGACCAAAAATGATATTCAAGGTCGTAATTATTCACAGATGAGGGGTGAGATTTGTAAATGTTTTTATGAGAGAAAAAACAACTCAAAGGCCCTCAAGTCCTATCAAGTGAAAACTGCTTTCCTCTATTTTTCAAACAAAACTTTTCATCTGCAAGTGAGCAGAGGACTTTGAAATCAAACAAATTAAAAAACCCAAACTTTAAAATAGTAATAAAGCTTGGAAATGAACTGATTATTTTATTTTCTGGCTTGCACATCAAATTTTTAAAAAAAGAAAAGGTCAGTGAATCCCTCAGACCTTCCTGGCATCACTATATGCTACAAGGAAAGCCTTTTATTCTTCTTCAGGAATAAATTTACTTTACAGAGCAGCACAATGATAGAGTGCAGAGCTCCAAACATAAATGGAATACTCTGGGCAGAGCTTCCACCACTCGGAGTAAATTCAAGAAAAATATTGACCGCCCTGTGTGTTTTCTTTGCTCTGCAGTCTGTAATATTTCTAGGAGGATGCACAACAAAGCACTTGCCTCCTCCTGCACTGTTGTCAGAAGAATTTGCTGAATGCATCTGAGAGTTGACGTGGCCTGTGAATCTCCCTGCCTTGTTTGCAGAGATGCAAACTTGCAGTGCCCCAGCTCTGTGTCCTCTGCTTATTCTCTGCAGTGCCTCTGTCACCCGTGGCATTTTGCATTTGCTGTTTTCCTAGGTATATTTAAAATAACATGCCAAATGAGATAAACACGCTGCTCAATGAATGCCCTGCAAGTTTGGGATATTTAACAGTTTTAACCCCACTAACCAGTTTAATGTTTAATTATATAAAGCTGTGTGTGGTCCCCAACTGGTTTGAACCTTCAACACCAGTCAAACCAAGTTAAATGCAGCAAAGCAGAAAATACAGTTGTGAACAGGCAATCTGCTGGCTAAATTGTTCAAGATGTCTTGCAATTTGTTAACCTTGAACACTTTTATTTGGAGCAACATTTTCATGGTCCCCTTATCTTGGCCTTCCCAGCTTTTGCAGCCCTGCAGGTTCAGTTCTCGATCTGAATTGAGAGCACATATTAAATACAAAAATGTCTGTTTTCTTTCCCCAAAATTAAGTTCTTAAAACAAATAAATAACTTAAATTCCATCCCCAATTAATTCCACTCACATTCTCCTGCAAATCATGGGCATAAAGATTCTGGCCAGGTTTTGAAATCTGGCCCTTCGTTTCCCAGCCAAATGTGAATATTTGAGAGACAATTTTAATGTTTCTGTTCTTGTCATGTCCTGTCCTGCCTCTCCAAGCAAGCCAACAAGTTCCATTAGGAAACAGATTCTGCTTGTAGTGGCCAGCTCTATTTTCAGACCAAGCAGCCATGGCTTTCAGCCCTGCAGCCTCAAGCTCTCTGCCTTCTGATGGAGGACAACAAAGGAGTTGGCTTAATCTGCACATTAGAGTGCAAACTGGTGGCCTTTGGACCACATGACAAGATGGACACTAAAAGAAAATGGCTCAAGAATAAATGATTTGCCTTGTCTTCATTTCAGAACTCAGATATAAAAAGGCATTGAGGCAGAGCAACGCTGGGAAAAATTAATATTTTCCCAGACTTAACCATTTCCCTTTTCAAAAAGATTTATAACACACATGAATCTCAGATGTCACATCTTACTGTGCATAATTATACTGATGTCTAGACTAAACATTATATATATACCCACACATACATATAATTATATAACCTTATGACCATGTATTACTGCTTTTCTATAATACCTATTCCATGGCGGGGTTTATATCTTCATGATTCATAAAAC
Organism: Molothrus aeneus; assembly: GCF_037042795.1. NCBI lineage: Eukaryota > Metazoa > Chordata > Aves > Passeriformes > Icteridae > Molothrus > Molothrus aeneus. The sequence goes on from NC_089662.1 coordinate 13,665,790, forward strand.
CTATATTCCATGGGAAATGATTTTATCCAACATGCAAGTCAGCACTAGACCTGACACCAAAGTCTTAATGAGGTCTTAACTCACCTATGGAATAATCAGCAATGGGATAAACATCATATCCTGCATTCTCTAATCACTTCATACATCTTTCTTATCTATGTGAAGATACAAACGAAAGGTAAGTACCTAAGTTTATTTGCCTGGTCATCCCACCCATTAAGATGAAGGAATACATTCTGTAATCATCAGAGAAGTTAATTACAAAAGTTAATACTTCTACCTATTGCAGAAAGTTTCGTAGGCAGGGTAAGGCGTTTTTAGAGTGCCTTGTTGGGGAAAGATAAAACAAAACTCAGGCACTGCTACTGCTGTTGTTGGGTTTGTAATGAGGAGGTTTGCTCACCTTGGCAACCTCACACATGGGGTTCTTCTCTCCAGATCTCATTAGCGTGAGGAGCACATTACCAGACAAGCTGGATGGATTCTTGACCTACTTAATTTCAATTGTGAAAACTTGTTCAGTTTTTCTGTCTGATTTTTTCAGGCGTACTTGCAAGTGACCTTACAACGTACTATATATTTCAGGCAAATATTTGTATGCAGGAGCAGTAAAGTTGAGGTGTAGTCTTGGAGTCTACTGGGAATAGAGACAACATCACACAAAAGATGAAATAGCAGGGCCTGCAACACTTAGACATCTGTACTTGAAGTTTTTGTTTGAGAAAAAATTTCCATAGTAATGTGCAAATGGATTCCTCACATGTTTTGACAGCACATCCACATTTACCCAGCCCTGCTTCCCCCGACAGATTAGCCAGGCCAATAGCTGCACAGTACCCACTGCCTTCTCCAAGGTGGAAGGCTCCTTTATGGCTTTTTATTTCTGGATCCTTGCTCTTTACACTTAGCAGAATCCCAGGAAGGCAGCTGAATTCCTACCAGAACAGCCTCGGGATGATTTAGGAGTGGATTTCATGGGTCCCATAGACCGGGGAAGCCAGCTGTGGTTTGGACAATGCCAGGGTTGGCATCTAGGGATGGAGCACAAGCAGAAAAGGCATGCCTAGGAAGAGGGGAGGGAAGGGGGAAAGGCCTTCCTTGGTGGAGTATGGAGGATCTCCTGAAGGAAACCCACAGCAAATGCACTGGATCATGAAGAAATATAATGCAGTGTGACAGGCAGTATATTTAACAAAAAGCCCGTGTGAGTGAATGGGGTGTGAGGAGAAGTGACAGACTAACAGGCTCTGGCTGCAGCCAGCCACTCCAGGGGCGAGCAGGGAGCTGTCCCCAAGCAGCTCTGCCTGTGGCCTCAGCTGGGACCTCCAGCCCCTGGCCTGCAGGGCTCCCCTCCAGCTGGGTTTGGGAGAGCTGGGGGCTAATCCACGGCAGCACTGCAGCCGTCACACTGACAGCCTGCTTCACTTGTTAAATAATAATCAGCTCTCCAAATCAGCTCAGAAATTATAAAATAAAGTTATAAAAATAGCATGCAGACCATATGTTAGTTTTCATTTCAAAGTTTATCCTTGCTCTAAAGAAGGTTAAATCATATTCATTTCTCTGAAAACAGTCAAGATATAGGAATTTAAAATACCATGAAAGTGTTATCTATAGAGTGCACTCTGGAGTACCAAGAAAGAAATCACATATGCATGGGATTACAGAATACATTTCAAGTCAACAGAGAAGCACATCATACAGTAACTAAGAAACAAACATGTTTTTCTGACTCAGAAAATTGAGTTTAATTTAGTCTTCAGAAATCTGTATCTGTCTGGCCTGCTAGCAGTCACGGATAGATGTGACATGAGGGAGCCACTCCGAGTGTCTGGTCCCTGGGACCCAAACCTGGCTTTGGTTATCAGGATGTGTGAGGAGAGGCTCTGCAGCCTCTCACACCCTGCGAGGGAGAGAGAGAGGGGGAAAAAGACAAAGTTTTGCATCTCAGAAACTCTGCAGAAGTTGGAAAGCCTGTGAATTCCTGCTCAGTGTGAAGCAGCTCAGAGCTGTGAGAGCAGACAATGCCTCTCCTCTGGCATGGCAAGGTAGACACAGCAGGTAGAGATCCACAGAGGAACAATAGGATGCGGATAAGGACTTTTCTGTGATTTAAAAAGTTAAAGCCAAGCAAGTACAGAAGACTGGTGTTAACGCTTCAAACACTCCCTCAACACATAACCAACTGTCACATATTTGCCACAGAGACATTTGTGATCCCAGCTGGGGTGGGGCCACAGGACAAATTCTTAATCAAACTGGCAACCAAGTCATATTGTGTGGTCAAACTAGATATCCCTGGGAATATTTTGTGTGTAGAAGGTATCAGTGCCACCATATCAAAACACTTGGGTCAAATGCACCCCAAGGAGACCCTGACCTGCTCTGTGGCCTCAAGGTCATTTTGTTATCTTTGTACTGTAGGAGACACTTTGCGATCCAATCAGAAGCAGTTCAGACAAAATACAGCAAGAATGGTGTATGATGCACTGGTGACACCTGATTTTCTTGGGGCAAGACAGAGTTCCCTGAATGCAGTACCCTTCAGCTGGGCACTGTCTCTGCAGGCTTCAAGCACAGAGCTCCTTGTCCATGCAGTTCCCATGCTTGCCACATATTTCACCATCATGTTTCTTGCACGTGCAGCCAGCCCTGACAGATACAATCTCCAGACCTCCAATGGCTGCATATATTGTGCGTATTTTGGAAGGTATGGCAGGAATCTGAAGGCACTGCAGCATCTGTTAGTTACATATGCAAAAAGGAAACCAAAGAATTACCATATGGGGGTTTCAAGGACTTGAGCTCAACTTTTGTCCTTCAATGCCTGAATGCAGCTCTCCATGACACCTTCAGCTTATTTAAGTCAGAAAGGTTTTTAAATTGTTTTCCTTTTTGGTTTAAAAAAGAAAAACATATTCATATGAAGGTGCAAACAGAAAAATGATGTTTGTTTGATGATAGATTTGAGTCCCTACGTTGCAATTGTATGAGATGTTTGAGGTTAGTCAGGGAGGAAAGCTCTGCTGTAAACCCAAATCTTTAGGTTGTATTCTGGGCAGATTTAGGTCACCAAAGATTCCTGCCTACATTTCTGAGTAGGAGAAGTGAATTAGTGGATAAAAATCCAGTAATCCTTGAATCCTTCATTTCTGAGCACGCACCAGAAGATTATTGAACAGGATCTGTCGATCCCAAATTCCTGGATAACCACTGACTCCTCCTTTAGAACACTGCAGCTGAGAACTGAAAAATAGGATCTGTGGATATATGTTCATAAAATATTTGCATTATGGTTCCCTTCAAGTCATAAGTGTATGGAATATAAATGCCAAAGCAGCCTAGCAAGGAATTTGACAATATAGCAACAGGAGCTGCTAAGAACAAATATTTGGCCAACTACTATGGGACAAATGTGCAAATACATGGGATTTGAGATTGTCCGTGCAAAACATGCACATCCCAAATGTGCCTGGGGAAAAGGGATAACTGTCCCCAGGTATTTCTGCTTGGCCATTTGCCCATGGAATTCCCCTGGTCCCGGTGTGCACAACCCTGGTAGCTGCACATAAATCAGCTGTGAAACTGGGCCGGGGCTGGGTGTGAAATCAGGACCATTTTTCAGTGGAGCCAATTCTCCTTCTTTTATCGCTGGTCTCAGGATAGTTAGTACTTGTCTTTAAAGCTTGTTTCTTCCAGTCCTGTAGCTTTGTGAGCCTCTCATATTTCATTTAAAACAAAAACAACCAAAAGAAAACATGCAGCTTTTATGGTCACAGGGAAAAGCCTGAAATCAAGAACATACCAGCTCTAAAAGTAGAAAGCAAACTGTAAGAATCCGATATGTGTTATTAAAAAAAATATTAAGTGCCTAAGCCACTCATGATTTTTAAGACTGTACTTAAGATTTCTCAGCATATGGCACTGGGAAAGCTGCTATTTTCAAATGCATAATGTTTTATGAACATGTAAGCAGACAAAGCACTGTAGATACATCAAAACACAGGCGAGGAAGGGACCTTCTGCTACAGCAAATTTCTTTCTCCTTTCATCACATGTCCAGCCCTGTAGTAGACTCGGGACACACAGTTGTACCTCTTTCTCTTCTCAGCTGTGTGTCCTTCTCCTCTCTGCTTTCCCTGCCTCCCTGTACATGCACTCCACAATGCAGACACCTCTGAGCTCTCCAGAGCAAACTTCAGACCCTCAACCCAGCACCACTGGGAAGTCCCAGAGCATTCTCAGCTCCTCAGGCCCCTGAAAGCCCAGAAACACCAGGAGAAACACACCAAGGTGATCATGCAGACAGGCAGATTTTTTGGTAATGCACAGAAAACAAATAGCTATTTTCTGGAAGGAAATGTCCTAAGTAACAAATATATTAACATTGAAAGCTCTTCCCCACCTCCCTGTCTCATTTTGGTTTTCTTTTTGTTGAAGGGTGGCGTGAGTGAGTGTTGATCAGGTTACCTGGTAAGCAGGTGTCAAACTTCCCAAAAACTAATACATAGAAAAGTTTAAATTAAAATGGAGCCACAAAAGCCCCTTGACTCTGGGCCAAGTAAAGTCCAGGGGATTTTTGTGCTAGAATGTGATTTCCTTCTCTTATCATAAATAAGGTGTTAAAGCACTGCTAAACACATCACTTAATGCATGAAGGGACACATCACTGAGAGCAACCCCCTTGATTTCCTTTATTTTTTACAGCTTTTGGGCCAGTATTTCTGCAGGCTCCAGGACCAGCTAGGACAGCCACCGAAGTTCCCAAACTGAAAACACAAACAGCTGCTGATTCTGTAAGAAGGAGGAGGAGAACTCAAGGCCCAGTTTGCTACCAGCTGGCATCGTGCCCATCAGCGCAGTGTCAGACTGGAGAGGCAAAGAAAGGATGCTGAGCTGGCCCCACAAAGCCCTGCTGACGCAATCCAGCCCCAGCTCTGCCGTCAGCCATGGTGCTGCTCCTCCAGACAATCTAGTGCAGCCTATTTCAGCTGTTTCTTCTCATTAAATGCCCAAATCGAAAAGAGCCAGTGGAAATAGCACACTGGCAAACTTCAGGAAAACAGGCTGACCGCAGGAACATCAGTTGTGGATACACAGAGAACAATTTGTTACTACCAGGCAAAGGTGAACCCAGGTTAATATTACATATTTATGTACACCAAGAAGAAGGCAGTTTGAAAAAGGGAATTAAATGTTCTGAAATGTTGATAGAGAAAAGTCCAATCTCCAGGTTTCATTACAATTGTTTGGTATTCATACAAATGCTCAGACTCTGTGTCATTCCTTATCAAATGACTCTTCCATTGTAAATCATCTAAATTGTTACAAATTCAAGTTAAGAATCAAAAGTGTTCCTTAAAAATCCACTCCTTTGATGTAATGTGAATTACTACTCAGAGGAAAAAAAAAAAAAAAAAAAGAAAGAGAAGCAGACCTAGATCTGTTTGCTGCCTAATTTAGTGCCAGTAATAGTTCAGCTCTAATCCCTGGAAATAGAATACAAAAGTACGTACACACACACATATGCAGTGTATCTATAGATGTATTTGAGACTTTTCTTGCATCCAATCTGGTGATTCAGTACATCCTGCTAATAAACACAGCTCCATGACCATGACTCATCTCAGCTGGATCTTGTGTGTGTCAGGCAGCGAGTGAAGGAGGGAGGTGAAGGGGCTCAGTGATGGGAACGTGATGCTGCGGACAGGGCACGGAGCAGGAGCAGGAATGGAATCAGCTCTCCAGCCAGGAAAATGCCTTTTTCCTGTGCTGGTGGCTCCTGCATTCAACAAATACACACAAACGTGTGTGTGTGTGTGTGTGTGTGTGTGTGTGTGTGTGTGTGTGTGTGTATCCAGGTGACAAGGCCAGTTTTCTCTGCACAAGAAAGTCCCCTCACAAAGCCTCGTGTGTTCTGCCTCCCCAGGAAGGAGTGGAACAGGAATGGGTGCCCAAACTTTGCTCCTTCTCATCACGACAAGACACATTCAACCACAAGCAGAGGTGCAGAGTGGGTGTCTCTGCCAGAGACAGAATCTTTTATCAGGACAGCCCTGCAGGCCTCTGTCCTCAGCCCTGCTCTCTGCTCCAGCCACTGCCAACTCAATTCTGGAGTGCACACCAAAACTTTACATGACCCAAAGCCCCAAAACACACATCAGGTATTCAAGTTGAGGGAATGACTTCTAGGAAGTTTCCAGGCAGAAAAAGACAACAAACTGCCATTGCATTTAAGAAAATCTTTGTATTTAAGAGAACCTTGCACAATCAAGGAGAGTGGCACTGGAACCTTCCCAGACCACAGCTGTTTTACCACAGCATGACAGAACATGGCAGCAGTTATTTCTGTGCCTTTTCAATGCCAAGCCACTGTGAAAGCTGAAGCTTTTAGTTTCCACTTTGGAACCATGTTAATGCCCAAAAGTGCAAGCATCAAGTTAGTCTGAAATTTCTATGCCTAAAACCTGTTAAAAATGGATAAGGACCAAATACCTTGGTTGGGGAAATCTGTCAAATCTTGTGTTTGAGTTTTCAGTGCATTTACTGCTGCTAGGTTATCTGAGACACTTTAAATCTCATGACTGGTAATGACTTTGCCATAAAAATTCCAGCCTTAAGCCCAGCCCAGTCCAGGGCATTTTAACATCTCCCACTGCCATGGCAGAGCCCATCTTTTATGGAGACATAATTAGAAAATCCTGGCATTCTCTCATTCAGTTAGCATTTGTTCTAAATGTACTTTAACAATAAGGCCCATTTTCCTCTAGAACAAGACCCAGGCTTGAGGAATGTTCCTCCTCCTACCCTGACCACGAAAGCATTTGAAAGCTCCCAAGTAAATTGCTGGACATGAGACCCCTGATTGCTGTGCCTACACGACTCAGGATTGATGGCTCTAAAGAAATTACTGAGTTTTCTTTTCCATTTCTGGCATTAGTCAAGGCTTCATGTCCAAAGATTATTCCACCAGACATGTTCTGCGGATGTGATGGGATTAGCCAAATTTCAAAGCTTATTTTTGACCTCCAGCAGAAAATTGAGCACATACGCTATTGAAGCCAACTGGGACTATAGAACATCAAGTTGATTCATCAAATTAGCTCAAACTGCATGACTGGCTATGGAAGTTGTCAGCTATAAACCTGTCAAAAAGCCATCAGCTTTAATGTTAAATAGAGACACAAAGTAATGTTGTTCAGAATTTGACATTTGTTGGACTTACGCCTGCTAAAGGATGCTATCTGCTTTGTTTCCTCTTAGAAAAATGTGTAGTCTGAAACACAGCCTTGAGAGATTGCTGGAGACAAAAGGTAGAAAGCCTGGCTGGTAGAAATCCCAGCTTTAACAAAGCAGATATGTCTGTGCTGCCTCAATCCAATAATGTTAACTAACACCAAAATATCTGCAGTACACAAAGACTCCAAAATCTTTCCAGCAGTTACAATATACAAATTTACCATATTTTACTCTGGTTTTTATTAAAAAAATACGGAACGAACAGCACAAAACAAATGCATAATTTTGCTTTATTTTCCAAACAAAAGATCAATGAGTTTGGTATAGAATGTGTTGGAATAGTTCTGAGTCAATTCCAAATGCCTGCAGATAGCACACCCACGATGAGAGACTGGAGCACTGACTGCACCACCAGGCTGTTCCCTGATTATCACACACCAGAGCATGGGGTAACCACATGGAAGCACAGCTCACACAAAAACTGGGAGGTCAGAACAATGTGAAAGGTCTGCAACCCCATCCCTCCTTAAAATCCAAAGCATGCTGAGCTCACGTGCTCCCACCCCGCTCTCAATCTGTTCTCCCGTGCCTGGGAGGATTACAGAGGTAGGCTGGGACATCACAGCTTTAACTCCACGTTTGTTCAGCTGGCAGCAGCAAAGCCCAGACTTGGAACATGGAAACATTTGGTGCTTCCTGGTTTCTTGGCTTTTTTCTTTAGATGATACTTGCAGTCCTCTTACAGTTTATGGATGATCCATTAGACAGCACAATACAGTCTCTAACATATTAATGTATATTTCTATGAGCCTTCAGCCCACTGAATATTGACTGAAGGATTGGAAACAAGGAGCTCCTGCACACTCATTGTGATCTCAAATGTCAACCAGAGTGGGACCTCTACAGGGTTTAACCCAAAGATTATAAAGTCTTTAGTGCTAAGATTTTTTATTTCCTCTCTCCAAAAATCTTACTGAACTTTGGGCAGAACAAAACAGGAATGAAAAAAGAGTGGTAAGGGACTTTTGAGACGGGAACTGCAGAGAAAAAGCATCAGCCAAAAGCTCAGTGTAAAGGAAGGAACAAGAGGAAATGCAGTTTCAGATGACCAGATACCAAGTGCCTCTGCTGTTATCTTGTGAGTCTTCTTGCATGAGGGACAAGCAGTGGCTGTACCATCCCAGAAGACATCAGAAAACAGTTTCTGCTTTGTAGAACATATCCTACTTTACCTCCAGTGCAGATGTTATATTAGGGGTTTTTTTTTCTTTTTAATTTTCATTTCAAAACCCAGAGAAATTTATCAGTTATTAGAGGAATAGGTCCTGGGCCCTGGTCAGGTTGAAGGCGTGGTGTCTCTGAGATTTCCAACCCAGAATGAACCATTGTGTAACAACAGCAGTGCTTCCTAAGCCTGTGTGAGGTGGTGTTTGCCCCTAAATGCTCCAGCAGCACAGGGCAGCCCCAGGGCTGGCACTGGAATCAGCATCTCCTGCAGCAGGAGCTGCGATCCCGAGCCCTTCCCCCAGGTATTGCAGAGAGCCTCAAATCCCCAGGCTCTCCCTCAGACACACTGTTGAGAACAGACCTGGGAAGGCAGAGAGTAACTTTCCCCATTTCTGCAGCTTCAATATATCTTTAAACCAAATCTGCTTTCTTGCATGCCAATTTTTAGCCTGGAGCCAGGTATTAGAGCTGAGTGATAAATCCCTGAAAGGGTGATCACAATAGAAACTCTGACAGACACTTAACACTACTGGTACCAACTCAGGGAGCTCAGGATATATTTTTCCCCTTATTAGGTGTTGGCTGTACATTTGTGCAGACTCCATAAGCACAGAATGTATGTAGGACACACTGCAAAACTGCAAATCTGTGACTTATTTGTGACCTTTGGGGAAGTGACTTTTATCTTTGTACTTTATTTTAAAGGTATCATAACCAGTAAACACAGCTTTCACAATTGCACATTGTTTTTAAATTGAACAAAAAACTGGCATTTGAGCAGTGATGACTTGATAACCAGAACGTTCCCCCTCCCAAACCATAGACTGAGGTATAATACAGCAAGTGGGACTTGAACTGTGATGGGTTTCAGTATTAGCCTTTGTAAGATTTGTCACTGTCACATCTTGCTAACACTCAGAGCATCTCATTTTCCAAATATAATGTATCACTGTTTAGTGGCTAAAAATGCAAATTACAAAAAATCTAATCATGTTCAAGAAACTGAAAAAACCCCTCTATGATCCCCGAAGCCCTCAGAGCACACATGCCTTGATGTAGGGCTTTCTCAACTAAGCACAACAACAGTGCACAGCAAACCTGTGGGACAGCAGCATCAATAGCCAGAGCACACACTCCCTGCTCTGCACAAATCCCACAGATTTCCAAAAGCATCTTTGACTTGGATTCAAGTGATAAAACACATGAACTTATCCAAAGGAGTAAGAAAAATACCTTCTTAGAGCTGATTTCAGATGCTCAAGGTTTAGCTTCTATTTTTCTTGTCTCTTTTTTTCCCCCCACTAATAAGACTTCTGGTATCAAAGGAACAAAAGAAAATATTCAGAATTTAAAACTATCTTGTTAAACTTCAAGCTATAATATCCTGTAAAAGCACCATGTAGGAACCCTTACATCTATAAAAGGCAGATTCTTTGCTAAGGGCATTCTTGGAGCACCTCCCCTCTTTAAATCTAAGCTACAGAGGGTTCATTTGTTTAGTACCCAGCTGAGCAAATCCAATGGCTAATTGACACCACAAGAAGTTTTCCATGTCCTCTGATCTGCTCCACACATGTTCCTGCTCCTTCCTCTGCTTGGTGCTGGTGCTCACCTGAGAAGATGGTAAACCAGACAGTTAAACTGAATTTACCTTTTGTACTAACTCCAAACTGTCTGGGTGCTGGGAGCACAGGGTGGGTGTCGTGGCCAAGGAGGAAGAGGAGAGGACACATGCACTGGAGTGCTCCCATTGGCAGCAGGTTTGCTGTAACCAGGTGTATTGTCACCCCATTGCCCTAAACACCTCCCTCAAGGTAGAGGGAGAAAATAAACCCTGGGTTTCTTTTTCCAGGAGAGTGCCAGTTACACCTTGCCACAAGTGAGAGAGACTGACGTGTAAGTGGGTTAGAACACCCTGAGTGTGGGGCAGCAGCAGGGCCTGCTCCAGGGCTCAGGTGCTGTGTGAACAACTGGAAGACGCTGCTCTGGTAAGAGTTTGGAAGGGCCTGGGGAAAAAATCTATTGCAGAAACACCAAATTCCTATTAATGAGGCAAGTGGGAAACAGTCTCATTATGTTAAAACCCCTCTTCTGCTGCTCTATTCAGGGCTGTGAGTGCACTGTCAGAGCAATGCAGGTTTACCCTAAGGTACATCAGAAACAAACCTGCCAATCCATACCCAGCATCTTGATTACCACGGAACAACTGAGTCTATTAATTACTGTATCAGTGAATTCCAACCAAAACCCACTTCAAACCATTGGAATCACTGGTGGATAATTGGTTTGCTATTAAAACATCTCCAGTCCACTGCAAATCTTACCTGTTCTAAGGAAACTGCTTAGTAGGTGTGTTAATGGAAGTTATTGCTGTTATAAATTATCGCCAGACATTGACAAAAGAAGTAATACAAGGTATATTTTTTAAAAGCTCTGGCCAATGCATGGCTGAATGATTGAGTTGGAAAATGAACCATTCCTTGGGGTTAGCAAATGATTTTTCATCAGCTAGCAGGCTATTAAGCACACCTAGATAATAAACGGATGATTTTAGCAGTAATTCTACTTGCTTCTCATATTTTCCATTTTAAATTCCATGTTACTTTTAAAGGATTCACACATTACCTTGATTTACACCATGGAGAAGAGAGACAATGATGTCCTTTAATGTCGGAGACAGTGCATTATTATTTATCATTAAATCCCCCTTTTTTTTTTCCCCTCCCCACCTTGTGAAAGGTTTGACAAATGCCAGGCTGGCTCCAAGGCAGGGCTCTGATTCCCCACACAGGGCACACCCTGGCAGAGAGGAGCAGTCTCCAAGGGTGTGGGTTTGCAGCTTTCTGCCTGTTTAATGCAGGATCCTGTGATGGTCATCCTTGCAAATCCCCCTGTCTTCCACAGCAGCTCACAGCTCAATCATGTGAACTTCAGATACCGGTAGGAACTAGGGAACAAAATCTTTACACTAATGAGATTATTTGCATGAAATGTTATTTCAATAAGACAGCCTAGGGAAGGAGGCCGTTCACACTTGATTTTCCACATTTGTTATTAGATTTCTTGCCCAAAAGAACAATTTGGGGGAACAACTCCAAGGATGCAGTATTGGAACTGATGGTCAGTTTCAATGGAAAATAAACGGATTTTTAACGTGAAGGCAACTGGGGTGACAGAGGCATTAAAAATTGGTTGACTGGCAGCTTGTTTCATTCTCATGTTCCAGTGGAGCTCTACCATTCAAACCACTGCCAAACAGGCAATTTTCTGGTGGAAAAGAGATGCATGGGCTCAGATTCTCCCTGAAAATGCCAACTACAATAGCAAAGATGCCTGTGCCTGCCTGTTTATGTGCATTCTTCTCTTTTAGGGCATTCAGAGCCTACTACTCACCACACAATTTCCTTTGTAGCAGCATTCAGAGAATACTGAAATGTTATTTAAAGCAAATTTGTTCAATTGGGTTCATGTGAGTTCAGCCTTAGGGGCAAAAGCAGTACTTTCATACAGGAAGGCAAACTTTTACAAGAAAACAAAAAGCACAAATATTCACTGAGTCTGGAGTTTCATTACAAAGTGTGAAGTCAATTTATGGTTGAGAGTTTTGTATCAAAAGCAGATGAAATCTGGAAATTTCAAAAGAGTTTGGCCTTGCAGTTTTGGAATGATTCAAACTTCAAATTCAAAATGAAACTGGGAGATGTGAACTTCAGTGGCTGATGCTGCAGAAAAATATTGTGATCTACATATGTATCTACGGCAATTTATTTTCACAAGATTTCACACTTTGCTGATAATTACAGACCCCTCTTGCATAGGCAATAATTTTCCATTTGAACTTCTACAGTACAGCCTGTTCCTCTCCTCCTTCAGAGCAGCACTGAACACAAATGCACCGATTTATCACACTTTTTTCCACATTAGACCTTTAGAAATTCAGCTGATGGACCACTAGAGAACAAATAACTCCCATACTCTTTCATATTTTCCAAAGTTTTGAAGCTTAAATTCTAAAATTTCTTTCCAACAAAAGACTTTTCTTGCATTTCTTTGCGAAATACTCTGTAGGATTTCAATACGAAACCCCATTTTCCAAAGGAATAGCAAAATTCATAGTTACAGGGAAAAAAAAGCAAAGTGTACAGGAGATCTCAGGGTGCTTTTCGAACAAAGAATCCTTCACACCAATCTCCTCCAGTGCAAATTTCCCCTCCTTAGCTTCTGGGCCAGCTCTTTGCCTGCTTAGTGTCGCCCTGACCTGGGCTTGCTCATTTATTCAGGGGCTGAATATCGCTAATCTGTAAAATAAATCTTTAGCAAAGCTGCCCGAGTATTGTTTTAGAAATACGTAAGTAAAGGGTCACCAGAAAGACACTTGGCCACTGCTGTGTCCAGCGGCTGAGTGACAGACAAGCTCGGAGCCATCGCAGCGCTCTGAGCGAATTTGCAGGACAATTACACGCTCTGGAATTCCCAAGTGTACTGAAGAATTATTGAACAAAGCTAAAACATGTGAATAAAAAGGCATTAAGCTAAAAAACATCTGCTCTCCATAAAATGAACTTTTCTTCAGATGAGGAAGGAAAAGAATTCAGTGTAAATAAGCATGAGGCATATTTTCAAGGTGTTGCGAATGGGACTTATTTAAATGTAAAGTGCTGTGGCTAAAACACACATGGCTGAAATACATCCCCCATTAAATTCCCTCATTTTCCCACAGCACTCTGGAAATTTACAGAGAGATACACTCTGACACAGTCAGATAAGGTATCACATATGTTTACCTAAACAGTAAGCTGTGCCAAAGACTAAAAGTATAGGACTGACTTCTGTATTTAGGTACGACATTTGGTGCACGATCAAACAGCAAATTCTGAGCCCACCTGAAACTGGTTTCATGGTTTGTAAGTGAAACCAGAATAAATTATGTTCACACCTTTCAGCAGAGCAGGCCTAAATATGTTTCTTGCTAAAAAATTGCTAGTCCTGGTTGCAATGGA